>NC_139329.1:29575063-30278813 GCF_056507025.1 Lutjanus erythropterus
AGGATAACATGTTCTGTTCATACAGATGCATACTGTGCTTGCAGAGGCTTTGCTATGGACATTTAGTTGTAAAAAATTCTATATGTCACAAGCTGAGTGCCTTCCCCAGGTTTATAAAGTGAATTAAGAGAAAAGAGCCGAGCAAACCTGACAAGATGAGAGAGCAGACTGAAGGAAACGGTGCTGACCAGGCGTTCATTATCTTGGTTGTTTCATTGATCCCATAGATTAAGATGCCCAGGGATGGAATCGCAACAGACAACCATAAAATTATGTCGGGCCATGCTTATTTGCCTTTCACTTGCATCTGTTTGGCCTAGGTCTGCGGACAATTATTCCTCCCTGGTTCAGACTCACAAACTAATAATGAAGGACAAACAGAGTTCTGTGTGTCAACTCCCAACCCGGATCAGATCTCATATGAAATCCCTGCCACTGTCAACAGAGCTACAGGCTGCGGGTTTGGTGTCCTGTCAGAGGACGTCCAATATGGAGCCGACTTGCTGTATTTCCCTTGACATCTGTTTGCCTAAGACTGTTCTATTTCCCGCTTATGAAGAGGAGGAGGATGAGGAGTAGGCGGAGGATGAAGATACCTGTTTATGGTGGAGACTCTGCCAGTTCTCGCCACTCACTCCACTGCAGGAGTCCCCATTAGCTACTCTCTCTCCTGCAGCATTGTCTGTGTGACTGAGGAGGCTGCTGGCTGGGGTTTGACGGGCTGCCGTGGGACTGAGAGGAGATTCAGGCATCCCAGCTGAGGTCCTAAAAGAAACCAGTCAACACTAAATGAGCTGTAAGACTCAAATACCACAGATACAATTCAGCATTGCTGCTAAATTATACCTTTGTGTAGAAGAAGAAAGAAAGCTAACTTGAGAAAGAAGCAATGCAAGGCTTAATGAAATTCTTTAGATGCAATTTACAGAACCACAGACTAGATAGTTAATAAATCTGTGATTTCTGTGTAGGAATTGAATTGCATGTAGGTGGAAACAGCAAAACAGCAGGATGGTTAATAAACATAAAAAAAATCAAAACCTCTGAACAGTAACATCATCCAGACCTCATGCACAAATAATGATAGCATGGAAAAACAAGTGATTTACAGTGGGTTCTTAAATGAAGGTGTCTGTATGCATTTAGTAAACATACAAATGTTTTCTTCACGTGTTATCAACAATTGGACATGCAAATGACAGTAAGCGTACATATCACTAGAGCTGGGTTAGATTACTTTGAAATGAAGTCAGTTACTGAACACTAACTACATGGCATTTCTTGTAATTTGTACTTAAATCCATTTGAATCACACAAAAAAATAATTATTTTGAATACTTGAATTGCTTTTACTTCAAAGATATTGCATATTTATATTAAAAAAGTGGATGCAGACAAAAATTTTAGCTCTCCTAAAACACACCAAAACATTTTACAGTGCAAATAAATGCATTTTTGCATAGGATTTTTTTTTTCTCCGCCAGATTTGCCACAAAGTGGAGCAGCTTTCTAAGAAGCCCCGTGTCACACTTTTCAGCAAAGCATTGAAAAAAAGCTTAATCATTTCAAAATTGCCATATGTTAAAGACTTAATCAAAAGTGTATTCAGGTATTCCTTGACAATGTAACTATAATTTGGACTGAGTTCAGTTACTTATTTTTGTAATCTGATTACCAAACTGCCAACTCAATATTACCCAATATTATTATAATATTACACACTTATATATATATATATATATATATATATATATATATATAAATTCATTAATTATAATAAATATATATTATAATTGATTGTTCCAACTGAAATCTGTTATTTGTCATAGAATAGAACAGTAAATGCATTTGCAGGTCATGAAGAGCCAGGAAAGATGGCCTGGAGTTTTTCAAACCCAACTTTTTATTACATCTTGTCCTGTCATGCAACTTATACACTGCACTGCACTACAGAAAGTAGAGACTAACAGGTAAAAAAAGAGCCTACATATACACTAGAGAGCTATAAAATACAGCCTATTACCTCTAAAACTGAGCACACACAGGAATTTAACTAGGAGTATTCACTTAAGCTCTTTGGCATCCTACTTTTCTGTCAGAATTGTGTTCAAGGTACGTACCTTTAAGATGAATAGTCAAATTTAGAGCAGCCAGGCAGAGTTGATGTCTCCAAGTCATGCAGTTTGGAGTGAGGAGAGAACTGATGGAGTTGTGTGTCTACCTGAGGGGGAGGAGTCACACTGTCAGTCAGTGAATTAGACAAACAGTGACAATAGCATGTGATTACCAGGATGTGAAAAACAGGGAAAAATAGTTAACAAATCAGGAAGAGTTATAGATAATTTTTTATTGTAGACTTCAAAGTAACAGTATGCATGAGGTTTGTAGTGAGATTTTTTCTGCATTTGTAAAAAGTCCTCTACAGTTTGAATTAATCAATAAATGTCACTTATACATTGTAATAATATAAAAAATATTGATGTTGTGCTTTACAGCTGCATTTTTTCAGGCATTGCTTTTCTTTGTTGATATTCATAGACATACACAATGCAATAAAAAAGAAAACAAAATGCCTCAAAATAAGCATAATTTATCGTCTTTTATGATTAAAACGCAGGGTTCTCTTTGAGAAAAGACAAGTATAGTTGTCTGCGACTTTATTTAGATATGCAGTATCTACGGCGTTTTGAACAACAAAAAGAGCTCTGCAGCTACACAACTGTCAAACTGTTATCAAAGAGCTATTTACAGTCGCGTCTGTGCTTTTATTTGAATAGCATATCAGTACATCTGTTAAAAACAAAAGTGTTTTAATTTTGGCTGCTGATAAATGCAGTGTACCTTAGAGTGTAGAAGTTCAACACGGCTATGCTGCCAAACAGCCTGAAATGACTGATGCAGTGAACTGTGTGCAGGACATTTCTGCGCCTCTTTGTGTTTTTAACCATGTTGGTTCAGTTATTTCGCTCTCTTTACTCCCTTTTTTTGCTCTTGTCTATCTTTTTATTTGTTTCCCTCTTTTAAGCATGCCACCTTTATCAAACTCCTATAATGGTTTCTTGTAATGTCAGCTCTTTATTGCAAAATATCTTTTACAGATTGAAAGTACATGATGAAGGAGGATGATGAGGGCCAAAGGCCAGGCGGCCGTACCTGCAAGAGTAATTATACTTCATATCAAGGTAAGAACAAAGACTCTGAATATATTCTTTTATATTTTCACAGAGACACAAAAATGTCATGGCATTGGAATGAAGAAAAAAAAAACTGGCATTGAATGAATATACACAGCAATAATGCAGGATGATACTTGTTAAAGAGGAAGCTATTTATATCATGTAAATGTAGATTAATGCTGTACTCCTCAGTTTTTCTTCATATTCATTTAGCAAAGGTGCACCAACACAAGTATAAACAGTATAATTTAAATCCAGATTTTTTAGAAGTAATTATTTTAGTCAAAAAAAAAAAAACGAAATAGCATTAGAGTCTGAAGTTTAAGCATAACTAAGACCCAAAAAAAATAGATACAAAACTGACCTAGAATTACTGGCCAAAGAAATTTCAGAGTATACACACTGCATATGGATATGATGCATTTATATAAGGGACAACTGAGCAGAGAGGCCAAATATATCTTCTCTCTACAAAACAAAAGCAGGACAGATCTGAGAGCAATTAATGATTGAATTGTAGATATTGTTACCAAGGTAACTTTCTGCCACCTACTGGATTAGTATTTACCTGCCCTCCAGTTTTTATTGTTAGAAAAGGAATATACATTTGTTCTGTATATTCAGAGGCAGAAAGAACCTGAGTAGTTGTTCTCCTTTTTAATTTAATGCTTTAAGTTTACAAAAGGGTGCACATTTAAATGTAATAAATGCTAAGTGCTAGACAGAAGTACATGTGAAGTCCCATGAACCTTTATTAATATATCACAAAGTGACATTTCAGGCCATGAAAAAAATTCAGACACACCTCACAAGTACCAAGAGGTCACCTGAGAGGTCATGTGATTACAAAATGGTGAGCCACACAAGAAAAAGAAACATAAAGCGGTGAACCCTATAATTTTATGGCACATTGAGAGGAGAAAAATATAGTCAGCATTTTAGAAAAGCACAATTCACTGTAACAGTACAATAATCCCCAAATAGATAGTATCATAGGCATACATACATGTATATACATATACAAACATATAGATTATACTTTTTACATGAAGATGTTGATCATATCTTGTTGCTGCTGCTTACATTCAATCTAGGGGGACCAGATCTGAACAAACCAGAGCATGCTTATGTGGGACAATGTGGGACTCATTGCTGAGATGTGTGTATTGTACAAAGTATTTTGTGTGTAGCATGAAGGAACTACAACTCTTAATTTTGTTGTACAGCCTTCTGATGTGTAAAGAAAGATATTACTTTGATTGCAAGAATTGTAAAGAGCACCATAGCACACTTGAAAAGTTTTTTTTATCTGTCAGGTTACAGACCTACTGTACACAGGTTAGTAAGATCCAAGGCAATGACAAAAATAATACTTTAAGATGGTTAAGTGTTGAAATTAAAAGTTGAGTGTTTTTTTAAACTCTCTGATGACTGGAGACATACACCAGCAGCCAGGAGACCTGAAGGCTGGTGTCATGAACCTGCTGTCATATGACTCTTTCATGGCTGTGAGCACTGGGTCATTCATCTCCCAGCAGTGCAGTCTGGAGGTCATGGGTTGACTCTCATGCCCTCTCCCAGCTGTAGCACTGCCATATGAGTCTGGTAGCCTCTCTGGAAAACAGTAACGTTTCATCCAGCTGGGGGATTGTACCCAGCCCACATTGACGCTCCAAGGCTGGTAATGAGGCCGGGTCCAGTCTAAGGAACACATCTGATACCTCCTTGGTTCCTGCAGAGGGCAATGTGGCTCCACACAACCACAGAACCTTCCCAAGAAGCAGCTGGTCCCCATCCAAGCCAGACACCCTGCTGCTTCATCACATCGCTCCCTCTCCCTCCTCCCCCTGGCCTTCCTGTACTGCCTGAAGTTTCCCTGCTGGAAGTCTCTCAGGTAAGCTTGGTGGACACCCCAGTAATGTCCCCGACCGTCCTCGCAGCGGCTGACCTTCACAAAGCAGTCATTCACGGACAAGTTGTGCCGCACGCTGTTCCTCCAGCCCGCACCCCGGCTCCTGAGGTAGGGAAACCGCTCCTCCATTGTTCTGTAGATGGACGCCAGGTTGAGTTTCTGGGAGGGGGAGGACAGGATGACTTTGGCAATCAGGGCGATGTAGGAGAGCGAGGGCTTTGAGAAGAGCTGAGTGTCCTTAGAGGAGGGATTGTCTGAGTTGTCTGGGTCGGTGAGGATGCTCTCAAAGGTTTTCGGTGCACTAATTTCTCTGCTGTTCTCTTCTGTCTTAGATGCATTTATGAAATCACATCCTGCTTTTTCCTCTTTCATGTATGAAGTGTCCTTGAGATGTTTTCTTGTTTTCCCTTTCTCTGTAGTCATTGTTTATTTTCACAGAGACTTCCAAGTCCTGGCACTGCAGTGAAATTCAAAGTATCCTGTCCGTATTGGATGCCACATCCTCTGGCAATTTGGTTCTTTCCTGTTGGACAAAACTAACATCTTCCTCACAGCTTTTACATGCTTTTATACTGTTCATATCCAATTCGAATTGGGGGGGGGATGTGTCACCATTTTTCAGATAAGACATAACACTCTTACTCATTGCTAAAATATGTATTTTATTTGCTCAGTAGGATTAAGGACTAACCACTTTGGCTCGGGCTAGACATGCCACTTTGTCACAGCTGTGAGATAAACTCAGGAAATACCTCAAAAACAATGCATAACTGTAAACTGTATAATTCTGTTATCTGCAGATAAATCTTGATATGGGATAAGCAGACAAATAAATAAGCTTTTGTGGAGTGGTGGTTTCTTACATACTATCAGACTTTCACACTTATTGCACCATCAGAGAGTCAGCGATTGGTCAGTGGAAGTTATTTTTGAGGCCTAAACAGTCTGCAAAGGCCTTTTGTTCTGTTTTAGATCTCGTGACCCATTGTCGGCCAAAAACAACAAAACACAAAGAGCTGCCACGGTGCATCTCATGCTTATCATACAAGTGGCGTTATAACTCCCCAAGGAACCAGCACTTCTCTACTAAAACCAAACTTCATTCTAAAAACAGGTGTTTTATAATAGGGGCATTTCGCAATAAAACCTTTAATTTCACCATCACTAAGGCTTTTTTCTGATTCTGATTTAAAAATGAAATGATCACCTTGAAGCATCGTAGAATACATTTTAGTTGTTAGGTACAAACTTAAACACTGTTATGGTGTTTAATATAAAATTGTTTACTATAAGATATGTTCAAAGTGTGTGTATGTAAATGTCACTGTATACTAACTAGAAACAGGTTTGCATTTGGACTGCAATGTGCATTTGTATTTATCAGACAGTTAGAAATAAACAAGAACCAGTAACTCAACCAATGACTTAAAGAATAATGAACACTGATTTTGGTCAAACACCTAGGGTGATTTAAATTTTTTCATTCATATATGAGTGCAGGGAACAAACAGCAGAACCTCCATGGCTGACCAGAGTGAACTGAAGTGATTCGAGCTACTGGAAGTTATTGAACTTGAATTTATTATGTTGAATGAAAAAAAGATTAAAGAAATTGAAGAGAAAAAGTTAATTTTGAGCCCTGGGAGAGTGATTGATTGATCAGTGGAAATTATGGCTGGCCTCAACAGTATGCAACAACCATTTGTTCTATTTTAGATCTCATGTGACCCATTGTTGGCCAAAATCAACAAAACACAAATAGCTGCCATGGTAATACTCGTGCTTGTTATACAAACAGTGTTAAATCTCCAAGGAACTATTAGTACAGTTACATAAGAACAATGTCCATAAAACATCTATGTGTTTGTGTACTTTTGCAGTAGGAAAATTGGCTAATTATGAATTTATATTATAAATTATATTAGAAAAACGCTCTGCCTCAAAGAGGCAGGAGGATGATATTTTCTCCTCCTGAGTTTGGACTACTGTACATAGTTTAAGTCCCTTCTGGCCTATTTATAGTGTTGGCCCTTGCAACAATGTCATCTGTAACTCGACTCCATCTGTTAAGTCAGAGCATGTTGAATGTCAGTTGCCAGAAGCAGAAGCGCTGCAGTTCACTTCACACTGACTCTCTCACGGAGAGCCCCATGGAGTCTGTGGGACAACCAAGACCGTCTGGGGCCTGTAGCCTCTTAGGAGTGCCAGGCCTCAGCACCCTGGACCTGGATGTGGATGATGATGAGGGTGAGATGGTGATTGGCATCAGGCCCAAGTCTTCTCCTCTGCCACGGAGAAGGACGTCATTCTCTGATGAGGACTCGGAGCCTGAGCCGCCCCTGTGTGGCTCCAGGAGAGTGTCCTTCGCAGACGCCAAAGGTCTCAGTTTGGTGCAAGTGAAGGAGTTTGACACCTGGGATGTACCCAAGCTGCCAGGATATGACATGTCTGAGAGCGAAGGTGAGGATACAGAGGAATACTTCCTTTCTCCTCTCACTTTCTCACGTCCGTTATCAACTGAGGAGTTGTTCGTCAAAGTGCGGGAGCAGAAAGTGGAGTTGGAGACCATTGAGTTACTTCCAGGGACCACGATACTGAAAGGAGTGCTCCGTGTCCTTAACATCTCTTTCCAAAAGGCAGTATACATCCGAACCACTTTGGACACCTGGTCCACCCACTTTGACCTCCTGGCAGAGTACATCCCCGGTTCCAGTGACAGTCTAACAGACTGTTTTTCGTTTAGGCTCACCTTAGTGCCTCCATTTGGGGAGCAGGGAGCCAGAGTTGACTTTTGCCTGCGATATGAGACTCCTGTCGGGACATTCTGGTCCAACAATAACAACAGGAACTACGTGCTGTTCTGCCACCAGAGAATGAAAGAGAGGAAAGAGAAAACACAGAGGGGAGGTGTGAACAAGAAAAGCTGCCTTAAGACTGTCAGGTGAGGATATAAAGGACTTGAAAAGGTCAATACTGGTGACATAATTCAATGTATTTAGTTATGAGAATCATACATGGTCAGGAGAAATATCCATCATGCCTTAGGTCAGTGGTTTTCATGCAAGAACGAATTGAATTAAGTGACATATCCTGTCAGGTCCAGCAACATTGTGATTTATTTCATTTCTGTTCCTTGTGACCGACAGCTTATAGCTGCTAACTGCTGCTAACTGCTGCTGTTAGCTAGTAGACTTAGACTCTCAGTGAGCAGGGCCGGACACAGGATGAGACAGGATGGGCTGAAGCTAGCTGGTCAGCATGCTAACACACACAATACATTGACATCTTAGACATACTGTCCTTACTGTTCTTCACATTCCATTGAAAAATTTGGCTAATTTTATAATGTTTTAAACTAAAATTCTTACATATTACTCCTTAAAGGTAAGGTCCATATTTAGGCTACTAAATAAAATGTCATAATATCAATTTGTATATAATGTATTTTTTTTATTATCAAATTCCTGTAATATAATACATTTGTCATATTTTGCATTTTATTTTAAACACATTTGATGTGCAAGTATTTAAAATTTCTAACAAGACACTATTTGTCAGTCATTAACAATAATTGAGGAAGCAACTAATTAAAAATGAGTCAAGCTGAATTTTAGTGAAATAAACATCATCATAACAGCATCAGCAAACTGTTTATTTTTCATACATAAATCATATATTCAACTTTGTTTCACTCCACATTTTTCTCCTGGTCATCCACACCACACCTGCCCTGGCTCTATGTCTCACCAGTGGGGCCTGCCCCTCAGTTTGAGAACCACTGCCTCAGGTGGAAGGGTGGACAGGCATACCATTTGAAAAATATTGGCCCTGATATAGCAGCCAGACTAAAATTGCATTTGTCCATTTAATCTGATTATAAGCTATTTTTCTAAGATAAGCTAAGGAGCTTTCTAAGCTAAAAAAAAACACACCAAGTCTTATTTGCAGGTGATTATGCACTAATAAAACCATACCTATGTATATTTTATTCAATTTCATATGTCATATTCTGCCATAGATAAATCCCCATAAATCTTGCACACTGGTCCTTTAAGTCACATAATTGGTGGAAACATCCTCTATATTATTGCTTGATGAATAATATGATGGACCGACAAAACTGTGGTGAGGTGCAGGGGTCATGCAACAAAGCTGTGTGAACAATAGTCAAAGGTTTTCCTCTTGTACAGACAAGCTCTATCAGCATGATTATTTGAAATACAATTTAATCAAAAGGATTAATGTATGTCAACATTGTCACCTTATGTGGTTTGTTGATCGGTGATAATGTCACAGTCTGACTGATCACAATTTCATTAATTCACAGTCAGGACTTCTCCACTGTGGAAAACAAGTCAGCAATGGAAGCCTCATCTCAGGAAAACATATCAACAGGTGAAAATTTATTTAGTTTATTAATATGATAATTGTGAAATAAAAAATAGGGAAGCCTCAGTTTAAATTTGAGGTGTTTCTTTTCCCCAGATGTGTCGAAACATAGAGAGAAAGAGGATACTCTGAAAGCACAGCAGATCTCAGGTGGCCAGTCAGGAGCATCAGAAGCAGATAGACAGAAATTACAGGTGAGTAAAAAACACACAGTTACTCAGCATTTCTTTATTTTGGAACATGTATAAACCAAGACACAACAGTCCAGTTTACTGTGTTTGCTTGCAACACTATCTTAAATTAGCATAATATTATAAACTGTATAAATGATTGTTTATTTTATTTAAGAAGGGATAATGCACATTAATTAACATGAGCATTTGAGTCCATTATGTGATTTTAGCAATATGGGTTAATTTTCATCTGCAAACCCCAGCAGGTTGATGGCCTACAGGACTGGCAAATTATAATTGAAATGTTCTGAAATCCTAAATCCTTCTTATTAGTCACTGCAAAAGAGTTTGATGCATTAATAGCTGTGAAAGGGAGCTTAAAGACACCATGTTGTGTCTATGAAGTTCAGGAGAGATAGCAAACTTAACATGACCCCTGGTGCACTGGAGTCTCTGTCACATGACTGGGACTTGAGTTGCATGAGCGTAACATAATGTACTGTGCACCTAAAGGACACTCAGTGCCTGCTTTGCATTTCATCAGTGTCTCATATTTTGTCATACACGCTATTTTCATACTATTTTAATCTTTTATCCTTTCATATTTAATCCAAAATGCAGTCAAGGCCAACACGTTACTGAATGACATGGAACTTTAAATGTCATCCTACTCTCTTTTCTTAAACCAGCATAACTACTGTGTGAGCAAACTGAAATGAATCTGTCCTTGTCGTTGATGGACAGGACGAGAGCCGACGGAACTACAGCCGAAGAAATCGCAGAAGGGCTGCACGGATGGCTCGGGTGAGGGACCTCTTTGCTCAAAGAGGTGACGGAGCAAATGACACTGAAAGAGATGAATCACCTCCGGAAGCAAAACAGGCTGCTCAGGAAGTAAGTCCAGAGGAAAAACGCTCGGATGTGCAATCATTCTCTGAGGGGATATCAGAAGGCTCTCTGGTTTCCGAATCTCTGGAAGCCATCCATGATGTTCTGCATGATTCGTCACCAGCACATGACTACACATCCAACAGTGAGCCAGAGAAATCTGAGAGTGCCAGTTTGGCTGACTCAGCCACATTAACAGGAGGTGAGAGTGATATCCCAGACAACCCAATGCAATCAAATGACAATCCTGCTCCCGCAGGACATCAAAGTATCAACAAGTCTGTCTCCAAAGCTGAGGAGAGCAGTCAGGAGCAAGGCATGAGTCTTGAATATCCCAGCAACACTGTAGCTCAACCAGCTGACAATGTTATCCCAGCAGTGAGCAGTGAAAGCCTTGTTAGCCAGACCAGCAGCTTCACATTTGGTACAGTGGTGGCTCCACTGTATCATCAGGTGTTTTGCAGAGTGGGAAGTGAAAGTCAGAGCGTAGGTGTTTGGGGAAATCCAGAACAGGCTGCTCTGAATGTTGGAGACTTAACTCAAAGTTACCCTCAAACTGAAAGAAGAGAGACCAGCTGTACTGCTCCAACAGATGCTAACGGTGACAATGAAAAGGTTCAGGAACATGTAATTAAGACTCAGGAGGAATCAAAGCAAGACTGCTTACATGGCACTCTGAATGGTCCTCCCACTGAAAAAGAAAATGTAACAAGTCCGAGTGTGACGGCAAATGACATCCTGGATCATTCAGGAAAGCTGCAGGATTCAGACCAGAGATGCGAAAATACATCTGAGGTTCCAGAAACTATTTCAGGTGACACAGTAGTGCATCTACATGCTGTGAACATTTTAAATACAAACTTGTCGAATCCACAAATTCCCTCTGAGAGTTTATATCTCCAGGGGGAAACACAGGAAGACGATCTAACCCATGACCTCCAAAGCCAAAGCACAGCAGAAACAGCGCAGGCAACACAAATTAAAACTAAT
The DNA here is from genome assembly GCF_056507025.1 of Lutjanus erythropterus. Taxonomy (NCBI): domain Eukaryota; kingdom Metazoa; phylum Chordata; class Actinopteri; order Lutjaniformes; family Lutjanidae; genus Lutjanus; species Lutjanus erythropterus. The sequence goes on from NC_139329.1 coordinate 29,586,592, forward strand.
CCAGATGAAGCACTTGCACAAAGTGAAGCAGAAGAAGCCATGACCAGTCTAGAAACTTCACTTGTGTCCCTTGAACCGTCTCAGAGAGTACCAGAGTGTGTTAGTGATGAGACAGACCAACAGAGCAGCGGCAGTGGATCAGAGGACTGCAAATGTGTCAGTGACTCACACAAAGACAATGACGTTGCCAACACAGCAACTATATCAACAAACAGCAGCATTTCAGGGGAGGATAAACTATTAGACACTTTACATGATTTGGTTCCTAACCATATAAATAATTCAGCTTCAAAAGAAACAGAGAATGGCTGTGTGTCTTGTTTGGAAATCATGGAGGAAAAAGCACCTCAGATAATGCTTGAAACTCAAGAAGAGACTAATAATGTAGAGGAAGAAAATAAAAAGCCAGTGATGAGCAGCTATCACATATCTGGTGACATGTTTATGGAGCTCAAAGATGAAGACGAAATAATTGTTTCAGAAAAGACAGAGCATCATGAAATAGAGGCTGCTGTCTCAAAACAGGATGATATTTGTTTAGAAGACACGGCTGAGGTGAAAAACTGGGAAATGATGGTTGAAGAGGAGGAGACAAACATATTAACAGATGAAGATGAAGGTGATGCAGTAAGTTCAAAGGATACTGAAGCAGCGGAGAAAGACCGAGGAGAACAGTTGGAGGATGCAGGGATTGAGACAGCACCAGAAAAAAGAGATAGAACAGAAAAAAAGAAAGCAATAGATGAAATGGTGGGGGAGATCACAGCTGTAAGAGAGGAAGACGACAAGACCAAAGGTGCAGATGCTTTAGAGGACAAACTGAGGCTTGGAGGGGAACAAATTAAGGAGACTGTGACAGAATTAGAATATGTTCAAGTGACAAAGATGGAAAAGACAGCTGGAGAGGAGGATCTAGCCAAAGTAGAGAAAAGAGAGGAAGAAGAGGAGACAGAGTTGAAGAAAGAAAAACACTTTGCAGAGATTCAAGAGGTCACTACTGAAAGGATAAATATCCAAGAAGAAGAGGAGATAGAGGGGGAGGAGGAAATGGAAATACACTTGAACGATCACGATGAAGCAGGCATGGAGTGGGAGGATCAGGTAAAACCGAGGGAGGAAAATGTAGAAGAGGAGAATCCAGATTACAAGGAGGGAATTCTACTTGATGAAACAGAGGCATCAGAGATTGTAGATGCAGAGTCAGAGAGTGTGACAGACGAGGACAGGGAAAATGAAGTGAGGTGTATTGAGGAGAGCTTAGACGTTACACAAAATAAGGTTGAGGATGGTTTATCTGCTCTGGTGAACAATGTGCAAGACAAGAAAGTAATTGACAAAGAAAATACAGGAGAAAGGAAAAATGCACACATCCCAACTGAAATGCATCTTTTCAAAGATGAAGGTTTTCAAATCAACGAGAATGTTACACATGACCTGTCAGAAGCTGTGAGAGATGAGAGTCAATCAACTGCTGCAGAGGAAGGTTCATGCATTTTTACAGATGAGCCTGAAAGTGACCAATTAAGCGATGGTAGCGCATCAGACTCTGAGTCTAACTCAGACGATGAGGTGGAGTTGTACATGCATTGCCTGAGGGTTGTTCATGGTGGGGCCCAGGCCCATAAAGACAGGAACAAAGATACCGGTTTTAATGTGGGCAAAAGGCCCTCGATAAGCAAAAGCAAACTGCTGTCTACACCCATGCCATCCATCACTGAGTCTCTGGATGAAGAGCAACACCTCAGCCCCCTTCAGGATCACGATGATGACATGGAGACGGCGGCCTTCGAACCCACAGATGCTGTTTTGCAGGAGTCAGGTGGACAGGAGAGCAACGACAGAGATGTCTCATGGTGGATGGAGAAGTTTTCCTGCAGTAACATTGCAAAAACATTGTTATACGCCACCTTGTTTGTGGTATTTGTAGTTGTGGCCTACTATTATGATTTTCTTGCCTGTTTTGGGCTCTATTTGATATCAGTGATTTGGCTCTGCTGTCAAGGAGAGAGGCAGACAGTTAAAAACAAAAACAGAATAGGCTGAATTAAATTGTAAAAGTCTGTTTTATTTGTAGTACAGTTTAACATGGAATTCTGAGGTTTTTGAGTAAACAAGGAGCTGACATGACATCCACAAAGGTCTGTAGGTTTTGTAGATTTGAAACTCTCTGGTTTTGCTGCATAATATCATATCACAATCTGATATCTCCCTTCGTCTGAAGATATTTGAACAAGATTAGCCATGCTCTAAATAGAAGACGCGGCAGAAAAATAACTGATTTAAAGCCTATATGACACATATCAGAAAATGCTGTATATTCCCTATGGGAGGATGCTAACTCTCTGTTGTCAAGAGTATGAACCAATTTTCCTACACTTTACTGTACATAAAGCTTATCGCCACCTCAGACAACAGGCTGTGGACCACTGCTCACACTGATCATTTCTGCAGAGTGTTAATGCATTTTTTTGGTGTAAATGAAACTCATCAGTGTGCTGTGTGTATGAATGCCACCTAGGAATAATTGTGTTTGTTTAGGGTACATTTAGTTTTCAAGTCTGGAATGAATAAATTTTATTGCAGACAATTAAGTCAGTGCATTCATTGGCTTTTCGTTATTACTATTAGTGTTCATGGAACTAATAGTACACTAACAATTGTTGCCAACTCACAGTAGTTCTGCATTTTAATATCCATGACTGGAGAAAAACTACAGCATGGGTCTTCAACAGGGGGTCTGCAACTCTTAGGGGTCCTCAGAGTTACTGCTGGGAGCAACTAAATCATTTTGATAATTGTAAGAAAAGAACAAACAAAAAAAATTATTTACACAACATTCACATGGGCTACCCTTGGTTCCCAACTCAGAAACCACCAGGGAAAGTGGAGAGGGTGAGGCTAACACAGCTAACATGCTACAACATGCTACAGCTGCTGCTGACTTAGCAACTAAAGACATGAAAATATTCAACACAATTCAGGGGCCCCTGTTCCGTCTCTCTATCAGCTAAGGGGTCGATGCTGTGAAACACATCAAAGACCTCTGATCTACAGCTGTGCTGGCAGCTCTGAGGCAGTGCTTTAAGATAAATGCTAATGTCAGCATGCTAACATGCTCACAGTGACAAAGCTGTTGTGTTAACAAGTCTTTCTTTACGTTTACATCTAAGTTTAGCATCTTAGTATGCTAACATGATCTAATTACCCCCAAACACAAAGTACAGATGAGGCTAATAAGAATGCCATTGATTTTGCACCAAAGTATTGGACAAATTAAACTTTTAATCAGATGATGTTGCGGAAAATCAGGTGATCACTAAAGTAATTTCTTCCCGAGGGGTACATGATTGTCTGTCCCAAATTTCAAGGGAATCCATCCAGTTGTTGCTGAGACATTTAATTCATAACCACAAATGTCAACCTCATCGTGGTTCTACAGGAGAAGTCATGCGATCATCAATGTCATTAGGATTCACGATCCTCTCTGGACCACGATGGTCTGCACAAACTCTAGAAGTCTATCTGAGAGTTGATGAAATATTTCAGTCTGGACCAAAATTGTGGACCAACAGACATAACCATTCCTAGTCACATTGCTGGCGTGGCTAAGAGCTGGCTTAATGCATCGGTGCTGTGAAAAACTGAGACATTTTTCAATATTAAATTGTACTGCAAACAAATAAACAGCAGGGTTAATATACTTAGAATAGATTCTGTTAGATTAGTAACAGATCATCCAACCTGAGTTCAGTGTTTTGCAATACACGAATGCCTTTCAGGGTGTGTTATGTCAGAGATCTGAGGTCATACCCTGAAACTCTCTAAAAATGCAGAAACTGGATTCTGACCTGACAGTTTAGATTGTGTTTCTGGTGTGTTGAAATGCTTTTTATCTCGGGTTGCATTCTCATCAAATCAGGTATCTTGTTATCACCACTTATCAGTATTAAAATATGTTTGGCATCAAGGTCACCAATGGAAGTATTAACCTGTACTTTCATACTGTTTATATGCCGTCCTTGGGGATTTCAAAACTCAGTATTTATGCATGAACAAACTCCTCCTGGGAGAGACTTCTTTTCTTATCTTCCTCTGGGAAAGAATGACACTTTCAAAGTTGATCCAAATAGAGGACAAACCTTGAGCCAATTCCATGTGCGCAGCTGACATACTGCCTTTAGTGTGAGTCCACAGTCATAAATCAAGCCAAGCAGAGTCGTCTTCTGACAGCTTTCAACGCCTGCTCAAAGTAGCTGAGAACTTTTGTTCCAACATGAATGATCGGAGAGTCAAATCATGTCACTTGCAGCCATAGCATGTTGTTCCTGCTCCCTATTTGAACTTTGGCTTTTAGCTGTGGTGTTTTGAGCTGAACGCAGCTGCAGTACTGTACTTGCCAGGGGATTTCCAGGCAGTCCCCTGTGAGGATTACCACGCTCTCGCACCAAATGAACACAACATTTTTGGCAACCAAGATAAGCACAACAACATTTTCAACAAGTCAGTGATACAGAGGGATATATCTGCAAAGATGATTAATGACCTTTTCTTACATTCTAATTGTTCAAATTCCAACTAGAAGAGTGTTCTCTATAGAGTGCAGATCCAACAACTGATGAGGAAGCTCCTAGTGCAATGCCACCACAACGGCCAGATGCAACCGGCAGAGATTTGCAAAGTTCTGCCAACATTAACATGACCCCCACATACGTTGTCCCTAGCTGAAATAAGATTTTATACTGAAGCAGTTGTTGATCACTTACGCCCCCCTGCGGCCGGTTAAGAAGAGTTAGAAGTCAGCTGTCAGTGGTTGTATTTAACAGAGAAATAAAAAAATAATCCGCTAACCAGTAAAGTTGCAGTTTACATCCATGTCTGTCCAGACTCAAATAATGTATGTAATGAAGACTTTGAAGGAATTTAACTTTAACTTTGGATGGAATTTAATAAAAGTTATTAAGTGTTTTTTTTCCCGCAAAATGGAAGTAATCCCTTTACATGTGTGACTCAGGTGAATAATTTCTAGTATAAAACATGCTGTTTTCACTTAGAGATATTTATGCAGAGCAGTACAGAGGGATGATAGAGAATCAATTTATTCTTGAGTCCAAGGTATCAAGTTGGAAGAAATTCCAACTCCAAGCGTTCCTGAGATATCGCACTCACAAGAATGGGACGCACATGAGGTCACTGTGGCCTTGACCTTTGACCACCAAAATCTAATCAGTTCATCCTTGACTCCAAGTGGTCATTTGTACCAAGTTTGAAGAAATTCCCTTCATGTTCACGAGAATAGGATGACCTGAAAGCATAATTCCTGTGGTCACGACTGTCGCCATCATGGTCTGATTCGCAGACGTCCTTAAGCATACAGTCATTGATGAGCACAAAACAATTAGGCTCGTCGGTTCAGCTGTGGACAAGTTTCAGGTCCATTGACCACACGCACACAGAAGCACACACGCCAAGTGATCGCATAATCCTCTCCAGGATTTCACTGGGTGCGAATAACAATTACAACCTTTCAGGGCAGTCCAATACATTTTGCAAGTTGGTCTTTCTGTTTTAAATGTTTTAAAGAGGAGTATCAGATCTGTCATATTGTAACAAACATCTTCTGTCTATATGGTTTTATAATTTGTTTGCTTTTTAAACATGAATACACCCTTATTTGGCCTGATAAATGTTGCCCTCAGTAACCCATGCGTACAATAATAATTATTTTTTATTAGCTGTGCAGGTGGAGCTTATTTTGGCCACGCATCATCAGAGCATGTTGGCTGACCCCTACACCTCTTGGACTACAAACTCTGATAATGGTTACAGTATTTAATAGTTACTACAGACTGCAGCCAGCCAACTATCTACATTTCCACGCTAACAGATGCCCCTCTGACCTCTTTCTAGGACTTTTATTACTCGAGTACAGTAATAAATCAAATGTACTACAAGTGCACAGATCAACGTTTAAAGAGAAAGTCGTTGAAAGAAGTTGTTGTGCTGCCTCAATAAATAAAGAATCTGAGAGCTGACCCGCACAGTATAAAGCACATAGTTACTTTGAAAGTGTGAGAAAACTCAAATTGAATCACATGAACGCACCAATAAAACATGTTAGAATGAATGAATATATTCATTAGTAGGCCTTTCTGATTTAATTTAACAATCTTTGAAGTGTTTACTAACACAGCCTTTATGTAACACCGCACATGATGCTGCTCCATTAAACCCCATTAACATAAGTATGGCTTTATGGTGTAATTACATCCCATCCATGACATCACAGTGGATCAAGCAGGCGTATCTGCAGCTCCAGTAAAAACAGACAACATTGTTACCATCATGTGCTATATGTTATTTTTGGAAGAGGGGGATACAGTACAGTATGTTCCTCTGTCAAAGGGTTCAAAAGAGTTTATAACTACAGTCTGGATAAAACGGTTTTGGATAGAACTGAAGTCACAAAGCTGTACAGAAACTGTAAAATAATTTATGTTTCAAATGTATATATTTTTTTATTGTTGCAACAACAAATTCCTTTAAAATCAACTCTGCCAGTCTTGTTCTTTTCGACAGTTATCTACAGTTAGTCAGAGTCAAAACGGATGTATAAAAATGAAATAAAGAATTTTTGTCCCATACAAAATCATCTTTTTAACCATTTAAGTGTTACTAAATAACAACGTTTCAGTCTTCCAAACTTTATCAGGTATGTGAGCAGCAGCATCAGGACACTTCCATACAATATGATAATAAATCAAAAACAACATCCATGTAAAATCAATGTAGAATCAATGTTTAATTCATCAGAGACTTAAGACAATAACATCCATAAAGTTTGAATAGTAAAAGACATATAGAAGCTAGGGATTAAATATTTCAGCGAGTTACTCAATCAATGCATGTCACTCAGAAAGCACCATTAAGGATATTAACAAAGTCAATCTGGACATATTAATGAAGGCTTTGCAGAACAGCAGAGACTTATTTGGTTGATGCCTGACTCCAGAATACTGGGGTATATATCTAATAAAGCACTCCATGTGATTGGCCTTGTAGGAAAATATCCAAATCAGACATCTTATAACATTACATTGAATAAAAGTGGCTGAAAGAGGCTGAACAATGAACATAACTGTGCCACCTGTTCCACATAACTGTTCCACTGTTGGTCTTTTTCTCGCCCAACAGAAATAATAAACACTACTCGCTACACGTCATCACATCTTTAACATCATGCCAGTAGTGCAAAAGCTGATACACTTTAAAAATTAAAATCTCCCAGCATGGAGGTATTATTTCTATTTTCTTTTATTATCTTAAATACACTTGGTAACAAAAGATCCCTTGTGCTTCTTTTTGTTTACCAGATATGTCCTACAGCATCTTCCAGGAGGCATTACCTCAAATTCTGAAATGAATGGATGTTCACTGTTGTTAATAATAAAGAGGGCTTTCCGGGAAACAGTGTTGTTATACTGAGTATTTAATAATTTCATTGGCAGCTTACAGTTTTCCCAGCTGTTTTGACAACAGTAGCTTGTTTTTATTAGCTGCAGTCAGGCTACCATACCAGACTGAAATGCTTTCTGTCAGGCTGTCACGCTTTTTCTCCATAATTCTTTAGTTTCATAACAAGAAAGAATATCATTATTGTTCAGGCTTTAAATGTTTAAAATGATTTTATTCCCTCTTCAAAGTTTTGAGACAGAAGTGAGCCTAATGATTAATGCTGAGATGTCTAATTATGCAATGCTCCTGAATAATCTGCACCAGTATCAAACTAATCAAAACATTATTTATAAAGGTTTACCAAATGCCTCTCCTCACAAAATCCCCCCTGAACAGAACAAAACATCATGTTCATGTCCAGTCACATTTTCCCAAATCTATTGTGCAGACTGCATCCCATTTCTGGGCCTAATCAGATTATCTCACTTGCTGAGGCAGTTATGGCCAAGCGTCTTTTCTGTGTATGCTGTATTTGAGCCAAATCATTGAAGGCTGTATTAACAGTTGTGTGAGCATGAGTAAACTTTTGTTGACTTCTGAAAGAGGGGCATGCCAGAAAATCTTTGGAACAGCTTAGTTAAGCACAGTTTACAGTATGACTTAGTTGCTTAAATAGACAAATAATCATATTATCTTATGAAAGAAAATAATGAAAATCTATTAACATAGACCTATGGTTTCAAGTATTTTAAGTACAATAATAATAATACAGACAATATGTGTAATGAAATGCAAGGTAGCCTACTCTTAAGACTGAACATAAGACCAGTGTGCAATGAATAATATTCAAAATCTGAGTTAAAGTTTTACATTTAAAGAGAAATATAAAGGCCAAGTATTCCAATAAAAATGCAAATACTTGCAATGTTTGTATTAAAATGTTAAAGTGTCAGATATATAGGTGCAAATGAAAATATATATGTAATAGACAAATGCGTAAAACGAAAATTACAAAGTGATAAATGAACACAAATAAGGTACATCTAGTAAATTTTCTGACAGACATTTTGTTCAAAGTGGAAGAAGCTGTTTCAATATAAATTTTACAATTATTCATGACAGCATATTTGATAAAAACAACTGTATTTTCTGTTATGCCATTAACTACAGCAGGTGTTGGGATAACTTCAGGGGAGTTTTGGGATTTACAAGATGCACTTAAACGCTCCATGGGACGCACGCAGACTGTCAGGTAGGCTTCCAAGCCTGTGATTGGACGACGGACTGTCAGTTCTGAAGCATGTGTGCCAAAGTGAACCAATCATCTTGCGTGTTATTGGCCGGTGCCCCGGTTCGCCGGTCGGTTTGCAGCTGGGAAAAGGGGAAGCAACTGGCGGCGGAGGGGCAGCATCGGCGGTACGGTGCTATGGACCTCAGGGACAATGTCGAGACAGGGGAGACGGAAACCCACCCCGAGCTGTTCTACGTGCCGATCCCGGACGAAGCACCGTGCAAGCGGGAGCAGGAGAAGCTGTCGGGGGTCGTCAAAAACGTCCACAGAAAACTGCGCAGGAAATACAGAGAGGGTAAGCAGCAGCCTCAGTGGGCCCCTCTGTCTCTCTGTGGCCCTGCAGCCGAGTGGCTAACACTGTAGCTCAAAAAAATACCAAATTAATCACGTATTAATTATATTTTTTTCCAGTAAAGATAGCGCATTCTCGCTAACGTTACCCCCTCCTAGCTAACGGTTCTGTCTTGTGTCTGTTAGCTAGCTGTTATGGAGGCAGACCGCAGTCTGAGGGTTGCATTCAGCAAACAAGGCCTTTAAAGCTACTTAACAATAACATTACATACACTGCAAAAGATATTCCTGTTTCTAAACTTGAGCCAGTGGTGTAAATGTGTTATCTCCTCCAAAACCAGACGACTGAGACCTTAATAGGTTACTAATGAGAGACACTAACAGAGCTGTTGACAATGAATGACTCTCTATTGCCTCTTTATTGCCAGCAGATGATAACTATGTGGACTCAGCAAACATTTGGTGCAACTTTTACTACCAAATTAGTTTTATGTCTGAGTATTGGTGTTCATACATCAGATATTGTCAACGAGTACCCCACAGATCTACTGCTGCAGATATTATAGACAGCAATAGATAGATAGATAGAAATTGTTTTAGGACATGAGTCTGGAGCTTCTGTGAGTGGATCTAAATTCAGAAGCTGATTATTGTGTTAATTTTCATGTAAGGACATGAATGGTTTGGAAAGCTGCTATCATGGGGGCTAAGAAAAAGATTGGCCATTTTTGCTGAATTAAAAGGAAAGACTCTGCCCTTTTTTCCAGGAAGTACTACAGACATGGCAGAACAGGTAAATGGCTAAAATTTCATAATTTATCATAATGCAAATTAGGGATGGGTGTTGAGAACTGATACTATAAAAAAGGGTACCAGTTTATGGCTTGTCAGTGGTACCGAAATATTTTTAAGCTTGCAACAACCAATGCTACTAGCAGTATATTACTTTAATAGCGGACAGGGTAAAACTTTCAAAAGCATAGCTTCCTTTACCAAATTCAGTGAAAATGCAGCTAAATGCAATAACCCAGGAAACATTTTTTTTCTTAAAAAAAATTACTCAATACAAGGCTTGTTAATTATCAAAAAAGTTGGTGCTTAAGTTTATTGTTGACAGCTAATCAATTCATCGACTAATCACTGCAGCTGTAGAACCAATAAAATCCTAATACAAGTAGTATGTATATCCTAATATGATAAGGTTTGTGGAAATCATTTGAGAAACCTGTCTTACAAAATGACCATGTCGGAATAGTTGTACTTCACATTGATGGAAAAATCCTGCATTGCAGTCTTGCTCATTGATTTGCAACATTGCCCACAATGGCAAAACATGACCAGAAATATTAATTGGATAGCAGTCATGATACAAACAGTAATAACAAAGTCTCTTTGGGTTGACCTATGGCTGTTATATGCTATTTGTATTCTAATACCTGGTATGTGGAAAATGTATGGCATGAGGTCTGTATCACATTAGTGAAGCATTTGCATGTGTTAATAGAAAGTAAATAAATTGTTCATCCTGGAAATTCATCTTTAACACCATCTGTCAGAGGCAGGTGAAGAAAGTGTCACCTGAGAATATCAGAGACTGAAGATTTTACTCTTTATTTCTACTTTTTAGATATATGCACCCCATGTATTGCTAGTAAATAAGGTCCAAGCAGACACTTTGGATACCACTTTGGGTGGACTTTGTTCTGCTTTTGTGATTTGGGGAAGTACAAAAATGTCCCAAATTAACCACTTGGTTAGCAGATGATATTATACTACTGTGATTTCTCACACAAAGTGTTTAAGTTCACCAGAGATGCTACTGTCGATCACCTCTTCTGTCTTCACCCAGACCTCAGTCCATAACTACTTGCAAATAAAATTACCAAAGACCATAATCTGCTTTTCTGGATATAAAACTAAATGCAGTTTCATTTTCTCCTGTAGGCTGTTTGTATTCCAGTGACTGAAACAAGGAATTAACGGTTCATTCAAAGCTTTAAAGACTGATTCCAGGTTTGATTTCCACAAGAGTCTGTTCATTGGCAGCTGTCTGTCATGAGAGCAAAAATCTTTGTCTTCTTTCCTATTATGAGTCAATCTAGATAAGAGCATGATGTAAAATGGGAAGTTTGGAGAAACCCTTTCACAATACTTTAGAACCGACATATGACATCCAAATGTTAGTCAGAGTGCCCAACATCTTCATTGTTGAAAGAAGAAACTGAAATTTCACTTTGCAGCACTGACAGAGAGATTTATTACAGCTATGAGCTTGAAGTTGAAGTTAAAAATGCCTACCAGCAATGCTAAAGTGCCCTGGATTTAAAAACATGCTACAATGCCTTTATACAGAGGCTTTGTACTGTTGTTGGTGCTGCAGGCAATCTCTGATTTTCTGAGGAAATGCATAGTCCTACCAGAGACTGTGTAGGAGGGGAACAGAAATTCACAACGGCAGGTGCGAAATTATCTTCAAAAAAGAAAGTTGGCTTTAGTTCATCATTATCTTGCAGCAGAAGATCAGTCGGCAGTTTGTAGGCTCATGGATGTATTTGATTTTGACAAGTATAAAAACTTAAAATATCCTGTTTCAGATTGTCTGACTGGTTTGTTTCATTTGACGGTCTCTAAAACAAAAACATGCCTTTGACCATTTCACTGCTCTCAAGTCTCAAAGTAAACAGCACAAGACACATTTTACTAGTTTAAAACAATTCATAAAAAACTGCAAAAAGGAGTGTCAGAAATATTTATGGCCACATTCTCTACTATGAGGTGTGTACTAAGTGCATATGCTGTTATTTTTGTAGGCTCTGACATACTTTTCCACCTGAAAAACACTACGTAACCATAACACGATGGTGCAAACGATGTTATCAAGTCATGTTTTGAATTATCATGTTAAATCAGAAACTATTCAGAATAGGAGAGACTAACTGGTTGTTTTGGAGGCTTGAACAGCAGAGAGAAGCAGAACTCATGATTGGTTAATAAGTAAAGCATGATCTGGTAGGCTTGGCATTGAATCACAGTGGTCATGCTTCCAGAGTGCTGCTGTTTACCACCACTCCTCTTGTTGTCCTTTCATTTCTGCAAATCTGATAGTGTTTTGTGGTCATGGGATTTCTCCCTTATCAGAGTGTTTGCCCATGCTACAGGCTGTAAACTTCTGAGCAACTGTGAAGATGTGCCGAAGGGATTTTTTGTGGACATTATTCTGACTGTGAAATGGCTATTGGAGGATGCTTTTTAGAGAAACATTTCCACTTCAGTGCTGGCAGAGATGAGAGAACATTGTAGGCGATGTAGCAGTAAATGTGGCCTGGTTTTTCCAAAGGAGTACTGTCATGTTTTGGTGCTGAAGGGGATGACCAAAGTTGGCAAGTAGGTTGTGAATGTTTGCGATTTGCTGTGGATAGTGGTGATAGTAGAGTGAGAAACTTACTTAAACTTTGAAAGTTGCAATTGATTTCTTTAAGTTGTGAGGTTATTTGATTTGTTTCTGTATTCTGATTTTTTTTTTTTTTTTCCCTCAGTGGGCGACTTTGACAAGATCTGGCGCGAGCACTGTGAGGATGAGCAGACGCTGAGCGAGTACGCCCTTGCCATGAAGAATCTTGCTGACAACCACTGGACCAAAAACTGCGAAGGAGAGGGGCGCATTGAATGGTGTCGCAGGTAGGACTGGCTTCAAATGTCCTCCGACATCTTTCAGCTGCAGTTCTAGACCTCGTGACAGCGAAGTCTGACTCATCTAAACCTGTGGGTTGTGTTTTTGTGACACGTCGTCATCACTTTCACAGTAATATTATGATTCCACTTCCACAGTGTCTGTCAAGAATACTTTTTGGATGGCGGGATGAAAAGAATGTTAGAAAAGGATGAGAAAAGTGCTGCGCTCGCCATGGGTCTGACTGCAGCGTCTGTAAGTGCCCAGCCACACAGCACCATCCCCAGGTAAGTTGTACTAAGAACTTTATCTGCCATTAATGTAGATCCTAGAATCATCAGTGTCCTAATTCCATACAGCACACTGATTATATTAAATATGCACTACATACTATTTTGATGCTATACTGTTCTTGCAGTTACTGGTTACTAGTTGGTGAGAGTTGCAGAGTTTTGGAGATATCAGCTGTAGAGATGTCTATCTTCTCTCCAGTATAATTGGACTAAAGGGCTTGTGGTGCTCAAAGCACCACTCTTCAACTTGCACCAAAAAAATCCAGATGGATAAATAGCACTAGAGGCCAGGGAAGATATGTTTTTATGTTTTTTATTTTATTTTGGGGTAAACTGTCCCTTGAGATTTACTGATTATACTTTTGCTCTTGGAGCTCTTTTACCAGTATTCCCAAATTATTGTAATTTTTATAGCTGTGAATATAGCGCCTCAGTTTCTTTGCGTCGTGGAACAGTTTGTTCCATTCACATGGATTCAGGCAGACAGTTGACAGCAAACCACATATCATTTTAGTGGACAAAAGCAGGAAAGTATTATGCAAGACCGGCAGAGAATTCTGACATCAGTAGATGCATTGCTATCAAAAGTTAAAACATTTTACCTTTTGTGGTCCTCCACAGAGGAATTTATAACCTGATGTTATGTAGGTCCCTCACACAAGAGGAGAAGTACTACTACTGTGCTTACTAGTATAATTACATGATACCCTTGACACAAAGTGAGTGTATTTAGTATTTTTTATGATATTCTTTGAAAACAATATGACATCACCATAGCAACATATCGTCATGCCTGTTTCGTTTTGATGTTCTGCCAGTCTGTCAGACTGTTTTGTTGTTTTTCCTGTGTTATCTAGAAGGTGCTGTTAGTCTACCGTCTGCCTGAATCCATGTGAATGCAGCAATTGTGTGCTTTATGTCAACAGCAAACTCAAAACCTTTATGTGCTTACTAGATAGTGTAGATAATGTTCACCCATTACTGAGGAAAGTAATTATAGTGGCAATATTTTTTCATCTGTAATTCCTGAACATTGTTGTTTTTTTGGTCATTTCAGCCAGGCAAGATCGTTCACAGTTTTTGCTTGTTGCAGCCACTACAAATTAGAGTAATTCTTGAACATATTTAACACCCAGTCAGTGCGGATAGAACAGATTGTCCATCATAAGATTGGTTTTCAAGCTGCCTACAACTTTGCTACAATTCAAATTCTGAAGCCTTATAGTACTGACCCCTACAGTCTGCTGTGTGTATTACACACAATGCAAACGTGGAAAACTTAAGGAACAGTTAGCCTCAAGATTTAAAAATACATACTGTTCTTACCTGTAGTGCTAAAATGTTCATCTTGATAGTTTTGTTGTGAGGTGCAGAGTTTTGGAGATAATGGTTGAAGAGATGTCTGCCTTCTCTCCAGTATAATGGGATTAAATGACACTCGGATTGTGATGCTCAAAGCACCAAAGAAATACATTTGAAAAACTCAAAACTAGTGTTTCTTTCCAGGAATCATGAGCTAGTTAAGATAATTCGCATATCTTATTTTGAGCCATTTCTGGTAGAAAGAAAGTAAGGGATACAACAGTTCTGCTAAGGGATCAAATGTAAAGTTTGACCTCAAGATCATTGCCGGCTTAATCAGATGAAGAGCAAGAAGAGAAGTTATGTGAAAAGTCTTTATTTAGTCAGATATAATTGGTTAAGATGCCACTGACATGCTGCATGCCATGTATAAGTAGAAATCTCAGCCTGAAGGCAGTGATGCAGTAGCTATACATTATTTTCTTTTTTTTTAACACACTGTACTTGCACACCATACACCGGCAGGCAGAAAATTCAATCGAAAATATTGAAAGGCCCCCTGCACGTAATTCTGTATTTGTTCTTCATCTTGTTCAACATCTTTTTATTAAAACTTAACAATGTGGATTTTCTAAGACAGAGAAGCACTGTTTGATGCAAAAGTTATGCAGTATATTGGTTTTTTGGTAAACTATGTAATTTGACACTTGTCCTGCCTCTGTGTTGTAGTTCAATCTCTCATCTGGGAAAAATGCGCCTTCTGGACGTTGGAAGCTGCTTCAACCCTTTCTTGAAGTTTGATGAGTTCCTAACAGTTGGTATTGACATAGTGCCTGCAGTTGAGGTACGAATGCTTTCTCATTATGTTTACTTTTTATTGATTAAAACATATTTAATGTTCTTGTTGACACAAATAAAATGCATGGGGTTTTCCTGTCTGGGGGCTCAGTGCTGACATTACAAAGCAAAAAACAACAGCAGAAATGACTCATGCAGGAGTATCAGTGTTGTGGTTAGACAGTCTGTAAAATTTCTGCAGAAAGCAGAACAAAAAGCACCTTGCATTCTGCAGCTGCAAGAAGGGATTGCTCGATACCACTTTTTCATGTCTGATACTGATTCCATTCTGATTTTTCCCTCTCTTTCACAACCAAGCTGTTAATAATACATTTGTATGGATGCACTTTACTTAAGCAAGACATCTAAAGGACATCATGCTCAAAAATTGAAACAAATATTCTACTCTCATAAAGGAAGAAATGCTTAACCCACAACATGACTGCATTATGAAATATTGCGGCCTCTTTTTATTTAAACTTTTTCACACAGAGAACTTTTAGCAGCTTTTTTGACTGGTCAGCAGCCTTTAAAAAATCTAAATGAAATTTAAATAAATTGCTCTCAATTGTTTTGCATTTTTCTGCCTTGAGTGTAAAATAACTCTACACAAGTGACGCTGCTGACAGGTCTCAGTTCTAGCAACATCTGTGTTACTCAAAGCAGCAGCAAACATTATAGCCACCAGCCACAAAACCAATATCAGTTAAAAGTGTACACTATATTTATAATATTTTCAACAGCCTTTTTAGACAGGAAACCACTGTTATATGAGCCAAACCAACCAGACTCAATGCGCGAAATCAGAAATTTTATTTTTTTTCTCTGCCTTGATTTTATTAGTTTGTTTGGAGTTTTAAAATTACAATGTGGATTAACAGAGATCAAGCAATAAAACAAAGTCACACATTAACACAAACAAGCTAACAGATGGATGGAAGCAGCACTAGACCAGCAGATCCTGTGTTGTGCGAGGTAAAATTACTGGTTTCACCCATGCTGTCTGGTTGATGAGAAGAGACTGATATTATATATAAATCAGTGGTTTCCTGAGGAGAAGGCTGTCTGACAGTGAGTAAAAATAAAACAATTCAAAATATAGGTACACCTAAATTTAAATTGATCTTTTTAGGCAGCTAAAATCCGTTTTGCTGCTGATCCTGTCCACAGCAGGTCAGTGAATAGTTTCTCTGCTGGTTCCCTCTCTGCTTCTCCAAACTGGTTGCATACAGACCAGTATCTACTGTAGGTAATACACTGACTATTGATAAGTATCTCACACAACCCCTCAAATCCCCACTATCCCTTTTAGCACAATGGATCATATTGGATTAAACTTTTTTCCCCCTGATATTCGATGCAGTGATTTTGGCCAGTATCTGACCGATACATTACTGAGTATCAGATCGGCCCATCAGTAGCTGCAGAGAAACTCCATAGATAGAATGACAATGACAGTTCATGAAGAGCAAGAGACCACATTTAAACCATTTGAAAGTGCTGATTTTCTGCCTGTTTTCTCTCCCTCAGAGTGTGTACAAGTGTGACTTCCTCAACCTTCAGCTCCAGCAGCCTCTCCAGCTGGCAGGTGACGCGGTCGAGGCCTTCCTCCGCCAGCTCCACAACCCCATCGACACTCTGCCTGCCCAGCTTTTCCACGTGGTGGTCTTCTCCCTGCTCCTGTCCTACTTCCCCTCGCCATACCAGCGCTGGATCTGCTGTAAGAAAGCCCACGAGCTGCTGGAGCTGCACGGCCTGCTGCTCATCATCACGCCCGACTCCTCCCACCAAAACCGCCACGCCCTCATGATGCGCAGCTGGCGCGTCGCGGTGGAGTCGCTGGGCTTCAAGCGCTACAAATACGTCAAGTATTCTCACATGCATCTCATCGCCTTCCGTAAGGTGTGTCTGGCCACCACCAGCGACCTGGTGTCACGCAACTACCCTGAGATGCTCTACATCCCTCAGGACTTCCACTCCAACGAGGAGGAGGAGTGTGCCGACGTGCCCGTGCAGGTGCGCTCCGAGTTTGAGGATGACCAGCTGGCTTGGGGCTTCACGGAGCTGCCTGACACGCCCTATGATTCAGATTCTGGGGAGAGCCAGGGCAGCTCGGTGCCCGGCTTCCATGAGCTAGAAGACCCCATCTTGCTTCAGAGCTAGGCTAAACCAGCTACCCCCTCCTCCCCCCCCAACTGTCACCTCCCCTTCAACTGCTGCGCTGCCAAATTTAACCTGCTGCATTCTTCTCCCTCGTCTCCTCCCTCTTCTCAAAATAATGCAGTTTGCACAGTGTGAAAGAGAGAAGTTTACAGATTATTTTCTCATATCCACACTCTTCTGAGAGTACACACACATACACACACACATATACACATACCACACACACTAAGATGGATATATTTTGATAAATATCTAGGTTTTTTAAGAGTTGGAAAGCGAATGCCCTTAAGATATCTGAACTCCCTTCTCCTTGATTTCCATCCCATCTTCCAATCAGCTCTCAATAACAAAAGTCAGCTTGTCTACATTCTGTACTCAGTCTCTATTTGAATAAGCTAGTGTGGCAGGCTACTTTAAGACAAATACAGCAACACGAGCAGTGTGACCGGAGTTTGATTGCACTGGAGAGGCTGAGGTGAATTTGACTGGACTGGTACGCTTGCTTCTGTCACAGTCATGCAGCTAGATTTTTCTGGAAATTCTTGATGTGCATTTAGTTTTCCAAGACAAAAAAAGAATATCATTGTTTTGAAATATATATTCTCAGCAGTCAAAACATTGGTGTTGTCCAGTGTTAAGTGTGGCAATGCCATTTTAATTTGGCATCCTCTGAATGATTTGTGTATCTTTTACAAGAAAGTGGTATTTGTAGCATTTTAAACATTTTCAGAACCATACGGTAGGAGTATTACTAGGTTTACTAATGTGAAACTGTAACTGTGTTGACTCATTGTGTAACAAGGTACGAGTGTTTCAAAGTAGGTATTACACTTTTTTCCTCCTCGTTGTCATCACAAATATTATTAATACACAATTTTCTCCTGTTAAATTTCCAATACAGTTTTTGTTCTCAAGCAGAGAAATAGTACAACACTGCAAGTCAGTGATCCATATCAAATGGACTTTACAGCACCAGTATCCTTTGACACAATTTTGTAACTTTGATGTGAAAATACAGTAAGTACTCTGCCTCCAAAAACATCCAGATCTGAGCTTCTCACAGTCAGAAAATTCACCTCGACAGAAGAGATTTGCACTAACTTACTGTTTTGTCATACAGAACGTCTGAAAAGGTGAGAAACAGTAGATTTTAGCAATAGCAAGCGAGATCTGAAGATACTGTACCCTACTTGTGGAGGTTTCAGCTAAAGACACTACCAGATGAAATGTTAGTGTGTGTTCCTGCCTGTTGCTGAACAGGTCAAATGTGTGGCTGTGGTTGGATTTGTCAGTGTGAATGAAGGAATGAATTTACGTTGATGTGTTTTTTGTCAGTGGCACTTTATCATTGATCCCAAAGGGTGTCACAAAATGTAATTATTTTCCTATGATGACAGTTTTACAACCAATATGACGGGCCCATAAGATAATACCAGTAAGTCTAAGGTGCCTTCTTCGTTCACATTTACTGTATGTTGCAAGCGGACTTTCATCCCCCTGGAGAAAACAAAACTCATACCTTTTTAACAATAGATATCAAGCTTCTTTGGCGAAACAGTCGAGCTCTCCTTTGTCATATTACAGATAATAACAAGAAACATTTCCAGTGTTGGTGTAATGCAGTGTGTTGTTGCCATTCCCATATCTTTTCCAGTTAATGCACATCTCTCTGCTGATATCTCCTCTGTTAACACAGGAAAAAAAACAAAAAACATAAAAAACATTTCACAGTACCACACATATTCAGACTTTGAAGAAGCGTGTTTTGTGATTAATTGGTGCATTTGTCTTCCAGTGTTTCTTTTGATCCATTTGCATGAAATGGTTCATCTTCATTATCAACATTTTCAACAATGCAGAACAATGTGTGCTTCTAGTATGGTTGTATTTCTCTTTTATAAATGAATGTAAATGTAAAGTGTCTGTGTGTGTTTTTTTTTGTGTGCATGGTACCTTTACTTTTGAACATTCAAAATACTGCTTATGAAGTTATGAAGAACTGGCTTTGACTCAAGAAACAGTAGTGCATGTCATTGATTTTGCAGGAGGATATACTAGAAACTGTAATGTGTATTTTACAGGCCAATTCTAGTAATTTACTGAAAGTCCACTGGTACTGCATCAAGGCAAACAAAAATAACAATAGCTATAAATCTGAAAAAAAAACCAAACAGATTTTACAGTTTCTTTTTCTTCTTACTCATGAAGCTAGGGCTGCATTCATAAGACTTGAACTTAGGAACACTTTATAATGTTCCTGACTATCACTGCTATCCTTTTGCTTACATTTACATACAGAATGGGCCTTTTCTTTTACAGCTGCTCAGGCGTTATTGACATAAGTGCTGCTGCAGTAGGCAGAAATAACTTTGAGTATCTACTAGAATCTCATCAAATTAGAACATGGACAGAAACAAAGCCAGCTGATCCCATTTTTCAGTGTTAACTCATTTGAAACACATTCTTGAGGGTAAAAGTTAATTATTGCACCTTAAAACCGGAAGTTCAGCCTGTGTGGATGCCCATTTCTGCCAATGTGATAAACAGAAAAAAGATCTTCTAAATCATTATATTGAGAAAATAGCTTGCAATAACTAATAATAACAGTGTCCCAAAATAACGACTTATTATGTCAAAATAATGACATGTCAAAATGAGTTACTATCTCAAAGAAATTATTTAGTAGTATTTTATTTGTTTTTGTTTTTTTTTAAATAATAAGAAACCTATCAATATAAAGCCACAAGTGGCAATGAACAGGGCCCAGGCAAATTGCTAATATTTTGATGCTTGTAATAAACAAGTATTGGTTAGACACACACACTCAAGCAGAGGTGGTCACATGGTTGGAAAGTTGGACTTGGTCTCATAGGGATTTGAACCCTTGACCTTTGACCTCCAGAGATGGTGAATTACAAACTATACCACACTTTCTGACAAGGTGAGTTAATTACATCAGATGTGCAAAACGGGGGCATTTTTATCTGTTTAAACTTAAAATGCTTATAAAAGTCAAACTCTTGGTGATAAAAGTTTGAAAAACATCACACACCATCCTGCTGGTTTCAGGTCTTTTGTCAAATATTTCGTTGACGTTTCATCAAACACTGAACAAAAAAGAAAACGTTATGCATACAGTGCAAGCAAGATATTAAATATCACTGCAAACTGAGTCACGACCCGAGATCATGAAAACTGATTTTCGTACAAATTCATGTAGCCAATTATGAGATATAAACTTTTCGCATTTGTGGCGCCCCCTAGCGGTGAAACTCAATGCCCTGTGAGATGTCAGTGTTTGTGGAAACTTGAACACGTGTCACGATCTTCACAAGGTCCGTGTATCATCGGTTCATTCAATTATTCAATTCAGTCTGGCAAACCAGGAACCACGTGGCCGGAGTGGCGGCTGTCCTGTCTCCTAAATGGTCCTAAACGGTAAAAACCTGGCGCCAGTATCCATAGTGTAGTTATATAGCTGCGTAGCTAATTGTTTTCTTGTAAATGTTGTCATCTGTCTCTAAACGATACATGTGTATTAAGATTTAACGCTTTTATTTTGGAAGTAAAAAGACGGAAGTCTCTAGCGCCATCTATGTGTGAATGGTGTCAGCGACGATGAAACCTTTTCTACGTACGTCTTCATGAGAACAGATGAAAAATAGAAATGCTGCGTACAGTTAAAGTCAAATATATCTGCTCGTACAATATATTATCATCAGCAGAGTGGCGCAGCGGAAGCGTGCTGGGCCCATAACCCAGAGGTCGATGGATCGAAACCATCCTCTGCTAGGGAAGATGTTTTTTTCCATTTTACGTTTCTTTCGTAACTGTGAGTCGAGAAATGATGTTCTTTCGTAGACTGACGTATACGCAATACACTTAAGTATACTTCATTTGACGCTGATTTTCCATCGCTTTGGACAAAAGCACCAGACAAGTTATATGTTACATCGCTAAAACATTTTTCTTTTCGTAGTTTAGCGATTGATTATTTCCTTAAAGGTAAAAATGTTTGTTGCATTTTGTTAAGTCTCTAAGTGTATCTTCGTGTTTATACTTTGCAGGTTTTATATCACTTAACACAAAGTGCAGCATTTTGTACACAGTCACAAAGTTACAAAACTACTGAATTAAAGTAATTTGAGGATTTTTAATCAGTTACTTCCACCACCGGACCTACATAAATGAACAAGATCGTCCATGTAATTCTTAATGCTTGCTACTGAGTCTTTGTCTTGAAATCAGATGAAACAAGCCTGTTTACATTTTCACGGTCAAAGTAGTACATTAGCCAGTTTGAGTAAGGTGGGAGGACATTTTAATTTAGATAATTTTAGTTTTCAAATATAAATCAACAAAATCTGAAAGTTTCTTGTTATAGCATTAACATGAAAGAAAACAGCCATAAAGATCTATGTGGATGTTTATGTCAGCCATATTTTTCAAATTTCTATAAGCAGCCAGCAGAGGGCACTGTTGTTGTATATTTTAAAATTTGAACATTTCAAACTGTATCGTGTCAATGGTTGGTAAAATGATCATTTGGTTATTTGTCCATTGTTGTCCATGTTTTTAAATGGTTTATTCTTATTTTTATTTTAGTCTGACATACTCATGACTGCCATCCTATTATAACCTCTGGATTTCAAATCCCAGATGTTACATAAAACATCCCAAAACAGAGCTGTGAAAACTCTCATGAAATCTCAAATCTTTTGAATCCAGGATGTAAATAATGTTTTCCCTTTGTTAACATCAAATACTCATGTGTCCGCATGAAGCTAGAAAAGCATGTTTGCTTCCATATCTTGCCAGAGTCAGTCCACACTGAAAATCAGAAAGAATATGACTAATGCCTGTTTATTCCCTTTCACAAGGCACTAAACCCCTATTTTCTGCTGTGGGGATCCTCAGCGGCCATCAACAGCAGACTGCGGTTGTGCTTGGAAACTCCAATGTGAGTAACTGAATTTTGAAGTGCTTGAAAACATAATAGTGAGAAAGAAACACTTAATCTAAATAAAGCAGCAAATAAAACCTTTTTGTTTTACTCTCAACCCTAAAGATTTGTCATGTCTGCAGTTTCATTTCATTTATGTTGTACCACAGAGATCCTTCCTTGTGCTAAAACTAATCCTGCTTCAAATGTTTATTTTCATTATGAATTAATCTGTAGAATATTTTTATGATAAAAATTATAATTTCCTCAAACCCAGTGTGACACCGTCAAATTGCTTGTTTTATCTGACTGTGCATTACAATGAAAAGCAGCAAATCGCCACTTTCCAGAAGCTGGAACCACCCCGTGTTTGGCATTTTTTGCTTGAGAAAGTATCAGAAAAACTCTGCACCTTTCATGTAGATGTCCAGTCATTGTTGATGGTAAATTTAGTCAACTGAAGCAATGCATTTATCAGTGTGTGCTGTATTGACTAAAAGAGCAGGTATCTCCTGCTGCAAAAAGAGCTCAGGCGAAGCTTAAACAATTACTAAAACATGTTAGCTAACACTAACTATCAAGTTTTTGTTGGTCTGCTTCTTAACACTGACTGAAGAAAGTACGAGCCCTTCTGAATATGTACGGTCGATCACTCTTCAGGACCACAAGCGTCAATTATGAGTCATTTTTGTTTAGATTCTGGCACCAAACAACTCAGCAAGATCACATTTTCACTTGGTTATGTGGTCTACTACTCAGAGGTGATTCGTGTTCGCCTGGTTTTTCCCTCGTTTTGCCTCCAGCTAACACTGTGACGTAATCATGACGTTGGCTCAAAAAGGGTCTATTTCAGCTTCCCCCCTTTAGGGAAATACTACCTCAGTATTTTGAGGTAATATACACATTTTCTCTAAAATAACACTGTAAAGTCTCAAATAATCAGATCAACAATCATCCATGATGTTCATATAATGACAAAGTGGGTGAAGACTAATAATATAACAGCTAGAACAGTCTGGTAAATTCAGAAAATCACATCACTTTATTATAATGCAACCTTCAAAACCAGGAAAAGACAATAGTTGTGCCATATTACGATATAACAGTAATTTAAGATGAATTCAAGTCTCATATCACAATATCGATATAACATTGATATTGTCCAGCCCTATATGACCAACAAAGTAACAGCTATAGGTTAGGGTGGTGATAAATGGCAACATGGGCGTCAAAATCTTGCATGCATTGCATCCTGGTACATGCAGGCACTACCGTGCATGAGCTCGGCACACACTGAGGAATTTATTGCTTTAATTGACTCCATTTGCAATCAAACTGACTGGACATCCAGCATTTTCCATTTAAATAGAAACTATGTTCAGGCTGAATGACTTCTGGCCACAACTTGTATTTTAGGCCGTGCAACTGTGGACATAAAAACCTAATGTAATTGTCCTGTACTTTACAAATGTGTTGTAAATTATGACCTTTTTTTGCGCCCACTCAGTTCCCTGAGAGGCCACATCCTTGACTCGTCACCTCAAATCCTCTAGCAGACGGCGCTTCACATGAACTCCTCCTCAACACCTTCGAGGATTTAAACAGCACAACCCTGCCTTCACCAACTCAACCACCTGACCCACACCACCAGGACCTCTGAAAGCTGAGGTGATGGATACTTTGGTTGAAGAGAGTTCTCCCATGTATATATTTGCTGTTCTCTTTCTCATACAGCCTTCTGTCTCTCTGTATCTCTATTTCAGTCTCTCTCAGGCCTGACCACATAATGACAGACCTGCTGTATATTAAAGGACCCTGCCCATGCGTCCTCTCCCTGTCACCTCCCTCTTCATTGGCCTTTATAAGCCTCCCTCGCAGCGGGGGGGTGCACTGCTTTCCAAAGAGGGACCGTGTACAGGCTAGCTCGTCCAGGGATCTCCTGTCTAAACGCCAACCATGGACAACCATTCATACAACTTCCCCTCAGACTGCACCCCGCTCACCGCCTCTAAGTCTGCCCGTAAACCGGGTGGATCTACCGTGGTGAACATGGGCAACGCTGGCAAGAATCCACCCCGGGACTATCTAATCTGGTCGCTGTGCAACACCTTGTACGTTAACTTCTGCTGCCTGGGCTTCATGGCTCTCATCTACTCCATCAAGGTAAGATCTAGAGCTCTATTTTAAACTCATGCACCACTTTTTTCTAGTAAATTATGGCTGACTATTATGAGGCGTGCCACATCCAAGAAATGGACTGAGGTTTTAAAAATAAAAAGTTTGGACGAGGCTGCGCTGCTTTTTGTTTAACAAAAGATGACCAAGCAATGCATGAAATATTTTCTGTTTCAAAGCAGAATTTGACACTGTGATGGTAACTTTTTTAAAGTATTTTAAAGTACATTTTAGGCCTTCCTCATCAATTGTAACCTTTAACATTTGTTAAGTGATCTTAGTAAAACTGGTTCATAAATAGGTTTATTAACTGGTGTGTTAAGTGGAGTCCGACACTGGATTTTTATAATTTTTTTAAATCAAACACAAAATAAATATTAAGTGTATCTTGCTTTACAAATGCAACAATAACCATGTATTTACATAACACACACATACATAAATCTTCAATATTACATAAGAATATTAAATATGTTATCCTATTGCAGAAAATAAAAGAATAGGAAATGGTCAGCTGATATTAGCCTATGATATCATAGAACACTCATAATTTAGTATCCTCTATCTTATCGTTATTGCCAGAAACTCACATTTATTTATTTTATTTTTTTAAGTCCACCTTTCAAAATGATATTTTCTTGCAAGTAGTAATGCCTGAGAAAAGAAGCAAATAAACTCAATATTAATTAATAAATTAATTAATAAAAAGCATCACATTTACGTAAATGCGGCCTATAAAACAAAAAATCAGCATTATGTTCTGTCTGCTCATATCACCAGTAATAATTTATAGGCTGATATAGTTGTGAATAGGCCAACATATCAGCTGACCAACATATCTGTCTGGCTCTAGTCTTTAGTAGGGCTGGGTATCTTTCAAAAACTTTCTATACTGGCACCAGTAGCAATATTTTGACTTCAATACTGGTTCCTGAACATTTTTTCATCAAATCCATTTTAACAAAAAGAACATTACATTACACATTAAGGTACAAATCTTTAGTTTCATTTTTTAACTCATTTTTACACACTCAAATTTATTTCACAACATAAAAAATACATACCTATTTAAGTTTTTAGTTTTATGTTTCAGCAGCCTGACTTTTCTCCCATGTGAAGCAGTTTTACAATATAAACAATAAACTACAACTTGGAGAGTTATTCATAAGGTATTGAAATTTGGTGTGGAATTACAAGGCACACAGCCCTCGTCTTAAGTTATTATTATTTTTGAATACACCATATGTTGAAACACTGAGGTATACTTGGTGGGAAAAGGGAACAATTTTGAAATTTGTGCAGTCTAATCTGCAACAGGAACACGTCTCTGATGACTAAAAGACTTGTGTAATACAAGTGGACAGACATAAGCAAAAGGTGGGCCGACATGGCAAGGAGAGCTTTCAAACAGTGGGCATGTTGTGGTAAACGCCACATTTGGAAATGAAGCACAGACGAATTACAGAACTACAGTGTCATTTCTGAAAGAATAAGATGAACCTTGCCATCAAATGTCTGCCAAAATAAATGAAAATTTGGCGTGGCTGGATTTAGAGTGTCAGACTTGTGCAACAAGTAGTGTGGAAACATGGGTAAATGCATTATGTGTTCCACCATGTAGATACACTGTTAGGAAAATCTTTGTTGTAAAGTGGAAAAAAAGCAATATATGTCACGTAGAGACCTGTTATTGTCCCAGGTCAGATAGCACATAGTAGAACGCATTATTTACTCAAGTAGAAGTAGAAGTACAGGTACTAGTGTAAAAAAAGTCTTTGGTAAAAGTATAAGTATTGATTCAAGTTTTTTACTCAAGTAAAAGTAAAAAAGTATAAGCTCTGAAAGGTTCTCAAAGTAGAAAAGTAAAAAGTCACTGGCTATTTCTGTGCAAAGCTAACTGAACCATCTTTTGTCCTTTTCTGTTACATTTCTTCCATTGTTTTCGTCATGTTATGTGGTATGTGTTATACATTTTTTACCTGTATTTTAAATACTAAAATACAGATACCAAAAAACTTAAACGCACTACAGGCAACATTCATATTGTGTAGATTTTGGAGCCCCCTGTGGACAAAAGTGGTAGTGTTTCCTCCGCCAAAGCCACAAAAGATAACATCAAAACTAAAATTATTTAACTAAAAATCTCTTCCTTCTTATTTTTAACTTGCTAATGTACTGCAACTTTACGTGGAAAAATGGAAATGCAGGACCTTTTCATCTGATTTCACAGTGAATCCAACCCAGTGACAGGCATTGAGAGTAACTGTGTAGAAAAGGCCGATCTTCCTGCAGTTTGCTTATGTTGGTATTATTTCAGCATCAGTATTAAACTGAGACTTTTTAATAATGAGTTAAAAACTCCTTGTTAAAGATTTAAGTACAGCAACAAAGTATTTGTACTTCTGGAAGAAAACAAAAGCTTTTCTCACTAAAAAAATGACACATTCAAAATAACACAACATGTAAAGCAGAACTGGAGAAGCTCTGAGACTACCTGAACAAAAAGGTCTCTGAAAAACTCACCACAAAAGGGTGTGTATACCCTTTATTTAAGTCTTTTTTTTTTTTTATCTTTCATCTGTCTGCACAGGGCACAGCTCTGAATCACAGGCGCAGCATTGGCTCTGCACTCAAATTAAAGACAGTGACTGGCTGCTCGTCTGACGAGTTAAAAATGGCGTAATTGGCATCTTCTTAATGGGCAAGTACTCATGGGAAATTAGAGAGTGCTAGGGAGAGACTCAGGCTGGTCCGCTCCAAAATATACGGATACACTTAGAGGCAGCTCGAGGATTTCATATCACTCCGCCCTTGCACAACCTTGAATCTGAGCTCTGTGTGGAAAAACTGGGAATTATGGGGCAAGCCGCCATGAACTTGTAAACGAAAACATGACTGAACATTGTAATATACCTTTCTTTGCCCTTCCCCTCTCACTATTTACAGTATACATGGGTGTAGACACTAACTAAGCATTTTTGTGCATAAACAAGAGAAACATTTAGCTGGACCATCCCGTAACGACAAAACCTTTATGGATAAAACTTGGTTGATTTTTTTTTAGTGGCTGCACGTAATAAAATGAGAATGTGTTTGTCTGCGTCTGTGTAGGCCCGGGACCAGAAGACTCAGGGCAACCTGCAGCTCGCCCAGGAGTGTTCAGACAAGGCCAAGTGGTACAACATCCTGGCAGCCGGCTGGAACCTGCTGATTCCTCTCCTGGCCATCGTCCTGCTCGTCCTCCTGCTCGTCCACCTCGGCTCGTCCCAGGGCTCCTTCGACTTCTTCGGAGAGGACGGCTTCCAAAACTTCATGAAACTGTTCAGCTGGTAGAAAAAAAAACAGATCAGTCTGAAAGTCAACCCATTCACATTAACTGGGACAGGGTATTTGATTGCATTCAGCAGGTGAGAGCTGACATAGCTCCTAAGATATTTTGGCCAGTCTAATAAGCCAAGTGATAAACTACATGCAAATCAGCTCCTGTGCTGGACTTAATAAAAATCTGCTTAATTGGTGAGAAAGAAAAGTAAGCCTTGGTTTGTGTGTTACGTGAATATTCTCTTTGGGATGCACCAGAATTAATGCTGGTATCAGAAATTCAGCCAATAAAAGACTTAAACAGGGCATTCAAATAGTATGTGAGAGTTAAAATATAATGCTCTTGAACCAGTGTCCTAAAACTATTGATAAAAGTTTATGTCCTGCAGTAAAAAAAAAAAAAGCAATGCAAACAGTTTGATAATTGTGGGACTGTAGGACATAAGTATCTTTGCATCCATAATTCTAATGTCAGTATTTGAGGGAGTTCAACTTACACCTGTCAGTCTCCCAGACACGGTCAGTAGAGATGTGAAGTTGATCAAAGACTGAACAGCCTGGAATGGAAAAAGAAAGGGAACAAACAGAGTTAATGAGCTGATTTCAAGCTGAGAGGTTGAGCAAGCAGCTACTCTGGGTCATTTTTGATGTTATTTATTGTATTTATGTGGAATGGAAATTTTGATGACAGCTGAAATTATCTATAGTCGGGATAGAAAGAGCAGAGAGAACAGAACAGAGAACTGTGGAACCAAAGTCTGAATGTCACAATGATGAGAAGCAACTTGACAAAGGACAATCAACATTCACCTCCCATTGATAGATTATGATTGATTTTTTTTTTCTTTCAGCATTTTTTTTTATACATTTTATTACTGTTACAACAAACATCTATTTTTTGTCAGTATTCATGTATTTTAATTAGTATTTTGTTGTGTTAAGTGTTTTAATTTTACATCTTATTATTGCTGACCTCTTGTGAGTGAGCTAAATAAACCAAATACTGTTAACTCAGTATTGCATTGAAAAATCAGCCCTCATTTTCTATTTTATGTGATACTTTAACTTACCTTAACAAAAATCTACTAACATTTTTCAGGTCTTTTTCAGATCCCCTATTGGCTGATGAACTCAAGGATGAAAAGATGTTCCCGCTGGCTTTACACAGTGAAACTTTTACGCAACTTTAGTGCATTGAAACTCAGGTGAAACTAAGTTGTGCAACACACTCTGAAACTCTCAACTTTTTAAAACTAGTTTCACACAACAGCCAATCCAAATGCTCTTAACATAACAAAACTTTCAACATTTCAATGTTTCAGCTCTGACAAAATGTAGCAAAATGTATATTTAAACAGAAACGGTGTTGAACACCCTGTTATGTACACAGGCGCACTACACTGCAATGCCGTTTTAATCCGGTGGCGGGCATCGCTGCTGACTGGGTAAAACCTGTGACACACCCATCAGAGAAAACATATCGCAAAGCCTGTTGCACACTGTTATGCATCATTTTGCGGAAATGTACCGTTTAATCCAGAAACCAAAGCAAAATGGTCTTTTGGAAGAAATTATGGTCGTAGACTTCATGCAAAGTTTATAATGTTGTCAACAAATGAACGTGAGCCAAGTTTATTTACAACGCAGTTAGCATGTGACTATTTTTACTGCTAGTTTGTTAGTAATCATAGCTTGCTTGCATTAAGTTTTGATGAGAAACAGAGCTGTTGTCAAAAATATGATCATATATCAAACTATATCTTCACACTGATGTCAGGCAACAAAGACCTATTTATTTATTTATTTTTCTTGAATCGAAGGGAAAATGCACTCTCTGGAGGCTAATTGGATCAAGCTCCTTTAAATTACCAATCTAGCTAGCTAATTTTAGTGTCATTAACCATTTGTGTTGCATGAGACTGATTATTTCTTAATTGCTTCATGTAACTGTCAAGTTGCATGGAAATTATGTTTCAAGCAATTTGCCACCTGCAAGTAGCTGCATGAAAGTTTCATCGTGTAAAGCCAGTTTTGGGTTTCTGTTGCAGCTCCACTGCAGCACCTGCACCCAGTTTCAAAGTGATAATTTTTAGCTTCCTGATTCTGGGCCGGGTCTGAGGGAACGGGCATGGCATGTTTTTTTTTTCATCCCAGCTGTGAGCCTGCTGCTGCACCAACTATATACAGAACCCATTTTAGGAGTCTAAGTGTGTCCTCAGTTGTAAGGCAGGGCTGCCCAGGCCGACCACTACAGAGGAGACAGCAGCAATGTGGAGGCATGCAGCGGGACGAGATGGCTCATTTCCACACAGACTAAATGGCACATGTTTTGTGAAAGACCTGCCATTTTATATTAGGCCTTAACTGTCTGGGTAGTGCTTTAGGAAACTCTCCATAGCCTGAGCCAGTGTATGGATTTAGATGTATGTTGTGCTGCAAAACCACAGAATTATATATTACAATACAATTAAAACCTCAAACTTCAGGTTTCCACCAGAAGAAACTAGATAAATGCCACAGAAATATTTTACTTCAGACTGTTTTTATTGAGTTTCTAAGTGAAGGCAGAAAAGTAAAGAACATATCATAAGAAAAGAGCACAGATGTATACAACACACATGAATACAATATCCTACACACCTTACATATACATGCACATGAATTACTTGTATTTGTAATGGTGACAGGATAAACAAATGGAGGCGAAGTAAGTAATACAGAAAAATCTCAGAAATATGTAGAAATAATGAAATAAAGGACCAGAGTGTTTTATTTCACTGTGAAACTCGGAAATCTCAAGGCAATTGGCTTTACTAATTTTACTATATTTTTTAGTTTTAAGTCAAACTCAAACTCTTATGTTTTCAAATAAACAGACATGTAACTTTTCTTGAGATCATTTACTTTTCTTCTTTAGATAAACTTGAATCTTTGAGTTTTCGAAACCCCTAAAAATCTTTATTTCAAAAACATGATTTGACCTTCTTTGGGTGCTTAAAAATTAAATTACAATTGAAAATATTCAGTTATTAACTATTATTCACTTTAACTGTAATGAATTTACTCATATTTTTTTAATACATTTTTTTTGGTTTATAAAACTCAAAGATTATTTTTTTTAGAGAAGAAAAGTAATTTTCTTGTAATTCTATTAAGAGTTTGATTCAAAACTCAGAAATTTAGTGAAGAAAGTTTTCTTACTTGCTTGCATTTCTTATTAAAGAGACAAGTCACCTCAAATTCAAGAATACATTTTGTTTTTTTCTCTCACTTGTAGTGCTATTTATCCATCTAGATTGTTTTGGTGTGAGTTGCTGCTGAGTTCTGAACTTTGTTTTTGCTGCTTTGAGCACCACAAACTGACTGCCATAGATCCAGTATATTCAAGAGAAGGCAGACATCTCTGTGGCTGATATCTCTAAAACTCGATTGGAAACTCACATCAAAACTATCCAGATGGATGAATAGCACTACTCTGCAGAAATATGTAATTTTGATTTTGGGAGAACTGTGCCTTTAAATTAAAGAGTTGAACGAGTACATATGGATACAACATTTAATGATAAATATAGGTTAAAAACAGGGCTCCCAAAATGTCCTTCCCTGCCAACACTGTTTTTAAGTGGTGTGCCAACATAGCAGTGTCTTCAAAGACTTTGTCCTTTTAGTTACCATGTATAGACCTTAAAGAAATAAGATTGTAGGATTTAAACTGCTGCTGTCATCAGTTACTCAGTGATAAAGACAGGTGGTGGGTAGACATGCAAATCAAGGAATCTGTGAAAAGCTGAGAATGAATCAGGTTTGTACTTGTACGTGGTATGTGAAACACAGTCACTGACATGTCCTTGAGCAACACAGAGACTACATCTGAATGTCCCACAGAAAACTCTCAGAGGCTCCACTTGTCCTCCTGCTCCCCATCCCATGTCTTTGATGACCTGGGTGTCCCGCTCCTCCAGACCTCCCACCCTCTGGACTCCCATCATATTAGCAGCCTGTCCTTTGCTCGCAACTTTATTTATACACACCCAAATCACAGCCTCTAGCTTCCAACTTTCTATTTTGCTCCTGTGGTCAGAAAGAAATGCTTACAGATGTCTGAGCCATGAAGAATTACAGGCTATAGCAGCAGCCAGCCCTGCACAGGGAGGGGGGGACGCTGACTTCTCTCTGCTCTTTCTGGGAGCTGTTCGCTACAGCCGAGGCCTGGAGAAACAGGACGAATACATATGGAAAGAACACTTGTACGTACACTTGTGCAATTGTGTGAGTCAAGTTCAACAAACCTAAACTTAATCATTAAAATTAGTTTTATAAAATCATTTAGTTCACTTTTGGTCAAACTCAAACCAAGCATAACGTAACATATTTTGACCCTTAATTAATCTTTTGTCTAAAACCTAATTGATTAACCTTAACAACCTTAATAACCCTAAAACAACTTGTTTTGGTACAGTGTCATCAAGTTATCTTTCTGTTTCACTCAGTATCATGCTTGGTTCTTATTAGTATATATACTATGTTGTCCAGTTTCTTGCCTTACCTATAAATGTATAGCTGCCCCTGTATAAAAACTTTGAATGTGTGCTTTTTCTTGTATTTGCACCTATTTATACTGCCTATGATTAGTACCTGTTAGTAGTACCTTCCTTAAAGTCCAAAGCCCCCCCAAAAAAGCCTGCAAGCTGGCTTATTCAATTACTTTTTGCATACACCTTTTTTGCATCCACATTATGTAATCCCATTACATATAATCTGTTACTCCCCAAGCCTGCCAGTACTGCCTGAGTGCAAAGCTGACATTGCACACAAGATGGTGCAGTGGTGCAGGAGGAAAACTCACGGAGCATCCAAAGCGGAGAGGATTCATCATGGGTGATAATTAATGTGTTCAATATGTTTCATGGCCATCCGCATGTTTGAGTTTGACATTTTCTAATAAGTAAATGTTGAGTTAAAAGTCATGCTGTAGCACCGAAATGTTAGGACAGGACAATCTGGTTAGAATAACCATGAAACAACTGCACACATGCAGACACACACATGCATGTACATACAGGCATTTGTACACTTAAATGTACCGTACACACATACGCTCACACGTGTGAGTGTACACAGAGGGACACAAATACATACATATACACAGAGGCACGGATACTTCAAACCTTCCTGACAATTTAATTGCAGTAAGTTTTTGAGCCTCTAAGCCTTAATTTGAATAGTTGCTGTTTAGACATGCTGATGATAACAACATTGAAGTATTCATGAAACCCAGTATATTTATATCAGGTAGTGGCTGCCATTAATACTCATTTTTTAAACAAGTTAACTGCTGCATAAAAGGAGGCTAATAATCTTCTGGCTCAACAACCTGGGTACACAGGACTCCTTTATAATCTTCAAGCTGCATTTTCTTGTCTAAACTAGTCATGTGATGACTCTTAGGGGCCATAAATTTCAACATAATTTGCCTCTGGGATCTTTTGTCACTACAGACATTTTCCCAGAACTAAATCGTTAATTGGAAACAGGCTTCTTTTAACAAAAGACCACATTTTCTAGATCTGTCTCTTCATTAGGTGTTTGTTGTACAACAAGACATCTGTAATAAGACACACAGGAGGTTGCAGAGCTCTACAATAATCCATACTCCAGGTGAAGCATTTGTAATCAGGCACTGAATTTTGCATTATCAATGAGAAGGTTGAAAATGTATTGTATCAATACACAATCAGTTAGTACGTCATCATAATGCTGTATGAAATACCAGAGGCTCTTGTGGAATTTGATCTGGACATGGGTTAGTGGTATGGCAGCTAAACCCGTTTCCACGCCCTTTGTTCTCAGACTATTGTCTCTGTTCCAGGACCAAGTTAAATTCCAAGTTAAGATATTATCAAAAACAGGCTTACGTCTGGAGAAAAGACCGGCACTATATTTTCTTTCCTTTATGGATCATTAAGTATTTTGAGAGCTTTGCTTTTTGGGTTGAAGCAAGTTAAAGAACACACTTTTACATAATCAGTTAAAGTATTTTGCAAACTGCAGAGAAAATGAGCCTTAAGTATCTCATTATCTTTTTAGTGACAAACGTATGAAAGCCAAGTATGAGGTCGGTCTATTCACAAGCTTCAGTGCCAAATATGAGTTCACACAAGGCTATCATGTCTATGTCTATCTATGATGTTCCTGTCACTGTATGTCCATGTAGCAGTGGTTATATACTGCGTGCATCTAAACCACTCAGCTCTTATTCGGTTGCCTCACTTCCATGTCCCGTGAGTGCCTGACCCCTTGTGGCCTGCTGGACTTCAGAGATTCAAAGGATTCAAAGGATTCCCTGACTTATCCTATCCAGACTTTTTAACGTTAAAACATTCGCACCAAATACTTAAATGGAAAATATCACGTGTGTTATTGATAGATGTCACACTTAACTAAACAATATTAGGCTACACCTTGAAATATAATACAAACCAAAACAACATCACCACAAAGCAGCTTAAAGAAACACACCTCTCTCACTCTGTGTGTTTAAAGAAACACCACAAAGTGCCCTTAGATGCCCGGCATGCTAGAAAATAAATTGGCCTTTTTATGTGCCTCTAAATGGTTAAATAGTTAATAAATATGTGTGTTTTTTTTGCAGCAATCATTCTGAATCTACATACCACTGTAAAGTGTATTCTCCTTGTAAGAACCATAACACAAATGAACACCTACATTTAAAAATCAGCAGAATCATTACGGTTATCGCAATCGTGTTTCATACAAAATGAATCCTAAAAAGTGAAAAAAATGCTCTTATCAGATTTCGAAATCAGAAAGTGCCACAACGGCTTCTCTGTAGAGTGGATACATCTGTTGGGTTACATAATCATCCTATACTGTCTCTGCATATATGGGCCTGCCTGTGCATACGACAGAAACTGCTTCAAGGCCCTAAACTGTGAGGATATTATATTCAGTCGGCACCAGAGGTGGAAAGTAACACAGAACATTCACACGAGTATTGAATAAGTAGAATTTTTCAGCTGCTGTTCGTAAATGCAGCAGAAAGATGGTGGATTGTTGAGTCTCATTCCCAGAACAACAAATAAGGGCAGGGTTTCTGCGGTTGTAGACGCTGCTACACACTGCTACACTGATGATTGAGAGGGATTATTAGAATCTATGCATTATTTTTTGTGTATATTTATCCTATAATACAATTTTAGTGTGCTTGTACTTTACTTAATATTTCCAATTTCTTTTACTTTATACTTTCACTCCACCACATCTCAGAGGGAAATATTGTACTTTCTACTCGACTCTATTTATTGAATAACTTAAGTTACTTGTTACTTTGCAGATTCAGATCAATAGTACAACATTTAATCAGCAAACACAAACCCCAGTTCCAAAAAAATTTGGATGCTATGTAAATAAAAACATAATTCAGTGACTTGCAAATACTTTTCAACTTATATTCAGTTGAATACTGTACAAAGACAAGATATTCAGTGTTCAAACTGATAAACTTTATTGTTTTTTGTAAATATACATTCACTCTGAATTTGATCCTGGGACAGGGTCATGTTTACCCCTGTGTTACACCTCCTTTTCTTTAAACAGTTTAAAAGTGTTTTGGAATTGAGGGCACTAATTGCTGAAGTTTTTAAAGTGAAATTCTTTGTCATTTTTACTTGATATACGACTTCAGGTGCAGTCTGGAGTCTGTTTTTGTATTTTGTGCTTCATAATGCTCCACACATTTTCAGTTAGAGGCAGGTCTGGACCACAAGCAGGTCACTCTTTTACTGCAAAGCCATGCTGTTGTAACATGTGCAGAATGTGTCTTGGCATTGTCTTGCAGAAAAAAAGCAGTCTGGATGGCAGTATATGTTGCTCCAAAACCTGTATGTGCCTTATAGCATTAATGGGGGCTTTCACAGATGTGACAGTTACCCATAATGTCATGGGCATTAATACACCCTCGCTCCATCACAGATGCTTTGTGCAGAACTTTATGCGTGTAAAAAAAAAAAGATGGTCCTTCTCTTTCGCCCAGAGGACACATGATTTTCAAAAATCTGAAATGTGGACTCATCAGACCACAGCACAGTTTTCCACTTTGCATCGTTCATCTCAGATGAGATATATGGGTTTCACTTTGCATGTTAGAGCCTTAATTTGCATTATTAGATGCAGTAACAAACTGTGTTTACTGACAACAGTTTTCCAAAGTGTTCCTGAGCCCACTATACAATCATGTGGGTTTTTAATGCAGCGCTGCCTGAGGGGTCAAAGGTTATGGGTTTTCGATGTTGGCTTCGGCCTCTTTCATGCAGCGATTTATGATATTATGGATTGTAAATGGTAAAATCCCTAAATTCCTTACACTTTTGTATTAAGACACGTTGTTCTTAAACTGTTGGACTATTTGCCAACACAGTTTTTCACAACATGGTGAATCTCACTCCGTCCTTGCCTGTGAACTGTGCTTTTCAAGGATGCCCCTTTAATACACAGCCATGACACTGTCACCTTTCACCATCTGACCTGTTTACCTGTGGAGTGTTTAAACAGGTGTTGTTTGAATATTCCACAACTTTACCAGTCTTTTGTTGCCCCTGTCCCAACTTTTGTGAAACGTGTTGCAGGCATCAAATACAGAATGAGTGTATATTTCCAAAAACACACAAAGTCTATCAGTTTGAACCTTAAACATCTTGTCTTTCTACTGTATTCAGTTAAAGACACATTGAAAAGTACTGGCAAATCATTGCATTCTGTTTTTACATACACAACAATGGAAATTTGGACCATTTACAACGATGCCACATAGATGGCCTTACTAGAAACAACTGAGTATTTTTCTGTATTTGTATTCCTGAATAAATGTTTTGCAAGTTGAGACATATATATGATGTTTGTGCAGGGGACTGCTATGATTGGTGGATCTCAATAATTGGTCAAATTTGTGCAGTGGCTTGACAAAATTGCAAAGCTGTACAGAATCCATGGGGATTGGTTGAATTTGCTTTAATTGTTGTGACTGCAACATTGCAACTTCCTGGAGGGACTGTTTCAGTTAAGACAGCAGAAAAACAAAAGCATACACAATTACAGATTACAGTGGTGTTCAGTTTTAAGCTCGATTCAAACATCTACTGCCATTTTGCATGGCAGGATCTTTCAGCTTGTTCGGACACCTCCCCCATTCATCAACAGTACAAGAAGTACAGAACAGTTAATCAAAGACAGATTTGGACCACAAGAGGGAGCAACCAGTCATTCATTTCTGGCAACTCATCTTCTTTCCCACTGTCTGTTGTGTAACTGACTACACCTTAGCCTGAAGCCACATGCCCCTTTTCAAAACAAGCACCGGTGACTTTGACTTCAAACAGACTGTGTTGACCGAAAGGACTCGTAAAGTTTTATTTTTCTTATATATTCTGCAGCCAGCATCTCTATTTGTTTACAAAGAAGTCCCTGAATATGGAAAATCCCTCAGGATTGTTTCCATAGTGAAGGAGTCCTGTGGGTGTTTTGTAATGCTTGTGAGGGAGCTGGCTGTTTTTGCAGTTACAAAGAAATCAATTATTATTTTGGGAGATGATTATTATTTTTAATAAGATATTTAGGAAGGTCCAATCAATGCAGTTGCACTGCACCCCAAAGATAAGGAAAAAGTATGTCAAAAGTTTGACAGGAGTATCATGCAATTAAGCTGAGCACCCTGTGGATGAACTAGAGGATGTCCTTGTATGGTTTTAAGGGGCATTACCCGCCAGTACAACATGTGCTCTGCTCTGCAAAGGTAGCACACCTATCACGCTAAACACTGAAGCAGCAAAATGCAAAGTTTACACAACGCCTGGAGCCCCGCGACCTTGCCACGCCAGAACAGGCCTGCTGCTGAGAGTCGAGCCGACTCCCCCTACGAAGCCTCTCCTCCAACACGCCCACAGACAGGACACCTATACATCTGACAACACTGCTGGGCGTTTCCAAAAGGCTTGAAGATCAAGTTGGTTGAGTCTGAGCGCCAGAGCCAAGAGTAACAAATCGATCTGAAGGAACAAGACGCAGCAGGACAGTCAACATGAGCAGGTAAGGGCTCCAGACTGGACTCCAATTAAAGGGGATCAAGGATCAATTAGCATGTGAAGGATGTGCAGGACAGGACAGCCAACTGAAACAGACTTTTTCTTGATGTCTTGACTTACAGCAGTGAAAAAAGTAAGACAGTTTTCCACCTTTAGATATTTAGTCATTGTAGTCTTTTATATATGTATATATAACTTTTACATGAAAAGCTACAATGTGTTTGATTGTTTTGCTCCTGATTCATTCT
Source organism: Lutjanus erythropterus (assembly GCF_056507025.1). Classification (NCBI taxonomy): domain Eukaryota; kingdom Metazoa; phylum Chordata; class Actinopteri; order Lutjaniformes; family Lutjanidae; genus Lutjanus; species Lutjanus erythropterus. The sequence goes on from NC_139329.1 coordinate 29,624,674, forward strand.
TCATCCTCTCACTTTTCACTAAATATGTGTTTGGGTGTCTGCAATTTATATTACATAAGCAAAGTAAAGTCAGCAGTTTTCGTGCATTTTTAATGTGCATTTTTGGCCCCACTCAAACCGCTATCTGTACCAAGAGCAGCATGCTTTTTGACAAACTGAAAGATCCTTATTGTCTGATTTGTTTTGCTCCTCCTTCACATAAAGAGAACTTTTCATGCTCACATCAGAGCCCGACCGATATATCCATTGCTAACATTATTTGCAGGGTTGGGTCGTAATAAATTACATGTAATCACTTTAATCAGCCCAGGTCTAGATGATAGTTGCACTGTCAAAGATTACATTTTTTATTAGATATTTAGAAAAATATGACAGTTTTAAAATTCTGAAACTTTTGTCATGACAGACAGTGCTCTATTCATGCATGAAAAAGTGTGTTTGACTTCAAAGTAATCTGATCCATCCCTGATCATTGAGCAAATGTTCGCCTATCACAGGTATATACATGTATCGGCATATATGTTATCTGATATTTTCCTGAATGAAACAGACCATAATGCAGATTGATTTTATTTTTTAGCTTTATAAGCAGCATTTTATTTATATTTGATCCTTTTTCTTAATACAGGTAATATATTTTCCTCTATTTATGTTTTTTTTTTAAATTATTGTTAACTATAATTATTAAAAATAGCGGTGAAAGTTTACTGTTTTAGTGCCCTACATATCTTTATATCAAGAACCCCCACAATGGATGCATCTTAGACAACAGAAACCCAACTGGAGAGGATTTCATCCTAAGGAATCTCCTTTGAGTAATTTCTTTTTTAATGTTTGAAGATAAAAAAAAAGTCTTCAATCAGTGTTCAAACTAAGATTTGTATAAATTACGATCAGTCAAAACCACCAACCCTGTTTCTTACCTTGTTGCTCTAACTTCCAAAAAAATGTGACAAAAAATTACTCCTCTATGACCCAATCAAGGACCCCTATTGGTCCCTGGACCCCAGTTTGAAAACCACTTTTCTCTGAGGTCCTGTGAACTTATACTAAAACCAAAAAATGAAACAATAAAAACATAAAATAGTAGCCACAAACCAGTCAATGCCGTCTGTACATCAGGCGTACTTGAGTCCAGCTGATTCCAAAATGTTCAATAAACACCCAACAAGTAATGACATAGACACACGCATTCCAGACAAGCTTCCAAGTCAGTTTGTCCTACACGTGACATGAATGATGCAACTACTATATTCTGAAGGATAGAGACCTTGGCGTAATTACAGCTGTTGAGTGGATCTGTTTCCATTGTGTTTTTCGTGTGTTCATCCTATAGGAGAGCACTGGCCCCTTCTAAGTCACGCACGTCCCATTACACTTGTAACATGAACCAGTAAAGGAGACGCCTCCCTCCCCTTTGATCCTTGGATACACACATTGCCTTAATAGAATTCAGTCAAAGTCAGATTCTTATGCATCCTTTTAATTAGACATATCTACCTCTTATATTTAAGGTAGGAAGGGCATGGACAATACCAACCTTTTATGTTTGAAATGCCATACATAACAGCATTTTCTGTATATAGCTCCTAAACAAACACTCAGTGTGACCTTGGGACAGCCTGACAAGGATTTTGTCTGGAAGGTGTCACACTTCCACCAAGAATCCCTGGTCAAAGTTTTCCCTTATCCGTGACCCCTCTCAGGAAATTCTATGTCCCATAGGGTCTTTACCTTTTCCTTACGTAACGCATTGCATAAGTTTCTACTGAGAACGCCTCCATACCTAAATGGGCTCCATTCTGGATTTCATTAGGGCTGCTGCGTGGTGCAGCCCCCTATCCCCCAGCCCAAGTCCAACCTCCTTGGTACCCTTTATGAATGCCAGAGACGACCCTGACATGGTTTCCATGTGTCCACATAGGGAGGAGGGTCTGCAGACTAGGGTAAAGGTGAAAAGCTGTGTCTGGAGAGAAACTGACATTTCGCCATGAAAGAGTCCAGAGTTGCTAAAGGTTTGCATAGAAAAAGTGTTTACGTCCCTTCTTTTTATTGATCGTCTACAATGAGTGAGGGGTTTCAGCAGCAGCAACAGCATAAATGAACTATGGATGCATAAGTTGCATGTGACTTTAATTGATTGATGTGTTAGACAGGTCTCAAATTATAGCTTGACAGGCTGCTGAATACTTGGCAACACTGTAGTTCAACATTTGGGGAGTTGTAATTGATTCACTTTCTTGGCGAGAGGTGGATGAGAAGATTAACACCACTCTTATACCTGTATGGTAAATATGTATCTAGAGTCATCAGCATGCAAACAAAAGGTGCTTACACTGCAAAAAACAAAAAAAAACAAAAAACTGTTTATTATGTATTTATATTTTGCACAATATGCACCTTTTGTTTGAACACCCATGCCTTATTTTAATAAACTATTCTTGCATTTATCACAGTTTGTTAAAATTTTTTGTAGCTTTCTAGCCCAGCTAAATTGGTGTGCAGATGTCTTTTCTGCTGTCTTTCTAAACATGAATCTAGAGCGAGCAGCCAGTTAGCTTAGCTCAGCACAGTGGTTTTAAAACTCAGGTCTGTAAAGTAATAAAAAGAAGCTGCTGGTCATTGCACAAGTGTTACATCTCCATGTCCATGAGTTATTTTCTTATTAAACCTGCACAATTAGGCAAACCCTCCAAAAACCTGGTTAGAGTGGTGGTGGGCACTGACCAGTGTGTTTCCAATGACATTATCATCGTCCATTGCGATGTTTCACTGTGGACATGACAACCCTAGTCTGAACAACAAGGGAAGAAAAAGGGCTGGTTGTTTTGATTTATTGTAATGTATAGTGATCCCAGATTGATCCTCGTTTGATCACTGATTGACTATGAAGACTTTAAATGTGCATCTATCGATATAACAAAGTTTGGGAACCCATGGCTTAGCATGAAGACTGGAAACGCATAGAGTGAAAATTAAAACTAGCTGTTTTGCATAGGATTATATGAGTACTGGCAGAAATAGTCCCCAGGCAACCAGGTGAGACTCCAGGGTGTTACTGGTCCCCACTAAAAAACTGAAATATTAAAACGGTAGGTTGTTGTACAAATTAAACAAGCAATGTATATGAAGTTGATTAGTAGTCTTTATGCCAAGCTATGCTAACTGACTGCAGGCTGTAGCTTCATATCTAGCGTGGTGTCATGAGTGATATTGATCCTTTCATCTAACTGCTTTTCATGCTTCATTTTCATGCTTTGCTGGATTAAAACTAAAGCAGAAAGCGCTTTGGTTGCAGTAAGAAATAGGAGGAGCTGACGAGCTGTGGGTTGTGAGTGTACACAGTGTCCTGTTTTTAACTCTTGTTTGTGTTTGTGTTTCATTTTGCAGGCTCTCTTAATGAGTAACAGCAGAAGAGAAAATTTCACAACTGTTCTCGCATAAAACTTGTAGTCAGAATGGAACAGTGTGTTGGAACAGTTAGTGAGTTGCCTCAAAAAGGAAATTCAGTGTAAGAATTCAAATTTGTTGTTCGGAGATCTTTAGATTTCTGTCAGAATGTGTGATCACGAGTTGCATGTCTCACCATCAGATACTAAACTATAACTAGATCACAGCAAGTTGAATGTGCAATTGCTTCAGTTTCAGCAAACCAGTGGAAAGGAGATTAATCATTTAACAAGCATCCAGATCCAAACTGCCTGAGATTTAATTATTTGCATCAAGTATGGGTTTTTGACCAAAGCTGTTTGCACAGAACACAATGTTACTTACTGGAGAGGAACTCAGAATCGTCCAATTACCAGGCAGAGCCAGTTCGCCTATAGCCCATATCTGGACCCAATTATGGTGCATTCCAAAAGTTACGACTTCCCTCTAACCATCGAAAACCACAAAGTACAATGAAGGGAAGAAGGGAAGGAGTGCAGAATGAGAAAGACAACAGAGAATGAAGAAATGAAATACTTTATTACCCGTCCAAAGGCGTTTAATCTCAGTGAGATGCAACTTTTAATGAACAACTTCTGCACAAACCATTTTTGAAGATTTTGCTGTTAAGTTTCAGATGATGATTTTTTTTAATGAATTAATTGTCATCTTTCTGTTGTTCTTTGGCATAGAAGAACAGTAATTGCACAGTTTTTAAATGGGCAAATCCTTTTTTTTTTTTTTTTTTTTTTACATTTTTAGTTTTCAGTTACATTTTCACATGACAGTCTATACTCCGCCACAATGGTGATGTAACATTTTGCATCTGGTGCTGATTGAGGGGCCATGTGCTGTTCGTTTAGTCAAGCATGTGGCACAGGATTGTCACGAAGGCAGATTTTTTTAACTTCAGTACAATATCAGTATAAAAAAAAGGCACACAAAACAGGATATATTTTCCTTTTTTTAAATGAACAATTTGCGCACAGTTTAAGTCACTGAAAACTGGTTCTGCTGCAAGTCTTAACAACACTAAAAAGATACAGAAATATTAAATGTCACCAAAAATACTTTATCTAAGCATTTTATGATTTTACTGCAACATGTTGCACAATATAGACTTATTTAATGCAGATTCTTGGAGCTTTATTGCACATATATGAGGGCTGTTATAACCTCTATGAGATATCACTGTGTTTTCTTCCAACTTAAAATCTTTTTTGGCACAAATAGAAAGAAAGCCCCAAAACTTCATAAGGCTTCATCTGGCCATCAGTACCCAACAAAAACTGCTTTATGCAGTAGCGGTTATCAAGTGATGCCTTTGACAAGCCATATTTGCATGATATTGTTTACTCAGGTCCGTTTTTCTGTTTAAGACCAATCACACTGGAGTACTCAGTGAATGACTGTGTGTTTTTTGAAACATGACACACCGTAGTTTTCAGATTATTTGACTTACCTCAGCGTTCATGTTTCGTTAAAGTACTGGCACGGCCCTGTTGGCAGCCCTCTTGGCTGCCATGGAAGCCAGATGTTGCCAGCTCATGTTATGAGACTTCAGCAAGATTTTTGGTAAAGTTTTACAGGCTTTTAAAAAACACCATGCTCTCAAACTTGCAGCAAATTGTGCTAAACAAAGTTGGAGTTTTCGCGATTTTCTTCACATTCATTTCTTGAGTGTCCCGATCGGTACTGGACACATGCAAGTCTCAACAGAGATGAGAAGGAAGCAAAATGGCTCACTGCTAAGCTATTTCCATCATCAGCTCTTGGAAAAACAATGTGTTTCATTCTTTTTAGTTGATTTACTAGCCCAATGTGACACTTTACTTGCCCTGGGTAATTGGGCAATCCTTATTGTTGAGCTCTGCTTACATATTTCATGTTTGACCAAATGTGTTGTTATTGAAAAGCACATTTTCATGATTTCATTTTTCTTCTCAAAAAGTTTTATCGTAGAATTAAAGGCACAATGACTGTCCACTGTAGTTCTTGCCATGTGTTGTCAGTACCCTCGCTGAGCACATCTTTCAAACATCCTGTGTAATTATTGCGGCTCTCATGCACATGACTTTAACTATGACAGAAGCAGACTCAGTAACACAAGTGTTTATTGTTTGTGTCCCTGTGGAGAGAGAGAAACAATTTTTCTGGTACATGATGTTCTGCCAGTTTTTAAATTCGCACAACTCATCATTCCTTTGGAAAGTCAACAGAGATTGCAGTTTTATTCTCGGTGGCTTTTCTATCAGAATTTCTCTGTTTCCACTAACATCGTAATGTAACACCAGCACAGTTAAACAGTCATGACATGCATCAACCTATATGGTCACAGGTTGCGCAATTGCTAAGGGTGGACTTCAGACTCTGGGGTTGTCCAGTCCGTCAAAACCTATAAAATGTGGGGCAACAGAAGGGTTCACCCTTGCAGGACTTTGGTGTAGAACGTACTGGGAACACATTGCAATAGGTTTGATTACCTTTGCTTTGTGGGTCAAAAGTCAGACTGTCTGTTCTGTTCTTGTATGAGAAACAGAACATGACCCAAAAAAAAAACGATTGTGTAGGCTTAATTGATTTTTTTTCTTTCTGGCACTGAGTAGCTCAGGTCAAATTTGATTTGCAACTCCATTACGTCAGAGGAACGATCATCACAAGAGACATGAGGGATGAAATGTGAGCAGTCAACCCACTGTAATACACATTAACCAAATAAAACACTCTTTTTTTTTGCCTTTTACTGTGTCACTGCACTGCAGTCATGCTGTGAATGCAAATAATCTTCATTTCCAAACAAAAGCAAAGCATACCAGAGGGTTATTTATTATTTTAAAAAATCCTTTAACTTCAAAATATTGCATATTTGAGAATAAAATCATGAGATTATAAACTTTTCCCCTCTGCAGATGTCTGATTAGCAAATCGGAGGTGCAAGGCTTCATCGAGAGATGTATGACAGCCGTCGGCACACAGCCACATCACGCCCGCAGCCTGGCCGAGGTGCTGGTGGAGGGAGACCACAGGGGCCACTACAGCCATGGACTCAACAGGATGGGTAAGTTGGACCCAGGGAGCTGATCACATTAACTGCATGTTCGATATAAAGCTGTAATATGTAACCTGTCAAAAAACACCAAATGTTTCCAACAGTGGTCAAACCCAGAGAAATCCATGTTTTATTCAAGGTAATAGTGAGTTTCCTACTAGCCACTAGTTGCTATAAATTCCAGAAAAATAAGAGATACGCTGGATATGTCACAGAGAGAAGGGGAGTCTCCAATCATGATTAAATTTAACAGGAATAAAACTTTAATGTTACCTCGTCCATGAACATGATTTCTGCCTGTGTCATCAGATAGACATGATCGGATAGAACAGTGAAGATAAAAAGTCCCATAATCCCACGCTGCCAAACAATGTCATCAAACTACCTCTTTTGTTACTGGTTTGATGTAAGAGAGGTCCCTAGAGGCAGGGGCGATTATGTATTGTGCTTTTAAAAGAGGCAGGACAATTGTAGTGGGAAAGAAGAAAAAGGTGTTTAAACTGTGACTCACAAGTAAGTAAGACTGGTAAGCCTAACATGCAAAATGTAATGTTGTCATAAATGCTATGCTTTTGTATTTTTTGTACTTTAAGATGTGTGTTTATGTATTAAAACTCTTTATACTTAGGTATTTATTTTCATCTGCAAGCTTTCAACTCCTTGACAAGAATATTTTTGTGTCTGTATTTAAATATTGTTTGTGCTTACAGTCTATATTTTTCAACAGACATGTATGTAAAGGACATCCAGTCAGGAATCTGTGCGAAGGACGGTGAGCCTGTGGTGGAGAAGGAGACTGCAGCCACAGCACTGGTGGACGGGAAGAACCTCCTGGGTCCAGTGGTGGGAAACTTCTGCATGAATCTGGCCATCAAGAAGGCCAAGGAAGTCGGCATTGGCTGGGTGGTGGCGCACGGTGAGTCCGGATTTCTTTAACCTAAAGTTGTTGTACGGGTGTAGAGGTGTCCTGGACATCAGAAATGTGTGCATATCCTGTTTCTTGTTTCACAAAAACCTGGTCAGGTTTCAGATGCAGATCTGTATTTGATCTGAATGTACAGCATTCATAAAAAGATTTTCTTCACTATTAAAAGATTTGTAGAGTGTTTGGCTCAGGTAACAGGTAATTAAGTGTAGGAGAAGAGAAACCAAAAGCAATGTGGTGTCTGATGACTGTGCAGTACTGGTTACTTTGAATGACTAAACAGGGTTTGACAATAAAATCCCTTTATTGTTTATCAAAGAAGTATTTATACAGTACATGTTAAAGGCAGCCTGGGGCAGTGGCTGTCAAACAGGGTATCAGAGCTGCCAGGTCTTAAAGGGAGCTACAAGTGTGTGTCACCAGTGTAACACGACACTCCATACATTTTCAAAATGTGCCTTTGGGGTAACATGTACAAAGGAAATAAAAATACAAAGCACCATCCTTGTGGTACACCATACAAGAGAGGGGTGGGGGCAGACAGTGATGATCCACTGAATGAAACCGAACCCCTTCTAGAACAGAGACAAAGAAGAATTTTATTTCATGAGAATAGTCAACAAATTTTGTTTCTTTTCCTCTTAGGTTCCAACCATTATGGTATTGCCGGATACTACTCAACGCAAGCTGTGAAGGAAAACATGATTGTGAGTGAAATGTTTATCTGCTTCTCAGGTTTTTGCCATTTTCAGTAGAACTTCATGAATGTAATTCAAACTAAATTTCCTTTATTTAACAAAGGAAGTAAATGTGCTTTTTTATTAAATGATTTTAATTGTGTGTCTAATAATCCAATCTGACCAACACAGGGCATGTCATTCACCAACACGTCCCCACTGGTGGTCCCCACACGTGGTAAAGAGGTAAATTTATTAATCATTCTGCAGAATAAACTGTGTGACTTCTGTGCCTCATTTTTATACTGTGAACCTGCTGTTTGTAGTGCACTTTGGGCACCAACCCCATCAGTGTGGCAGCTCCTGCTAATGACGGAGACAGCTTTGTCCTGGACATGGCCACATCTGCAGTAGCACTTGGAAAGGTAAGCTAAGATTTATGTCATAACTCGTAGTATGATGCGCACTTATGAAGTAGTTTATCATTTTTAACAGCTATTAAGGTCTACTTATTCTCTACTTATTATGTTTCGTGTGCACAGGTGGAGCTCTATGAACGGCGTGGAGACCCCATCCCCGAGGGCTGGGGCTGTGACGCCCAGGGCAAGCTGAACACCGACCCCAAGAAAGTCCTGAATGGCGGAGGACTGGTGCCCATCGGCGGCAGTGAAGCCACAGGTGAGAAACCAGCTGACAAAAGTCTGCTCAGGGAGGGAAAACATGTTTTTTTTTCATTCTGTTAGCATGCCATTGAAATATAATACTGATGTTATACTGTTCTATACTTCTTTCTATTTCTTTCATTTTAAAAGAAAAACTACTACAAACTAAACATTCCTGGATTGACGCATATCAGAAATGTACCTCTTGTCAAAGCGCTTACTTTGACTGGGCTCCTATTGCATCTAAATATTTTTCCCCTTCAGGTTTACAAATTTGCACACTCATTTTACACATTCTTATGTATTTTTTTCACTATATGACCCTTGTGGGTCTTGGTAGGACTATATATAAAAGGGAAAGATGTGGATGAAAGACAAGAAGTGACAGCAATACTGAGCAGGGTGCAATAATGCACCATCCACAAGGGCTCTGGCTTGATTCTCTGTGACGTGGCCTGATTGACAAAGTATATTTGTTGTATTTGTCGTCTGTCTACATGAAACAACTGACGTGTCTGTGTGTTTTTGCCCACAGGAGGGTACAAAGGTTACGGTCTGGGAATGATGGTAGAGGTGTTCTGTGGTATCTTGTCCGGTGGCATGTACAGCAAACACATCCGCACGTGGAAAGTAACAGACCGCATTGCCAACCTGGTGTGTTTCCTTTTTCTTGGCTTGTGTTTTGTTGTGTTTAGAAGAGGACACATTAACCCCGTTAACTTGTTTTCATAATGTGTTAGTGACACGATGAAAGTTAGCCTTCTTGTCTGTGAAATGAAACAGACCGAAAAATATTTGTCAGCATTCTTAAAAGTTGTATAAAGCCACATTTATCCATTTCAATGTGGGTGCAGTTACATCCCTTCAGACATCATCAAGGGGATTTACTGGAAAACTGTCAGCTACCAGTTAAAATAAAAGCCACCAGTTTCATAATATAGGTGTGTTATGTTCTTCTAGTCATAGTAGTTAAGCCACTACAAGTTGGAGCTTGTGACTGAGCAGGCATAATGCTCACTTTTGGGATTACTAATCAGTTAAGTAAGCATCTTGATAATTTAGTAAAAGTTCCCACACTACTAATAAAATATAATTCTTATAAATGCACAAGAGAAGTTGTTTTACAGCACAGTGATGATTAGCTGGACAGAAACAAAGTTGATAAAATGATCAGTTCTCAATCAAACACAACAAAGAGACATGACAGTTTAATTTTGGTTTTTGCGAGCCAAGTTTTTCATGTTGAAACACAGTCTTTGACAGCCACTGTTATCTAAAAGATAAGCACAATCAATGAGTGGGACGTAGGCAATATTACATCATGTCCCGGCTCCCTCTGCTGTTTGTATTGAGTCAGTTCAAGGTGTCGTCATCGTCTGTGTTGTGTTTTCAGGGTCAGTGTTTTGTGGCGATCAACCCAGAGAACTTTGCTGACGGGTTCACCGACAGGATGTCCGACCTGCTGTCCATCCATAGAGGAATGGAGCCGGTGAGTAGATCCTACTGCTGCAATGTTGATACACAAACCAATAGACCTTTTGCACGGCAGCCATGTTAAATTGAAATAATATAGAAAATATACCAATGATATGAATCAAGGCCTTGTTCCATTTAGTGTAGCACAGCATTTCCAGTGAGCCAACATGCACAATAGCAGCAACATGGCTGCACTGAAAGAGCTCTGTTAGGTGGAATATATGTAGATAATGTCCAATGATTGCAACCTCTGAGTCTTTTATAATTTAAAAATAAATAAAGTTCATTGGTTTAAGTGTCATTTGGTCGCTGCTGCTATTTGTTGCAGGCCGACGCTGACACTCCTGTTTTGGCTGCTGGGGATCCAGAGAGGATGAACATGAAGAAGTGTGAGCAGATGGGCGGGATCCCCTACCACATCAACGTCGTCAATTACATGGTAAAAACTGCAAAAAAAAACAAACCAACAAACAAAACAATTATGTGGTCATGGTGTGAAACATTCTAAATTTCTGAAATGAATTAATGTCTTATAAACATCATACAATTTCTGTTAACCTTATACAGTGTTGTCACTTTACTTAAAGCTCACTAAGTCATGCTATAGTGTGTTATTGATGTTAAAAGACATGAATCCAGTTCAGAAACTTAGAATTTATAAGATGTTATGATACATTATTTCTCTGTGTCCTATAAATTATAGGACAATAATAAATTATAAAAAAAATTATGTTCACCACCTATAAATCTTCATAAACCTTCTTATAAGCTATCAAGCATGATTATAAGCATTTTCTAAAGAATTTTATAAAGCATTATAAATGCATTGTAATGTGTTATGAATGTGCTTACAATACATTATTGATATGACTTTGACAGAAAGTGTGAGAGCAGTAGTTAACTGAGAAAATGCAGCAGCAGAAGTTGTTCGTTTGTGGATAAAATGGTTGCAAAGTTTCTTAACCAATAGTTGAAAATGCTAACAGTAAGATAGAAAACACACTTATTTTTCTCTTTTTTTCTCATTTTCATTTTCTTAAAGTTTCCTACAAATGGCTGCTCCGGACAAAACAATGTCTCACAATCATCACCATTTCTGCAAATTAAATTCTTAATGGTGATTAATTGATTAATGATTGATTAATAACATCCCCAGTAGAAAAGCTATCACTTACCAAGACATGACAAGATTGACACCACTCTCATGTCTGTATCCTAAATCTTCATATTTAGGCCTCCAGCTCTGATGCTAAACTAATCTGAGCGGCTGCTGGCGGTAGCTTCGTATTTCCTGACATGAGACATGAGAGTGCCATCAAAGAAAAAAGCCTTTGAGATGAAGCTAACTTGATTTCGTTCGCGTTTTTTTTTTTTCCTTCTTCTGCAGAACGAGTGTGCGAAGAAGATTGGCGTCAAACCACTGCCATGTGACAAACTCATCTCCAATTAGTCCGTCCAGTCAACATCCTCAGCGTTGGAAATCTGGCACTTCGGCTCCTCTTGAAGTTCACACTGAGCCACTTAATGCAGCTCTGTCTATGGACATTATACATGATCATCATGTTTTATTCATTTTAACCACACTTGTCAGGTATTTTAATTGTTTAAAACATAAAAGTTTTAATTAAAAAAAAAAAATTAATTAGAATGAAATTTGTGATATAAAAAGGAAAATATCAAATATTTTCATTTTTAAGAGTCCTTGAAACATGTTTTTAATTGTATTTTTTGTTTGCATCCAAATTTAAATTTAAATATAAAGATACGCACATTATTTGTCTAAAGCTGGTGTAAGTTGTAGTGTTGTGGCTGATAGCTGGAAGTGAATGAGTTATTTTGGTTTAACTTGTCATTCTGGCGGTGAGCTGTTTCACGCTGTGCAGTTATAATGCAGTTTTGCAACTGTACAGTTAAATTACAGTGTGACGCACACCAAGATTTTGTTAAATGCAGCGAAGCCTTTGAAACTGACCGTGAGAATGTTTCCCTATTTTTTGTAAAGTTCAAATCCTGTTTTTACTCTGAAGTCATCAGAAGAACACCATTCTTATGTGCCTTATTCAGTAAAAGCCATATAAACCAAAACTTGTTTTTCTGATTTTATTCTCATACTAAACGTCCCATGTGGTTTACTATTTCATGAACATATATTATGCATTAATGTAATGATGTTTCTTCATGTTTATTATGCTCTGTCTTCATGTCAATACAAAAACAAGCATCTCCAGGAACTTCAGCCACCAGATGGCGACATAAGCAAAATTTTTAATGTTACTCCACTTGTAACAGTTCATGGTCAAATATGCTATTAAGGAAATACTTCCTCACTCAGAATAATTTATAAATGGAATTGACAGGCAGTAAACAGGAGAAGAAATACGTATATACCTGTGCATTGTAGAAAGTAAGTTGTGAAACATGTTACCCCATAAGTTGCTAAAAATCACTGTACTTATTTTGTGCTTTAATCCTATTCAGTCAAATATCTTTAATTCCATAATTTCTAAATATTTTGCATAATTGTATGTCCCAATCAAGCTGCATTATATTCTTTAAACCTCTTCAAAATCTACTTTTTTTTGGCAAATGTTGGCTTGTAGGTTTTGCTTTTTGTTGTTAAACAATTGTGACTTTATATTAAAAATAATTTTGTAATTCACAGACCCATACAAAAGCAATTACACTTTACACAAATAATAATGATGGAACTGGTGTATTAAAATAACATGCGCTTTCATATAAATTTAATCTCCCTGACCTGAGGAAAATCCATCCACTACAGTTTGCATGTAGGACTTGTCACCACTAGATGGAGACATAGTCTGAGGAAACTCTATGGATGCCTTTATGAACTTCATGAACTATGATGTTGGTATTGTTTGTTGGGTAGCTTCATTTGACCAGTTTACATGTTATTTTGCAGGATTTCCCCAAAAAACAATGCATAGACTCATAAAAAAAAGAAAAAATCACTCTCAATCATCAACCATGCCCCATCAGAGGTGTGTGGAGGCACCTGCATCCACAGAGACGTCGCCCTCCACCAGTACCTGCTTATTTTCTCATTACTTTTCTCTGGATCCTTTACCAGCCCAAAAACTTCAGTATATGATGTCCTATACAATCAGCTAACTCTCTGGTGTGTTTACAAAAACAAGTTACAAATCCTACTCATTCTACCTTTAATTTTTGCCTTATCTTATTTTGTGAAACATAGTAATTGTTACAATTGTGATGGAAATGACAAAATATTTGATGTAAAGCTGATATGTAAGTAGAAGTTACACATAACAACACAATAATAATGAAATGTTTCTTCATCCCACAATGATCAATACTGTTACATATTAAAAAACAAACAAACAAAAAAAGAAATAAGGTAAACCCTGTTGCCCAATACTGAATGAATACAGTTAAATTATGACCATAATAAGCAAATACATAAATAAATACAAATGAACAATCCATGGTAACTATCCATTATTTTAGCAAGATTGGTTGAGTTTATGATGTTACTAGTGTTGAGAAAACTAATATATGATATATTAGTCTACTCAACACCAGTAACATCATCACTTCATAAACTACATTGTCTTGGAACACAGTTATGTAAATATCTCTTCTTTAATATTGCAGATTATCACTACCACATCTACAGTTTGGCAGTTCTAGCTCCTACAGTTCTTAATTTTTGTATGAGTGTGTATGAAACAGCTGTGTACTCTGTGCATGTGTCCTCTTGTGTCATGTACAGTTACACAGTGTGTACTTCTGGTTGGTGGTCTGGTTTTATTTGTAAACTATGCAATGCAAACTATTGCAAACTATACTTGCAAAAGATTTCTCTTAATGTGACTGAGCTTTTTATGTTTTTTTTTTTTTAAAGCAGCACGTTTGTACTGAAAATGGCTGCAGGAAAGGCCTCTCCTGGAGCCTCCAGGGAGAAGGGGGACTGGGCAGTGACAGATGCCCAGATCAGGACCTTAATCTCCCATGCCAAAAGTCCTGGCACTGGGCCCCGGACCCTGGATGTCCCGTTAACACTCGGCCGGCCGCAGACAAAAGAAGAGAAATCAACAAATCAATGGGCTTTCAGCCCCACCGGGGGAGGGGAAAGGAGGTGGAGGGGAGGAGGCTGGGCCAGGTCTGCTAGTGGGTATGAAGGGGATGCATGGAGATTAGGTTTGGGTTGAGGGGGAAGGAGGCTGTGTGCTCCGCCGAGTCCAAGGATTAAGGGGCCGATTCAAACACTCGTTATGGGGGGCAGACTTGGAGGTGTGTGTGCATGGATGGATAGATGGATTTTGGGGGTCTAATCTGTCCTGGCCTTGGCCTGGTGCCCTTGTGGCGGATTAGACGGGGCCCCCGAGAGCCGCAAGAGCAGGGCCGCTGGCAAGGATTAGGCAGATTCAAACAGGTGTTTTCTTTTGTGATGCTGAGGGGGGATCTGTCCATCACTCACAGAACGAGCAAATCATGAAGTGAGCGACCATTACTGATGGGGCGAGTGATGCCAAAAGGGCATGGCATGAGTGTGTGTGTGGGTCAGTGTTTGTTTTTGGACTTCAGACACCACTGGCCTCTTAGTAATGAGCATGTGTGACGCAGCGAGGTCATGGCTGCACGAAATTAATCAGATGAGCAGAGAAGGAGAAAAATCTTAACTAAACTGACATTAAACTGTGAGATTACGCAAAATGACAAACTTGACAAACTTTTTTTTGTTTAAGGAAGCATTTAGGTGGCATCCTGATGCAGCCGATCAATCGCTCTGGCTGTGAAGCTGCAGGGATCCACTGTGGAGGAGATTAGTGTAGCTGCTGCTGGAGAGCACAGGAGAACACTTTCACACTGTAGGAGGATCAGATCAGAAGAGCTTAGAAGTGGCAGAGCCTTACAGTAAACTCTTAAGCTTAGAATCAGAAATACACTCTCACACAACACAGAGAATCATATTATGTGTACAGTGAGATCTTTTTCCATCTAGGCCCTTTTTCTATCTTTTGGTTAACTGACGACCCAAAGTGACATTTTTTGCAGTATTACTTTTTCAACATTGCATGCAATATTACTTTTTAATATCATAGGCAATATTATGTACATTATAAAGTGCAATATTATTTTTTTTACTTTTATTTAATATCATGCTGTAGTATAATGTGCAAAATTCTTTTCATTGTTATTATCATGCACAATATTACATTTGATACCATGTGCAATTTTTACATTCATTATCTGGTGCAATATAAGTTTTCATAACTTGTCAGTATCACTGCCAATATTATTTTCAATGTCACTGCAAACTCTACTTTTTCTATTTTAGCTTTTTTTTTTTAACTTGACTTGTCTTACTTCTATTGCTATTCTATTAGGCACTATTTCTTTGCATTTACTCTTTATAGACTTTATATTTCATTGCTGTGCTGTGTCATATCATGCTCAGTCACTGCAGGAAGTTAGTTATTAATTCTGAAACAATTCTCTATCTGTATTATGTTTTTATTCTATTTCAAATAACTATACTTATTAGGGGACAAATTCATTGTTTTCTTCTCCCTGACATTGGGCCATTGTTCCATGAGCTCTTTGGTTGTTTTAACTGTACTTTTCTAATACAGGATGAGGCTGTTCAGACAGAAGGTTCTGTGAATACCTCATCCTGTTAAAAATAATATTTTTTTTTAGTCAGCCATCTAACACCTTGCAACATTAAGACATGGAGTATTAGCGATGATTACGAAAAAAAAAATCAGGCACGAATGTCATAAAATATACATGTATAGAGTCTTACTTATATACAAACTATATTGCAATTTTATGCAAAAGTAGTAGTTGAAACTCAAATTTGGTGTAGAATGCTGTAATTACAGTGGGACTGGACTCATACTCTTCATATTTAATGTTAATGCTGTTAACCAGCACTAGAGAGGGAAGGCGTGTATATGTGTGTAATGACAGACAGGAGGGAGGAGTGGAGTGATGGAGAGAGTGGGAGGAGAGCTAGAAAGGCTCTGCTGCTCTCCTGCTGGGTCTTTAATGAAGTGGAGCGACTTCCTGGTTTGTTCTTCCCAGCTGTTGCCCCCACAAAGCCAAGATATTTGGCCTTGGCTCTTTGTCCTGCCCGGGCTACCATACCTCCAAATGACCGAGCGAACACGTAAAAATAAAAGCAAAGCATCTGGTGTCTTGTTCTCTCCAACTGCTCGGGAATGCAAAACGTCTCTCCATCTGTTGGCTCCCTTAGTAGAGTTTGGGTCTGGCGTTGATTTTGTTGGCCAAAGATCAAAATGCCATAAATACAAGAATATTGAAAACTGGAATATTTAATAAATTCCTGGCTATAAATCTCTATAAATCTCTGTAAATTCTCTCTTCTATCCTTCACTACATACTTTATACTTTCTATGCATATGTGTTCTTATTTTTCATGTTTTATTTATAACTTTTCAATCATGTCACAAATAGAAAAGGATGAACTCCAAAAACAAGACCTCACATTCAAACCCATACTGCTGAAAATACAAAACAATAAAAGCAACAATACACCATTAAAAAAAGAAAGAACTAGGTGAAAAGAGCACTATCAGTCTATCAAATCGCAAGTTATCACACTGCTAGGTGCACTTTACATCTTGATTATTTCATTTTCCAAGACTACAGAGGCATATATGCACATTTTGGTTAGATATTATGGTAAGGGTAAATTAATTATCATGAATTCATACATGACTTTACGCATGGAAAAGTATGAATTTGTTTATATTGTACTTCCTGTAGCAGTGCTCACGCATTCTGTTGAATTTCAAGTGCTGTAATCATGATTAACTAACACTACTTTTTCATGACTTCACCCTGTTTGCGACCCCTCATATAAAGCGATGACTAGTCTCTCTTTAACACTGATGAACTACATATGATTAATTAATTTAATTGGTGCATAATAGTGAAATCACAACCATCTATTGTTTATGCATGCATGATAAATAAAAATGTTCTTTTTCTATCTAAATGTCACAGTTCTGCAGGCCCAGTTTCCCTCCTCTCACTCTGCCTTGGTAGTTTTCCACTCTCCCTGCCTCTGCTCCACTCTACCTGCCAGCCACTCCCACCTCATCAGCCCAACTCTACCCACCTGCAAGCTCAGCTGCAGCTCATCCCTAATCAGCCCAGTATAAAGCCTCTCCAGCACACTCACTCGTTGCCAGACTATTCTGCTGCGTCCATGTGAGACTTTCCAGCACTCATACCCTGCCTGATCTCCCATTGCCTACCCTGCCTGTCTCTGACTCTCCTGCCTTGTTTGGTTCCCAGATATTCACCACAGCCTTCTGTCCCTGACCATGAGATCTGTCTCTATGTTTCTTGTTTTGCCTGCCTGTCTCTGTAGCTGCTTGGTGAGTCCGTCTGTCATCATTTCTCCACCTGGTCCCAACTTCCCTGTTGCTTGTCCCTTGTCGGCTGGTCTGCCTGTCCTGTCAGCTCTCTCAGCTCCGACTCCTCCACCTGGCCCTGACTTTCCTGCTGCCTGTCCCTGGTCCTGTAGCAGCCTGCTCAGCTCAGTGACTGTGTGTGGGCTCCCAGCCCTAAGAACTGATACCTGTGTGTCCTCATCTGCCCACACTCCTGTTTTGCCTGTGCTTCATTAAAGATCATTACCAATTATCCCAGTTGTTCAGTGTGCTGCACTTAGGTCCAAAATACACCTGTCACACTAAATAACAATATTAATTGATAAGGAGTGCTAAAATATGCTGATTTGCATTTGTATTATTATTATTAATTTTAAAGATACATATTGCCTAAATATACAGGGCAGACTTCATTTCAAAGGCTGCAAACATGATGAAGTCAGGAGGAAGTAATACTAAGTTAATCGTGATTATAACACTCACAATTCGACAGAATATCTGTGTACTACTGCATTAAGAACTTAGAAATCATGATGATTGAAATACCTTAGTTGTTGCATTAAATAAGTAATGCATGAAATATTGTAAATTCTTTATATTTACATTCTTTACAGTTCATGAGGTTCTACATGAATAAATTCCTGCTTTTTCATGCGTTAAACAATATTTTGCTGGTAGGGATCTAGCAAATTAAAACAATAAAAAAAGACAGTTTAATGATGTTGTGAATTAGTGCGGGACCATGGGAGTTGCTATTCACCACCAACTTCCTTCCTTGCTCTCTGATGTTTTCGACATATCCTGTGCTTTCCTGGAAGTTATTGCAATTAGCAAAACAGCTAGCAAAAATTACCTTGAATAAATTATGAATTTCTCTGGATTTGAACATAATTTTCAAACATTTGGGATAATGTAACTTTTGTGGATATCCTTGCTGTAAAGTGTTACCCACATGCTTTAAAAGTTGTAGTCAATACAGAAGATATTGTTAGTCAATTTTTTTCATTGAGATGTGCTACCTTCAAAGTACGTCTGCATTATATAAGAAACTTGGTCATTTTCCATCTTTCCAAAAAAAAAAAAAAAAAACTTCTGGTGTTTACAGTGACTGAAACATCTGGCTCATGGGCTTCTTCTCACCTACGTGAAACTGTCATACAGCTAATTTAGTGAGGAGGAGAAACTACTTGCACTGCCGGAAAAAAGCCAGTCTGGTCTATGTGTGAAACAGTCTTTTCTCTGTCCCTCTTGTAAACCAGGTGGTTCATGTGTTGCTTTTTATTGGTCAAACTGAAATGAGTGAAGAGCAAATAAAAATGAGACAGGAGGACGGCACCCAACACTCTCTTTTCCTCTCTTCTTTTCTCATTTGGATCACTTTGTGTGAGCGCGAGCGGGATTTTAATTTCCTCTGTGTGGTTTACACACCTCTGGATGACATGACCGCCAGCTTGCAGCTCTGACACCGACATGCCAACAGACAGCTTAGGTGTTGGATCACCTTTGTCTGTGTGTGAGGTCCTAATGACACGTAAACAGTTGTCTCCGTGTGTCCTCCACTGAAGTTAATACTGGGTCTGTTTGATTCTGTCACTCTCTCTTCATTTCCTGTCATCACCTTCATTCATTGATGCACTTCATCTTTGTCTCTTCTCATAGCAATTAGATTTTTGAAGCTCTTCTTTCTCTTTTCCTTAACTGAACAAAACCAATTTATTGCAGTTTTATCCATTTTTTGTTGTGTATGTGAGGCATTTTAACATCAATACATGATTAGCACATTAGTTTAAAGATAACTTAATTTCACTAAATAGACAAGACTGTCAGCAATAGGACTGACAATCGACTTTAATGCCAGTACCAGGCTTTTTAAAAAAACAAAAACAAGTGACCTGTTTTGCACAGTATTGCTCCTGTTGGTTAGTTTTTTGTGTCAGTTCCTTCACGTCTCTTTCTGATATCCTCACAAGCTGCTGTAATATACTGTCAGAGTTCAACTGACACTTCCTGTAAACAGTCAGCTCCTGTGAGTCGTGAAAATTTTGTCACTTGCTGCCGCTAAAGCCCTAACTCCAGGCCCGTCCCAGAGTCATGGGAAGTGACATTTGAGTCCTGAAACAGAAGCGTCACAGAGCAGCAGGACTTCACGCTGCACACACCTCCCTCTCTGAAGGAGGCTAACAGGACCCCGCTGTGCTGTATTATCAGGTGACAGGTGTGACACGAGCCAACAAGGGGACATAATCTGACTTCTTTCACTGTAATTATTACTCAGCAAATCTCTCACCATCAAGAGAGAAGAGAAGAGAAGAGAAGAGAAGAGAAGAGAAGAGAAGAGAAGAGAAGAGAAGAGAAGAGAAGAGAAGAGAAGAATCTATAATTTGTTGACAGCTGCTGATTGATTGTTCTGGCTCTGAGACCAATATTAGATCAATTGCATCAATACTTAATTTCAGCCTTTAGCTAAGATTTTACCTGAAATCAATGCGCCCTGAAAACCCAATTAAGGCAACACACTGCTGCTCTTATGCATCTCCCTGCAGACTAGTGGAAAGAAATGTTCATAATACACATTTTAGTAGAGATTTCTGTTCTGGAAATGTATGCAAATTAGTACATATTTAATTAGATAATTTTTCATTTGCATATTTAAACATAAAATGTCAGAAAGCATGTAGTCCAAACCCTTTCACCACATCTTGTCTTAAATAACAATAATCATTGATTGAGGTGATAATTTCAATGTCTCTCTCTCTAAATAGACATGTAGGTGTAGGTGAAGATGACATGTAGGGATTTTGCTCTTGCTTTGAGCCTTGAAAAATTTGACAATCCTCAGCTTTTGCGCCCCCGAGTGGCAGCACCCAAAACACCAAATGGGGTGAAAAGAGCAGTGCTTTGAGAATCATTTAAAACCATGGCTCATTGACCCCAGAACAGCTTCTATATGTTCTAAGTGCTCCTAAATGGGGCAGAACACTCATACAATGAGAACAGACCATGCTGGTCCTTGCCATCTTTCACAATGTACGTGATGTCACAGCGATGCAGGCTGTAGGGACCAATGTCAAGAATGTAAGCAAACAAAAAAGGTTCTGTTCTATGCTCTTATTGACTAAAATTTAGAATATGCTACAGAGGGCGAAAAAATTTAACATGCTAGTCTTTCTGTCTGGATCTTGTGAGGCATCCCAGAAGTGGCAACAGTTCTACTGTGAATAAAATATAGTCTCTTGCTTGCTGACATGTCTCTTGCGAGACATTATAGAAATGTACTTGGTCAATAAATTTGTTGAGAAGTCTGCTTGGTCCATAAGAAGATGAAACAAAGAAAATTAAAGATTGATTGAATGATTGAAGTATAATGCTATATGGAGGTGGATCAATGGAAGAACTTCAAAGCATGACAAGCTTTTGATCAGTGACACGGGACCAAACAAAGAGTCATATTGCCGCCCGTTCCTGCTCACCGACAGCCATTTTCCATTTTGCTTTGAGGTCTGCTAACCTTCTCTCCCTGCAGATAAAGGTGCTGCATTTGCCATTGTGATCTGGTTTATTTCTCCCCTCTGGGCAAAGGAAGCCTTCATCTACAGTAGAGAGGATTAGAGTCTTGATCCGGGCAAGAAACCAACCCTAAACACACTTTCTGAGGCAACCCCCAACACACACACAGTGGATGCTCTGCTCCACCGGGCCAGCTGCCGCCCAGTTTACTGTTTGTAGCCAGGAGGAGTCAGAGGCTGCTGATGTGTGACGACAACAACAGGTGACGGAGGGAAGGACGGGGACAGCAGCTCACCTTTCTCTGTGGTCAGTGTTGGTTTAGGGGCTCCCAGACCAGCGCCTGGGGCCTCTGTGATGGATAGGTACAGCTGAGATGATCCCATCAGGGGAAACTGATCTAATGAGGGCCTAGTGGGGCCACAACCTGACCCTGAGGACACTCCGACCCCCGACAGCCTTCAGTGGACTCTATATGTTGTATTTACTCACTGAAAAGAATTAGAGCTGGTTTGCAGGACAGTTTATAGGCTTTTTATTAGATATCAGATATCAGTAGGTCAGTGTTTACTGATCCCTGAGCCAAGAGACAGACATTCTGTAAAAGCACCAATGAAATTTGATCACGATTTTAGTCTTTTATAATTATCTGATTATACATTTTCAGATAATATTTAAGTTCATTTAGTTTAACACACCACGGAGTTTCTCAAGTCCAGATCCTGACCTTTGACATTTCAGTGATTAAAACAGAATGAATAAATACATGAGCAATGAATTGAAAATTTTATAGCTGAAAAAGGTTTGCTAAGAGTTTCTTATGGACCTTATGGAGGTGCACAGAGATTTTATTATCTATGTCTGTATCTATGGTTTAAATCTCATATTAAATCTGGAAAATGTCGTATTGTGTGTCCTAATATTCATTGACATTGTTGTGCCTTCAAAGCATCAAGTTGATTTAATATTGGAATACAACTGATGACAAATTTCTACATCCTCATACTGTACTTTTCATGTCTCTTGCTTTCTTTACTAATTTTATTTGTAACTAAACTAAATTTTACAAACAGAACCCCTAAACCAACCCTTCAAATGGGGGACACTAAGAAATAAGAAACTGAATAATAAGAAAAATGTTTTATGAACATTCTTACTGCAAAAAACCTACTGCAATTCACAGTACTAATATATTACACACATACAATGTTAGAATACATACATTTAAATTAAGTACTTGTGTAAAAATGTACTTGGATAAAAATAACATGTAATAATACTGCAATTGTAACTATGTTGAATGTTACAGCATTATTTGGGAAATGATTTTTTTTTTCATTCTTTCCCAAATTTCATATTTTAATTCAGATGCATCCTTAGAAACTCATTTCGTACTTTATTTGTTTTTTTTTGTTGTTGTTGTTGTTTTTTAAAGTTTTATAATTTCACAATGGATAACCATTCATTTCCAGTCATCAAATAGACTTAGAGGAGAGAAAATGAAATTACAGTGTAATTTTGATGTACAATTTCATTACATTAAATTAGATGGTAATGTCATTTTCAGTTTCATTACATGAAATTACAGAGTAATTTCATTTAGTGTCAGCTGGATGGACGGTCGTGTCAACAGCTCTGACCCTCAGTCTCCCATTGATGGCATGACTTCCCATCCATTATCCATCTGGGGCCCCAGCCTCCCTCCATCGCTCTCGTTATGAGTCTCACACACACTCAAACACACGCACACACTCCTCTCTGTGCAGTTGTCCGATCAATCCCTCCACCCTCACACCTCATCATGAAGAGACAGAAACACAGAATTATCAAAGCATCTGTGCTTGTGCTGCATCTTTTTTTGTACTAAAACCTTAGTACAATATATGATTTTCTTATTATTAATCCCTTGTGTATTATGCATCTGTTCAAATGTGTATTTATCTATTTTTTGTTTTATATCGTTGCATTTTGCAAGCAGCCCTGCTCATTAGCTCTGCAGTATGCCCTGTCTTTTCAATGCTTCTGAATTTCAGTGACACCTTACGATATACTGTGAAGAAAAAATGAAAAAAAAAGACAAATACTGGAAAGTTAGATAATAAAATTGAATATCACAAAGGCACAATGCACTGTGGTTTTGTGCCTTAACTTTGAGTATCAACAGATCTTCAGTTATAAGTCAGTTGAGTTTCTTTCAGACATCAACATAATTTTATGCCTCAGATCCTGCATGTGTTGGGCCTGCAACCCTGAAACAAAAATGATCAACACCACCCCATTCAAATAATATTAAGATACAACTGTCCCATACGAGTGCATGTGCATGCTTGAGTGTAAAAACATAAAAAATAAAAAATAGAATAAATAAAATGGTGAAAGACCTGTCTGCAGTGAACAGACGTTAAAATAAATCAACCAGCCAGACAAGCATAACATCTGTGTGCACTGATATATTTGTCTTGATACTCAGGTCTGTTTATCCAGCTGTGCTAATGGACTCATTAAGTGGAACTAAAGATACAAGTATAGCCAAGGTCAAGCTCCTTTGACATCTAGCTTCTCTATTCCTCAATAATATTTCTTCATTCCTAAAGAAGCAAGTCCATGATAGCAAAGTGATAGAACTCATCTTTAAATACACATGTATCATTTTCTTGAAAAAAAAACCAAAAAAAAAAACCACAATCTCTGTGTGGACAGTGTGGACTTAGTTATGTAACAGCTGTGAGTAAATCTTACTTGGGGGCAGGGTCATACTGTATACATCCATATGGAGCTAATCTGTGTCTTACACTGACCTTAACCCTGACTGATAACTGACAGCAGAAACAAACATACTTATCTTACACTGATATAACTTAACTTGCAGCTTGAGTTGAGTGAACTCAGTGTTATGCAAGACAGAGAGTTTTTCCTGAATAACCCACACTGCTAATCTTCAAAGATTGTAACCTCATTTTAGAAAAGCAGGGTCTTCTTGTCCCTGTCAAGATGGGTTGCATAGAATATACAACTGACTGTTACCTGTGACTCATGTGATTATTAAATTGAACACTCATTAAACACTTTTTGGTTTAGACTAAATTTGGTTTACTATCTGACTTGAGAGTGCACCTCTGCAATAAAAGCACAAAGAGATCTATTATTTGTTTAACCATTTAGAGGCACACTGAGGCCAACTAATTTACTCACCATGTAGGGCAGCCTATGTGGTACTGCATCACATCTTCTCCACTGGAAGGCCACCCTAGAGGGCAATTTAGCATGTTACACCTACCATAGGGGCATCCAAGTGGGCATTTTTGCAGCATGTTTTTGAACACTGGGGCACCGTGGTGCAATCACCCCTGCCCCAACAGTGGCGTACACTGAGGCCCGTCATAACCACCATATGCTACTGACAAGTCCATACGGATGTCCCTTAACTGTGAAATTTTCTGAAAGCTCTGACTGACACAAGTCATGTACATGGCTTCCCACCCACCTGATATGGTGAATTGCTGGGTGTGTGAAGGTGTGGACGAAGCTAACGATGAACTTCTTTGTTGTTTCAGTTTAGTTTTTTTGTTTAAAAACGGTTTAGTTTAATTTTTTATTGGTTGTTTTAGATTTTAAAAAAATAAATAATATGGGGTGCAATTGTTGGTAGCAAAATTTAAGAAGTTCAGAATACTGTACATATTACAATACAAACACAACACTTTGTGAAGGAAGTTGTCAATAAACTTACATTACCAATACTCTACATTTAGTTTGCTTATTGTGAAGACAAATTTGACCAACTTTTGTTTGTTTGACGTATTCTGAGGCCTTTAATCTGGGGTCTGTACAGTAATTTGTGCCCTTATAGATGCACTGCCCTCCTGCCTAATGTCTAATTTGCAACGTATAAGTTTAACCCTTTGTGTTTTGTTGCATGCGAGCCAGTGGTCAGAGGTCAAAGGGGAGACAGTGCATTTCCAGGCATGTTTTGTCTGGGATGGTTTTGGTCTGGAGTGGTGATGACTGGGGGTTGGGGGAGTTCAGAGGGTGTCAGCTGGTCCATACAGTGTGACTACACTGCACCACCTCCACTCTGTCCGCAGCCAACCACCACAGTGAGGAAGTCCCTGGTCTGTTTGGTGCGATCATCAGGACAGCTGGTGCTGGGGCAGCTGCACGGCTGCGGGGTGGCTGGGAAAGAGCCCGTCCCCGGCAAACCCAGGAGGGGCTTCTGCATCTGCTCAGCTGTCAACCCACCCACCCCCACCCTTCTTCCTTCATAACCCCCCAGTTCCCCCATACTCCGTCAGCTGAGACCAGCAGGGGAGACAGCTGGCCGGTGCTGCCAGGGAGAGAGGAGGGTGAGGGTGTGTTTATGTGTGTGTGTATTGAGTTGGGTGGGGGTGGACCAAGCAGCAATGACATCACTGCCTGAGTGATGCATTTACACACATGCACACATTTGTAGACTGTTTTGATCCTGTTCTTTGGCTGAACCGCAATGTGGTGTTTCTACAAGTTTCTGCAGCAAATGCTGTCATTTTTATTTACAGGATAAGTTTGAGTCACTTAGTGGCCAATTTAGTTTGTCTTTTGTTCTGACACATTTCACTGTCCATCCATCTCAGGTAGAAGGGTTTTTAATTTGAATAAAATTAATAAAATATATAAGAAATAAATAAGAAATAAATCTACAGTCAGAAAAGTTTTATTTTTCTCTCTCCACACACATGGATAATCCTCCTTTTTTACACAGCAAAAACATGCTTAACAAAGTTTAATATCTGTAGAACAAAATTAGAATCCAAAAGGGTATCCAGAAAAATCATACTGCTCAGAAAAGTAATCCTAAATATTAAATATTAATGGGTCAAAAGAGCTGCATCAATCCAAATTTATTGTAAGCGATCTCCTTTCACTAACTGCTGAATAATCTGCTTTTGCATCTGAATTCTCAATCGTGGCACCCACCGTATAATAAACATAAGCAACTGATAGCACAGTATATACAAAATGTATCATATATCAAAAATAATAAAGTATGTAATGATTCGTTTGGCTCTAACACCAACAATTGATCCTATTGAAGGCCAGCTTGTGGTTACTGCATACTTGTATCTGCTGTACTTGTATAGAGCTCCAGTGTTGTTCAGGAGAGCACATAAGTGAGGCACACAGTTGCACTCAGTGACATATTCCTACATTACCAGGAATATGGTAAATATTTAATCCGTGGCTAAAAATAGTCCTCAACAAATTTAATATTTACTCTTTCTGGTAATGTTTGCTGAAACCTGTGGTCCCCACTATTTTAAAAGCTATTTTAGGAAATTACCTAACTGTTTGAAAAAAAGGAAAATACCTGTTCTTGAAGATTTTCATATTCAGCAACAACCACTGAGCTTTGGACTGAGTGTCACAAACAGAGCAGGTAAGTCAAAAGTAATGGAGGAGACAGACTAATACGTAAACTAAGGCAAGTATTTCTTTTTATTTGTGTTTCAGTAAAGGCATTTTAACATCCACACTCTTTCACCATGACTTCACAGTCTTCTTCTCTACAGCTCAGCAGATTGGAGTTTCAAATAGTATGCAAAAATAAAACAAAATATCAACTGCTTTATTTTATTTTTTGATTTTAGCTGTTGGAAAACTAAAAACAAACTTGTAGCTACAAGATCAGATTGAAAGTATTTTGTATGTTGTCCAAAGTTCAGGCCAAGTTTTGGCATCCACATCTTGGTATCCACATGTCAGTCCAGGACACGAATCATAGCTGACTATAATCAGCAGACATAGTAGAGGATGGACAGAGGGTGGGGGCCCGTTGTTAAGTGTGTTTGGGGGATGGGGGAGTCTGGGGAGTTTAAATGAGCAGAAGTCGAAGTCCAGGAGGGACGGAGGAGGAGGGAGGTGGATGTACTAGAAAGCAGAGTTCCTTTGTCCTCATAAAGTCTGGCCGTTCAGGGGTCAGGAACAAACCTCGGTTCAGGAGAGAGGCAAAGAAATGAGGCGAGGCTGATGTCACACTCAGCGCTGTTGTCACCATTAGAAGAAAAAGTTTTAAAAGAGAAAAAATACACAGAAAATACATATAATACCCTTTTTAAGTCACATTTAGCAAGAAATGAAGTCATTTTTTACAGATTTACATACCATAATGACAGGTAATACAGGTTCAGCAGTAAAAAACTTTAGCCACCTAAAAAATCATTTTAAGTATATGCTATATTTAGAAAATTTTCACCACTTTACCTTACTGTCAGACAGCCTTTTCTGAGGGGAAACCACTGTTATATGAGCAGCATTTCACTCTCTCTAAAACTCCACTGGAAAAATCAGTAATTTAATCTTGCAGAAAATGGGACTTGTTTGGACTATCACTGCCTAGATTGGTTAGTTATTTTATTTTATTGTGTGTCTTCGATGTTTTAAAAGGTTAATTCAGATTTACCAAAGTCACACAAACAAACAAACAAACAAACAGATCAAGGCTGCGGAAGACCAACAAGTCAAGAGTTTTACAAGGTAAAATGATGCCAAAGGAGTGTGGCTGAGGAAGAGAGAGTGATATTTGGCCTATATAACAGCCTTTTCCTGTTGGAAAAGACTATTTGATGGCAAAGTAAAGAGGTGAAAATATGCTTAATATAGTGTACACTTAAACTGAAACTGAAATTTTTAGGTGGGTCTTTTTTAAGTGGCTAAAATGTGTTTTGTTGTCCCTCTGTGCTTCTTCAAACATCACATTATCCAAACTATCCCTTTACTGCCTGAATCCCTGAGCTTAGTTGGTAGATTGAACAATGAACAAATAAAGAAATTTTAACATTAGGGTCTGGGAAAATTAAGCATTTTTCATAGTTTTTTGACATTTAATAGACAAACCCATTAAATAATCAAGCAAATACTATACTGCCCCAATCAAAATAGCATCCAAAGCCCTCCATGAGTGTATTTTAAAAATTTTTTTAGAAGCAAGAGATGATGATTAGTGTTTATTTGGGACGAATTAAGAGAAAACAGAGCTTAAGCACTTAACTTCACTGTATCCTCAGGGTTAAAAAAAATAAAACCTTTGCTTTTGGGGGAAGAGTTTAGGATGCAGGGGGGGTAGGAGGGGGCTGGAGGTAGGGGATGGGGGGCTATACATATCCATCTGTCTGGTAAATAGTGTGCGATCAGCTCATCTCCACTGTCATCCAGCTATGGTTTCATCTAAGTGGCCACAGCCCATCTGCTCCGAGCATGAGAGGTCGCTGGTGACCATTGATCCCTTATTGATTCCATGAATTGCTTAATGACCACCAAGGTCAATTAATTAACCATTTGCTGGGTGTTTTAATTGCCCTGGGCTAATTTAAGTCCGCTGATTAATTCTGTGTCCCCGATGGTGGAAATGGACCTCACTGTCAATGCTGGGATTAAGAGCACAACAATGGATGACAGATGACTGACAGAGCACTGAGTGGCTTTGGAAAGCTGTGCTGATGTTTGCATTGTACATTTTAATGAGCGTATTGTGGTTAATGGACTCGATGAACTGACCATATTGCCATAATTTATTCTGGACTGCCACAGGAACATATTGAACAATTTATTGTTATCTTTGTGAGGTCAACCTCGTCAAAGAACAAAGAGGCCGTATGGTTTATTATTCATATTGCAGAGATGTGAGACTAAAACTATTTATTCAGATGCTCCACAAGCAAATCAGGACATCCAAAGGTTTTACTCCAGTCTATTTTATTAGGTCGCATTTTAATGGCTTCGGCCATTGCTGCTACCAAATATGATATCACTGTGCTCACCAAGCTAAATACAGAGATCTGGGAGCAGATCACGATGTCTGCAAATGGGACGAGAATGCAGCCCACAGAAGGGATATGCATCATCTCGTTTATAGAACTTTTTTTCCCCAAAGAGCATCAGAGCTTTTCTGCATGCAACCTTTTACAGCGTCAGGAGGGAATTCAAACTGAAAATTGTGCAAGATTTACAGAGAATTACTGGCAGAATATGTCAGGAATGGAGTATAATATTAATAGATATGTTTTCATTTGTGTTTTTGTTACCTTAGAACGAACCCTTTTTATCTACAGAGGTTGCAGGTCCCCTTCGACAGAGTCCAGCATGTAGCATTGCCAAAAAAAAAAAAAAATCAAACACTTGCAGTAGATGTGGACATTTTTCCTGTGTTTCATGGCCACCGAAGGCTCTCCTACACGCTTGGAAGGGAAGGATGAAGCAAGGTGTTCGCTATCTGCCACTAAATCCTACACACTGGTCCAACACAGGCGGGTTATTTGAGGTGCCTGTGACATGAGGAAATATAGTCCAGGAAAACTGATTTCAGTCACAGTTTAATAAATGTGAAGGTTTACTAGATGCCAAAACAATGTAGCTAACCTATAGTGTTGTCAGTTACAAATAGTAATATTTAAAGAATTATCTATACCTCGCTAATGTTAAAATGCTATTGTCAATCAGATTATCTTGGATTATTTTATAGAGTGCTGCAGGAATAAATTCTAAAACCCAAAAATGAGTCTGGTTCCCTCATCCAGAGCCAATGTTTTTTCCAATCAATGAGTTTTTGGTTAGATGTCTGAAATAAGGTCTGGGGTTAACACAAGTTCAAGTGATTTTCATTTTTGTTCTATTCTATTATAAAGTATATAAATATACACAGCCATTTAGCTCATTGTTTATATTTGTGTGTCCTGAATGAGAATTCTTATTTTTTTGCATCTGGAGTGTTTTTCATTCTTACAAAGATAACATGAGGGTCATTGTACTACATGCACAACACACACACACACACACACACACACACACACACAAGCTCATCCACAGTCCCACCTCCTCCCTCACCTCTCTGCGTGTCAGGTGTCACTTCTTTCCTGTCGACCACTGTTTAATCTCAGTGTTTGGTGACGTCAGTGTCACTTTGCGTTTGTTATCAAATACAGGCCTCGACTATCAGGCCTCCTGGCCTGCGAGAAAGTCCCACAGTCAGCATGACTGTGCGTGTGTGTGTGAGATTGCACGAGGTTGCGTGTTTTCTCCTGGCTGTGCCAAGATAAAATCAGTAAACTGAAAGTGGTGAATTTAATCACTTGAAGCAGAGCTAATGGCTTATCAGTGTTTCCTGTGTTTGATTAAAGACAGATTCTGCCTGGATTGTTTTTCGGTCTAAAAACAGCATCACTGTCTTTTTCTGGAAACATTTCATTAGGCCTCATTACACCCTGATGAAAACACCCAGCTATTGTATTCCAGTAGGCCAATTTCTTCTCTAATTTTAGCAACAATTCTGTGGCTGTTTATTTTCTTTCATACATTTTTTTTTATTTCGCGGATGTCTTATTTTAGAATGAAACATTACCTCAGCAGTGATGTTTTGGAGTTGTATTTCAGCGCTTTGGTTTGTTTGCTTTCATTTTTTCACCACAAGAAGAGTGATTCAGAGACTAACAGTTTGAAAAGGTTTTCACTCCAACTGTGATCTGAGCACTGATTCTTAAAACTACAGTATCAT
The DNA here is from genome assembly GCF_056507025.1 of Lutjanus erythropterus. Classification (NCBI taxonomy): domain Eukaryota; kingdom Metazoa; phylum Chordata; class Actinopteri; order Lutjaniformes; family Lutjanidae; genus Lutjanus; species Lutjanus erythropterus. The sequence goes on from NC_139329.1 coordinate 29,655,328, forward strand.
TAACATAATCCATCACATGAGCCAAAGTCTGTAATCTGGTTATTTTCAGATTTTAGACTTATATTAAATTAACTGGACAACACACTCTGGTCACTGTATGGTATAATTATCCTTATTTAGGTTAAGTGAATTGTGTGACAGTGTTGCTCTGTTAATAAAACACTATGAATTTCTTTTAATCTTCTTTAGTCCTCTAATCACCTTTAATTCTTTACTGTTGTAGTACACCAGATTTGTCTTTGGGAACCTAAAAGCTCGAAGAATTAGAGCCTATATTTAAGTATTTTTTTCTCAAGATAGATTCAAGTGTAATACACACACTTCTGTTTTTTATTATTTTAATAAATCTCTATTTTATTAAGATTAATGTCATCCTTTTACCTGGCAGAAAAATGTAGCAGAAATTGTATGATCAGTTTCAGACAATTTGCAGTGATGATCACGTGTTACCCACTCCCACCAACAGGTGGCAATGTTAGCCAGGTTTTGCTTGTATTACTGTAGACTCTCCTGTATCCCTTTCCCATTATGTAACATAACAGGCACTAACTGTCATGTGATGCTTATAAAAGTATTATTGCGTGCATCTAGTTTTGGATAATTCACCAAAACTAACATTCATTGCTAAAAAAATCTGCATTTTATACTTTTTATCAATTTGACAGCAGAAACATCAAGATATATCGATGTATTATGTGTTTGTCTCCACTCAAACACAAATAATAAGTTAGACAGAGTAGGAGCTGACAGAAATTTGCTTACCTTTGCCATGTTTGTGTGGGATGATGTATTTTACAACACAGCAGGTTCAAATTTATCAACCTTTTATGCATCCTCGTGTTTGGTGATAGCTGTGTCTCTTCGTCGTCTTACCATTTATCTTAGTCTGTTGCAACATATTTGAGCAGGACATGCACGCACACACACACACACACACACACACACACACACACACACACACACACACACACACACACACACACACACACACACACACACACACCGACCTCAGTCTAGCAACCCACCTCTGGTCAGCCACACCCTTGTTGGAGAGAACTGCCTCTTTGTTTGGGTGTGTGTGTGTGTGTGTGTATGAAGTGTGTGTGTGGATTGTGGAGGCATGGATTGTGTGTGGATGGTATCGGTGAAAGGCAACTCTGTGTAAAATGGTGACTGTGCTGTTTTGGTAGCACTTTTCCAGCTCAGTGTGAAGGTAATGGGGTTCATTTCCTGAAGTGTGGCTATGAGTGTGTGTGTTTGTGTGTGTGAGTGTGTGTTAGAGTGTGTGTGTAATCACTTCACCTCTAAAATGTAGTCTTGTGAGTGAAGTGATTACAAAGAGCACCAAGCACTATTGTGCAGTCAGAAGTGAGCAGACAGTGTTACTGTATGAGACAGATTTTTTGGACTGGTGCTTTGCTGTTTAAAGACATCAGGCTCAGTATGTTTGTGTGTGCGTGTATGTGTTGTATTTCTATCTTTGTAAAGACCAAAGTCAGTTTTAACCTTGACAATGAGGACATATTTGGTCCTCCTCTTCAAAAAGCTGTCCTCGGCCTTGGACGAATGTTAGGATTAAAGTTGGAGTAAGCGATCCTGCAGAAAGAAAGGTGATTGTTGACTCTCATTCCCAGGTGAAAAATCAGTGACACTTTGGACTGGTGGCTCGTACTGAGCCGCTCAACAAGACAGTGAGACTCAAGAATCAACCCAACCCAAAGCATCTTTCTCTAGAATTGCTTGCTGCAACCAGAGTTGGATTAAGTTAAAATATAAAAATAGGAGGCTCCTTGAAGGAACTGCATAAGCCCAAAAAGAATCATTCATAACTCATTTATCATCAGAAAGTGTGCTCTTCATATAGATTTGATTGTAGATTTGATTGCTTACTTGAAGACAATAATACTCTGCTGTGCGCTGATCAAAGGACCTCTGGGTTTGATACAAAAATATTAATCAGAACTAATTCACTTGAACCACAGCTATGTAAAGCATCACTAAAATATTTTTTTTCTTGTCTCGAGCCAAGGAATTATTGAAAATTGCGAGAGCTGGGGAAAAATTAATTCCTTATGGGCTACACACACCAGAAGGGGGCAGTAGAGGTCCATTTTGTCCCTGTCTGAGTGAGAAGCGGCTGTAGAGGTGCACTTAGGATAAATCAGTTTTTCTGTCACACTCATGTACACAGAACACACACACACACACACACACACACACACACACACACACACACACACACACACCCACTGAGGATGCACTGATTGTCCACCAGTTAATCTAGGGAGAAAAAGAGTTCGAGAGGGAAATGACTGAAATCACATCACTCCTCTTTAACACTGTGCATGTGATGTCACATACACATTGTGTTGTGTCACCTCAACCTAGGAGGTCACAGGAGGACGGGTCACTGCTAATCATGGGTAGGTTGGAGTACACTTGAGGTCAGGGTGGTGATGGTCAGTCATTTCTCTGCTCTTCCACCTATTGTTCTCACCTGAGGTAGAACAAACAAACAAACAAACAGTTCTGCATCGAACAATGCCTCCAAATTGTGGGCTGTTGCCACAGATATTGGTTAAAACGAATGATACAGTTAATGCATGAGTGTGTGTTGACCAGATGCAGATTCCTGGAGGGGCCGCTGCTTCACAAGTTCGTGCACTTTCCCGTTAATGAGTTGGTCAAAGGCTTCCTCATATTGTGTCACAGCTGCGCTAATGGCATGCCGAAGCATAAACCACCACGGCAGTTTGTGTGTGCGTGCGTGTTTGTTAGAGGAAGAGAGTTTGTAAAGACAAGATGAAAGGGTGGAAAGAGGGAAAGACAAAGAGTGAGTAAAAGTTGAGAGTGAAAGCAGCCCTGAGGCAACCATTACACTTAGGAGAATGATAAATATGTTTCAGGATAGTCAGATGTGACTGATGTGACCTGAGACCTGTGAGACCCATGGAGATAAGACTGGAAGGATATTTTACCTGTAGACAAGCATTTGAAACATGTCACTTTACTAGAAAAACTGAGCTCTGGTTGAGAAAGTGAGGCAAACACGACACACACAGATGTCCACATGATGTGACCTCTCTGACCTCAAGCTCACAAACCACACCTGTTAGTAGAACCGTGTTGAGTTTGTGAAAATACTCTGCTGATTAATATCTGAAAAGGGGCTAGGAGCACTACACTTTTTTCTCCACACTGAAAAATTCTGGATCTGGATGTTTAATACACAGGATACCAGATGCAAAGCCCAGTGTCCACTTTATTCGTTGAAGTTGCTTGTCAGCTTGTTAGCTTGAAGCTGGCAATGGCTGACACAGATAATGCAAACTCTCGCTCTTTGTACCGACACATCCGCTCTGCACTGGAGGTGTCAGGGTTCTTTGCTAGTACTTGCATTTTAGACAGTGATTGGCTTTCAGATTTGTTGGGCGTGTTAGAATTTCAGATTTTAGGGAAGTGCACTCCCTTCTCTAGTGACAAACTTTGCACAGATACAGTAAAGGTCAGACATTTTAGACATAAACATAAGAAAAACAAATTTTTTAGTGGAGCAGATCTTTAAAGATTTCAGCTCAGACAGGATCAAAACAAATGATTTTCTGATTGAATCTCTTTTGACATTTGATTAGCTGAACTGCTCCCACCTAAGAGAGGTAGATGCTGAGCAGTGGTTTTTAGATAGACTCATTCTTCCCACTGCCCACTACTTTCACTTCCTCAGGAAACTGTGAAAGTCGGCCCTGCTTGCTTAAACAAGACATGACCTTCAGAACAGCTGCTGTCAAACTCAGCAACCAAAAGGTTAATATTAAAATGCAGATCTGTGCAAACTTAACATATCTCTGCAAGTAAGAATTCATCTCACGATCATCATCATCACGATCGGATCACAAGGAACATGACCTCTAAATTAAATGACAGAATATACTGTTTGTACCAAAGAAAGCCCTTTAACGGTACATAGGTGCTTTCCACCAGTACAAATCATCAATGGAAAAATAAAACCGTTTACCGATCTGACGTCCCTATGGTCAAGGTTTGGTTAGATTAGGAATAAAAACAATTTAATTAAGGTAAGGTAATGATTGTGGTTATCTTTATGTAAACCAGTACAGACTTTCAACATGATATGGCTTCAGCAAACACCTTACTGTTAGAAATTTTTATTTGGAAGGACAGTTTCCCAGTAATGTATGGACATATAGTTGAAATATTATTGTTAATAACTCCTTAATTGTCAATTATCTCCAGCCTTAGCTTATTTTACCCTTCTTAGTACCCTTAGTACTGTTTTATCTACATGTGTTTGTATTTTTCTATCCTGCCAGCATGTCTCCTTTGCAAATGAGATTTGCAGATTGTTTAAAGGGGTGATTTTTGTAAGATCTATGAGTAAAATTGGTGCAGAAGTTCCCCTGGTGATGTTCTCTAGTATATGTTAAAGCTATATGTAGAATTTCTGCATCAGTAATGTTAGTGGCCAGATCAAAAACAGATGGGACCAACCCAGAGTAAAATTACTTAGCAGGTGTTTATTTTCCCTGACTGCCTGTGAAAAAGTAAAGCAGCATTAATACTGAAAATCACAAAACAGAAAAAATAGCTTTACCTCTTTCTGTATTTTTTCTGCACTTACTATTAACTTTCAGCTTTAAACTCAGCACAGTAATAGGAATAAACTGTGGTATAGGTAGTTCCACAACATAGGGACATTTACAATGGACAGACTCTGCCTCCTGTTAACAGCTCACCTCTTATGAACTTCAGTTTTACAGCATATATTAGACTTGACTAGACTCTACTAGACAACACAAGACAACACTAAATAGTACTAGACAACCAGACAACAGTAGCGGCTTTTCTAAATAAAGACAAAACACAAAAACCCAAATAAATACATTTGTTAAGCCACACAACTTATAAAATATCAGTGCATTAGCTCACTGGAAATTTTACAGTGCATGCATTTACAGATTACATATATTTTGGTGAGTTGTGTATTTACATTATCCCAAATGTTTCCAACAATATTCAAACCCAGAGAAATTTGTAATTTATTCAAGGTAACAGTGTGTTTCCTACTAGCCACTAGTTGCTATGACTTCTTTAAAACAGGATATTTTTGATGCATTAGAGAGTGAGGAAGGAAGCTGGCAAGTGTGAATAAACACAGGCAAATGTGACTCAAACCTTAATATATTACCTTGTACATGAACATGATTTCTGGCTGACTCATGAGAGAACTTCATCAAGCACATCATCAATACTTACGAATTGTGCATTTAAGTGAGCCATAACTAGTTGTCCATACACAAAAATATCAGATGAAGACTCTCTTGAGCCACAGTATCACTGAGGCACCAGATGAGCATGTGAACATGTGAATCAGGGTTGTGCTGAAGAAAAAAAAAGCATATACACTCTTCCCAGGATTGTGTGTAAGAAACACATATCACAGTGTTTGAGGAGAGCCTCCCTCCCTCTCGTTAACATGATGAAGTGTCCGTGTGGGATTTACAAACCATCTTATTTCAACCACAGCTCGTCTGGGGAACACTGGGATCCTGACATCTTTACATTTCTACATGGGATGTCAGACATTTTAGTCATAATTTAGCTTTAATTATAGATCAACCATCATAGAAAACCCACATTTACTACACTCAGTTGTGCTACAGTGAATAACTGCTGCTGCATGTCACATATTTTTTGTCTCACTGTGTTTTTTTTTTTTTCGTTCTGTAACCTCATATTTCCCATGCTGCCACATGGGAATAACGCTAAATTTCTACTCATCGTCAGCTGGTAAGTCATCCTCATAGCTGAGAAACAAACATCTGAGGCAACCACGTCGCGACAGATTACAGGCAGCAAATTAGAAGCATGTTTGATCCGGAGCCATTGTTTTGCCTAGAGATAACTGGCTGCTGATCTGAGCGTGTGTGTGTCATGGTTTTCTTGTCTGAAGAAATTAAGCAACAAAGACGAACAGACCATCCACTTACCCGGGTCCGGGTTGTGGTGGCAGCAGACTTGGATTAAGGCAAACAAAGGATGGCAAACCAGATATAATTTTAGTGGATGAGAGATGAACGGTAAAATTAAGTTAGGCTGGCAGAGAAGTGTCTGTGAGCAAATTTAGATCCGGATATAGCTTTGTCACACAAAGACGAAAACTATGACTACGAGGCTACTAAGCCACTTCTTCTTAAGAGAGTAATTAAGATATGTCAGCTCACCAGGGTGTTGTGGGTCTGCCCCGGGGTCTCCTGTTCCACAGAGGGCGTCCGGGAGGTATCCTAATCAGGTGTACAAACCATCCCAACTGTCTCCCTTAAACATCGAGGAGCAGTGGCGCTCTACATCTTATTGGGTTGTTTAGTAATCAGCAGTAAGCAGCCTAAAACAGGAAACTTCAGTTTACTACAAAATGTAAAATTCAGCATCACAAAATGGTTTTGTCCAGAAAGTAAGGGTACCAGTAATTGTTATCTAAAAAGTAACTAGTGTCTAAAGCTGTCAGACAAATGTAGTGGAGCAAAAAGTACAATAATTGCCCCTGAGATATAGTGGAGGTATGAAGTTGCATAAAATGGAAATACTCATGAAAACTATTAGTACCTTGAATTTGTACGTACATGCACACATGTAAGTTCTGCCACTATGGGTTTTTCTCACATAAAAACAATAACAAAAGATGCAGTTTGATGGCATCACAAAGTTGCGTGGTATTATGGGAGTTGTTATCTGAACTACGTAACAACCACTATTCCAGATGAAAATATCTGACATGAATCAGGCAGAAATCTCCCGGAAGTTATTGCAACTAGCAGCTAGCAGGAAACTCACTGTTACCTTCAAAAGATCACGGATTTATCTGGGTTTGACCGTTGAAAACATTTGGAACAATGGGTGTACACAACTCTACAAAATATATAACATATCTATCACTTTTGGGCATTTTAAAACAGTAATGTTACATTTTACAGCTTTAAATACTTCAGTAAATGTGGCTTGTTACATTCAATAAGTGAATGTTTCTCTTCTTGGGACCAGCAAGTCTCACCTTGTCTCACCGGCCTCCGGTCTCACTTTCCCCCACTATTCATGAATGGTACAAAAACATTTCTACTTAAATACAGACTATATATTGTGTACATTATATACTCGCTGCCATGCACACAGAAGCACATATTGTATATACAAGTGTGAAATATACAACCCGTGTTTCCACATCCCAGGGGGGGGGGCCCTGCCAAGCTGTCACTGTTGGTGTGTGTCCTGAGTGCACCTGCGTTGGCATCGCGCTACACTCCAGATCCACGGCCACCGCGCTGCCTGGCAGGGCGCGCAGAGACCACGCTGACATCACGATCTCTTGCCACATCCGTGCGGGCCCGGTGCCACTCTGTCATTGCCCCCTCTAGATGAATGGGCCGCTCTATGAGGGCTTTCATGTCTAGTGGGCCATGTCATGGGTTTAGCTATGAGTTCATTTCCCAGGCTGGGATCCAGGGGATGTTTAATTTGGCCCCCGAGCTCTAATCATTTCACTGAAGTGGAGGTGATGGCGACGTGTTTATACACTGAACATTTAAGAGGAAGTGTGTGTGGACTTAAATGCGCGCGTATTTGCATTGGGAGCTAATAAGCGTGTGATTAGAGGAATTTGCACACTTTTAAAGACCTGTGGTGAAACTTGTTATTAGTTGCGAAAGAGACAGGGAGGAGAGGTGTTGGTGTTTATTTAAAGGAGAAATCTGTAATATATTTACTGTAATACATCATAAAATGACCATGATATCTCGTCAGAAATTAAAGAAACATGCTCAGTTGAAATACTTCGACAGCAACACTACAGCCGCCTCTGCCCTCCTCCTTAGAAATTTCCATTCCTGCTGCTCATTTCATGTTTATTAGAGTTCAAATTAATGCTGAATGCTCACCAAATGAGTATTTGTTTATGAGTCTTAAGAAATCATTAATAATCTTTTAGAATGAGTAGATGCTTGTAGCTTGTAGCAGTTAATTTGAGCAATATATTAATGGAGTCTGGCAGGCTGCAAGGCAGGCAGTCACTGAACTCCAGTTCCAGAGAGTGTTTTTTCAGAGCAGAGGGCTTTTGTTTTCAGGATAACGAGCTTAGTTTTACATATAGGACTTGCTTGTTACTGTGAAATTATAATGTTGCACTTGTCTTGCACTTCTGCAGTCTTCCTGCAGCCTGCTTGAGTTTCCCCAAGTTAAGGGAGGAGGGGGCGGCAGGAAAACAACTTGCTTCAACCATAGATTGTATATTGAAAAGGATTTCAACCTGTTTAAGATACAGTCCATAGCTCTAACTTCCTATTTGGACTGTAGCACTCTTTTTTGTTTTTGGATGCACATTTGCTATATATTACTTCTTTAAGTTAGTATGGGAAGGACTGTGTGTGGGTGGGTGTGTGTGTGTGTGTGTGTGTGTGTGTGTAATTGAAGACTTAAAGAGTGATGTAATGTGCATGTGTTGCAAAAGTGTGAATGGCAGGGGACAAAGGTTGTGTCTTGTGCCTTGCAAACACGCACACACACTAACACACACACAAAAACAGGGTGAAACTTAAAATTTCCCTCCAATTTCCCCCTTCCTCCCGCCCTCTGTCCTGTTTTGTTCAAACGCTTCAGAGGGGATTAGTCAGTGATAAGTGACATCAGGCTCAAATGTGGACCTTGACCTCATGAGTCAACTTTACACACACACACACACACACACACACACACACACACACAAAATGTTGAGTCATGCTTGTGTAGCAATGCCACAGAGGCAAAGAAAGATGACATCATCTCAAAGTGTGTGTGTGCAGGAGGGGGCAACTGCAAGGGGTGCAGCTATTGTTTGGTGTGAAGGCTGCTAAGGTGTGAGTGTGTGTGTGTGAGTGGGGGGGGGGGTTGTGTATCTGAGAATGTGTGTATGTATGTGTGTGTGTGTGTGCATGCCCTTATAAGTCTGAGCTTGTGTACGAGCATGTCAGTGTGATTCAGAGGCTGCAGGACGGCCGGCTGAGGCAGACTCTGACTCACCGTCTGTCTGCAAGAGGTGACTTTCCAGGTCTGTCTCAGTTTTCCCGCCAAAATCTCTCCCCCGTTGTTTACTCCTCCTCCACCCCCCACCGGTGTCCTGCACCCCTCCTCCACCTCTCCTCTTCTCTTGTCTCCTTGGGCTTCATTCAATCAGTTTTGACCTCTAACCTCTTGCCCCTGTTGACTCAAGAGGCCAGAAGAAGGCACCGAGAGCTCCTCTTGCCTCTGGACAGAAATAGAGCCTCTTAAAATTGTGTGTGTGTGTGTGTGTGTGTGTGTGTGTGTGTGTGTGTGTGTGTGTGTGTGTACAGAAGTGATGCAAAACATCAAAAACAAGTGAAAGCTGCAAAACAAAAGGCACAAAATTAGGTGAAAATTGTATATCAAAAGTGGCACAGGCTTTGCAAACTTTTCTTTTACTTTGTAGGACATAAACAGCACCATTTTTTGCATTTTCTGCCCATTTTTCTACATTTTCAAGCACTGAAAGAGAACCAGACCTTCTTTTACTGTAAACTGTGGTGAACAGTATCTCGTTACAGTGGTTGAAACAACAACTTTTGAGAATGAATGAGAATCAATCAAAACTGATCTGCTCATCCGCTTAAGAAATATGTTTATTGTGTGGTAAAAATTGTTAGAAACCAAAATTAGATTTTGCTCTTTAAGCCGATTCTCTGGTTGTGGTGGGAATCAGAGTTTGTCAGATTGAATCAGTATGATCCAACTGAAAATAGAGACTTGAAGGGTGAAGCAGACATGGTTGGGAGGACACGGATATGGTTAGAGAGGTTAAGGCTATGGAGGAGAAATCCAGAAAGAAAGTTGTGAAAATGTGCAAAATTCTGACTCATCAATTCAAATGTTTATGAGGAACTCACCTCATGTTTTTTTTACAACACTGAGGAGATGTACAAGTTACATAATCTAATAATTATTTGATGACACATACAATTCCTCCTCCTTGGCCTCTTGAATGGACTTGTAATACAGGTGTGGAAAGACTTCCCAGAAGACGACGTGCGCAACAAAATGAAGAATGAGGCGGGAAATGACAAGTAAGGGAAACTAACATTACATCACTGACAAGCCATCGTATGTTCACATACATATTTGGTGTCCTTTTCATTTGTTTGCTTTCAACAACAACAACAGCAGAGTGTTGCGTTTCCAGATCGGGAGTCTCATGTCCGGCGTGTACGTTTCGTTTACGCAACACAATTACAGTCGGACAAAAGCTGATGTTTGGTTGGAGGGGCTGTTTGTCGTAACAGTTTTGTGAAGTCATATTGACTTTCACATTTTTGTGTCAAAACATGTCAAGTCAAAGTAGGTTGCAAACAGAAACTCATCTGATTCCAGTCAATGCTTGGCATAAAGATGTGTCACATGATGGGTTATTTCTTATCTTTTTGCCTCGTCGGTTGGATTTTAATTCTACAAGTTTGGAAATGATAAAAATCTGGTGGGGTGGAGTTGGACAGAAGTGAGCTTATCAGACCTGTGTAGCCTGCTCCTCATCTCTGCTTGAGGATAGCAGCTCAAGGCTACATTAGCCATCATAAGCATAACACAGCCGAAACCCAGCTGTCAATGGTCAAGTAGCATTGTGGGTATTGTAGATGCAGTCAGGAGCTGCATTAAGTCACAGTTGACCTGTCTCCTTGTTGCTTTTCCTTTTAATCATTTTAATCCTGCGTATCCATGTCATTGTTGATGCTTTTAATGTATTTGTGTGTTTTAATTGATATTTATTTAAAGCAGTAAAATTGAAAGGAATGAATTCTGGAGAAAGACAGGGAATTAAAAGATAAAGGGGCAGGGAGAGTAGATGATTGAGTGATGAATGAAGAGAGGAGCAGTAAGTTGTAAACCACATTAGGAAATGATGTCATGGCTGATCAATGCAATGTGTGTGTGTGGTTTTTTTTTTTTGTCATTTCAGGTGTTCTTAATGATGCACTTAATCTTGTACAAAGTTGCAAGTTCACAACCATCAACAATGTTACGCAAATGGCCTCAATAACCGAGCAAATTACACCATTATCAAGGACAAAAACAAAAGAAGAGACAAATAGCTCATTGTAGGGTTTTCAGATGAAAACACAAAAGTACAATGTGTTACAAGACAGATAACGCAACATGCATTTCTGTCTTTCACACACACACTCGCTGTCTCATACAATGTGAGCGACTCTGACCGCACACACACTCAGAGAGCGGTGCCTCTCAGAGCAAACACACATAATTGTCCAAGCCTCTCGCTCCTCGACACTTACTCTTCGCTTGTTTGAAAGTCCACTGAATAATCTTGACCTCCTCGGTTCACGAAAGACGCACGAGAGCCAGTCATATGATGTCATCAGGGTCAGAGGGCAGGATTGTGATGCCTACACAGCCAGACTGCCGGTGGCCTTCGAAACAAACCCCAACTTTATTTGCCCTGACCCACTGGTCCAGTTACAGGACTGAAGAGAAACAAAGACGCTGAAGCCAGAAACACAGAATAGATCATTTTCTACTCAACTGTCAAGTAAAGTTTACTTACTACAGTGTACAACTTTTAATTTTACTTTTAAAATTATTTCTGTATTTTCCTTTTTAATTTTATTCACTTGAAGGGCTAAGGTTCTACCCGGTACTATTTGCTTTTAAAGAACCTCTTTTTGGAGAAATGGGTTTGTCAAGCGTTCTTTGAAAGACTAAGGGTTCCATTAAGAACCCTTTTCACCCAAAGAACCCTTTTTAGAAGAAATAGTTCTTTTAGGATTGTTGTTTCTCAAGAGTATCTTTGTGTTTAGTTCTAGATGAAACTCTTGCAATATGAAAAGGTTCTCAGTAGAACCTCCTGTGTGTATTCAAGATAAAACCCTTGAAACTCAAAACATTCTTGGTAGAACCTCTTGCATGTGTTCTAGATAAAATCTTTGGAATCTAAAAAGTTCCGTGTAGGACCCCCTTAGTGGGTTCTTGATAAAACCTCTGGAATAAAAAAACAGTTCTTTGTAGAACCCCTGTGTGGGTTCTAGATAAAACCCTTGGAATACATAATGTTCTCAGTAGAACCCCTTGTATTTGTTCTAGATAAAACATCTGGAATATAAAAAAGTTCTCAGTAGAACCCCATGGTGCATTCTAGAACAAAACCCCTGGAATATGGAAAGGTTTCAGTAGAACCCCCTGCTTGTGTTCTTGATAAAACCATTGGATTATAAAAAGGGTATGTTCTTGTTAGCACCCTTAGATGGTGGAAAGGTTGTGGATAGAACTCCCAGAGAGGGTTCTGGGTCAGACAATTATACTATAGAAGGGTTCTCTGCAGAACTAAGTGAAACTTTTATTTATTTGGAGACAAGCCAAAGAACCCTTTATGGTTCTAGTTCTAGCACTTTTATTTGTATTATTGTGTGTGATAATAAAGTTGACCCCTACCTTTATTTTGTGTTAAAATATTTGCGTAGAACCCACATTGTGTCTAGTGTGTTGTAACAAATGTCACCACTTGTTTACATGTGCAGTGAGGTGGCAAACCAAACACAATCAAGCAATAAACAACCAGGAACAGAACTTAGGAAAAAACAAGGACAAACATTAAGAAAAACAGTGTCACACAAAGACAAGATAGAAGCAAAATAAACAAGCAAAAAAAAAAAAAAAAAAATCCACGTAACCTCAGCTCATGCATGGTCACACCAGCACAGTGATCAGCATGTGATCGGTTGCTGTGAGCAGACTTAGTTCTCAGATTTTTGCATCAAATTCTACTTTGGCGAACTCTGACACTCACTGTAGTGAGTAAATCACTGTCTTGACAGTGTCGGGCTTCGAGGGAACGGAGAACTGGGGAATCTAAAATAGAGGAAGCTATTAGAACCAGACAGTTTTATTTTTACTGTAGGTCTCCTCTGTTAGAGCTGTGGTTCTCAAACTCATCATCACTTCTAAAGAATCTGGACTACATTTAGTTTAGTTATAGATAGATATAGAACATAAAAGCACAATTACAATGTGTACACACATTGCAGTTGTAATTTCCTTGTGGTGCACCACTGCTAAATGAATACAGATGAACCACTGGTGTCTGAATCCCCTGACAAAATAGTCATGCATTATGTCTCAAAAATGGATGGCAGACAGTTATGAGAGAAGAATTAATGGTACAAGTTAATCTTTTAAATAATCTTTGTGAATTTATTGTCCTGTTAGTGACCAAGTTAGCTTTTTTCACTTCAAGTGATGAAATTCATATGGTGTACTAAATGTTTGCTCTTTGACCGTATGGTTGCTTGTTTGCTCACTTTTGTGGATTACATATCTTTTATATTTGCTTATGTATGATGCTTATTGCAGTGGGATTTCTTCTCTAAGCATTTACAGGTTTCGTCTGCACAATTTGTTTCTTTTATTTCTCTTGTTAATGTACTTATGTTATTGTGCAAAAAAATAATAAATGTATGATCTGAGAACAAAATACCAGAGGGGGGTAAAAGCCACAGTGCAGTGATAACAGTGAGATGCTCAGAGAACTGTCAGAGTGTGACTGAGAAGTCCTAGCATGTTTCCGGCTTGCTAGCGTGTTAGCTGTTTGCACGGTAGTTAGACAGAACACAGCGCTGCCATTCAGCCTTGCTTTCAATTTTGCCCTGTGGCCAAATTACAGTGAAAAAATAGCCTGTGGCCCAAAAACATTTTGCCCATAATACATTATTATAAAAGAGATGTCTGTAAAACTGTTGACAAGACACGTCGAACAGCAAACGTGGCAAATTATGGCCCTTTCTGCCATGAATTTTTGATTCATGAAAGTTGTTTAAAACTTCGCTAGAACTGAGAAAAACTGCATATCCCAGAAGTAAACCCAGAAGCTAACCTTTTTGGCATACATGCAAAGTGAACAATTCATAGACTCCATTTTTGCATCTGGCATCCTGTGTTTAATCACATCATAGACAGTAAGAGTAGAAAAACTTAACTTAAAAAATCATTAAGAAACACACAAAAAACAGATAGATCAACTGAAGAAGAGAAGAGAAGTGTAGAGAAATCTGACAGTGAGACAGATAAGAGGCAGCGATACAGGAGGAGGGTGTGTCCTGACTCCTCACACAAAGTGCCATTGTCCTCTGAGCCCTGCACACGTCAACAATGGGTTTGAGTGACAGACAGCTCCCAAAAAACCTCAGGGTCGGCAATGGCGCCTTTGTTTCCTCAGCTCACATTGTGGTGGACAAAGAGTGCGCTGCAACTGGCGGTGTGGGGGGAGGCTACTTTCAAAGTGTAGTTTACACGCAGCCACTTCACACCGGAGGCAGTCGGTCAACAGGGAGTAAAACTGCAAAAAGTTACACTGATTACATATTTTACATCAAATATGTAGTACTAAACTAAAATCTCTTTAATTAATACCACTATATATTTATTATTCTATTTTTACTAAGAGATCAGTCATGATTGTTTAGATAATGTTAGTCAGATGCCTCTGTTAAAATCAATGCATTTATGCGACAGCTGCCTGCCAGAAAGTGCCATGTGGAGAGGAATCACTGTCTTTAAGAAATTTCAATGCAGATAATTTATCACTGACTTGACAAGGCTTGATTCTGAGGGAGCAGCTTTATAAAACCTCTGCTCACACATGTTCAACACACACAAGTGTTTTCACTTTTCAGCCTAATTAGAGCTCCTCTCAGGACTGAGTGGGCATGAACTGATTTGACTGATATTTCTCACTCCCCTTAGTTTTGTTGCGTCTGTCAGGGCAGGGCAATTGAGATTTTTATCATTCTTGTTAGTGAACGATGCTCAGCGTGCACCTGAGGAGAAATCTAATCCACCAGAATAACTGAAAACACTAGTGTGTTCATGCTGGATTTTTAAAACTAGAGCATTTGAGAGTAACTAATGCTTCTAACCAGAATATTTCTGTGTGAAGAAGAGGCGTATTTCTGGCACATCTTCACCTACATCCAAGGTGCATGGAGAAGAGAAAAATACTGAAGCAGTCAAAACTCAAGCAACACTTGAAGTGGCTTATGGCCTTCATAAAATATATTGCAGAACATTTAGATAAGATAAGATAAAATAAGATTAACATGAGGGGATTTTTTTTGAAACAGGTTAAAAAATATAAAACACCAATCATACACATACACATCAGCCTTCTTAAAAAAATCTTCTTCTTCTTAAAATCTTAACAAGTACATATAAGAGCACTTTTATTCCCAAAGCCATCAGCCTGCACGTTGTGTGCATTTAATCTCTTAACTGGTCACTTGCACGTTGGCACGTTCATATCAACTCTGACTGTGCTGCTGTGAATTGACTGTTTATATTTGACTGTGTTGTTTCTTCCTTCTCTATGGGATCAAATGTTGTTTAGTGTGACTATTTAGTGGTCTTATTGTGTATGCCATTATTTTTTTTCACTGTGGACTTTATGGTGTCTGTCTGAATTTTATGGTGTTTGTCTGGAGCACTGGACCAAATGAATTTCCTCATGTGAGATAATAAAGCTTATCTGAATCTGAAACTGAATCTGAGTGCCATTTAGTGTCAATGTATTGGAGAAAAAAGCAGACATCTCTATGGACGATATATCGAAAACCTTCAACCAAACTCACACCAAAGCTATCTAGATAGATAAATAGCTCTACAAGTTAGAATAAAAACATGTATTTGGGGGATTTTTTGGGCATAGGAGCCCATAAACCAAAAACTACTTTTGTTTTTGCTCATTCAAATGCTACTATGCTGTGGGTACAGTATTGTGATATTTCGTAGCGGGTAACCGTGGGATTTCCTGTGATGTCACTGTGATGACAGATGACTCGCTCAAACTCAGGGTTTAGAGAATCACCATAATGCGAGTCAGGAACGCCCCAGAGTGTAGTCACCCTCAGAGAGAGGGGTGTCCGGCCTGTGAGGGTGCAAATTTGTAGCAACCATCTGTTAAAGAGTGTGGGTATTTGTGTGTGTGCATGTGCGAGTGGAACACTTTAACACGCACGCACACAAAGACACACAGTGACACTGTGTGCATGAGTGAAACTACCAAAAGATGCATGTGTTTGTACGTGGGAGACAACTTGGAGAGCTTGTCTTTGATAGCAGTCAGTAAAGCATGACACAGCTGGCCTACGAAACCCACTCCTCCTTCTTCCTACTATCCTAACCCCCCCCTCTCCTCTTCTGTCTCACTAAAGTCCCTGATCCTGTGGACTCCGCCTGGGCAAAGTCCCCCCGTCAGATGTGGCCCAGCCGAGTGTGGTGGAGCTTGCCTGGTTTAACGCAGCAGGGACCAGCGTAGGCTATTGTGCATGATCTTGCAGCGCAGCAGGTAGCCGGCAGAAGCCGCATGGCGGGGGCCTTTGAAGAGAAGCCGACAGGGGCCAAGTTTGTGGGGATAGTTGGGTTGTGCAGGAGAGAAAAGAAGGAGGCAGGGGGGCTGAGGGGGAGCCCCCAAAAGCAGCAGTTTAATAAAGATATTTAATACCTCAGAGAGGCCCTGCTTTGACTCTTTGAAGGAACATGGGGATGAAAAAAGGGGGCCAGACAGCTGATTGTACACCCC
The DNA here is from genome assembly GCF_056507025.1 of Lutjanus erythropterus. NCBI lineage: Eukaryota > Metazoa > Chordata > Actinopteri > Lutjaniformes > Lutjanidae > Lutjanus > Lutjanus erythropterus. The sequence goes on from NC_139329.1 coordinate 29,671,964, forward strand.
GAACCAAGAGGCAAGAGGGGAGGAGAAAGAGGAGGGGACAGGAAGCAAAGAATGAAGGGAGACAAGACAAATTAGAGGAGTGACTGTAATATACAGCGTGGAGGATGTTGAAGGTGAAAAATAAACCACAGGAGATCAAACATGCAGTGTATTTACATACATGGTAGCCAGGAAACCAGATGAATCTTCCCTATTTCTGTCCTAAAAGGTTTTCAGAAGCATGTTTTAATGCACTGTTTAGCTGTAATATGAGAAAGATTGTGACCAAGTTGCAGCCACTGCCTGCGTGGAAACAAAACACATTTTGTTGCTCTGTTTGGCTGTAGGTGTTTTGGTCTTTACATGTAAATAACGCCAGTTGGAAATTGAAAATGAATAGAGGCCAGGCTATATGCACTGTTGTAGCCTAGTTACTGTACATCCACACATGCATACTAAACTACTTTACTTTAATCAGATTTGTTCCCTACTGGTGACCTTATTTTGAAGCACAGCCTTTTCTTGCAGTGTAAATGTGTCATTATTTTATGTTGCATTTTCAGCAGATATTAAGTGACTTATTTAGTCTCAGGGAGGCTGCAAAGACACATTGAACATGTCGGTGTAATGCCATCTCCTTTCATCCTGGTGCTTTCCTGTCTCAGCAATACTGTCTGAAAAATTTGTCATCCTGATGTGTACATGTAGAAAGCTGGAAAGAAACCAAGCTATGCATATACCTGGCAAATAAATCAGCTTTCTCAGGAGATTTCTACAAGACAAGGTTTATTTAATCTCCTGCCACTGATTATGGACACTAGGTTTCTCATTTACCTATTGTTTAAGAAATTAGCATACTGGAGAAAGTTTGGTTGAGATCAGACGTGATCACACTTTGGCCTCTGTGTCGTCATTTTCACAAATATGTGAGCTCAGCTGCGTTGGGGTAAATATCTTCAAAGTGAGCTAAGTTTGGTCTTTTCACTGATAATTCATCCTTTGTGTTTGAACCTCACACAAAAGTAGAGCCAAAAAGCAAACAGAAACCCCGCCACCATTTAGCTGGAGCTTTCAGTCTAAGGAAAAATAATCTAGCATGTTGCCAAACGGTTTCATCAACTTTCAAGATACAGTCAATTCATTTTGAAAAGTAATTCTGATCATGAATAAATGACGGTGTGTAGTATTCCCAGCAGACGTGTACACACAAAATACACAAAATCACACTGCCAAGGCAGAGTCTGGGCTGCCCCACCAGCTGAAAGAGCCTTGTTGTCTCGTGGAGTGACCGTGGGCAGAATTTTCGATCCGTGACCAAACTTGGTGTGCAGGCTCGGACAGGAGCAGGGCATTGTGCCCCCCGTGCCAGCCCTCCTCCATATTCATACAACAAGGGCGGAATCTAATAAAAGTGGGCTTAGGGGAATCAGTTGTCTCACATGGGAAAAACGGCTAATTGTTGGGCGTCACAGGCAAACAATGCCTCAGCTATGAGAGTGTGTAAGCAGACTGTTGTGATTCTGTATGTGATGCGATCACTGTTGAGAACGTAAAGAACGCAGATGAGGGTGGATATATCCGTGTGAACACGCGTGTAGGCTGAGCGGTGCCTGAGGGCGTTCGTGTTCAAATACTACTGTTCTCACGCTTCCCTTGGCCACAATTTTTGCTCTTATTTTCAAAATCACACAAAACTGTTAAATGAAGGATACAACTGAAAATGTGGCAAAACTGACTGCTGCAATAAAAAACAGTTTAATCCTGAAACTAAGGCCCCTTTAACAAAAGCACTGCAACTCTTCACTTAACTAGATATGTGTGTGAACACAAATGTCTGAATCAGCTGTACTGTAAACAAATTGAACTTTTCCAGCTACATAGTCCAAAGTCTGTGTGAACAGAGCAGGTCTGGAGAGAATTCACAATGATCGTGTAGATGTGAGGATGACATTGGCTTGTTTATTGCTTTTCTTTATTTATCTACATTAGATTTCCAGCTCATAGTTACTTATAAAATCCCTGCACACCTCAGAATACCTCTCCTGCTGGGCAGAGACTCACTTTGTAAAGTTTGCAGCCTGCCATGCTGTTTCTCCTGCATTGCTCTGTGTACAATGACACATCGAGAAAACAATTTGACTCCTCGACTGATGACTCAAATCATCCACTTTTAGGGATCAGCCAAATTGATGTCAACCCCAAAACAGTCATCTTTTTTTTCCCTCCCCTTCCTCCTCAAGCTCTACCAAGGCGCCACCCTTCGCCCAATGTATTTCCTGCAATTTGTTCTGATGTGATTCTTAGTCTGAAGTTCATGTGTGAAAACAGCTTAGCACAAGCAGCTAGTAGATATGTAAGTTTGCATGTAGGGACACAGTAGCTAGTCTCCAATAGTTGTAGTTCTGCCTCCTGAGAAGGAAGTATCATGTCTCATCTGAACGACAGAACTCATCCATTTCCTTTCTCTCAGGTTGTTCTGTGCAAATATATGTTACTTATATAAGAAAGACCCTCCAGCACAAGCTGAAGCTGATATTTTTATTTTTGTGAACATGCAGACTAACTCCCTGTTAACTTGCAATGGAACTGCACACTGTTGTTACAAAGACAACAGTTCATAGGTGAAATGAAAAGAGAATTTGTCCATTTTCTGGAACTTTCTACTTTCTTACTTTTATTTTTAAATATACTATTTTTTGCTCCACTCTATAAATTACAACTTAAAAAACACTGTTTTCAAGTCAGTTTCACAATTTACCCCTGTGAAAGGGGCCATTCTACATTATACTTTATTTTTAATGTTTTAAAGGGGAACTCTTTCGTTCATTTGTCAAAGCAGCAACCTGTGGCACGCCCTTCCTCACAACCCTTCCTCTCTGTCTCTGGAAGACATAAGATTTGAAAAAATAAAGTCCCATATTACGACTTACGGCACTAAACTGGGAACTAAAAATCTCTTGTATCTCAGCCACTGTTTCAATGTTGATCATTCTATTTTTCTCTTGTGCCCCAACTTAAAGCAAGTGCAATACTAGATAGCCGCAGTTCCCCTTTAACTAGGGAGGGATACCGTAATAATTTGATGACATTTCAGTGTTATGGAGGTTAAATGCACTTATCATAAGTGGCTATAAACAAAAACATCCTCTAAATGAATTTAATGTAATATGACATTGTAACTTTCTAGTACTTTGGGAAAATGTTAAATGCAGGATCTTTAGTTGCGCTTTAATATTGTTAATAATTATACTTATGTAAAGGGCCTGGATATTTCCTCCACCATTGTTTTAAGTGTGATTGTGGATGTCCTGGTGCTACTGACTTGTTACGCCTACAGCTTCCTCCTGTGTGGACCATTGGCAGAAGAACAACGTTTCAAAAACTTAATATCTTTTAAACTCTTCACACTTGAAATGAAGCATTAAAAATAAACTGTAATATTCTCCATAAACTCCCTTTTTATCTATGTTTTGGATATTCATGTCGTATGACTCAAAGTCTTATAATCATAATACCAGTGCAGTGTTTTGCATCCACCCAATGCATGGAAATCATGTCAGCACTGTTATTTAATACACATAACCCTCTGTGCAGCTGTGAACATGATACAAAGCCACATAGAAAGATGATGCAAAGTGACATAAAATATGTTATACAACCATGTTTTCAGCTTCTTCCTTACAGGTTTCAGCTCACTAAACTCGTCCCTCTGCAGCAGGCACACACCGTTTATCACCTTGAGGATCTAAATGGCCTAGTTAACTGAGGATCCCATTACTGGCGCTGCTGCAACTCTCACTTTTCCTCCCTGTCGAGCCTTGATTTGTTACCTGGTAATCTGTCTCCCGAAGGCGAGCATTTAGCCTGTATCATTTCTCCTGTGGTATGTGACGATATGTGTGATGTTTATAGTTTTAAAAGTCTGGCAGTGCTCAGTTACAGAACAGAAAGGGATGGTTAGAAATCATATGAAAGGGTTCAGGAAAGTTTTTCTGCATCTTCAGTCTGTCTTGTGTGAAACACACTACAAGAAAAGATGCCAAATGCTGCAGAGTCTGAAAACCCTGAAGGACCTTTTTTATGGCTCTACGCCAGATTTTATGTTTTCAGGCCATTCGATTCTTGTGAACACGATATCTCAAGAACGCCTTGAGGGAATTTCTTCAAACTTGGTGGAAGCATCCACTAGAATGAACAGCTAAGATTTTGGTGATGAAAGGTCAAGATCATGATGACCTCACTAAATACATTTTTAACTACAACTTAAGAATGTATATGCTAATTATGGCAAAATTACACACAAATGTCTAAGAGGATAAAATAGTCTCTAAGTGAAGACAGCATGTTTTTCAATGGAAATGATTCACTGGAATCACATGTGTATAGTGAGAAGTTCCACTGTGCCAAAAATACACTCAACACTGTTTATTAAATTCCTTCAAAGTAACAGGTCGATTTAGTGGTAAGTTCCATTTTAAATTCCTTCAAAGTCTTCACTGGAAACATTATATGAGTCTGGACAGGCACGACTGGTTGGTGGAGACATACACATGCCAGGTGGTAATTCTGGTTTTTGACTGCTCTGTTTTATTTGACCATTGACAGCTGACTTCTCACTCTTCTTCTTGTCTTCTTCTCACTTGGGATCTGGTTGCATCTGGCAGTTGCAGTTGCATTGCAGTAGGTGCTTCATCATCTGTTGTTCAGTTCCTTTTATTCCTAATTTAGTTTTTGGCAAAGAAGCTTTAGAGATTTATTGGGGAAAAAAAGTCGGAATCTTGTCTTTCTGAAGTTAAATATACATTTATGTTTCTCAACATAACTCAAAATCATTTCAAGTAACTGCAGCTACTGACAACTGTGGTGATATATTTGAACATGAAATGAAGGAATTCATACCAGCAGTTGGATATATAAGATAAATGTTGGATTAAAAGATTATTAAGATAGCAGAAAAAGACCAGACCCAGTTTGAAAACCACCGAACTTTACAACCATGTTGAAACTGAAGTTTACCTGTGTTATGAGTCGAACGGGTTGCGACCACCTAACTTGATGGGTGGTGATGGTGCACAGATAACAGATTTGATGACATTATCTATAAAACAGACCTGATGGACACACCCACCCTTGCCTTACAAAATGTGCATTTTCTGTCAAAACAGCAACACAAACAGGTAGAACTCCTTACATAAAATGCCCTGATTATCACCAAAATACCTCTCTCTAACTTGTCAAGATGCAGCAGAGATATCACAACCTGAATGGCTCTGTGTCCATTGTGATTTCTGGCTGCTGAATTCTCTCATTGTGGGACTAATGGAGGAAGAGATAAGATTTTTTTGGTGCTGTTTAACACCGCAGTCCCCCTGGCTCCAGCACTTGTGGCTGGCCAATGGGCTGTCTGACTGCAGGCAGGGAGGTGTAGGGTTACGAGACGACGAGAACAATGGGCCGAGTGCCTGAGTCAGCACTATCTCCCTGCTTCACTCTCCCTGCTACTCGGCTCTTTTTTTCCCTCCAACAAATCTGGCCAACCAATGGCAGCTTTGTGCTGTGGAGGGAGAATACACACACACACACACACACACACACACACACACACACACACACACACACACACACACACACACACACACACACACGAAGAAAGAGGGAAGTCAGTGGGGGTTGGGAGGATTGTGGGGCAGAAAAAAGCATTGTAGGCGCTATTGTCTGTGCAGATGTGAAATGGCCAAACTTTTCACTGTATGCTTCAACTACCAGTCAACTTTGCTCTAACCCCAACAGAGGAGTTGTTCGATATAAACTGGTTTTGTTCTTCATTTTTCCTCTCTTTGAAATACAAAATGTCCAGTGGAAATCAGTCTAGGGAACCCAAACTTCCAGACTGGTCAACTCTGATATGACGTGACTGAATAAATGTACTGTACGTGGCTGTGAAAAGTACTTACAGAGTTATTAATACTGCATTAATGTGTGTGCTATTTTACTGCTGTAGTTGTTGAAGTGGTGGCCTGAGGGTTTGAGCCGAGAGCTTGTGACTGTAAGGTCACTGTTTCAATCCCCAACCAGCAGGATAAATCTGGGTGGGGAAGGCTGTGGTTGTACTGGGCAGCTTCCAGGTGTGAATGTGTGTAAGACCTCTATTATAGTCCCACATGGACACGTACACACACAGCTGTGGACCCCACGGACACCTAGTTGTTCTATTTTTACTGGTTTCTGGAGTCTGCTTGGAGGAAGCAGACTATACATGCGCAGTAGATTGGCGTCTGTAGTGGCTGCATGGAAAGGTCCACGGACTAGTCGGCGTGGTCACAACAAATGGTCAGGTATGCAGATGTCTAACTATTATGTACTGTTAGGTAATTTAATCTTCAGTAATGGATTATATTCTAATAAAATCATCGTATGTTTATAGTCTTGCCACTGTGTGAGAACCACAAATCAGCTTTTCAGCTTTCTGATGATGCAAAATACGTTTCTCAGCCCATAAAGGTCAACTTATCCTTTATAAGAAAAATTAAAATTCAAAGTCAACAAATTTGGAGTTATGTAGTTTTTGCTGGACAGGAGGGTTATGAAAAATTGTAATATGAAAAGTAACTATAGGTGTAGTGGAGTAAAGTACAACATTTTCCTCTTAAATGAAGAGCAGTGGTATAAGGTTGCATTTAAGTACTTAGAGAGTACCAGAGATATTTGGTTTGCATAATTAGAACTGGTTCCAACCCTGCATCTAAACTGTATTTGACCAGAGACACTCATACAAGAGCAAAACAACAAGTAACGGTTAAGGAGCCCAGAGTAATCTTCTGAACAGATAATCACTTAACCTAAGTTTGAGAAGAACAGCATTAAGCTCAGACACATGTGAGGAAGCAACTGATGTTCTAGGATTACAGAGAAACAATGACTTGTGAAGGTGAACTTGAACACATCCCAACATAACGTTGGTTACAGACAACAGTACAAGCTTTCATCTCATAGTCGTTAAACTGGAACAATCGACTGTCAGACTTCACAAACCCAGCACACCTGGCGGGAGTCAGGTTGTGCAGCTGAAGTAGAGAAATCCACTCGGACAATAATGTCTGACCATTTTAAACAGATAAGTGGTGATCTTTCAAGGTTCAACAGATATTTTGAAACAGTATCCGTGTCTCTGTGTGGATTTGGCGTGTAGGGTTACATGTTTAAAGGCATCTTCTTCCCAACTCATGCATATACCATCTGCTACTGACCAAGCTCTGATACATACTGACTGTCTCCTAAAGGAAAGATGATCCAGCAAGGTTACCAAAACAAATCTGAACCATCACTTAACAAAATATATAATGTTGCACTTTTCGACTTGGGCTGTTAAAGCTAAGGTATGCTGAAGTAGTCCATTCGTTAAACGTCATGTGCTGTGTGTGCTTTTTTTTGAAGAAAATCCTCAAATTCATTGTTGGCTTGCAGCAAGTGAAGGTGGCCAAAAATTTCGAGTGAGACATGGGGCAAGTTACACACTTACATCAGACTTGTGGCTATGCAGGTGTAGAAAGTATATTTACACAGTTTACAAAGACTTTGAAATCACATCTACAATAGAAGCTTAAAGAAATGAAGATAAGATGAAGTGTGAGCACTGATAAGACATGAAGTTCTGTTGAAATTTTCAGACACACACCAGTGTTAAAACCCCTGCACCTACTAAGTATTTTTAGATAATGTAGGGACTTGTTGCCACTGTTTTCTGACCTTATTTAGTAGTTGTATTGGTATTGATGCCATTCTTTGTTTCTTTTGTTTCCTTTTGCCATGGATTTTTAATTGCATAACATTATAACGTAATTTTTACGTGGACCCCAGAAAGAGTAGCTGTTACCTCGGCAGTGGCTAATGGGGATCCAAACAAATGAATAAATGTCCTTAGTTCCAGCATTACTGCCCAATGTTTAACAAAAACTTACGTATTTTCTAGGTCTTCATCAAAATGTAGCACAAAGTTGAACCAAATTACAAGAAAATCAGCAGAAGAAAAAGCAATCCTGATGTGCCTTTCTGTTCACTGCTGTTATGTGATTATTAGGATAGGTTCATTTAGATAAACAGGTCCAGCTGGGTGCCATTAAATCACAGAAGAAGAAGAGCTCATAATAAGATGGCATATTTAAAAGAGTGCCAGACAAACTTCAAGTGGTGAAAAACAATGTAGAAAACACGATGAAAAATATTTATTCATTAATGTGAGGAACGTTGAGTGAAAGCCTAAGTTACAGCTCAGCCAAGAGAAAAAAAAACTGCTCCAAAATGAGTTGAAAGTGTCAGAGATATTGTAAACACCAAAATTATTCATCTGCATACTGATATGAACAGAAATATGCATAATTTTGGGAAAGGAATACACAGAATACAGATGGATGCACCTCGTGTGTGACACATGTAGTGTCTTCTCTCACACATAAACAAACATCCCTCTCCCACCGAAATCATGACGTCCTCTTTCCTGCTGGCTGGTTTCCTGCAGTGCGACCCCACCTTCCCTCCACCCTCCACCCTCCACCCCTGTCTCCAACAGACGTCCCCTGCTGAGTGTGAAACAAATTTACAGCAGCTTTTCCTTCCTATCAGGGTACAACAGCCATGTTGTGTGTGAGTGTGTGGAGGCATTTAACCTTTTAGCACTAATTATTAAGCACCTCCCCTTTGTTTAAGGATAATATTAATTTTATTGATGGTGACAGATTCAGTTGCCCTTTCTTCCAAAACTCTGAATGACAAAGCTCTGTAAATAAGGATGTGTTAAACTTAGTGTACATGTTTGTGACTTTCATCCTTCCACACAATTTCCATCCCTTTTTTCAGTGCAAACTGTTACTGCAGGAATTTATCCAAGAAAATGACTGAAATGATGCCAGATACTGAGGGCAGGGTGAAATAGACGAGCTCTCGAATTTGAAATGAATGTTAATCACTGACTTAATAAGTGAATTCCAATTCTGTCACAGCAAAACCAACGTAAAATTGGATTTGAGTATGTCTACAGTCAAGAACTACTTAAATATTACCAATTACTGTTTTGCTCTGCCAACCAAAACCCCTGGGATGCACAACCTTTAAGCTATGATATCATGGGTTTTAAACTTTCTTTGCACTCAAGGAACTTAAGATCACAGGAAGAGGCAAAATGTTGACAAATTAACACTTTAATAACATGGAATTATGCAGAATGATGTTGTAAACTGTATTTTACCAATTCAGGCAGTCTATGATTTGTGTAAACCAAAGAGACGAGAGAAGCTAGATCCAATATTCAGCTTTCTCTTGACAGATAATATAAATAATGCTATTTCAAACAGAGTCTGCACCTCGCTTTTCTCACTTTAAGAGGACAGAGGAAGGTCTATACCGAACACTGGGATTCACTTTGGATCTTCATGGTCATAATAATCAGTTCCTCCAGGATTTTGTGGGCTTTATTGGGGATTGGTACAGCCTAAAATGTCTGATTTCACAACAGCGTTTCTAAAAAAAAAAAAAAAAAAAAAAAAAAAAACATGTAATGCATGCTGTGATGTTTTTAGGCCTTTTTTGCAATGACATTATGGGAGCAAGTGAAAATTGCAAAACAAAAAAAAAAGAAAGACAGAAAGACATGAAAAAAACAGAAAAAAGTGTTCTAAGTAACCTTTATATTATAAAAGTGCACTGCGAATTGATAAAAGTCAATAACAAACTTTTCAGTAACCGTGACAAATTAAAAAAAGAAGAAAAATATGAAAACATTGTAAATAATAAAACACTGTGTTGCTTCATTGCCATGTATATTTATGCCGTACGTACAGGGGACTGCTGTGAACTTGCAGGAAGCAACAATGGTTGGTCAAAGTTGCAGAAAAGTTGCTGGAATTGGACCAAATTGCAAGTTTGTGCGGAGGAATTGGTTCAGTTGCAACAGCAACATCTCAGCTTCCTGGAGGGACTGAGTAACAGTGTATTGGATACCACTGTAAAAAAATGCCTCCACCGCATTTTCTGTCTATCTCCTTATCTGCCACTGTGTATCTGTCTGTCAATCTGTCTGTCTATCCGACAAGCCAACTGTCTGTCCGTCTCAGGGACTCATTACTAGTTGATGGTTAGCTAGCTGTGGAGCCAGCTGGATTCCAGCACTGGCCAACACTCATTGCCTTCAGTCCTAAATCAGCACTTACACACACACACACACACACACACACACACACACACACACACACACACACACACGAACACACAATCGCCACACATACACACAGTCATCACACACATTTCTCTGGTTGCCTGCTGTCCTAAATGAGCACCATAAAGCAGAGAGGGGGGCGGCTCCAGCCCTCCCCTCGGGCTGCTGTTGCCTCCTGATACAGATTGTTGCCTCACCCCGACTAAGAATGCCTTGTTCAAATGTTGAGCATTTATGGCAGGTGATACCGAGGGGAAAGGTCAGAGGCCGGGTCAGAGGGAGAGATTGTGTTGGTCAGTAGGAAGTAAAGAGACGGCGGGCGGGTAAATACTGTGAGATGGATGTGGAAGTTTGTATGCACCTAAATAAACTTCGTATCTACGGTTGTGTTTTGTCAGGGTTTACGATTTTGAATGGTATGTAGATCTGGTGGCAGACTCCTATATTTTTATTTTTTTGAAACAAAGACTGAAGATTTTTTACTTTTCTCTGTCTCTTCCTTTCTTTGAAGTCAGCCTGAAATGTCTACGATCTATGAAGATCACAAACTTTCACATGCAACATACATGTCATTAAGATTTTGTTTTTATGCAATTAATTCAGCATGAAGATTCATTCGTGGCCAGAACAGCCTGACAAAGACTCAGTGTTCACTTATCATCTTTTGTCTGGAAATTTCAACCTTATCTCGGTCTTCAATTAAGCATTTAATGCTACTACAAGGAACTTTTCATATGTTTTTATTTTTTAGGCCCCTGTGGACAAAAGTGTTTCCACCATAACAACCACAAAATATAACAACAAAAATAATTATTTAAATAAAAAATCCCCCCTGCTTCTTTTTAATTGGCTAACGTACTACTAACTGTAATTTTGGCCGGGAAAATGTAAACAGCGGCTTGTTTTATCTGATTTCAAGGAGAACCCGACGGGCAGGCATTAAAGATAACTATATAGTTGATGTAGTTGATGGACTGTTTCATAACAAGCTAAAAACTCTGGCTTATAGTTTTTCATAAACTGAGAAACACTGGAAATAACCAGTGTTTCACAAGCAGAGAAGAGAAGAAGAGAAAGAGAAATTAAAAGAACAGTATGAGGATGTGGAAATATATTTCAGAATTAATTATATGCTAGTATTAAATCAGTGTGATGGCTTGAAGGCACAATTGCATTGTCAATGAATATTAGGTTAGGAAATACAACATCACATACAAATAATGACATCTCTGTGCACATCTAGTAGTACGATACCTTCACAGGAGCTGTTGAGATGTATATAACCTGCTCTGTCATAATGGAGGAACAGATTATCTCCACAGGTGTGCAGTTATTATGCTATTATATTATAGAGCAAGAACATAAGCACAACTGACATAATATAACTGATAAAAACCTTGAAATCACACGTGAAAACACTGCAACTACTAATTTTGAAAAACTAAATGGAATAAATCAATACCACAGTTGTTTGTCATCAAATCTATGTCAGGAGTTTGCATATGTGTGCGGATGTTGCTCATTTGTAGTGTATTTGCAAATAATGTGTCATGTCACCTGTGTGGTGTGGACTGATGCTGGGTCGATGCTGAGTGAGACGTCGTCTGCAACACAAGGTTTTAGTTTAGATTTTCACGCCTGCGTTGTTCTTCAGATGTTTGCTTAGGGGTGTGTAAACAGTGGAGGTGGTGTGTGTGTGTGTGTGTGTGTGTGTGTGTGTGTGTGTGTGTGTGATCAAGTGTGTGTTAAAGATCACCCAGCTCTTTTCCTTCCTTCACAGTTGCCCAGCTGTGTGGATACAACATAAGTTTATTGGACAGTTGTATTTTTCATTTTTCTGGCTCAGAAGTTGAGCACATTGGATTTGGAATGCGACACTGACTAAAGGGGTTCAAGTGCCAAATTTATCCTTTGAGGGTATTTTGTGGATGTTCACATTAATTTCAGGTGAACAGTGCAAAACTCCCGGCCCATTTTGAATATAGTCTCCCAGTTTTAGGACAGTGATCCCAAACAAATGCAGACTAGGCAACTACAATGTTTTTATGATCAAAAAGTGTCAAATGTCTTGACACTTCACTGGTACACACTCATTGCACTTCACCTCAATCCATCTAAACGTGTTTAACTTGCTCATGACCACACTGAAGGCAAAAAGTCTCATAAAGTTGCAAGAATTCAAGTTGTTTGCAGTACAATCCTTGCAGATACAACCCTGTCTCCTACTGTATAGGAACTGCATTTTTGTATATTTATACATTTGTTTAAAAAGTAATGTTTTGTGCAAAGTCAGTTCAGTTCAGTGGAATGACTAGTGACGTAAATCCATGCAAATGCTTTGCATCAAGTTAATCTTTGGGTGAACTTTGAAACAAAAAATTGTATAGTTGATCAGTAATTGGATAGTCATTAACAACTGCAGCTTATTAGTAATGATGCACCACCCACATTAGCTGGAGTGTTACAAGATAGTACAACATATGTGTCTTGAAACAACTGGAGCCATTGTGACAGGCTAGAGATAGCATGCTCCTGGCTGGCTTGCGTGTCAGCGGTTAGCTTGCCAGCTACAGTGGGAATAGTCCCAATGTCACTAGACTTCCAATGGCACGTATTTTGCAAAGAGGTATAAAATCTGTTGTGCCATTGTGTGGTGTGCCATTTACAGCTGTCACAGAGACGAGGTGGGTAAAATCCTACACACTAGTCCTTTAAGTCCATGTTAACTTGCATTCTGACCCTTAATACTGGGATATCGTGCATAAAAGAGTTACATTTCTGATGTGAATTTAAACATCCTCAAATTAAAGCTGATAGTCGACACTTTGACCTCAAAGCCATTGTTTCAATGCTACTCCAACCATCCATCCGAAAATGTGTTATTGCCTTCACACATAGTTACTGTATGTGTATTGCTACGTAATTTGTGTGTGTGCTGTCTGCATGCCAGTCCCAGAGCACTGAAGCATTACACTTGGGTACACATTGACCAAGTGCCCAGCAGCCAACGCCCTGGAGAACAGACTGGGCAGTGTATGAGCCCACAGGAAATGTGTGTCTGTGTGTGTGTGTGTGCGTGTGTGTGACTTGAAGAGAGGAAGTCAGATTGAGAGTTTGCACAGGTGTGTGAAGGGTGTGTGTGTGTGTGAGTGCGTTTGAGGTCTTGCAGCCGGACCTGCCCTTTGAAACTCCCATGTAATGCTCTTTCTCCTTCCATCTTTGAACTTATCCCGTGCAGAGGACCTGTGTGTTGAATCTAAAGTTACAAAGAAGGGACTCTTTGTGTGTTTCAGCAGCTGCAGGAGACCCGTAGTGCTCTGGTTACTGCTAGACTGTCATGTTGAAGCACAAATTCAAGGTGAGGGTCACAAAAGTGAACAGGAAATACTCCTCTTTTCTTCACAGAGATTCTCTAAATCTATTGGCTATGCAGTGGAAACAAACTGAACCTCTTAAAATACTGAGACATGATTTTAGATCAGCGGCATACTTGCAAACTATTTCTGTTCAAGCATAATCCAACTGAAGAATCAAGATATTTAAAAAAAAAATCACAGGTAAGATCTTCTTCTCACCCTGCTTGGTCACATGATTTTTCACAGGTACAGAATCAACATACCAATACTTATGTTTTGGTAATATGACTCAACAATTAACTACCTTACCGAACTGTAATTGGACAAAATCTCCTGTCATGGGCTAGACTTTATTAAGCCTGAAATCAGAGCAGAAGTCTACTGTAGTTTTCTCTCAGACCACTAGAATTACATTATGCTTAAAGGTTATTCTGGGACTTTTGCTCAGTGATGCCAAAATTAAACTGCCTGCCTCAGCTTTAAAGCCCCAGTGTATAAGATGTACAGGATTCTATTGTCACAATATGGCAGAAATACAATATAATAAGTATATTTTCATTAGTGCCACTTTCAACCCACTTTCAACCCAAATTTAGTGCACTAGGCAATATTTTATCTGGTGCCCCTTGCATCATAGCCAGTTGCTATCACACACCGATCATTGTTTTAACTAACAGATATCTGAAATGTGACTCCAATTCACAGCTTTTTGTAAGATGTCATTTTAAAAGCTTGTGCTCCACCATGTTTTTACAGTGCGACCAGGCATTTTGCTTTTTACGCAAGTTGTATGGCCACTGTTGGTTCTCCTGCACTCTTGGAAGGGGACAGTCTTATCAATCTGCAAGCTCACCGTCAGTGCCACTAAAGCCTACACACTGGTCTTGTAACAGATTATATTAACTAATTGTGGAGTGTGTTATCTCAGGCAGTGAATTGAGCAGGGATAATCTTTTGTTAAGAACTCCAGTCAAAGGTTTTCAAGAGACTGAACTAAGGCAAACACTGTGTTTAAGTAGCCACAGCCTTTTATCTAGCTCTAATGAAGACTAATGGATCAGGAATGCAGGGGTTTTCTTTTTTTTCTTTTTATTTTCTCAAACAAGTGTGGTGGTACTTTTCTGTTTCCATTTATGCCATTTTTTGTTTCTTCACTGTAATACCAAGTTTGTTTATTAATCTTAACTTTTCTGTTGTTTTAATTGTATCTTCTTCTTGTTATAGTAGTTTCTTTCTTCTTTCTCTTTAGGTTTGCAGCTGCTACAGCCCAGTTTCCCAGTGATGTGCACAGGATAAGGGACAAAAATGAAACCAGGTTCATGTCATGCATGTGCAGGGTAAGAGTTCAATTTTGCCGCAAGCAGAACAACACTGACCAGAAGGCCATTGAGGTTGACCACGGGGGCACTTGGGCCAAGTGGAGAGCGCTCTGGCCAACCAGACAGCATTTGCGCCACCCAAAGGGGTCTTTGGGGCAGCCAGAGGGCATGTGGGCCCCTCAAGTGTCCCTCTGGTGGGTCATTAGGGGAAAATGAAGCAAGGAAGTGTCACATTAGGGCACGGACATGACCTGTTCAAGTCAAACAAAAGGACAGAGAGTGGTTACCATGGCAAAACCCCAGTTTAATGTCATCTTATAAATTTTAGTTTAGTTTTATAGTTTATCCTGATTACATTTTTTGCCAGCATTTTCCCTCCAATTTCAGTGCTCTGCGTTACCATGGTGATATAATACACTCCTCTCCTCCACTCTTAGGGGGGGGAATGTTGTCTTAGCAGTATAAATGGACAGGCTGGAGTGGATAGATAACACACAACACAATGCCAGTATGCAGCCCACACACACCCACAAACCAATGCACACACACACACGCATCACACATCTGGGTGGTCTTGCAAGAGCTACAAGGGTTAATGACAGTCCTGTTTGGAGGGATTGACTCCTGAGCCACAAACACACACATACATACACACACGAACACACACACACACATGCACACACCCTCACTCACACACAAACCCCTTCTGACAACAGTAGTGCGTAGTCATGTGGTTGGTCAGTCAGCGTCTGTAGACAAACCGACTCTGATGAGACGGTGGCTTGTTTTTCTTTTGTTTGTTTGTCTTCAGTGCATGTTTATGATTGGTTCACTGCAGTCACGTGATTTCTCTACACACACTTTTGGTGGACACAATTTCAGGAAATTGTATGTAAGTAGAGGATATTTTTTTTAAAAGCATAACCAGGATTTAACAGCAGGATTTCTAAAGAAGAGGAATGATATCTTCATAGTTTGTCCTACATGGTGCATCTTTGCATAAAACAGTTTACAGAAGACAATGAAACTGATAATAATGTTAGACACATGGGGAGGCTATGGGAGGAATCTGATTACATTCTGCTATAAACCGGGGGTTAAGGGGTTTTACTCTTAACCACATTATCAGATTATCTGTCTTAACCAGATTACACCCAGTGATCACAGCTCAGGGTACGTCCACATTAAGCTGTCTTAATTTAAAATTACAGCTGACATTTTTCACAGCCACAACTTAGACTAAATGTTAAAATGCTGCATTGTACAGGGACATTTTTGCAAAACAATGACAAATGCACGCCAAATCCCAGATGACAGGTGTTTGTTACTTAAGTTTGGAAGACAAACTTTTGCCAATTCCATTTTTTCTGTCATGACATAATTCAATATATCTTATCATACTTACAACTTTTTCTTAGTTGTCCCATCATCTTACACCAGACACAGAAAAGGATGGTTTAACAAGTTAAGACTCACATGAGCATCCGGGTTGTGTATTTTTTATATGTATTTTTTATTTTTTATGAAAAGAGGACAATGTGATGTTCCCACCCCAATGAATCTGTGTGAGTTTGTGCTCTATTTATTTTTTCAAGTCTCCTTTTAGTATGAAACCACATGAAATGCAAGTTTTACAAATCAGATCCAAGCCACATTTGAAAGTTGTTTGAAATGTGATTCAGATCTGATGCTCTGGCCACTGGCTCAGATTTCAAAGCATCTTTTGCATCACTCGCAACATTACGCACAAAAATGGCATCAAATCCAGAGTGATGGAAATGCATCAGAGTGTTGGAAAGCTTTGTGACTAGCTTTTACAGCAGTAACCCATGCAGATGTCTGGACACACAAATCTTATTTTTATCTCTTGCAAATAACACTGCAGACAGTCAGTCTTAAATATCTAATTTGAGAAACAAATGTAATTTGCCTGCAGTGTGAACAAAGGCCTCTGTCTCTGTCTCTGACTGGTTGACTGCGTCCCACAGGGAGGAGTAACACACCTGCATGTAATGTTGTCAGTGGACTCCTGCTGAGAGCACACCTGTGGAGGATCTTCATCAGTAGTTTATATAAGTTGAGAGGCGGCAGCATGCTGCTACCAGAATGCTCCACAATTCTGAAGACTTTTTTTCAACCCCTTAGTCATTTTAGTTTTCTGCAATTTCTGTTTTTGCCCCGGTCAGTTTCTTTTGTACCAAGGCTGTGAATTCTTAAGTAAAGAATTTCAGTTTTCCTTCTTCTCTGTCCCCAAATCTGCATCTGGATTCTTCTATCAACCTTGTGTCAGATGCTGAAAAAGAGATGCCACCATTTTCTTGTTCTTGTTCTCTGATCTTTACTAAAATAACCTGGAGAGGCTTGTGTAGACAGATCCCACATAGCAGACCTACAGAACTTTGGCCCGGATATGGGCAAGCAGGCATTCAGTCAAGGTGGCAAACAAGATATGAGCCAGTTCTTGAGTATTGTGTTTAGCCTGGATGTCACATTAGAGCTGTGTGCCACACGTCTGTCTTGTCCTGAAGTTAAAATGCAATTTCAGATATATTGCAATGCAAAAATATTTTTGCAATGCAAAATAAAGGGATTATCCAAAGTACCCGCATCAAATGAAACATCCGTTTTTAGTATGTCATTGAAAACAGCTATGGTCATACAGTTGGCTGACATATGGCTATGTCATGGGCCAATTTTCTGGCTTCCACATTTTGACCAGTAGTAGAATTAGGGCCTTGTCTAAAAACAAAATCGTCACCAGTGTTGAGTCATTTGTGTAGGTGGGGAGTCACAGCTGTAACAATATGTTGAAGCTGTAATAGGACTATATTGATCCTATCTGCACATTGTGATCTATATTTCGAGTACTGAATAAGTCAGCATGTAATAATGAAATATATGTTTTCAGTTTTACTTTGTCACAGTTTTTGTTTTCAAGCTGTGACTAAAATGCTACCAGAGTATTATTATTTATGCATTCTCTTGTCTTCATACAAGTCCACAGCAATATCTTGTGGCAAGACACAAGACATCAGCAGCTGCTGAAGTTGTTGAAACAGCAGCACTGACATGTTACTGAAATAAAGAGAACTTAATAGTCCTCATAGCTCTTCAAATAGCTGAAGTCACACTCAGCCATTAACTCCTCACACCTTCCAGATTACACAGACGTGTTTGGGGGTTTCTGATGAGTGATGTTTTCAAATGCCATTATACAACGGGAAGTTTCAGCCAAGTAATGTGATTGGTCACAGATGTGGTACCAGCTGTAAACCTCAGTGAGCTGTGCTTCATTGGTTGCTATGCCAACTCCGCCTGTCACTATGGAGCTAGTGAGCCATCATTGTTCTCTCCTCCCTTTTACTGGTTCATATTTACAGTAAAAAAAAATGAACGGAAGAGGAGTTTTTATGCACAAGATTTTGGTTGGTAGCTGTTGTTTAATAGCTCTCATGCCCTTGATAATGTTCTGTGCAAAATAATGCCTCATCAAATTATTGCTGTGATATTTCCTATTTTGACAATTTCATTGAATGTTTATATTTAAAAGAAAATGTTTTGCTTTTGTTTATTTGAGAGCGTAAAAGAAACGGCTAAAGGAGGAAGGGGGGTGGTCGAAGATGACAACAGATGAATGGCTTTGTGTGTGAGCCTGTAAAAACAGCTGCCGGTTTTGTTTTGGGAACCAACTTCGTCACCACACACACCCATGCACCAACACCCAGACTGAGCCAAGTAACCCAAAAGGAGAGAAACACGCCTGTCACGCACCTTCCCCACCCACTTCTTCGAAAAACAAAAGCCAATCACTCTGGGTTTGTATCCACACACACAAACACACAAAATACTTATGGCCTCTTGTCTTTCCACTCAAACACCAAGACATATTCTTTGTTTTGCATACAAATGCTCACTTTCTCACACACACATACAAACTCAAGCACCCCCCTCCCACAAACACACACAAGAACATCCACAAATAAACACTTACCCTTGTTCTTCCATTCACTGACTCATTTCAAATAAAAGCCAGAAACACTGGAGGAAACTCCAAATATGCAAACCCACTCACTTGGACCACATTTTACACCTTTTAAATGAGCATAATCACATAGTTTTTGTTTAAATACATTGTTTGCTTAATTTTATTTGTCTGCAGCAGGTTTTCTTTGCAAAGTTACAATTATATTACACATGCAGTGTGTGTGTGTGTGTGTGTGTGTGTGTGTGTGTGTAGGTGCCAAGGGTTGGACCAGGGCTTGGTGCCAGCGTGGATAAAGAGCAGATGGCGACCCTGACAGGGCAGAAAACCTCCAGAAGTTCCCACATTCTCCTGTTCTATTCAGCCTTCACTCCTATACTGCCAATGGCAGCGTGGCATGTGTGACAGGGATCGCTTAGATTTATACTTGAATGCTCCGTCGTTTAAAGGGAACAAAAACGTCTGCTCTCTTGTGCATACGATTTCTTTTCATGGGGTAATCATACAAGTTATGGGAACTGGGCAATGGTGCCCGTCCAATTACTGGAAAAGACTTCAAGACTAGAATGACCCCTTTGCCATGATAACAGAATGAATAGCCTCATGTATTGTAGACTTGATTAGAAGTTAAGTGGCTGATGAGCACAAATGGCCACTGTCTTAATATACAACTATACTTCATCTGCATGATACATCTGCTGTGTTTTTTCCAGACTCTCTGTAGTGTTCATATTTTCTCTCTAATCTTATAGCACACATGGTGAGGTGAAATGGTAAATCCCATGTAATACTGACTTGACTGTATGTGTCATGGCTTTCACAGTTCTCCACACTATACTGTATCATTTACTTGCTGAGCTGGCTTAATCGAAGGTCTAAGCTTGGGTTGCAGCAGGCTTTATGAAGGAATTAATGCATGTGAATGTGCTGTGCAACGAAATAAAAAATATATAGTTTAATGTATTTGTCAAAAATCTGCAGTGTAGATCCAACACTATTGTTTAATATAAAAAAAACTAAAGCAAAAAACAAGTCTTGTGTGGGAGCTGCTGAAAAACTCCCTTTCACTTGTTTTTAATCATTGACATATTGTCAAGAAAAGATATATATATAGACCTTTGGAAGTTAAAGGTGAAATCTGTAACGCCCTGTTGTTAAAAAAAATGGGTACTGCAGGCGAAATTCAAAACACTGGAGAGAGATGTGTCTCTGCCCCCTCTTCCCCAGACTCAAAGGCAGGCAGACCATGAACTACTTTAACAAGTGAAAACTGAAAACAAAACCACACTGCGCTAAAAAAAAAAGACAAAAAAAAAAAAAAAAAAAACAAAAAACAATCTTCAGTTCAGTGACTGTTGGTCTTACTACTTTCCATACTCTGTTAACATATTGCTCAATTTAACTGATATAAACAGCTACACCTTCTAAAAGATTATTAAGTGAAGTCACACACATCAAAATAAAAAACGTGTTTTGAAAATTTCAGGGATAGGAATATGCATTTTTACTCTGCAACTTTAATTTTTAACAGTTGCTTGGACTGTCAATGCTTATCAAGGGACTGGTGTTGAAAATTTGCTGTGGCTATAAACACATGTACAGCACATAAGACACTACTTATGCAACTCTCAGTGTTTTTCAGTTTTTGTCCCCTACAAATAAACTAAAAAAAAGCATCTCAGCTTAGCATGTTTCCTTAATCTCTGATCAGACATTTTCATAATTTAGTACAATAAACATGACATATGTCTCCTCCATAATTGCCATGTGACTCTTTAAGCCAATCACTTGCCAACTCAGAGATCAGCAAACTTGATTTCACCTCCATTTTCAGACATGCTGTAAAGGGTGCTAGTCCAAAACATTTGCATGTTTGTTTTGGGTATTCTACAGAAAGAAATATATGTCCTTGGTTTCAGCACCACTGGGGAAGCACATACTTTAAAATATAACATATTTCAGAGTGTAGCGTGATCAAGATAAAAAAAAATCCTGCCAACACAATGATCTCATTCGAAGCTACTGAGAAAAATATACAGCAGCAATTGCCCCAAAATGTGCATACAGTTTATACCGCAGTAAAGAATGATAGGTTTCATATTTAAAAGTAAGTGGGTAGTTTATCTTTCTGAGCCACAGACATTTCTTCACATCCTGTTTCTTGAGAAAGAAGAAGAAGAGGATCACTGAGGTAGATGTGAGAAGGACATGAGAGATACGAGAGAGGAAATGAAGGATGTGTTCAAGGACGAAGACAAAGAGTAGGGTGGCTGAAGAAGAAGTGGATCGTGACCGAATCTTATGCCTCTTTGCGCTGGTGCACCCCCGGACCAAAGGGCAACTTCTGCTTACGCTCATTTCAGGGAGATGCCAATGACATTTAACTGCCTTCCTCATCTATTTAAGTAATTCTGCTTGATTCAGTGGTTTAGCAGTAATGTATGTGTGAGTGCAGTTGCAGGCTTGAGTGATGACAAAAGTTTAACTACTGGAGGAGTCATACCATGCTTAAAGTTAATGTGAAAGTGCTCAGAGGCTTGGAGAGAACCACACCACAGCAGCTTGGAAAGGCTCCACAACACAGCTGGAGTCAATAATCTGTAAGAATTAAAACAACTGTAAGTCAGTCTTGATGTTAGTGAGGGCTTCATTTCCCTAATGATAAAGAATTAAAATACAGCTGTGTTTTAGAGACCACTTCTCCTCGCACCAGCATGCTTTTTTTTTTCTATACGACTCTATAAATGATGAGGAAAGACGAGTGAAACATTTTCATTCAATGAATTCATTCCATATGTGGATCTAAATGCCATATCCCAGCTGTATCAACTATGGTATTTCTAACAGAATTTCACATCAATAAAAATGACATAATGTGAACTTAAAAATGCCAGCAATCAGCAAACAAAATCACTTTCTTTCAGAGTCTTGACAGACACAGACATACCTGACTGTAATGCAACACAATGGAAATGTGGGAATGACTAACAGCTGGAAAACAAACATTGCCATTTCAGGTGACATCTCAAACAAACTACAGTTTTAGTCACTGTTTTTGAAATTTGACATTGCCAATAAAATGTCTAAGTGTGGGTTCACAGATACACACAAATAAAATTTAAGAACCTCTAAAGTTGGTGTGTTTTTCAGTTGATTTGGGAAACACTACCATGAAAGGAAACTCCCTAGATGACCTATGGTGAACACAACTTCTAAATCTATTTGATTTCATAATCCTTAATGATTTTTTTTTAGATAAAATTATCAAAAGCCCCTTTTATTCATCTTTTTCATTGTGGCTGAATGTGGAAAAAGTACACTCATGACCACAATGACTGCTTTGCACCAATGAAAAAATATCACTAGACCACTTCATCTTGCCTAAAGTACATATGTGAATCAAAGAGCGAGAGAGACAAAGAAACAAAGACCTACATACAAAAACAGACAGATGGTCATGTACTGTATTACCGATACAAACACTGATAAACAATAAAACCATAGGCTCTTGGCATCAGGAATACCTAAAGAATCTGATTTGATGCCCCTGCGAAGGTCGGCATTTGGTTCCGTCCTCCACCCTTTGCTCCCCATCTGGCCTCCATTGTCTGGTCGCCCCGAGCGACAGGTGGCATTGTTCCCATGAAGACAGTTGCCGTGGTGGCACACTCCTGAGGGTGTAGCCTGTCCACACACACACACACACACACACACATACTCACACATACGCACAAACCCGCCACTTTGCTAACTTGTTTCCTGTATGTGTTCCTACCAGACGGGTGGTGTCGCGCCAGGAAGTGTCTCATCAGGTCACGTAGCTCCTCTTCGGGCTCGCAGGTGTCTCCCTCATGAAATTTCCCATGTGAAACAGACATGGCTGGATATGGGTTTGTCTTCACTGGTTTCCTGCAATTCTAATCCAATCTTAAAATGTGTTTTTCTCAGAGATGCAGCATGAAAGAAAAGAATGTTTCCTCCAAGTGATTTTCAGAAGGAAGACAAACCCCTCTGTTCCCATCAGTCTGTTAAATGTTTGGTAAATTTGTTTGAAGTTGAAGCCATGATGCCAAAAGGAGCACCAGAAAGGCACATCTACAACAAACAAAGTTCTACAAAAGGTTTGATCTGATGTTAAATCTCTGTACGCCAGAGTTTCCTCAACAGAATTGCAGCTGACAGTCTGGAATAGGAGGGCTGAAACTTTGGAGACTAAACTCTCTTGAGGACAGGGAGAAAAGAGACAGTCTCCAAGTACTGGGACTAAAATAAAAGGCAGAGGGAGAGAACGCACAGGTCTTCCTAACTAAGATGATCCCAAAGAATATGCATATCTTAAAGCACAGCTGTGCATAACCTAGGGTGACCATGTTTTCAAACCCCAAAACCGTACCCTGAAGTATACTGCATGCTCATGTTCGTGCACATGCATGCATTTACGCACACACATCAGGATTGAGGACAATTATATCAACAGTCATTACACCTACTGAGTGCACCTTTCACCAACATGAATGCCATGAGCTATGCAGCATTTTCATTGCTGCATAGCTGTAATTTATAAGGAAGGTGCAAAACTCCGGGAACTCTTTAGGAAAGACCAACTTTCTTTTCGCTGTGACAGCTAACATTAGCATACTGACAGGCTACCTCAGAAGGAGCTGCCTGTGACACTTATATGATTCAGACTAGCAACAGCCTTGACCACAATGCAGTGATTGATTGGGTTAGAAAATAACAAGGCCTGGTTCTACTCAGTTTAACATTGTGCACCATCGGTTGAAATCTGACACATGATTTGACGCATGTTCAGGGCACACAGACTGTTTGTCTCCACACGTAGCCTCTATTGATAGTGCAGCAGTGCAATCCAAAATGCTAGACAAAGGTGAATATAGATTAGCAAGTGGGTGGTGATTATTACATACATACCAATGTTAAAATGACAAGCTGCTTTTACTAAAAATAAAGTTGTAAAAGTGGTTATTAAGACCTCTGGCAATCAAACATCTCTTTACTAAAAAAGCAGAATATTGAGCTATAACTGACCAGTCTGGTGCCTGTAGAGATCTGTATAGTTATACTTAAGCAGCCTGGTGTTGTTTTCAGCTTATTTAATGAAAGTAAACACAGTAAAGTGCTAAATGTAACAGTGCTGCGTTCAGCACTTTTCACAATGTGATTTATCAACATATCAGTGGTGCTGTTCTGACTCATAAAGCAAACTGTTGCTGCTGAAATAGAATGACACACTGTATTCACTTAAGACTGTTTTCAACTTTTCCAGTTGTGTTGCAGCATTGCAGATATTAGTCCACCCCCACTAATTTCAGGTCCACCCCCTGCCATTTTATTCTGTAACCTGACCTGATAATAACCGGAACATGATAAACATCTATGTAAGTGCTGAAAACAACTTTTATGATTAGAATTATTATTCTAACTGTGGTGAAAATTGGTACAGTTTTTTAATGAATGTAGAAAACCAGGATGCTTTAGTGCCTTACAGATATTTAGGGCGGCCAGCTGGAAGTTGGGACAGTCATAAACAAACTGGGACATCTGGTCACCGCAGCCTAAAGGCTCATTTATGCTCTACATTAGATACATGTATGGACACGGACGGCGCCTCCTGTCCATACTTTACATTCATGTTGTCCATACTTCTGTCCATATTCTGAAAGCTTACAGATACAGACAAATTAAGCAGTGAAAAAATATCCATCCACATGATATAATGTATTTAATGGCCACACAGAACACCCATGTATAACATTGCTTTTGCTTTTGCCTCTTCTCATGAGGTCGTTCTCTGAGCAACCCTCCCCAGTGGTTGTATTTCTTAACATCCATGCCAACATAAAGGAAACGTGGAAGTGTGCGGCCAGGAACTGTAATATTGTATGAAATGTACAAATCTATTTTCATATGCAAAGGGAGCATAAATGAGCATTAAACCTTCACATTCATTACAACAGGGTGTTGTAGTGAGCTTGCTAAGACAGAAGGCTCTGGCAAAAAAACGCTGAGCTTGGCATAAGTTTCCAGAGTCGTAAAAATCTTGTCTCTGTGTATTATAAAACATCGTGGTGTGTTTTGTCATCGGATCAGCCTCCACTGATCTTTTACTCAAACTGTACTTCCCGGGTTGTATTTCATTGTCTCACCAGTCCCTGAAGTAGCACACCAATCCAGCCCAGTTCTTTGATTTAAGACAGGTCTGTTTACTGTCATGTTGTTTAGCTGTCTGCTTTCAAACAAGACTTTGGTCTGACGCTGTTTGAGAACTGTGACTGACAAGATGACATGTAAAAGTTATCTAAATTTTATGGTTATAAACTTCTTAAGTTACAGCTTACAGCACAAAACTGCAAGAACAACTAACACATCTTTGTTTCCAGTCTTCAACTTTAGTGACAATGTTTTATAACTTAAACTTAAAGCTTAACACCCCTAAATGAAGTGTGCAAGACCAGTAAAGTCAGCTATGAAGTTATCAACAGAAGGAACCAACCTCCACAGTCTTTAAGTTGGGTAATGTGTTTCTGATAAGAGTTAAGAAATTCATTTCCAAGGTACAGTATGTGGTGTGTGTATCAGAATCAGACTTCTAGACCCTGCTAGTGTGTGTGTGTGTGTGTGTGTGTGTGTGTGTGTGTGTGTGTGTGTGTGTGTGTGTGTGCGTGTGTTGCAGCCAGACTGACTTTAGGCTGTCAGTGCTCATTAGGATAATGACTGTGGGACCTGGCAGGTGTCCAAACTTTGAGAGAGGGATGGTTGGAGGAGGGAGGGGGGATTGCGAGCGAAGAGTTATAATGGCCTTGAGGGTTAAGGGGGGGTTGGTGCTCCTTAATGGGATCACATTTCATCAACTCGCAGCCCCCCTCCCTACACACATCCCTCCCCCGTTTCGTCTGTTATAAACAGACAAAGACAGTGACAAACATTTATGCTCTGGCTAACACAGATCAGCATAAATTGTGAAGTACAAAAAGACAAACATACCATAAAATTGGAGGTCGTTTTCCTCCTCCTCATATAATCTGAGCAGCAGCAACAGACACATGGCTTATGTTACAATTCCTTACTCCCTCTAGCCAAGTCGGGCAGCAAAACTGTTCTTTACCGTTACCTTCAGCCAAATTCACACTGAAACCAAACATTTACCAAAAATTTTTCCACCCCCAGTTGACACCTGAATGATCTAATCTGAGAAAAAAGCAAGTTACTGTTAACACTAAAGAGATGGAGATACAAAAACAGAAAAAAAGTAAAATGAAGGTAATTGACATTTTAGGAAACATATCACAACAAGAAGGAAATGGAGACAAAAACTTTTCTGTCACTTCTGTCAGGTGCAGTGAGGCTGCAACTAAAAATCAATCAATCTGCCAAATATTCGAATCAGTCAACTGTTTAATCTATAAAAATGTCAAAAAATGTGTTCCTAGAGCCCAAAGTGATGTCTCTAAATAGCTTCTTTTGTCCAACCAAAAGCCCAAAGACTCCTTATTTACTGACATAACTGACTAATGAAAGCAGCAAATCCTGAAGCTGGAACTGACAAATGTTTGACATTTTTGCTTGAAAAATTACTAAAATCTTAGTCTGCTATAAAACTAGTTGGCAACTACTTTTTTTCAGTCAATTAATTTAATAATTGTTGCAGCTGACTGATTATATGTGTAGAGATTCAACTTATTTAATATAACATACAGCTCCAAGTCATTATTTGGACAGCAGTACTCATTTAGGGTCTTCCAAATTGCTCCCTAAAATTTAAATGTGTTTCTGCTTGAGACATTGCTGAAGTCTGAACTGTCACTGTCCTACAGTTAAGGTCAGGGAGCGCTTTAAACAAATTAGTATGTACGAAGTAGCATTCAACCATGTCTGGAAGCAAAAGTGTTCACAGCTGTTCTGAAAAGCCACACTTGATGGCGGGGCAAAAAACATGCCATCACCGAACAGAGAGTCAACATGCAATCATCTTTCAAATGGGGATGTCACACATGTTCAGACGATCTGTCTTGAACGTATTCATGATGTTGCGCAAACAAATGATGTTTGCGTTAAGAAGTTTATGCACAATTTCTTACCCTCGCATGTCTGTTCAGTTTTGGAAAGTTACAAAAATTGTCCACATTGGAAATCTGTGGGTGGACAGAGTTTCAGAAACTGTTTGACAATCAAATAAGGACTTCATTTGAAACAAACGGGCTCCCCTTGCAACGTACTGTGCATCATTTTAAAATGGCAAACAAACACCTGCCTGGAAGGTGTGCAAATACACAGTAGTTATGGTAATAAAACCCATCAAGACATAGGCAGAATTTAAGTATTTGACCAATGCTGAGTGAGCAAGTAGGTGAGTGTTCACTGCCTTGTTGAAGAACATCTTAACAGAAAGATGTTTTCATTTTCCAGTTCAGAGGTGAAACGTCTGACCTTTCAATAACATGACGAGCTTCTATTGGCATTTACTCCAAGCCAGGGCTGGAAGTAACTAATTATGAATACTCAAATTACTGTAATTAATTTTTTGGGGGGTACTAGATTTACAAGTCTGTAGTTTTACTCATACTTTAGTATACATCTGCATCTGATCATGGACCAATGAAAACAATTAAAAGAAAAACAAAACATGATTAAAAAAAAATAAATTAAACATCAGTGGTTAAAAATTTACTAACACATTGTTCTTTTACTTAAGCATTTTTCTAGCACCAGTACTTTTCTTGTAATTGAGAGATGTTTTAGTAATGTAACAGTACTTGAGTATAGATTTTCAGTACTTTTTCTATCACTGCCAAAAGCTTTAAGATATTCAGATGCTGCACACCAACTGGTACCACTAATGATGTTTTGCGACACACAAACTCACAGACACACGAACAGCCCTCCTCAAATATATTTAAACACAGAGAGACAACTTCTGGGCTGAAGCCCAAACAAGACGGACAAATGTGAAACTCTAGTCGTCTCCCAGATCTCTTTGAAGCGGTCGTGTAGAGTCAGACGCTGGTGTGAGGTAGCATGTTTGTCACAAAATCCTTCACCCAGGCGGATCAAGGGCGCTCGTCACACGCTCAAACATCGCACATGTCTGTGGACAGAGGGATTATCTGTTCAAAATCAAAGGTCAGAGCGAGGGAGCAGCTCAGATCAATGGAAAGACAGGGTGGATACTGAATCGCACAAAGAGGTTCTAGAGTAACAGATTACTTTTGAAAGGATTAGAGTGAGAAAAATGTTATTATGTAGGAACAATGCTGGTCTTGACACACAGCTAACACTGGAAAAACATTTTGTGCCTTCACTTGAGAGATTAAAAACACAGTATTGGTCCAAACATAAATGAAACCGATCATTTTTTTAATGTAAAAAGTAATAATGTTGCTGTCACCAGGGTCAGCTTTACACATTTTTGGTGTCCTAGGCAAGATTAGGATTTGCATATTTCCTGAGTGAATTTAGATAGAGCCTTCTACAAGCATGTAGCTGCAGAAAAGGACAAGTTAAGTTTAAACTTAGCCCAGTTATAATGTGAATTATCACTTAGTTGTGAATTATTCACTACTTCATGAATACATACTAATTAAAAACATTATATTAACAGGTATCGCGCATCTTTGCATCTCTGTAATGCCCTGTCCGCATCATCCCTTCATGTGCATAGTTCATGCAGGCCAAGGCAGATGAAAGACTGTGATGAACAGGAATGCAAAGTGTGTTTCTGTCGTTCTGGCTTTTGTTTCTGTCTTTCTTTCTTTCCTCAAGGCAGAAAATAAGGGAGGATGACCACTGCCCACCAGAAGTTGATGCCCTGGGCGAGTGCCTAAATAGCCTCAGTCTTCAGCTGGCCTTGAATGTCACATAAATTTCAGATTTGTTTCCATTTGAGCCAACATGGGTTCTGTTTTAACCAGACTCGATTTCTAACAACTTCAGCGTGTAATTAGCCTGATAAAGTGATAATAATAATATAATACCCCACCTGATTAAAGGACAAAGGGAATAGCTAAACCAGCTCTAACTTGTCAGGTTGTGTTCAGGCTGAAAAAACATTAAGTCACTAAATCCATCTACTCTAAAGTACACTTAGAGCCCTTTTCAGAAGGTTAATGAAAATAACAAATGGAATGAAGTGGTTCAACGCGTTTGGGCCGTCTTCACGCTTGTGCAAAATCAGCTCCACTTCTTGCATTGTTGTCTGCCCCCCCCCCCCAAAAAAAAAAAAGGCTTTCTTCACTTTGACTACCAAACAGCGCTTGACTTTTTAATGACATATATCCTGTTTGTGGCAGTAACGCAACATCAAGGACGTCAGCTAAAACCTCAAAAGAAAAAGAAGAGGAAGAAGATGGGTTTGTAAAATGAAGTGAATACGAGGAAGAACCACCACTAAAACCTCCCATGGTTTTTGAATGATCAGGTTATGGGAAGTCCCACACAAATAAACAATTCATACAGTAGAAAAGGGCTGTTACTATTGTGGTATAATATCAAATCTGGCACATGTATTCCATTTGTTTATCACTGTGTGTATTTTGATGCCAATCTGAATCTTCAGATCTGAATTTTCTTAACACTGTATATATTAATACAACATCAGGTCATGAGCTTCAGCAGAAGACTAGCCTGTGCATGTGGAAGTTTAAATGGCATTACATTTACATAAGTTCTTGCTTCCTCAATAAAAAAAATACTGTCTGCTTTCAGTTTGAGTTCCAGAGAATATATTAAGATAATAAGACATGAAACTGCCAGATCTTGTTTACAGTTTGTGCAGCAGGCAAATGTGTGACGACTGAAACCATGCAAACCACAGCTGCTGTTCCTGCGTGAAACCACAGGCCTCCCTCCATACAACACAATGTATATGAAAGGTTGTTCACCTATTCTTGAACATTTTGATGGGTGTGTGAGGGAACGCAGCTCGCCTGCTGTTCTCCAATCGAGCCGGAGGAAAGTGATCTGTGCCACGAAACAAAGGGGAGAGGGCAGAGGGGGTCAATCCATTAGCAGGTTAATGCAGTGTGTGTGTGTATGTGTGTGTGTGTGTGTGTGTGTGTGTGTGTGTGTGATAGAGAGAGAAGGATGGTGCATGTTGTTGTGTGCACGAGGCAGACGGCGAGGTTATGGGTGGGAGCCTTTTCTTCACTCCAGACCCACGTAAAAAAAAAAAAAAAACTCTTTTCGAGCACACCTCGCTCTGAGAGAATAGTGGAGAAGCTTCCCAGGAGAGCTGACCTCTCTCTGCCGGTGGGAACCTATTTGTCTCCTTCCCTCTTTCTCCTCCTGCCTCTGAAAGGAGGATGCTTTAACCTACGCTACACTAACTAGAGATCGTCTTGAGTTTCACCTTTTACCAGAGTCCCACGAGGATGCGCTCGGCTTTCTCAGGTTGAGGAAAACATGACAACCTTTTCTAAACAAAATGAGCAGGACAGAAAGGACTTTGACATGTGTTTGAAAGAACGTATTCATTTACTGATGTCGGGATAGAATTCAACACTATGCATTTAACTGAGGTACAGAAATGTATCTGCCAGATGAGTTTGGAAAAAGAAAACAACGAAACCACTGATGATTGCAAAAATGGCATAT
This sequence comes from Lutjanus erythropterus, assembly GCF_056507025.1. Classification (NCBI taxonomy): domain Eukaryota; kingdom Metazoa; phylum Chordata; class Actinopteri; order Lutjaniformes; family Lutjanidae; genus Lutjanus; species Lutjanus erythropterus. Next base: position 29,702,417 of record NC_139329.1, read on the forward strand.
ACATTATTCTGTGACTTTTTTTTCCTGTGTTTTTTTCTGATCCACAGATGCCCTAAATCATAAAACGTTTGCCCGGGGCAAAACCACAGTTTAAATCTAACATTTCCACAGACTGCGCCTCAGCCTGCTACATAGCGTTACTACATAGTTTATGGAAATGTTTAATTCATTAAACATTGGTTTTTATCATTCCAGGCATTAAGTGTGTGATCACAGACATAGCACACTAGCAGTGTGTTATGAAGGGAACATGAGGTTACAGAATCATGGAGGGGCGTATGGTGTGTTGAGGCCACAACTGGGGATATTTTATATCTAAAAGTGGATTCATGTTTCTGTATAATAGTGTACAGCAGCGGGTGCCCCTGATTTATAGTTCAGTGTTGGATTTCACCTGGTGTTGACACGACCACAGTGCTAGCTGAATGTGTTGTGCATTATCAGGCTGTATTGTGCTTTAAAGGATAGGTTCACATTTTTTCAAGTCTGTTCTAACACAATACTCACCTGCCCAGATGTATATTTAGACAGGTGTAGGAACAACACAAAGTTAAAGTATTTTGAATACAAATTTCCCTGCTTTTGTTTGTCTCAACAGTGTTTCTTTGCTGCAGTAAAGAGATAGTGACTTACAGGGAATTTTGTACTAAAAAGTTTGATAAACACACGATTTGACTTACTCAGTCTGCTGAAGCCTCATATAAGCTTCAGCTGACCATTTAGAAGACATTTTACAGAGAACAAGAACTTAAAGGTCCAGTGTATAAAATTATGCGGATTTATTGGCAGAAATGGAATATAATATTCATAAGTACATTTCATTCATGTATAATCACCTGTACATAAGAACTGTTGTACTTTTGTCACGTTAAAATGAGCTCTTTATATCTACCATGTTGCGGCATCATGTTTCTATAGCCTAAAACTGGCAACCCACACAATGACTGTAGATATGGCCTTTGACATTTTGCATGAGATCCACAGCCACTGTGGGTTCTGCTGTGCACTTTGAAGAGGTGAGACAAAGTGTTTGTAATCTGCAAATTCACCACTAGATGACAATAAATCTTGCGTACCGGTCCTTTAAATTTTGTCCCAGCTATTTCCTATAATGGAATTGCACTAAGGACCATTTTATGGCCTGAATAGACAGAATGGTTGGTTACAGTCACCAGTAAACTTTGACTATGCAGGCATATGAGCCTTACATTAAAATAGATTTGAGAAAATGTGAACCCATTCTTGGATTGTACAGTACCCTCCAGAACACTAATTTTAACGCTCTATCATTCACATTATTTTTAGTGAGCACTAAAATAAAAATAACAAAAATCTTCCACGCTTATACTATTGCCAAAATCAGGGCGTTTCCTTCATTCAAAGATCTTGAGAAAGTCATCCATGCCTTTACACTAACACTTGGGTCAACATGGGCTAATTTTAAATGTGCTTTATAAATAAGTTTGACTTGACCCAATGAACAAAGTTTCAAAGTTTCAGCATTTTTCTAACATGCACATACTCACACACATACATACACGCCTGTACATCTCCTTGTTAAAAAAAAAAGCCAAACAAGAAGAAAAGAAAGAGAAACTAAAGAAGAAGACAATTGCCACCTTGTCCCTGGAGAGGTCCTCCAGTCATATCCCTGCCACAGACAGGAAGTCACACATAATGTTGGCCAAACGGAAAGATACCAGGGGTTCCCTAAAGGAAACCTGAGACACGCAGGACACCGGATCACCGAGGGGGCCCGGGCCTCCGTCTCTATACCTGCAGGTACAATAGAAGCTGCTGCACTAAGTACTATTCAGCAAAGGTAAGGGATATAGGGCCACCATGTATGGTGAATAAAGTAGGCAGGTAAGTATCCACTGCTCTTTATTCAGAGGGGATTATGTAATGGTGGCACAGGAAGAAAAGGCAAAAACAACAGTGTCGCTTTCACCTGCAGGTGACATCATTGGACCGTAGGCAACATTAATTGTGCCAAAGGCTGTTGACTGCCTCATATATTGCGCTTAAATAAAATGGGGTATGCCAGTTCTTCTCATGATCTGAACGATGCAGGTGCAGAAGCGCTTAGGTTTGATGGACAAGAGTCCAGTAATCATGACCTTGTTAATCAAGATAATCCACAAACCTTGTTGTCAGCAGTTTTATGTAGGAACTATTTTCTTTCTATTGAACTACACCCACCAACTGTGTCACTGTGCAGAAGGAAGTGTGCATCTATTTATGGATGAGAGGTTACAGCTCAACTGGGGGGGTCAAAATTAACATTTACATTCTGCACTGTCACAAGCATGAACCCCTCCTCTCATTGCTCTCTGTCTCCCATCCCCTGACATATAAATCAACATTACATTAATTAATGTACTTTTTTGTTGTTGTTGATGCCACGCTTTGGCAATATAAACATCTGTTTCCCATGCCAATAAAGCCCCTTTGAATTGAATTGAATTGAATTAATCCTGTTTGATTCCCTGACCAAGACATGATGCTGAAAAAATATTAGAGTTTGTTTTTAAGGTCCAGCACGATCATGCTGTGACAATAAAGGCATTTTAATTATTTTTAAAGCGAGTGCCTTGGGGTTTTTTGTGATTTTGTGTACACCGTATCCTCATCAGTACAAACAAACTCACTGAGTTTGTGAATCATTTAAAAGGTGGTGCTTTTTTTTATATTAATCTTTGTTGAAACTAGGACTTTGTTTAAGGAGAGAAAATATTTAGCAAAACTAAACATAACATAATTGAGGTTGTGGTTTACCAATAAAATGAAAATAGCAGAGAGAAAATAGACTTCAGACGGTGGACTGCACAAACTGGTGAAAGACACGGCTGAAATATCATTGGTCAGAGTCAAACCTTTCAAATACCAGCTGAATTTCTGGTGCTACAGAGTAGTAAGGTATTTCTCACAGCAGGGCAGATAATGAGGCCATCCTGCCAGATGTGTATTCTGACAATTTAAAGACCCACTTGAACCTGAGTTAATACCCATCTGCATGGATGTCTGATCATTTCCAGCAGATCATCACTTAGTTATCTTTAAAACAAACACAACATAAGTGCGCTGGTTTGTTTATGTGTCTCTGTGTGTTGTTCAGAAAGTATGGCAGTGCTCTCTTATGTCTCTGTAACTGTTTAGACTGCATTCACACTGCAGAGCACACAAATACATGACATACCCCTGGATGAGCTCATAATGCCTCAGATGAGTGGAAGTACCCAGCTGAGCAACATGTCAGTTCAATGATAAAATGAACCATCTTCTGTCAGCTACCCAACATCTTTTGTAACCATCCAGCCAACCTTTAGCTATCATTAGCATTGATTAGCATGTGAAAGTTGCCGTCTGGATGGTGACAGCAAAGTTTTTTATCCAGTAGCTGTCTCCACCTGAGACGTCTCCTCTCACTTTTGTGCCAAACAAACGAGTCAATCAACTTCCCCTTTGTGTTTGTAGTGAAAGTAATCATCAGTCTGTCACATCTAGACATTCCTGCATAGATAAAGAAATCAGATACCTGTCAAAGGTATAACTTAAAGGGTAACTAATGAGGCTCTGATTATCACAGCTAAGTAAGTGGCTCATTGTAATGTAAAAAAAAGGCATCATGTGCTGCCATTGTCATTAAGCATCACAAAGAGGCCACCACTCTCAATAATAACCCCAAACCCCAACAAGTGTATGAGTTTGACAAGGTGTAATGTGAATGCGGAGACATTTTAATTTTTTTTATGTATCCGGTTCGTCTGTTAATTATATATTCATCAACTGTTAACAATGTTGAGGAAACAGGTGATGACACAAGCCAAAAGCACAATATATACGTCATCATCTGTTTGGATGATGTGTTTTTTTGAGCAATTGTTGTTTTTGTTTTTTTTTTCTTACCTTTCAAAACATGCTATGCTGTCATGACTGAAGAGTAAAGGCCCAAATGCCCTGAAAGCATCTCATGTGTGCAATGGGAGGTATATCTATTCTTTTAAGGGTTCAAAATCAAAACAAATTTGTAGTTAAAGTACACGCCCCATAACACTTTTGGTGCACATTTGGCCAGTTTGGACCCAGCAAGCAAAGCTGTTTTTCTGTAACTGTGTTTTTATTAACTTAATTAAAATTATTAATAATTAAACCAGTATTCTGTGGTGTTGACATTCCATATGACATTAATCAAATTCAAATGGAAAGAAAATTAATGGGAGTGTCTGTAAAATTTTTGCCTAAATAACTAAATTTTCTTAAAATATTGCTGTTTCTGTGGTTTTGGCATCAATTGGCATGCGTGAAATGAGGCACACGAATATAATTCAGTGCATTTGGATCTTAAATGCTTCTCTCTTAACTCACCATTTTGTATGAATCAGTAGCAACTTCCCACAGGGAGACGATCATCATATCACCTCCATCTCAAAAGAGGGAGGGATGCACATTTCTCCGCAAGTAGCCTCAACAGACCAGCATGTGTGTTTATGAGTGAGGGGTGTGACTCTCTCCCCTTTCTTGACTGGAAAAACTTGCTGTTTCGGCTTGGTTACTAAGATTTTACTATTGTTATTGGCCTTCCTCTGTCCAGCCACACTGACTGCAGGCATGTCCAGGCAAGTTCTCCAGGGTTCAAAAGCTCCAAGAAATTTTTGGAGAAACACTGAGCAGTAATTTAAAATGACAAATTAAATGATTTGATTGTGTGTCAAAATAAGCCATTTGTCAAACCACAGTGTCTTTCATGGCAGGTTCATTAAAAACAATGCATAGACTCAAACAATCATCAAAGAGCTCTGGCAAATCCTACCGATTCTGCCTTTAAATTAATAACATAATAACGGTTACCCTGCAATTTAATTTACGAATCATGCAGTACACACTTTGCACCTGATATGACAGTCATATGAGTGGTTTCTGATTTGTCATCAAAGAGATGATGTGTATTTTCACTCCCGATTTACAGGATTTTCACTAAGGGTGGGGGAAAAACCGATCCAGCATAGAATAATAAAAATCAGTTATTCTTTTTTTCTTGGTGAGGTCAGCTGAGGTTACAGTCAGCTAGATTGGTTGGTCATTGTGTCTGCTTGACAATCCCATTTTGCTGCAATAAATATGCTTAAAGTGAAAGATGAACAGACTGAAAACTTTCTTATTGTTTTTTTTTTTCTTTCAAGGACATAATTTGCAGCTGAAAAAGGTTATAAATCGCAATTATCAATTCATGTTATTACATACTTGTATCACAAAATATTTAAAATCAAAATAATATTTTAGTGTGACTTAGGTATTGTGATAATATTGTAATATGGGGCCTCTAATATTTATCAGAAGGTCTGTTTGTAGTCTGTGTTTATTGGAAGGTCTCTGCAGTTTGTCAGAGGGATTCTGGTAAATGTACAGCAAGAAATAAATTACAAGAGTGTGTCAGAAATAAATCCTGGAATGCACAGTACAACACAGATTGATGATACACCAGTGCCTGAATATCTGAGTATAATGCTCCTTTAAATCAGATCGTGAGGCCTAGTATATGGAAGGATTACATGTATGGAGATCTAGATTGGAACCAGGTCAAAGAGGTCTGGCCTGTGAGTCCTGTTGTTGTGCAACGATACCAGATTCCTGTTTTCTGACTCGGTGGTGATTACACATCATGGGGATAGAAAGTGAATGTACCAGGGGGCGGGGGGGTTCTTAAGAACAAACTTGTGACTGGGCAAGCTTTGAACCAATTGTTTCTTTATTACTCACCACTGATTTCTGGTAAAGCAGCATTGTGCTGTGATTCATTGTCACAGTTTAATTTGTTCACACGCAGGGGAACAAAACATCTTCAACTGTTGGTTCATGAAAGAGAGGACTGACTCACTGAGAGTTCCCCATCTGAGTAAAGAAACAAAACGTCCAGTCACAGTTACCTAACATTAAGTTGGGGTCGCCTCTTTAATATGTTTTAATGGTCTCAAAGTTCATTTCACAGACCCTCACTTCCGTTCTTCATTTCTGCATTCTTCAATTCCCACGTTGACATATCTCATCCAGTCTGTTTGTGCCTCTAAACCGTGAGAAGGACAAACAGATTCCTGCTGCTTTACTCTTCATTCCTTATATTATGTCTACTTAATAAACTCTTTTCATCCATGACTCAAAGGACATCAATGTATAAAGAATAAAAGAGTCAGCTTTCCTCAGGGTGGATTTATCATTAAAACACCTCTGCTGATGACTGAATATCAGCCAACCTGTTAACACTTCACACGTTTCTCTTAGGTTTCGTTAAGGTTAGGGAGTTCCCCGGTAGCTCAAAATAATTACATCCATATCTACTAAATGTAACTGAAGGAGGTGAAGTTATTGGTTACTGCTGTAGTAGCGTGACCAGATCCCAAACCAAATGTGGGACAAACAGCATACTTGTGTGCAGCAATGTGGGATGCATTACTAATGCTGAGAGGTATTAAGTGTTGATATTAAAAACATTTCTATTCTGCCCCTTAGCTCTTAACCTCTCTCTGCATTGCATTCTGGTTGATTCAGTAGCAACAACAGACAACAGAAAAGTAGTTTTGCAGCCTCTGTTGTAACTGTATTCCCTTGAATATTTCTATGAGTAAGTTTCCATCATATTCCAGCTGATTCTGCATAACTTGTGAGTTGATGATGACTTGCAGTTTTCCCCGTTGGGCGTGGGGAAGCAAAGACAGTGACAGGTTAACCTGCACTTGACCTGTACGTGCGCAGTTTGATTGACATCAAACACAAGCCTTCCCAGTTTTCTTCACAGCCTCTGCAAAAGTCTGTCTTGCAGCGGTTTGATTTTTGAAAGCTAGAGCCAATCAAAATGCAGGGTAATGTCTCATTATGTTGGAGACAGGATAAAAACTGTCACCCTGTGTGATATTCAGGTTAGTTAAAAAGGGGCATGTGGAGTTAAGTTAAGTGCCAAAGGCCACTGTTTCGGTTGTCAGCGTAACAAACATGGAGAGAAGTTCTAAACAAAGATGTAGTTTAGTGTTTTATACAAGTGAGCCTTGATGCAACCACCCCTTAGTTTGGCATTTCGTGTATTTGCTCATTCACTTTTTTGCATTATATAATGTGTTCCTTTAAGAAACCTAAGCTCCTGGAATCTGTGCCTGCCAAGAAATAGCCAGAATTGTCATTTTACACCACAGTTTTTAGTTAATTAGTGGTTCTGGGAGGCAGATTTTATCTTTGGACAAAAGTGTAACAGTTTCCCCTTTTCCAGCCTTTGTGCAAAGCTATAAATCTTCTCACTGAAATCACTGCAAGAAAGCAAATCATTGGATTTCCCAAAATTTTGAACTAGTCCTTACACACTGAATGCAACACACATTAAATGATCAGTCATAATGATACTGGTGGCCATCAACTGTTTCGGACGAACTGCAAATACTTCTCACTTCAGTGCAATATTTCAAGCTGTTTGGATAAAGTATAAATCCCTTTTCTTGAGAGGACAGTCTCAGTCGACAGGTTTCAAAGGTTAAACATCTTGTTTTAATGGGATCCAATTTTAGCGATGGGGCAAAGTTAAGACAAATTTATATACATAGGTTCAGAAGGTTTTTCTGTGTTGATTTATGTTTTTGTTTTCTTCATATTTTGTCATTGTGTAACTTCTTGGTTTTCAGCAAAAGATGCCAGATTCAAATCTTTCAGGATAATACAAACTTCCATGCCAATTTGCCAGAGAAAAAGAGCCGTTTAGGTTTTTGATAAAGTCATAAATCTGCCAACACTATAAACTCATGTTTACATAACCATGCTTCTGAGATTGTTGATGAAACTTCTGTCGTATTTTGTCTCAGTAACTTAAAAGATGAATAAAATAAGTGCCCAAACACTATACAGCAGGTCAGTGTATGACCATTCCCTCTCGTTCAACACAGAATTAATCATCATGTAGACAACTTAAAATATAAATTGACTCACAGCCACCAGTCATGTAATTATAGTAAACTTTCCCCTGTCTCTTCCACCAGATTTATTGCACTATAAATCTTTTGTATATCTGATTTATTAACAAAAGCCCATTATGGACACAACACTACAACTTCGCTTATGTTATAAACCTCATGTTTAGTGGCTTCAGTCTATTTATTGAGATATCTATCTCCATTCAAACAAACATTAAATAAAGAGTCTTATCTTTCCCTCTCATCACCTCTGTCACTTTCCTCTCTGTGTATCCCTCCTCCTCCTCCTCCTCTTCTTCTTCAGTCATTCTTTGGCTCCCTGTGCATGTTGGATGTGATTCAATATCCTGGAGTCAACAGGAGACTGGGACTGTGTTTATTCTTGTAGGGCCTCAGGTGATACAGCTGCTCTTAATATTAACCGGGAGATGTTTTGAACTGCACAGTGCATCACATCAGATATCTGATACTGCTGAAGGATATTACTCAGGTGTGATTCCTCGTGTTTGCAGCTTTGAATGTCTTTTTCCACGCTTTCTGACAGTGTTTATGATGTTTTATGCAATACTTATCATGTTCCTAATTACTTAAATATTCAAAATCCTCACTGGCATGTACATGATAACATGTAAATGCTAGCCAATTCTGTTGCTGTAACCTGTGTGGCACTATTTCAGTTTTAAGTTGCTTGTCCAAGTCATCAGTCAGTTTTAAACTTCCATTGTTCTGACTTGACAAGTAATTCCCGAAGGCAGAAGTGATCTTTTGGCCATTTATATACAACATGATGGCTACTGTTTCTCCTAATCCACAGGAATTACATCCATAGTAGGCAGTTCTGAACATCATGATTTAAGGAAGTATTGTGCCCTTTATGTAGTGAAGCAGAGAGCAGAAAGGGTGTGACGGTCGGGGTGGTGAATGGGTGTGTAGAGGCCCTGTTTACACCTGCCTCTGACATGTGGAGAGTGGAGAGAGAAATTTAATGCACCACAGCAAATGGACGCTACTTCTGTAGAAAATCATTTGTCTCGACTTTGATATATGTCATGACTGATATCTCCAAAACTCTGTAACTCACACCAAAACAATCTAGATGGATAAATAGCACTACAGGTATGAAGAAAAATATGTATTTTTTAAAAAAGATTCACTTGGGTTTGAGAAACAAATCATACTTTTCATACAGTTATCAGACTCAGAATATCACAATATATATAAAAAGTGCTTTTCCACCTTTGTTTCCAGCAGTGGCTCTCACTCACATAATATATCGCTCTTGGAAATCTGATATATCACAATTTTTCAGTGTAGAAAATAACTAGTCTCTCAAATATGTTGTCCATTTGATAAGGCATTTTGATCTTAGATGACATTTTTTAGTTTATGCAAACAGCAGGCAAACACTGATTGGTGATTAAAGTTGATCAGCATTGTGCAAACAACAAGGTAAGGTAAACAGCCTCTTTACTCAGGAACAGCACACTGAGTCACCAAACGGTTTTGTGTTTACTATTCAACCCAGAGGCTAAACCTGAGAGCACTTGTTGAGATTTTGTGCAGGCAAACAGAAATTATATTTCACTAATTAAAAAACAAATGACACACCTTAAATTTGACTTTTTTATGACTGTGTATATGGCAAAAAATACAATTACATGCACACACTGATTGTGGATTTTCCATTTAGGTACTAAAAATATAGTTGAGAATGAAACTGAAAACAGCCTGAAGCTTTGACTTGCAGGTCATCTGCAGGTGAAGATCAAGTTACTACTCATCCTTACGAATATGATTAATCTAAAGAGATTAATCATATTTCTCCTACTGTGTGTCACAGATAAACACAGGTGATTTCAGGACATAATATATCATTGCAGATGTATTGCAATACATCCACTTTGAGTGCATGCTGAGCACACACACACACACACACACACACACACACACACACACACACACACACACACACACACACACACACACACACACACACACACACACTCAGATCTGGAAAAATCCCCCATATAGCCCCCACCTCTAGTCGTAACTCTAATTGGAGCCTCATGCCAGCAATTGCTGCATTTGCTTTTATAGCCCAAATTCAGCAAATGATTTTAATGAGACAGGGACAAAGGTTGAGTGATGCAAGCAGTTTAAAACTACTGTTTTAGTGCCTGCTTAATTCAAAACAAATGTTTTCATTCAGATAATCCCTTAGCAGACAGAAATCTCAGTAAAAAAAAATTAGAACTTTTAGATAACCTTTAAAATTATACACGCTTTAATTTGAACACGTTTCACGCAAAACGTACAATCTGTTGTAAGAAATGTTTGAAAGCTTTTTCCAAACTTTTCCAGCCTGTTGAAGGAGTAATAGATATATAGTCTTATTTTTATATTATGATATATTTTTAGATCTTTATTGCCATCATGTCACAGAAAAAAAATCTGTGCAACTGAAATGTCCTTTGATACTTCATGGCCAATGTCTTTTAAGTCAGTCTGCCTCAGCGACCACAAAGAAACAAAATTACTGTTTTGGGGCGGCTGCTGGTGGAACATGAAGCACATTTGCCCCAGGGCAGCTCTGTCTGGGGAGGGCTCCACTCCGGCTCCAGTGGTCTACAGTTAGTTGGGGAGTCTTCAGACAGATGTGGCGAGCTGCATGTGATCAGTGCCACTTTAATTTTAGTTTAGTCATCATGTGGTGGTGAACAAGGCAGACTGATGCCAGTCTGGCAGGAGTAACGTGGATGGAGGAGTCCTGCTTAGTCGCTGCTCTCCTCTCCTTCTCTCTCCTTTAAGAATAATTAGATGTTTGCTGCTGCATGTATTTAATGTAGTTTAAAAGTTTATTTCAAATAGAGATATAGTTTGAAGGTAAAACTCTTGGAATACATTGTACAGTAAGGGCCTGGTGTACTCCTGTACCTGACTGTACACACGGTATGTAGCCTACAGTGGTTTGACTCACCAGCTGGTTATCCAACTCCTTTCAAACTGCTTCATCTACTTCAATGATTCCCTAACTTTTTCCTTTGAAATGGTGGATTTCCCCCCGTATGACTTTGAACACTGGTGCAAATTTGTGGGTCTGGAATGTCTTTCATGATGGATCTTTGATCCTGCAGTAATGATTTATTCAAAGACAAAGATTTAGATAAGTGATTTTTCTTTTTCTTTTACTCAACATCACAGACATTATATTTCATCCCTCCACCAAACAACAAAAATCAGTATTTGACAGTGTTTTAGGGTTGTTTTTTTCCCTTGTAAAGCTAGAGAAGTTTGACATTTTGGGAACTGCACTCATTTTTTATCTTGCAGACAGTTAGATGTAAGGATTGATACCACCGTCTGTGCATTTTGTGCAGAGCTTAACCCATAGGCGGCACTAGGGATGGACTTACAAGGCTTGAGCCCCAAATGTATTGTGCGGTGCAGTGAGCCTTAAGCCTGTTTATTTTGACATGAATTCAGTGGATTTTTGCTCTTGACTCGAAGCACCCTACAGGACTTAAGACAAACATAACAAGTAGGGATGGTTCCTTCCTTTGTTTTGAACACCTCTACAGCAGTGAGGCTAAGTCTTTTGAGTGCACTGCCTTTCTCTCTGCCTTACTCTGTTTTAAAGCTGCATTTAAATGAGAAGCATTTTCCTCTTGACTCATTGCTTTACTGACTTTCAGAGGCAAAGCACAGCTCTAAACATCATGTCTGCCTGGTGTACATAAACAGTTAAGTGAACTTCAGAATTGGCTTTAGATAAATTTGTGTACATATGCACAAACCCCTTAGGCCCATCTGACTGCTGCCATTTTGCATTGCATTACTTTTCTTGATGAGATTGTAGCGTCTTTTTAATGTTGTGTTTAGGGAACTCTAAATGCTTCCCTTCAATCAGTCTCTACCTCCCTTGCTGGCACTAGGGCTGGGCAACATATCAATATTATATCATATTGGGATATGAGACTACATATCATGATCAATTTTGGATATCGTTATATCATGATATGGCAAAAGTGTTTTGTGGTTTTAAAGGTTGTATTACAGTGAAGTGGTGTAATTTTCTGAACTTACCAGACTGTTCTAGCTGTTCTGTGATTTGCCTTTACCCACCTGGTTATCAGCATTACCTATATGATTATTAATTAAAATCTCATGGGTTAACGTTTTGTGAAAGCACCAATAGCCACGCTAACATGTTGGTATCAGTATCAATACTTAGGTATTTGGTCAAAAATATTTTTGTTATTTAATTTTGTTCACATCCCTCAGAGATATTATGACAGACTCATTTTATCACCTTAGCTGCTTCCACCTCTTAGAACATATTCAATAATCAATAATTAACTATGTCAACCAATAGGAAACTTCATCATCATTTTTCAGTTATATCGCTCAGGCCTAGTTGTCACATACAGCAATTAAAGCTGAGGAAATTTTAATTTTTGAGTGTAGCACGCGGTGGTTATTTTGTATTAGTGCGTCCCGCCAAGGGTGTCACAGCTGTGTTGTTGGGTGCCACCATTCTCCCCACAGGCAAAAATTTACACAACCAGTACAGAGCGGTTCAACTGCTGATCATGTGTGAGCAGGTTAAGGGCAAAGTAAGCCCCAAATGTTTCCAGGAAAGCTGTAAGTCTAGGTTGTTTATCATGCAATGCGTTTTCTGAAAACCCATTTGTGTAGTGTGTTTTGACTTGAATGGTTGGAAGGGATGCACTCACAGAACTCAAGTGCACTCTTTTTGCTCGACCCTGCACTAGTAGGGTGTACATGCATCCATCTAGCTTTCATGCCCTGACAGTCAGGCCACCAGAATGAAGCAAGTAATGCAAAAACAACAGAGGACAGCTATGTTTACTCAGAAGAAAATTGTAAAAGCTTTAAATGTGTTCACTCAAATTGGTAACTCAGTGTGACAGTTTGCACTATGATTGTGTGTGTCCACATCCACGTGCAACATAATTACTATGTTAGAAAGCAGGTCCTGACATTAAAATGTCTCAAACAGCTGAATGATGCAACAGACTCCACCTTGTCCCCAGTAATGATGATACTGAGGTAATGAAGTCATCTGTATCCACAGTTATCCCGGTCTTAGTCCGAACTGCAAACCTCCTGACTCACACCAGATTTCAGCTGACCCTAGAACCACCTCTGGCTTAGCATGAAGGCTGGAAGCAGGGGAAAACAGCGAGTCTGGCTCTGTCCACAGCCAGAACAAATACCTACTAATACCTATAAAGTTCACTAATTAACATGTTGTGCTTTGCTCATTTAATCTGTGCACAAACAAAGATGTAAAAAAAGAAAATTTGTTGTCACTGCGCCCGACACAGTGTTCAAACAAAGCAAGAATGCAAATCAGCATGTTTCTAAAAGCCGTTCCTTTAAATTTCCCCCTCACCCACTCTCCTTCCGCTGTCAGGATTCTACCAGTTGATGAGTGTCAGAAGACAGAGTGTATGTGCCTTTGACCCAGAGTGATAGTTACTTATGTAATGACTAGGCCCTGCACAGTGAGTGGGAGGGCAGCAATTGACCATGAAGCAGCTCTGTGAAGGTCAGTCTATAATTAGCACCTTTTGGCAGGTCAAAGTGGACGGAGACGGAAGTGTGGCTGCAGTCCAATCTGCTTTACATCAGAGAGGAGGTGGTGAATGGAGGTGCACTGACTATATGGAGGGTTTAATTACAAACTGCTGTTACATGCATCGCACACACAAATGTCTGTTCTCAAGTGGACAAAAAAACAAAAGCTTATTCAATCATGCTTGCACAGTTTATCAGTACTTTAAATTTTTAACTTGCAATTTCATCATTACTTTTGTTTCCAGTTTGCGTCACTTCACTTAAAAATTTTGAATGACTGAAGGCAATGTCTTCATTTATTCATGTACATGCATTATTTCTGTCTAACTGTCATCTTATATCCTCCACATTTTCTGACTGTAGAGCTTGGTCTTCAGTTCTGACCTGTTGTGAGTGTAAATGCATGTTTTGTACAGAAAAAAACACATGATTGTTTTACTTTTCCTATACAAAATAATTAAATAATGGAAAGAAGACCTGACAAAAACCAAGGTGACGTTGAACTTGCACGGAGTGAAATAATGGCTGGGTTATGCTAGAAAAGAACTAGCTCATATGTGTTGTTTTACCTCATTGAAGGAAAACAGTGCTTATATTTAACCTGACTGTAGGTATAAGCCTAACATTGAATGCATGTCTCTGGTGGCAAACAACATTTCTGTTATGCCCGTATCCACTACAGGGACAAAAAAAACAACCTCTGAGCTAGCAACTGACACGCTGAAAATGGCAACGTAAAACCTTGAGGCTACAAACATAAACAAGCTAGAACCTGTTATCTCATCTTTTGCTGTGATTTTGTCGTTTTAATGCCAGGGCTCTCCTCTAGCTGTGCAAATGTTCCAGCAAAACAAGTTACCCCCAGATGTTGTTTGCTGCATCCCGGGCTAAGCTGATGATTTTGACTGAATTAAAGAAATACAAACATGCCATATCATTTTTCCCCTACAGTGGGCCGATCATGTGCGGAGGAACAACTTTCTCCAGCGTCGAGTGCTGTGTAGATAGATAGGTCTGGCTGTGCGAAATACGAACAGTTTTAACGTAAAGCACAATGTTGCAGGAATTATATCACGTGTCTTGCAAGGAATTGGCAATCAGCCTATGAAGATGTGTTGAATCCAAACAGCCACACACAAAAACCCACCCGTCATAGAGCAGAAGAGACATTAAAATCATACATGTGGTGAAAATGGCGTGTATCTGAAGACAATCTGCTCCTGCTGTAGCTGGTTGTTCACATGAAAAGTGACACATAGTTTTCCGAGGAATGTAAACAGAGTGCTTACGGTAAAAGCTGTGAAGTGTGAATATCGGATTTGTCGGTTTTAGAAAGTTAAACAGGTGAAATGACATGAGATAGGTGTGGGTGGAGGAGTCTTAGACACTGCAACCATCAGGCTGATGGGGTATACTGGCCCCCCTTAAGGGTGTGGAGGTTAAGGTGGTGGTGGTGGATTAATCTTCCCTTTAAATCCAAGAACTCAGGTTCTGGTTTCACCTCGTGTCAATACACGGCTGAAATTCAAGCTTTCCCTTCTCACTGAGCCTTAATCATAGTTGTTTAGCAAACCATTACATTTGGCCAACAACACAGTGGCATATCTAATTGGTGCTATTGTCACATCATTTGTGGTAGAGGGTCATAATCATCACATAGTTTACGTTTACAACATGTAATCTGTGTGTTACAGTCTGCTCATTTCATCAAGTTTTAGGAGACCATTCTGGAGTCATAACTTGTTAAAAAAAAATATATCTTCCCTCCCCCACCATATCTGTCTTTGGCTCTCACTCTTTCTGTATCTGTTACAAATAATCCTCTCTTACACGCTATCTGTCCACCCCCACCTCACACCCTCACCCCCCTCCTGTTCAGTGTAGTGACTGATGTTATCTGGGTTTCTGCAGCCAAAGTGGTGCAGAAGTAACAGCGCAGACAGAGGGTTTGGTTGGCTCTGTGCCCTAAAACCAGAACAGAGCTGTGAGTGTGATTACAACACTCCAGCTCAGTGTGCGTGCGTTAAAGATAGTGTAGACACAGTGTGTGTGTGTGTATGTGTGTGTGTGTAATGGGGACTGACTAGAGGAACTGTCTTCTTAATGTTTGCTTGAAGCGATTGGACATCAGCCAGGTGCCTTAAAGTTTAGGATTACTGGAGAGCACCCTGACACTTAGTGGGAGGAGTGTGTGTTTGTGTGTGTTTGCACGGTGGAGCATGATAAGTCCACAAAAGTTAATTTTGCATGCAAGAAAACGTTATGTTTACATGCAGCATGCTAGAGTCCAACACTGTGATGATAATGGACACAAATTAAGCTGAAAAATACATCTTGCAAGCCTATGAGGTGAAGGGTGTTATGGGTAACTATAGGTCCCTGAGGAGCCACACCCTCTAAATTTCTGCAACAGGCCATGCAGGTAGAGCAAGTTGATTGGTTGTTCATACTCCTGTTGGGAGGCGGGGTCTAAACAGAGAAGAAAACAGCATGTAAACAATATACAAGTTAATGTACAAGTTAAACAGAAGCAGTCAAGCCAACAAGTTACATACATATTTTGCGACACAGCCTGAAGAAGCAGGTTTCAGCCATCAGACATACAGTAATGTATATCAATGAGGATGTTTGGTGTTGGTCACCATCTAATTAATCTAACTGTAACTTAGAGCTTCTCATAGTTTTGTTTTGGAAATGGAAATTTATGAGTCAACAGTCAGCCATTATTTCAGTATGCTTGTTTACTGTTCCTGCTTGTTTTGTCATCCATTATCCAATGTTTCCAACAACTGACAAACCCACATTTGCTACAACTTCTGGGGAAACACTGGATATGTTGGATACATTAATGTTGGATTTAACCTAACCTGAATAGAATTTTTATACAGTATTGTCTATAAACATAATTTCTGCTTCTGTCATGTCAGACAGATTTTCATCAGCTATGGTGGCTGTTTAACAATGAAGACAACAAATCACCTGATCCTACGCTACTTCACATTATCAATTACATCTTTTGTTATTGTTTTAATGTGAGAGACACCCATAACATCAGTATTTAGCATTTAAATTACATGTTCATTACCTAAATGACAACCGAGCAGACTCTATCCACTCAGGGGAAAAAGAGCTGCTGCATTTAATTTGACTTTATTTATTTATTTATTTATTTCTGGGCAAACTACAGATTCTGAAGTCAAAAATTAACTCTCATGAACTCTCCATTATTAGTTCCACCACACAGAGCACTGGTGTCCTGCCATTTCAGTGAGGCTTCCATATGAACAAATTGTTCTATCTCGCTGTCAATCAACATATCAGTATCAGTCCCTGGTCCTGCACAATGGGCTATCATGCTTATGACCCCTGTGTGTTATGAACCAACCTACATAATGATGTTAAGAGGCTATACAGAAGCCCTCCGAATAGTTGCCTGTGTTATTTAGGACTTGAGGTTATGACGCTTCAGGGAACTGCTCACAAAGTAGTTGACCCTTGTCGCCTAAGTCAGAGAGGTTGGATGGTTTTATGTGAGTAAAGCCTGAGTAAAAGTCACTTTGTGTAAAACTTTATTGTTTTACTTTATACTTATTTTAGATCGCTTTATTTATTAGTTATGTTCTGTTGTAATCTCACAGCAATAAAATACATTTTGTTATGTTTTTGTTTTCTTGGTGAACCTAAATTCTACATGTTCATATAATCCATATATCTTGACTGCAACTATATCAAATATATCATCATTTTCAAATAATCCTGGTTATTCTGAAAAGGAAAATGTGCAAAACATCAATATCTGAAGCTAATAAGAAATGTTAAGAGTTAAGTGCAAGTGGGACAAAAGTTCAGCTTTTGGTACAGATAATGTTTTTTTTAAATGTTGGTAAAGTTCATTTGTAAGATCAAAGCCTAATGCAATGTCTGTGTGTACAGGAGCAGTGGTTTAGAATTACTGGGTAAAGAGGTATTGAAGAATATCCTGATTTTGTCATTAACTTTGTCTACTCTGTACAAAGTAAATAAAGCTGTAACAATGTGAGAGACACAACATGAGTGTAAAGAATAGCCGGTCAACCACTGTATTCTGACTCAGTGCTGCTGACAGATGGTTTCTCACATCGTACCAGCTACTAACTGACACAGAAGCCAGTTCCTAAATCCTCCCACTCACACACCTGCAGACTGACTCCCACAGAGACACACACACGCGCACACACACACACACACACACCCCATCCCACCCTTCATCAGCAGGCTGACCTTTACCCTCCGGGCCCTGTGGGGATGCAGACCGACAGAGGCATGTCTGGACGTCTGGATGCTGCGTGATTCATCCATAAGCTTCAGCAGGGAAAACACTGAGCTGATTGTCCTCTGACTTCACCCACAGTTTACTCTCAGAGGCTTTATTTAGGCTGAGATGTGCTGTACAGCTGTGGATGAAAGAATCACAGCGTCAAAGTCCAGATTTTCAATGTGGACAAGGTGATTGATTGTCTGTTTGGGCTGAAGAACGTCTTCGTCTTTAGGTTTGTGATAAGGATAAGATGTAATGTAGACACATTAAATGTGTGTTTCGTGAGGAAGAATACACAAAATTTTGCTGAAAAGTTGTAAGAAATGTTTGTCTAGTTAATTATTTAAGCTTCTGTTACATGTTTTTGTGTGGTGGCATGTTTAAGAGCAGTAGTTCACAAACTTTTTGACTTGTGACCCTTTAAAATGCAGCAACACCTACTTGTGACCCCTCATCACACGTTATGTCCTCAGTGTGGACATTGGTTGGATCTTCCTCATCAGATCTGTTTTATCTGATGGATTCAGTGAACATATTCAGCATTTTACAAGACAAAAAAAAAAAAACAAATTAGAGAAAAGTGAGAAAAAAAATAAACAATTTTCTGTAGATTTGATGACTTGGTAACATTTCTTTTTCTTGGGATCTGACCCCAGAGTAGGAACATACATTCCCAAGCTGTTTGTAAATGTACCAGAAAGATATTTGATTGTTCAGCCTGATTCCCAGGATGTCAAATACTGATGTTTAAGCTTGGTAAAGTGTCCCAAGCACAGCAAAAATAATGAGAAAATAGGGAAATGCATTGTCTTTGCAGGTACAGACACCGCCACACACTTCCACTGGGTCATCATAGGTGATGATTTAAACAGATTATTTTTATATGAGTCTATACCTTGTTTTATTATGAAAATTATGTTCATTATGCCTTTAAATCATGCATATGTTTGCCTTCCACAAGGTTGACAAAATTTGTGTGACTAAGCAGCTATGTCATTATCATTATGTGACTGGGTTCAATGCAGACCTTCGTGGCTTATTTCAAATAAAAATCTAAAAATAAACAGCCTGGCCGTCATTATAGTTTTGATGCAGATTTTATATGATGGAAAAGGGTGGAGCATTGTTTTTGTAATTTTTTTTATGATGTTTAATGCAAGTCTTTACACCATAAAGTTACCATTAAAACACATATATTTTCCAGACAGTAAAAGCAACGGGATTTCAATAAAAACATATTTAAATAAAGATTTTTTTTCTTGTAAATGTCCTCACATCCTTGTATATATTTTCCAAAAGATACCCTATAGGGAATTAGCTAACCAGGTGGAGAAAGTCATGTTCATTAGATGTTATTTGTGTCTTTACATGTATATGGACACTTGACGTGAGTCAAACATCAATGCAGTCCTCCACAGAATCTCAGTGGATCACTCGTGCCTGATGGTCAGGATTTGAGCATCGGCCAAATGCCTCATATTTTATAAACAAATACTGCAGATAAATATATTTCAGATATAACCAATAAATAAACAAGCACTGTCTCCCATCTGCCATATCTAAACATGTGTTGTGCCAAAGGCTGCATTCACTCTCCTGGGCTGCATCCTGTTCTTACAGGTAGATTCACAGGGCGGAAATGAGACAGAAATGAGATTACGGCACGGCTGTGTGAGAGAATGACGTTGAGTCCAAGAAAGAAGAAAATAAAGTGGCTCCTGGAGCTGGATATTATATTGAAATATAATACCTAGCTGAAATTGCAGTGAAGTAATTATGGAAATTAGTGTGACTGCACCATGTAACAGGGATCAACACGTACGCTGTTTCAACACAGACATGAAAAAACGGAGAATTTCCAAAAATGACTCAAACCACTTGAGCCAAATTAGAGAAAAAAATTAGGATTACAGGGCTATAAATTCCCTTAATAATCACATTCCTATTGCTTTAAATGAAAGCAAACGTGCCCTGGGCGCAGTCACACACTGTCCTGCTTTTTGCATTTCTAACCTGGTTTATTTTAGCTCACACTGTCCAAGTACAAACCAGGGCTTCAACCAGGTCAAAGAATTAATGGAAGGATTTTTTTTAACACATGATTGAGAGCTTTCAGGGGCTCATTATTTATGCTTAACTGTTGAAACCATATTTTCACCGAACTGCAGTCTTTGTTTATGGTGTGATTATTTTATGTTGCACGATCTTTCTTGAGAATCGCTTACTGAATCCAGTACAATAACTGGATAAACAACCGCCATGAATATTGGTGTTGTGGAACATGATGTAACTGATCATCTTCACCATAACCAGCTTTTTGTGGCCATACTCCTAAACTATATCTGTTTTCTCTTAGGCCTGGTCAAATAAGTTGTTTGGAAAAAGATAAAACTGGTTAGACAAATCTATTTTTCAAAATACTTATTATACCAGTCTATTTCCCTGTAAACATTATTAATTTTGATGCTGGTCATGTGTCACTAATCCCATTGTGTCTGAGGACAAGCAGTTATTTTTGGAGCATGACGTTCTCTAAGAGAAGGGCGTCCAGGTTTCCTTTGTGATGAATAGAGGCAGCAAGAGTGGAGTGGAGACCAGCGGCTTTATAGACTTCATGATGACATTCCCAGATCAACTTTCCATCAAGCAAATGCGCAAGAGCTTTTAAGTTTAAACGTTTACCTCAACCTTGATATCCTTTGAGCGATAATATTTTTGATAGGTGGGAGATCTCAGAGGACAGGAAGCAGTGGTTTGGTCCACCCAGGAGCCTACAGGAGCCACTGGTTTACTGAAGGCTACTCATTAACCCAGTCCTAATCACTTGGCTGGGTTTTCTCTCAGCTGGGGGGGCTGTATGCATGTGTATATATGAATCTGTAGACTATGGAACAGTGGCTGCCCCGTGGCTAGATGTCTGCCCACCTGCGGTTGCCTAAGTGCTGCTATTTAGGGGTCTCCTGTCTGCTTTGGGAGGTTATTACCGTGGAAGTGGGGTCGGGGCCGGAGCTGGCTGCGTGTTGCCAGATAATTGAGGTCCTTGTTGGGGTGGTCACATTTTACTGAGTAGGTTTTAAATTGCAGACCCCAACACCGGTACAAAGCAGTCTGTGATTGTAATTATTTGATAGTCCACTAATTTAGCTGAGTTACAGTCCTCAATGGAGTTGTATACGTCTGATCCACAGCTGCTGTGGAGCACAGTGTCTCATTTGTTTTCACTGTCGTCTGGGGTCATGACATTATTAATGATGCTTGCAAGCCTTTAAGTGACAGGGTTGTATTATGGATTAGCTATGTTGAAAAGAAAAAGGTTCCTCTGTGTATAGAAACAGCACTAATGAAAGAAATCACTTGCTACTTAATCATGCAACAATTTCATTTAAGACTGTGGTCAGTTAGCGTACAAAATAGGTCATTTTTGTCCCAATTACAGCCTCAAATAAATTAAGGCATTAATTTACACAATTAAAAGTTATCAACGTAGAATTGTGGTGCATTATTTAGTAACACATGTCAATAATGTGACCTTCTTTATTTATTACATACTGTAAAGGATTAAACATTCAAAATCACAACATTACAGTTAATAATAACAGAGAGTCAGGTCTTCTTCCTGTTTTACCAGGAGTCTGATCAGTGGTTAATATCAGTTTAGTGTTTACAGATTGGTCTGGGTTGGGGCGTGTTAGATTGCCACAGGGGCAGGAGATGCGGGGAGGCAGTTAGCTTCTAACAAGACTGGAGCAATGCACCTTCAAACACTGTTGGGCACATTGCATGCGCATCGCAGTTTCTGTGCAGCTTCATGCCCCACCAGGAGGGTTTCAGAAGCATTTCACTCACTTGATTTATTTGATTTGCTTCCATTTTGCTTATTTGGTCATTTGTTTTTGATTTTTGTGCTTCTACTATGAGTAAATAGGCTAGGTATTTTCTTTTCTGTCTGTTTTTATGAAGATGAGAGTCTGCACAGGGTGTTTTCTTTTGAAAATTGACCAGATTCTTTATGACATTGCTGTGTGCATGTCTGGTGGAATCACATGCATTGCCTAGAACGCAATCAACTCTGAAGGCCACAGTGCAGCCGAAAGAAAGCAGCCTTGCCCAGTGGAATCAAGCAGTGAACCACCGAGGTGTGCAGCAAAGAAGTGTTGGTGATCAACAAGCTGGATAAGAATGGATCTACATGTATTCAGAACAGGCCATGTAGATTTATATAGCTGGCTAGAGCGAGATTTAATCTACATTCAGGAATGACATGGTTTTGGTGTATGTTGGAGGGTGTGTGAACCCTGCTGCCTCACCTGAGGATGGGACATCTGTAGGGCTGTGAGCATTAATCACGGCTAATGCTAAGCTACATGTTTATGGCCAAAAAACTCCTCCAAAATGTAGGCTGGTTGCCTGTTGAACCATGTCTTGTTTTCAGTTCAGTTCAATTTTATTTATATAGCACCAACAAAGTTATCTCAGGGCACCTTGCCAATCGAGCAGGTCTAGACCACACTCTTTATAAACCCAACTGTTCCCTCTAAGAACAAGCACTAAGGTGACTGTGACGAGGAAAAACTTCCTATTCATACACATGTCCAATACAGAATATGTGATATGTGGGTTTGGAGGATTTGGAGATGTGTGCTCGCTAAAACTACTCTTGCTGTTGTGCAGTTGAACTTAACTTGTAATTATTTTTTCAGTGACTAACATGTAATGAGTAATTACATTTTTCTTGGCCACTGCAGCTTTAGTGCTTGCTCTCAGTGTGAACTGCTGGGTCTCTGTAAATACTAAAGTGTACGATCTAGACTTATTCTATGCAAGAAGTGCCCTGAGGTAACTTCTGTTGTGTTTTGATGCCACATAAATAAGATTGACTTGACTGTCAAGTAACACCGGCTGTCAACTTCACTGGCGACTCTTTTGCTCACACCAGACTGCTCAGCCTATCAAAATAAAGCACTGAGAATCTCTTGCAGCTGCCACTAGGGTATTTTAAGGTCCTAAAAGCACCGTTGAGCTGCAGGTAAAAAGAGCTGTTGAGATGGTTATTCTCAGCCACCAGGTGTTTATCATGTGTAAATATGCATTTGTGTGTGCCGTGTGATTCTGTGCCTGCCTGATGTCTGCTTTTGGGTTTGTGTATTTACATTGTGTGCATATGCTGCATACTTGCCTGTGTCTATTCAGGCTGCGTCGTGGGCAGCTCTTGCACTTATTTTACTGGGCTTCTCAAAATAGCTCTGGCCCCAGTGTGATTGTGTGTTTATGTGTGACGGACACTTCTAAAAGCGGGGGAAAAGCTAGCCTGGCAGCTCGAGCTGTCTCACAGCCAAACCTCCAGCTCACTGTGTGGTTAGCCTGCACGACTATACTTAGCGTAGCGTACCCTGTGTGCAGTGTGTGTGCGTGTGCGTGTGTGAGGTGTGGGGTCTGCCAGATAGAGACAAGGGGATGCCTGTGTCCACCCCTACCTATTAATTCTCTTGGGGTGGGGGCTGTGGCTAACGGTTAAAGCTAACCACAGCTAAATTGAGCTGTTTGTAAATCCAGGCCTAGAGCGTATTAGTGGAAGATATGTGTGTAAAACTGTCAGCTTAGTTCAAAACTGTGCTGAAGTTGTTCAGTCTGTGTTTATGTGTGTGTATGAGAGAGAGCGGGCTTGGAATGCACTGTGTGTTTGTATTTGGGTCCATATTTACAGCCCATTGGGGAAAAGCAGAGCGAACATACGATGAAGAAACGGTGAAGGAGACTTTAAAGGAAACAAACAGCAGCACAAGATGAATGAGGGATAAAACATGTCTGCTGCACTGAAAGCTACTCAGTCTGTCACCAAATGTATGTGTGTTTTTCTACAGCATCAAAGACATTCACTACCCTCCTTTGACTGTACTTTGAGTAAACCAGCCCTTTGGTCAGCCTACATGTGATGTGATAAAAGCAAACATTTAAGATCAAATCTGTTAAGCTTCATTCATACATATGAACTCAAAGCTTGGAGACACAACAGAATAAACATAATAAAAACATGCTGGAACTGTCCACCAGGACTCAAAGACTGAAAAGACACCCAGTGACATGATGTTGGGAAGTTGAGAAGGTTAAAATGCTTGATGTTTCCTAATATGAGGGAGCCACAACCTGAACATGATCAGTGCCAAAAAAAATTGTTGTTAAAAAGCAGTAAATCAAGTACAGATTTTACACCAAAATTAGCAAGAATAAGCAGGTTTTTAAAAGCGGCATTTCTGCCTTTCTGTTTCTGTTTCTTTCTCAACGACTCAACTCGTGTTTGCAGGAGACAAGAGGGAAAGGCGTTTTTAAAAGTGTTGTGCATTCAGCTCTTGATACTTTTGTAGCTTCTAACTGAGTCTTGGTGGTTTGAACTTTAGTTTCTCTCTGGCATCTGTGTTTCTACGTTCAGGTATCTGCTTTACTTTACTGTTTTTATGTTCACTTGAATAAAAAAATCAGGGGTTAAAATCCTGGAGCCCTCATGTGATCTCAACGTAAGTGCATGTAAACGCACTCAATCAATGCACTTGATCTGATTCCTTCTTAAAAGGTACATAGTTTTTTTTTTAGTTAGTTTTTTTTTTTTTTTTTTACCTCACTCCACTACATAACAGAACCTAAAACAAAATGAAGGAAAAGCTAATCAGTCATCAGCACCCCCATTCTGTACAATATATCTTCTGCAAGCTACAGGAGCTTTATAGGGAAAACAATGCATGGAAACAGCTTTTTTTAACTACTGTTTAACATTGATGGGTACATGAACTTACTTAACACTGATTGGCTTGCATAAGACTTGCAGACTGGAATCTATGTTATGAGTCCTCATGTGACTCTGTTTATTGTTGGATAAGGCTCCATGTTGGCAGATCTGACTGAGATTATCTCAACACAATATATGCATGCATGAGTATGTTGCATAATAAAGGCATTCTGAGTGGCTAGCTTCCAAAAGAAGTTGCAATGTCTTTGGATCCCTAAAAGTGTTTTTTTCCCCCCACATGTTACAAAGGTTTGTGAACCAACATACAACTTCATGTCTTCTTCAAACATACTGTGAGCTTTAGGAGGTTGAAGCTGACCATCTTTATATTTCAGCTGATGCAGCACACACTGAATTAAATTAGAATAAGTTTTATTGCCTTGAATGTAGTTTCCTTGTTGCCACGGAAGTTGAATTACATAAGATTGAATAATTTTGTTTTACAAAAGAAAACAAAATAATCACAATATTCAAAGAGTTAATACAGATTTAACTGAGCCTTGACTACAACCACAAGTTACG
The DNA here is from genome assembly GCF_056507025.1 of Lutjanus erythropterus. NCBI lineage: Eukaryota > Metazoa > Chordata > Actinopteri > Lutjaniformes > Lutjanidae > Lutjanus > Lutjanus erythropterus. The sequence goes on from NC_139329.1 coordinate 29,727,567, forward strand.
TGATTACCAAAACTTGCACCATGACCATTCAAATATGAGTCATCCACAAGCAGCAGGACACATTAGTGCAGGAGCGAGAAAGAGGGAAAATGATGAGAGATAACAGAATAAAGATGTAGTTCTGCATGCTGTTGTGTGTGTCAGTTTGTTCCTGTTTTGTGTCTTTATTTATCACTTTCACGAAATTAATCTGGGTTATTTTTTAGCACTTCACGGTTACAGCTGGGTTTATGTTTAGGTCTAGTTTTAAGGCTCTGGCACTGTAGTATAGGTTTAGGGTTAAGATCTGGGTTCATTTAAGGTTTAAGGTTTAGGGAAATAGGATTCAAGCCTAAAAAAAATCTTCGGTTGTCACACAGAGGAACGAGTATGCATGTGTTTGTGTGTCCGTGTAAGTAAGAGTGCATAAGGACAATGGCTGTTGACTGCATGCCTTCACTACGGTACAAAATGTTCTGGGTCAGGAGAGTTGGCACCACACCAAGTCTCTGGACTGGAGTAACCTCAGTCTCACTACTCCGTAACTCTCTCATTCTGGCTTGCATTAACTCAGCCCAAGCTTAACCCCCACAGAGTTACACAAACACACCGTAATGCACAATCAACCCTGCCTGATCGTATGATGAAGTTATATCTGTCATTTTCTTTCTGTTGACACACACTCACAAACTATTCCACAGTCAGGTGATATAAAAATGTGTGAAGAAGCTTTCCTAGCCCTGGACCAACATACACTTACGGTAGACAGATTTTGTGTATGTCACCTTTTTTCTTGGCTGTTGTTATAATTTCTTTTCTGTGTTTTTTCTCTCTAATGCTCATTTGTTTGGTCTCTCAGGACGTTACGCCTCTGACCTTTGACCGCTTTATTATTGTTGCCTTGTAATGCTGCTGATGGAGGAAGTAAAGCTTACTTCATTGTCTCACTTTTTTTCCTCCTGTAATTTTTCAGCCCAAACAATGGAGTCAAGATCTTTTTCCCTTCCAGTCAATGAAAAGGAAAAGGGCAGTTAAAGCATTGCTTTTTAGCCAATAATATTGGTCGTACTTTGGGTAGCGGTGTTTTGTTTTTTCTAATTGCCACATTAAGATATTAAGATATTGAGACTTTGTGGGTTTTGAACCTGCAATCTCAAAATTGTACAATATTCAGTCGTTGGGGGCTGCTATTTTTGAACTGATCAACGAATTAAGAAAATAAAAATTAAACAACCAAAAGTAAAGGACAAAGCAATAAAACAATCTAAAATAAATTTGATGTAAAAGAAATTGAATTAAAAGCAATGGCAAACAGATTGCTCTTTAGCTTGGATTTGAAAGTAGTCCACGTTGTTTCCAGTCCTCCTCTGGCACTTTGTTCCACATTTGAGCAGCATAGAAGCTAAAGGCAGCCTCACCATGTTTAGTTTTGACTCTGGGAATAGCCAGTAATCCAAAACCAGCCGACCTGGGAGGTCTGGAAGGTTTTCACTGGGTCAGGAGATCTGATAAGCATCTTGGACCTAAACTGTTCAGTGATTTATGGACAAGAAAATTCAAGAAGTCAAAAAGTACAGCTAATAAAAACATATCAGTCAAGATGGCCATGGGTGTGGCTGAGAACAAATTACATTTGTTGGCTAAGATGACAAATGTTGCTGCCAACATTTACTCAGCTGTAGCTAATAAGCGTTAATTCGGTGGTCAAACTAAAAAATTAATATGCACTGCATTTCACCGTGTATCATTTTGAGGTCTGCAACTCAAACAATCTAGTGTTGGTACATCGTAAAAAAGCCATGGCTGGAAGAATTGTTTTCAGGTTGTCCAATCCGTCCCACTACACGTCCATCCCACTCTTATGAACGCACAGCTTGTCCTATATCAATTTATTGTTAGGGGTTTGAGTCCTGTTTGAAACGAAAAGTAAACACAGTTACTTATAGTTTTAAGAAACTTAAAATTTTGTTACAAATGTGATGTGAGCATGTTGCTGATGGTGCTTTCCGACCTATTGATGATGTGTTGGAACGTGATTTGTCAAAAATATCTTGAGGGAATGTCTTTGAACTTCGCACAAACGTCCACGTGGAGATTCAAGGATGAACTGATTAGACTTCAGTGGTCAAAGTTCAAGCGACCGCACGTTCGCCCTCTTTTTGGGAACGTAATATCTCATGAACACCTTGAGGAAATTCCTTAATTTTGGTACAAACATCCACTTGGACTCAATGATGAACTGATCAGAATGTGATAATCCATGACCTCACAAACCATGTTTTTGGCCATAACTGAAGAATTCATACACTATAACAAACAAATGTCTATGAGGATGAGGTGATGATCCAAAAGGTCAAAGGTCAGCTTCACTGTGATGTCGTAATGTTTAGCTTCCTATCTGTTGTCCTCTGTAATGACAGTCTCTAAATGAGGACAATATGTTGCTGACTGCAGTTATATTTTCAAATGCAGTGACAACTTTCATTTTGCCAGAAAATACACTTTATACTACAAAAATCATATGAGTCCGGACAGAAATGGATCTTAACTGCAACTTGACTGGTTGGCCAAGGCATATTTTGAGGCAGTAGTTCTAGTATTCAGACATGTAAAACCAGCTAGTAGTTGTAAGTAAATTGCCAATACCTGGAAAAATATAAGCACATTATGTAATATTTTTATTCTTATCGCTTTGAAAGCTCAGATTCTGGAGTTTCAGGAGTAATTCAGGGTTGTGAATTGGTCTTTCTACTTTCTTGGACCTCCTGATTTACAAATTAGGCTGGTTGTTTCACAAGACCTGGGTGTGCTACAAAACTAAAATATATTATTATGATATAACATACTTTTTTAAGACCAAAGATTTGTGAGTCTCCATCCGGCTTGTGGAGCAGCAGAGGGATGTTTAATAATCACCCATTTTACACCGGAGGGGTTTTGGGTGATCGTTTTATAACTTTATGATTGGCGGCCTGAGTCGTGGAATTTGTGAATGTTCCTCTTGTTTCAGGAAGAAGAGAGCGAGGGCAGGGTTTGACTTCGGTGATGGATGTTGAGGTCTGGGGGCTGGAGGGTCTTGCGGTCCAAGTAATACCCCTGCCCCTTCCTCCTGTGCCTTTTAACTTCAACAGTAAAAACGGGTTTGGTACATTCCTTGGGCTGAAGAACAACTTTTGGTTGCAGGAAGCCACAGAGCCTCCTGACTGCATGTGGTTCCTACTTATTGTCTCAACCAGCAGGAAAGCACTGATTTTCACCACTGCCATGTTTTCACTTCATCTGCTGCTTTCCTCTTGCACCCACAGGGTGAGTGGTGGCTGTGTGCTCCATAATTGTCTATGTTTTTGTGCAAGTGTGTGCGTGTGTATCTGACTCAGTGACTGTTGATTGATGCATTGTTGGCAAGTTGTGCGCAAGTGTTAATGCAGGGGATTTTTATCTATCCAAACACAAAACAAATGTAATTTGCCACAGCACTGACAAATCCACAGCAACCTATCAAAAGGTTATTAATCATGTACTGTGCTGTAGTGGCATGTGCTGCTTTCACAAATATTAAAACACTGAATGATAAGTTTAAGATTTATTTGATTTCTGGGTGGTGTGCTCATGTAGTACGTCTGCACTTGCCAGCACTATGACAAAATGTTTTAAATCATTTTTCTATTCATTTGTAACCCAGTATAAAATGTATGAAATGCTCTCCTCTTTGAGAGGATTCTCACAGACCCCTTTTCCATACACATGTGCTGGCTTGGCTTCACTCAGTTTGACTCGGTACATCAGTCCAGAATGGCAGGGATTTGCATTTCCATTACAATATGGTGACTTGCTTGAAGGTGTCTTAAACTGAAGACTCAGACAAGCAGCTGTAAAAAGACGAATAAACACTGAACTTCTTATAAATTCTTTACAATAAAATTCCTGTGTTATTGTGTTCTTCAAAAGCTTTTATTATGACACAGCAAATCCGGGAAATTTTCAGTTTTCATCAGCATTAATTGACAGGAGTCCTGTACAGCTGAAAGCGAACATGACAGTAAAATACAGCAGATACCTGAATATAAAAACAGAGACACAAGAGCGAAAGTAACCGTCAAACCACAGACATTCAGTTCCAAAGAACTGAAAGCTGAACACAAAGTCACAGACACTTTTAGAAACAAGGAGAAGAAAGGGGGGTCGTCACAGGTTGGCTGTGGTTGACAAGACGTCACCGCAGTGGGTGTAGGTCGAGCTCGCTTTGGCTCCCGCTCTGAAGAAGGTCCATCTCGGGCACGTCTCGGCACAGCTCGGTGCAAGAAATGTGCTAATGGAAATGCAAATGAGTGCAATACGGTTTGACTCGGCACAGCCAAAAGTGCCAGTGAAAAAGCCCCAAAAGAATCCAAGCAGCAACAAGGACTGGGAGAACTAAGTCTGGGCCACACAGCCGACGTGACCAGCACACTTCATCTAGAGATTTAGAGTCTCATCTACTTTTTCCCCGGTGAAATGGTTGATTTCTGGAATAAATATACACTGAAAATGATTTGTTAATAGTTATATCAACTTTATGTCAGCAACGTGACACTTCTCACCACAGTTTTAAAATCTATATCTGCAGAATATGTCACATAAAAACATGAAAAAAATCGGGTGAGGGGCAGTATTTCTATGGTGCACTCTTTTCTCTTTCTCTTTCCCTCCCTCTTTCTGAGTGAGGGGGGAAATCCCACTGCTTTCTTCTTATAGCACTTCTCATCTCTTCAAAACAATGAAAGTTTTCAAAGATCAAATCATCATTGTGTTTTATTAATAGACAATTTATCTAATGATACCTATTTATATTAGATTGTCATAATAATAGGTTTAAATAAACATATATTTTGATTGCTTTTCTATTTTGACATAGCATTGCTACGACAGTGTATTTTCCTTACATTCATAAAGTGAGTATCTTGTTATTTTGACTCTAAAAAGGAACTAAATAAAACAAAATAAGCCTGTTGATTTTTAATTCTGCACAATGTTTTTGAAATTCAAAAATGAGGCATGCAGTGGGAATCTGTTTACTAAAGTATCTGATCTAATTTTGTACTATTTCTTATTTAAGTTTGGAAAAAGTAAAGAGATTGTGTCACTGTAAACTGTATTACTGCATTTTATGAAACAGTTTACTCAATTTTACCATGGTCAAATTACACTATAAAGAAATTGTCACAATTTTATTTCATAATTGGATATTTTAATGATATTTTAATATTATACTGAATATATTGATTGGAAATGTCCTCAGTATCCATTTCAGAAATCTCTTTCCAAAATGACATTTACTGTGTTTCTACATTATTCTGTTAAGTTTAACTTCAATTGTGATTGCAACAATCGAAGAACCAAGACGAAGACTCACATGGAGCAAACTATTTCAGATATTTCTCCTCATATGCCTGTCAATTAGCCTGGAAACTTCCCAGTTTCTGGCACTGATATCTCTTGATGTTTCCCTTCTGACAGCATCCACATGCAGAGAGATCGCAGAGGTCTCACTGAGGGTTTTTCGCAGATGGAAAAACTGTAACTGTTTATCATTCTGGCTCTCTGCCTGCGCTCAGCAACCACTGCAGCCAGGTGGGATGCGCGCCTCCATAGACTCTCTTGTGTAGACCCAGCGCTGCCTCGGCCTGCTGTGCAGCACCAGGCTGCAGCGGAATTTTCATTATTTTCAAAGAGGCTGCTCCTTCTTGGGTGGTCCTCCTCGCCATGTGTCGGCCCCGAGTATGTGTAAATATGTGTGTATCTCAGTGTGTATGTGTTGGGGAGTTTGTGTCTTGTTGCTTGCACATTTTGTGAATAAATTTCGTCCATGTGGCTTTGCAAGTGTGCTTTTTTTGCCCAAAACTGCACAAGTCACAGATTCCCTTCCCACGTAATTAGCCATGGCTGCAATTTACGAGGGTGATAATCTCAACTGGGCAGCAGCCAAGTGGTTAGGACACAGCTAAATACAGCTGTTGTCCACCGCCTTTTCTTTTGCTTGGTAGAAACTAAATAAGACCAAAATCTGATTAAGATGTCATGTGTTTTAAGGACTAAAATTAATTTTAAAAAATATATCAAGTAGGTCCTTTAACAGATTACCTCTTTTATGTGAATTTCATTTGCAGCAGATCAATAATTTTAAAAAACCTAAACGACAAAGACCAATTTGAAATTGTGTCAAACACAAAGTCACCACAGTGCAGTTTAAACTCCTCTGAAGCAGGACTTTTAAAAACAAGGAAAGTTATCATATAATCTTTATTTTTCTCTGTCTCAGCAATCAGAGACTTGCATAAAGACCCTGTTTACACCAGGCGTAGTGTAACTTCACCCCCATTTCCACCCACTACATAATAGAGTATTTGCACTCATGTCACGGTTTGGTCAGTAACCAGGATGACCTGCCATTTCAACATCAGAAGGGATTACACGCTGAATATTCAATTCAAGCCGACGTCAGGATGTCTGAACCAAAAGTTCAGGAAAATGTCTGAAAACTACTTAAAGTTACAGAAATTGACTTGGCCAGCAGGAAAGGATGCAACATTTTGAGTAACTAAGGTTAACGGGTGATGAAGATCCGTGCAAGCTGACTGCTCCGTCTTGTAACGATGACATGACAATCTTGCCTTTTATTAGCTGTCCTGACATAGTGAACTACCATCAGGCCCATACACAGCTGAAGACTTTAAATTTAAATATCTTAGACTAGAGGATTTTGAGTCTAATAGTCTACAAGTACAAAACTGTTTGGACCGAAATACTACAAACATCCCTCTTAAACCAATTTATTAAAGTCAATTGATAAGAAACTAATTTGTAGTAGAGATAATATATGGTTCACCATATAATATGCAGGTGGTACAGGTGGGTCACATTAAATAACTGCCTAAGTGACATCCTCTGCAAAAGTCTATGTATGTATTCATTCACATGGCAACAGCATCATATTAAACTGCGAACCAAAAAGAAGAATTAACAGGAAAAATTGATTCTCATGGCTGTAATGTACACAAAATATAGTCTGATTGCCAGAGTCAGTAAAACTTTACAACCTCCTTCTTCTTCTGTTAATTTCCAGCAGTCTACACAGGAGGGAGGAAGTAAGATATGATTGAGACCCATGTAGACACATTGGGACACTGAGCATGAACTAGAGCTGTTCACTCATGATTGGACCCCCAAAGATACAATTAATACCAGGTATAAACAAGGCCATAGTGTGACGAGTCGTACTTACTGCCAATTTCCCCGTGGCACTGCTGCAGAAAAATCCCTGCAGGATGTGTGCCACCCTGATAGAGGACATGCTGACAAGTGTTGACAGGATTCCAACAACGAAAAAGTGTAAATGTCTGAATATAAAGGATTTTATTAGAGCCAAAAAAGTGTGACAAAACATGGGTGCAAACCAGACCAAAAAACCAAACAAACAATGATTGAGCAACTTTGATTATCTGGATCCAATTTTTATAATACACTGCCTGGCCAAAAAAAAAAAAAAATCACACACCAATACCACGGCATCGTTTTGATGAGCTTGTGCAATGTCACAACATTTATTTCTGTCCAGAGTTGCATTAATGTTTGGCCAAGATCTTGTATTGATGATGGGAGAGTCGGACCGCTGTGTAAAGTCTTCTCCAGCACATCCCAAAGATTCTCACTGGGGTTAAGGTCTGGACTCTGCGGTGGCCAATCCATGTGTGAAAATGATGTCCCATGTTCACTCAACCACTCTTTCACAGTTTGAGCCCAATGAATCCTGGCATTGTCAGAGTGATGCCCTTGCCATCACTCTGGCACAGGGTAAATCAGGACTCATCAGACCACATGACCTTTTTCCATTCCTCCAGAGTCTAATCTTTATGAGCGTCACTGATAAGTGGTTTTCTTAATACAGCTGTTTAGTCCCAGTCCCTTGAGTTCTCTTCACATTGTGTGTGTGGAAATGTTCTTACTTTCACTATTAAACATAACCTTGAGTTCTACTGTTGATTTTTTTTACAATCTGATTTCACCAAACATTTAAGTGATCTCTGATTTTGTGGCCACATTTCCTCCACGAAGATGACATTCACCACGATCCTTCCAGGTTTTAATAATGTGTTGGACAGTTCTTAACCCAATTTTAGTAGTTTCATCAATCTCCTTAGCTGTTTTCTTTGCTTGATGCAAGCCAATAATTTGACCCTTCTGATACAGAGTAACATGTTTTCCACGACCACAGCATATGTCTTCTGACATGGTTGTTTAAGAAATGAGACTGCATCTGTTAAAGGGTTAAATAACTTGTTTCCAGCTGAAACATATTTATTCCTGCAGTAATTATCCAATGGAAAGCTCTTACCTGTTTGCATAGTTAAATCCAGGTGGTGACTTTTTTTGGCCAGGCAGTTTATATCTATCTTCATAACATCATGGTCCCAGCTGCAATCTACAACGTATTCTACCCATTAAGTGTACTTAGACACATGCAATTTGTCTGTGCATTTATCCCAATTATGTTGGACTGTGAAAAAGCTGGGCCTGAAAATGTTTGCTGAATGACCCTGTATGTTTGTCTCTCTTCCTCTCTAACTAAAATTCATTATTTGTTATCTATACACACACTAACCAGTTTAAAACAAGATGTGTGTATTGGTTGTGTATGTGCATTACTTTCTGCACAATGTACAGCAAACCAAAAAAGTGTCTGCTCACACATTTAATGTTTTTGTCCTGCTTTTGCCTAATGCATGTCCATTGTTTCTGCAGCATAAAGCACCATCAAATACTAAAATATTTGTGGTTGTTTGAGGCAGGGAGAGAAATTTGACTCTTCTCCTCCAAAATGATTTTTCCATTGTTTTGGCCAATCCCACAGAACAGTGAAACAGAGCCAAGAACTGAGCCAAAAGAGCCAACTGTTAGTTCCAGTCAGGCTGAGTATACACCAGCTCGTACCATTATCTAAATACCAATCTAGCACACTAATCACAGGGAGAAACTGCGACCAATTTTGTTGTCATGTCTTGTCGTGCTGCCAACTTACCAAAAACACTGCATGCAAGCTTGGGAATCATTTACCAATACCAGCATGATCCCGATGAAAAAGCTGAGTAGTCAAAAATCCACTACAGATACCATTTTTTCCCCAAATATGATTACACCACAGACACTATGTACCATGATTCCTACTTCCAGAACTGCATTCACAAATGTTTGAGCTTTATCTGCTGCTGTTGAGCTTTTAAATGATATTTAAACAACAGAATCTAAAGAATGACTTGCCAGAGGAACACAGGCATTGGACAGATGTCATGATGTCAAAAATTGTCATTGAAAAAATCTTGATAGTGTGGGACAAGGGAAGTGACACGGGTGATCGGAGCAGGAATAAATGACAGAAATTCACATGTAAAAAAAAATATCTTCCTTATTAAACTTTCACTAAACTTTCATTTTTTAAAAATCAGGAAGAAAGCAAGAGAAACAGACAGTAAATGTATAATCTGCAATGTTTTCCTAAAGAAATCAATGTATAGACTCATATGACATAAGAGGTATGTGGTGGTGGCTGTATCTGCAAAGACCTTCTGCCGGTATGTCCTTATTTTCACCAACCTAAAAACATTGGTATTTGAGGTCCTGATGCATTTAAGAACAGCTCGGACAAATCCCACTGACTCTATCTTTAATTTATACTTAGTGAAATAATTCATGGTGTATACACATGTTTAAATCCCATGCTAATAAAGGCAATCAGATACCTATTTTGTGCTAAAAAAGTCATTTGATAACATAAACACAAATAAAAATCAGTGACAACGCATCATGGCTTCGGAAATGTTTCATCTTGACCTTGAAAAGTGTTTTTAAAACTCAACATCATTGCAGGAACAGTGGCTTCTGTTAACAGAAGGCTCAAACAGAGAGAAGATACATGTCGACAGAAGAACATATCATCACGTTTTGTAAACATTGCGGCTTTGTTCTCTTGTTTGTTTGTTTGTTTTTTTCTAAAACCTTGTCAACAGATAAAGTTGTGTGTTGTCATAGCGTGACAGTAACTCTTGAGATCTGGCCCAAAATGTACATGTCTGACCCATACCTTCACCATTAGTACAGTTGTAGTCTTTGGCACTGGCAAGTCTAGTTCCGGTTTCTTAATGCCACAGATTTACCCCAAAGGCACTGACCTAGAAAGAGATTTTGCTGCTCTTGCATATACTGCCAGCACTCAGAGAAATGTATTGGATTACATTAAAGAAAGAGGTGTAGACAGAAAAATTTATGTTGGATGACGGAGAGAAAGCAAGAAAGAACAGATTATACGAGACAGAAAGAGTCTGAAGCCTGCTGCAACAAGCGCAGAGCAAGACCAACACACACTAAGTGATCTGTGGTCACTGAAGGTGTTGATTTACTGTATTTAGTAGAATAAAGAAACCTGTGCACTTTTCAGGTCTCTTGGATGTGTTTTTTTTGTGTGTGCGTCATTCTGAGGGAGTTTGTCCTTGTGTGTGTGAACATGCCTCTTTTTCTTCCCCACTGGCAGGAACAATAGCCTGCGGTGAAGTCCTGAGGAGCAGCCAAAGCCGGGAACAATGCGAGGGGCGTCGCGTGCCTCAGCAGGAGGTGGTTCATGCCCGGGCCCTCACCGGGGGCGAGGGGAGGAGTAGTCGAGAGTCACCACTACAACCAGGTGAAATGCCTGGCATGCCACAGTCCCATCTGGCTTCCTGCAATGGAAACCCAGAAAGGGAGAAATTGAAGGATTATGTTCACCGTCCAGCGGGGAGGAATGTCGGACTGGGAAGGACAGAGACAAGCCAGCGATGCAGATTGGACCCAGGCCACTGGCAGTCAGTGACCAAGACATCTGGCTTTAACTTCTCTGTAGGGGGGTGGAGTGTGGGGGTCCAAGGCCAAAATATATACTTCAAATAATATGTCCTCTATCAAAGTGAACAATGTATAGGGGTCACGTAAACCCAAGAATGATTTGAGGCATGTGTTGAACCAACAAAAAGTAGTAATGCAGATAGAAAATGGTCCACATGTGGTGGCTCCCTTCAATATAATATATTTAGAACACAGGCAACATGCAAACTCCATACAGAAAGGCTGTGTCAAATCCATGACCTTCTTGCTGTGTGACTGCCCAACTAGCCATATTTCCACTCCATGGTACAACTTGACTCGACTCAACTCTACTTGCTCTCCTTTTGGTTTTCCATTGTGAATAGAACCTGGTGCTTTTTTGGTATCGCCTTGATGAAGTTTGCAAGCGAGCTGAGCCAATATTAAGCAGTGATGTGAAAGCGCTGCAAACCACAGATCGGTTAGAGTAGCGCTGCACAGTGAGAGTGTGGTTAAGTGCACAAGAGCAAGTGACAGAGAGTGAATGCAAACTGAACAGAGGAAAAGGTGATCAGCAAAATTGTCAGTGTGGCTGTAAATGTACAATGCAGGTTAGAATTTTTCAGTGAATAAAGGCTGCAGCTTTTCAAGACTAAAGAAAAGTGCCCGTGTTTTTTTCCCAGCTGTGGAAATAGTGTCACTATGATGATTATCTAAGCCAACTTGAAGTGGGCACTATCTACAGTGGAAAAGATACAGATACCAAAAGCAAATACAATAGAGTCGAGTGAGGCCAAACACTGAATAAAATTTGTCTCAATCAACATGACTTTCAGACATGCTGAGACTCTGGCTGAACCTGCTGCCATCTGGGACAATCTAACACTTCTGAACATTTGAAACAGGATCAATGGATGAGTTCGTTCTACGGGGACTGGGAGGGTTATAAACAGTTCAAAGAGAGCATGCATCAGTGTCAGCTAAAGTTTCACCCTCTTTATGTACTGGTGTACAAGTGTTTTCAAGTCCATGTGCTTCCATCTACCTGTTTTTTATGTGCAGGAGGTGGAAAAGTCGGCATATCAGTGAAGGATGATGGAAACATATTTTTCAAATAGACAATGACGGTGCATCTGGTTCTTTTACCGTATAGATAAATCATCTGTGTCGGATGAAAGCAAAAAAGAGAGGATAAAAAGAGGAAGGCTGGGACTCTTAGCCTACAATCACAAACTCCTTTCAGTTCAAGTCTGACAGGGTACTCTAATCCCCTTTTTCTACAACAAATAAGTGTTTCCTTATCTGATATCTGGTTGTTTTGGTTGATCAATCCATCCTCTCCGGCTTTGTCACCCTAAACCAGGTGGTTCTCAGTGATGGTAGATGGTAAATACAGCAATATCATACTGAGACTTCAAAATGAACACATTTTAACAAAAACTATTGTACATACAGAAACAACAATGTGCAGCATATTGCAAAAGGATGCCAGAGGCCTTCACACAGAGTCAGTAGCAGCTTTACACAATCACTACTTCCCTCCTTACTCATCAAAACAAATACCCCAAATATACACACTTGAACATGCCTTAATCAGTGAGGTGTTATATAAACAGCATGATCAATGATTTTTATGTGATTGGTTGCTCTCAAATCATAAACAAGGTTATAATTATCTTACATTTGGCAACACTGGTGGTCTTTTTCTGTCGTGCCACTCTTTCTGTCACTTACAATAATGGGAGAAGTAACTGCTATAAAAGGATCAAAGTTTAAATAAACGTGAGGACAATAGCACGCCTTTACAGTTGATAAAACATGATAAAATGCCCACTCGGGTGCCCTTCCAGTGGAGAAATAGCGATTCAGTGCTACACATGCTATAAAATTAGTTTGCTTCTACATTCCTCTAAATGGTTAAATAGTTAATATGTCCCTTGTTATTACAGAGGTGCAGCAGTTTTTGTACTCACATAATGACTCAACTTTAATCTAAACCATGGACTGGAATTATTTCACCATAATTATCATTTTTGACACACTGGTGCCCTTTTTACATTTTTTGTCCCTGCCTCTCAGGCAGTTTGCCACTGCTCTTGCTTGTTTATTCTCCATACATAAATCATATTCATTCAACTTTGTTTCTCATCATATTTTTTTCCTTGGTCATCCACATCCCCCCTGCAGTGGCTCAATGCCCCACTGGGAGGGTCCGCCCCACAGTTTGAGAACCACTGTTCTAAGATATTGTCACTTCCTCCTTTGCTGCTGTCACAATTACCACAAGTTAGAGGGCTTTGTCACTTGAACTAACCATATAACGACATGTAATGAGTGATACTATTATTCTTCGTGGAACATCAATCTCATTTTGTGACACCGACAATCATTTTCTTAATTATTTGATTATTTAATGGCCAGAAAATAGCTTATAATTTACTAAAGGAAACATATAGTGACATATTTAAATTCAAATTAGGTTACTAATTAAGAAGAGTATAGTGAGAACCAGTGAGTTTTTGCTGAAAAAAAAAAAAAGAATCAAGATAGTTGGATATTCATTTTCTGTCAATAAACTGATCAAATAATAGATTTAATGTGGATAACACCTATTATATGTGACATCTGTTTTATTTAATGCTCTCATCCATTGCACTGCACTCTCATGATCTTTGCCTTTCACCGTCTCGTTTCATTTCAGTTCATCATCATCATCGAGGGGGAGGACACCATTTTTTTTTTTACTGCCCACTTGTTTCCCCGTAAACTTTTATGTGTATTACCAAACAATCATGTGTTGTTAACACACACACGCACACACAACCTCAGAGCACACACACAAACATAAAAACCTCGCCCAGCCCCCGACCTCCACTTTGCTGACTTGACATAAACACAAGTCAGAGAGGCTGAATAAAAACAAGCCAGGACACATCGCCGTGCTCACTTTTCCTTTTTGGCACCATTTCATGTCCCAGATCTCTCAATCATTCACACTGAGGGAGAAAAAGAAAATATCAGATTTCAATTTGATCGTGTCGTGAAACATCTGTCCCAGTTTCCATCAGCCATGAAGAGTAAATCCTCCACACATAAAGGCAAAAACAGTCCAATTTTTATGTAGGTCCCTCTCAGTTTGACAGACTCCCTCTTTTTTTTCTTTTGCCCCTTCCTACTCTCGCTTTTCTCTCTGTCTCTTTCTCTGTATCACCCTCCATGTCCTTCCCTAAGGTGTGAATTTGATTAAAACCAGATGCGCTGCGTTGGCCTTGAGACGTAGCCAGCGTTTTATTTTATATAATTTTTAATTCATAGTCCCCGAAGAGAGGGAAAGACCAGGATGCCAACAACACCTGGAATCACTCTGAGAGCTTTAAAATAAACAGGTTGTGCTCTCAGTGCCAATATTGTGTGTGTGTGTGTGTGTGTGTGTGTGTGTGTGTGTGTGTGTGTGTGTGTGTGTGTGTGTGTATTCTATATGTGCTTGTAAAGAGCAGCATATTTCCTTTTCCAGCTGCACTGTCCTGAAAATTTTACAATAAATAACTCTTTATCAACTCTTTTCGTACACATCAATGTCAAACTTACAAAAACATTTGCAGGATGCCAACATTTAAAGGTAAATTCAAGTTCAGTGGGATGCTCTGGTAGCTCACTTGGTAGAGTATATATACTATACATATATAAACTGCAGCTGTGAGCCCTGTTTCGAGTCCAGCCTGCAGCCCTTTGCTGAAAGCTCCCCCAGAAAAATATATATTCTAGTTCAGTCAGAGACACCTGCATCAAGCAAATGAGCATTTATAGTAAATTTAGTAAATGTATTGCAGAAACTTGAGGGAGCATTCAAAGAACATGAGCAGCAACAAGTTTTCTACTGTAAAACGTCTCCCATCTGAACATCTGATCTTAAGTTGAGTCAACAAAACCAAAAGCTCAGCACATAAAGAGGAGATTATGTTGATGGAGAGATAGTCTGCATTAGCCAATGAGACATGACCCAAAGGAGATCAGAATATGTTACAAAGATACAGTCACGAGAGAATATAGATTGAGAAAACAGGCTAAGAGGAAAATTAGTGTCCAGCTGTCGATGGTAACCTTCCATCACAGTTTACAGACAAATGTCAGACTTCCTGGTTCAACTGTACTTGCTGTAGTTGTGCATGTGTTACAACACTGAGGTGCTTTTAGTTCAAATAAAGGACTTCAGACCATCTCTTTCCATACCATTTGTTTGAGAACAAAGTTATCAGGACTGATGACATGACAGCCCAAGCTGCAAAAATAAGACCCAACTTGAAATACACCAGAAATATCCATTAAAATAAAAATCATTGTATCTATCCATTTCTGACACAGAGGCACGTTTCTCACCAGTTTGAAGAGATGTTGCAACTTCACCCTGCGGAAGCTTCTGTAAAAGGAGAGTAGAGTATTTGCAAGCTACTAATTACTTCAAACTGGAAGAAACTGAAGTACAGCAAAGCTAGGAAGAAATGATGATACATGTGATACAGAATTATGTCAACATATAATACAAAGGAGGCTTATCCACGATTATGTCACCACAGTGTGCGAACTGAGTCAGCAAAACAACCTGCTAACCCACAAATGTCCTCGTGCATGAATCATACATCAGTAATAGCATCACTTAACCTGTGATCTATGAAGATGAAGACGCAGAAACATACAAATGCATGACAACCCCCAACCCCTGGGCTGCCTCATGAATGCGTTGCCTGGACATGCCCTCACAGAGGTCAGGATCAAAGAAAAAGGAGGCGGGGCTGGAAAATTGGGTTCAATCAGAGCAGAGAATGGTAAAAATAAAAACAGAAATTTGTTCCTTATATGGCCCAAAATTATTTCAGTAGTTAAACGAGAACTTTGTTGTTGTTGTTACTGCTCCTGTAACTACACAAAAAATGGCAAAAAAAAGGAAAAACAAACCAATGTGAATATGTATTGGAACTATCAGCAAGACACTGCAAAATGTAATTAAACTATGAGTCAGATTACATGTAGTTCACTACTCTCCAACACTGCAAATGTCAAACACTCTGAATGTGAAATACACCGTTGCTGAATGTAACAGGTGTGCACAGCAAACCAGCTTCCCCTGAAGCAGATTATTTAAACATACAGATGGTCAGGTCAGGTGTCACTCACCTGTATGAGTGGCTGAGGAGGGACAATTTTAATGAGACCTTCGTAGGTCAGTTATTTAAGGAAAACCCTAAAAGCAACACGCACTGGTTTTTAGAACTGCATTTCCAGGCATGTCAGTGTTATTTGAATTTCAAATGAGGATGCTAAGCCTCATTGAAATGCATTGAATAAAATCAATGTATTAATTTGCATCACCAATGTTTGAGTTAAATTAATCTACATCTCACTGGCATCCTTCCTTTGAATCCCAGCCAGTGATTTTATCCTGCAGCCTCGTTTTCACGTCAGAGGTCGACTGAGGTCCACACACAGTGTAATAGGTGCTTTGGGACATGTTTAACCCCTTCTGTCTCCGCGTCCTGGTGTCCTGTCTTTTGTGTCAAATCTCATTTAATCACTGCTATTGATTGTTCTTAATCACTGCTTTTGGTTTCGTCCCGTTTGGTGAACACTTTTGCAGTAATAATGATACGCCCAGTGCCATCTGCTCACAGCGTGATGTGCAGATCTGATTATCAGCCATGTGGCACCTACTCCCAGCAGACATGCCCATACAACGCTCTGACGACCTGCTCGTCCAGTATGGAGATGCTCCAGCCCACCAGCTCATTACTGTCTGTCCTGCAGGATACTTACTGGTGGTACATTTTAAAAGTACATGTTAAAAAAAAGTGTTTTTAGTAATAGGTATAGTAATCTAATTTTTGTAATGGGAGTAAATGGCACTTGGCTTATGGTGCTAAAAAAAAATACATATTAAAAAATTCAAAACCAGCTTCTCTTTCCAAATTATCCTGACACAGTTCCTCGAGATAATTCACGCACCTTGTTGTGAGCAGTTTCATGTAGGAACTATTCTCTTTCCAGTAAATTCTACTACAGAGAGCACACAGTTCCTACATGAAACTGCTCACAACAATGTCTGTGAATTATTTTGAGAAACTGGGTCATGATTCCTGAAAAGAGACATTGCTGCTGAGTATATCAAAATAAGGCAGACATCACTACGGCCGATATCTGCAGAAATCTGCAACTCACAGCAAAACCATCTAAATGGATAAACAGCTCTACAGGTAAGAGGAAAAATGTGTGTTTTCCATTTTGGGGGTGAACTGTCCCTTTAAGGAGCAGTATTTAACTTTTGGGTAATACAGTTGTGAAAAGTGGAACCTTTAAGTCAACTTGGCTTGCATTTAAATTACACTGATACAAACTGTTGATTTGAAAACAATCAGATTATAAAAAGTTTCTGACCTAAAGCAAACGTGCAACTCATTTAAGTGTTACCAATTGAAGTAATAATGTAGAGTAAATTTGCAATCATGCAAATTTTTACTACTGCTTTGCTTTTGGAAAAAATGCATGATGTCTCCAAATCATTTGTCATTAGATTTTCATGGCAAACCTTCAGTGTGAAGTAAGACAAAACACAAAAGATCTAAACTCAGGGGTATATCCCTCAAACAATGTTCTACAATAGAGACAAAAAAGTCGAACAAAAAACAAACTGCGGTGAGAAGCGACTGAATTGTCATTGAGGGTTGCTGCTGCTCAGGGCGAGGACACTGAACTGATAATAGGCGCTCTGTGCTGGGCCTGTTGGCTTGCAGTTTTACAGCCTTTTGCTGTCTGGTAACTCAGCGCCAACAGATGTGTTTACACAACCTTTATTACCTGTCATTAACGAGCTGTCAGCGTGTGTGTGTGTGGAAACAATTGAAGGTTTACCTCAGAGACATATGTGCAGGGGCTGCGACTGAAAGGATGGGTGGATATCTGTAGGTTTGATCTGAAAAGTGAGAAAATTACTAAAGAAGCCCTCAGCATCGTGGGAGATCATCTTGTCTGCTCTCTAATCTTGTGCTTAGGGAGGTAAATGTGATTAGTCATATTAATTTTATGTGCGTGCATGCAGCAGAGAGGTCCAGGACATGTTAAAATTTGCATTAGAGGAACTGGCTGGATCCTGTCGGTAGAGCATTTAAAGTCAGGAAATTGTGTGAAGGGGGTTGGGCTTTGAAAGGTTCAGTTGCGACTAATTTAACTAATTGCAGCTCCTGTAGAGAATGAGTAATGAGTAAAGTAGGCTAATGTAATTCATTCTAACACTGGCTGCAAGGGGATCTTTCTCTTTGTATGACTGGATAAACAGAGACAGAAGACTTATTCATAAGAACAAACTCCCCATCTGAAAATTCAGCAAAATTGAAAATGAGCAACCACCACATTTTTCAAACTTTTCAAAACATATTCACATCGTTTTGTACAAAATTATTTTTGACCTGTGTATGGGGTTGTGGGAAACATATAAGTTTGGCCCTTCCCATAAACATATTTGTTGCAATAATGTTGCAAAACACTGTTTTGTTCCTTTTTCTCCAGCATGTTGCAACAGGCTTTGTGTATGAAAAGCATGTTTTGACATGAGTATGGTTTAATTTATCCTCACTCACAAACATAGATGTGTGAACATCAAACCACAGTTAGTTACATGGCCAGGGGCAACATACAGAAGTAAGAAATACTCATGCTGCAAACATAAACATGACATTACGTTTTTTTTGTAGGGAGGGGGTTGCATTTTCACTGTGTGGGCAACCTCTTCTTTTCCTTATTATTACAAATACAGAATAAAATAGGAATTACAATATTTGTGCTGTTCTTTAATCATCCCATAGAAGGAATGATCAGTTTGATTGTCTGCCACAGTGATGTCAAAGGTAATCGCTGCAGAGGGGAAGAGCTCACGTGCTGCCTCATGATGGACAAAAGCTTGCCAACACAAGACACTCAAGCAACTCAAAATGTGTGTAGGCCGTGTTAAAACTACCTTAAAGGGACAGTTCATCCCAAACTCCAAAATGGATATTTTTCCTCTGGTCCATAGTGTTATTTATCTGACTTTTGCTGGGTTCAGATGACTTTTTTGGCTGATTCATCTCAGATTCAGCCATCTCAACAATCAGATGAGAAATCTGGACTGGGACCTTAGTCTTTACCGATGTTTGGCCCAAATTATCTAGTAATGTGAGGAGTTTACAGATCCAGTCTTAAATCTCTCAAGCTGCCTGCAGTCTCATCTGGGCCACCCAGATCATTTTTAAACATGTTTGAGATTTACAAGTTAAATTCTGGATGATTACATCAGCATTACAATGGTAAACATCTGAGCCCTTGAGGGTGATGTTAGCTAGTACTCCACTGCTGGCAGATATTAAAACTGAGAGTTAAAATCTCACCTTCAGGTCTTGATAAAATAAAAACAACCCTTGTCATCTCCCACTAATTTTTTTCTCATGCAGACTCATTTAGCCTTCTGCTTTTGTTTTTTTCTCACAGCAAAATGTTAATAAGGCAAGTTGTTTCACCTCGTCAGTCTCTGTTTTGATTGCATCAGCTTCCCCATGAGATCACATTAAATAAGCTTCTCCATGAGCTCAACTAAGATTGTGCTCCCTCTGCATGATAGTCTTAATAATATCCTGTTGTGTGTGATGCACCATTATTTTCAAATCTAGTAGTGTGTGCATGTTTGAGATTAGAGAGAAGAAAATCTGTGGAGTTTCTCCATAATGCAGCTATATTTCCAGACTTAAGATTTAAAAGTCCTGAGCCCAGAGTAGCGTATGCATGTAGGAAACTACTTTATTTGTACTATAACAAGACAATAGTTCATCCACTCACAACAAGGTCTGTGGATTATCTTGAGTGATTACAGCTACTAGAGGGATAATTAGACTACAGGCTGAATGTAAAATATGTATTTCTAATTTGGGGGTGATCAGTCCCTTAAAAAAAATCAACACAACAATTAAATGATTAATGATATGTAAGAACATGAAAATAACCCAAATGAGGGAAGTGAGAGCTTGAGTTTATAAAGAAGGAAGTTAATGACACTGTCAGCCACACAATAGTTTCCTTGTGTTTTGGTGATTCAGTGTGATAAACTCAGTCTAACCTCCTATAAATAAGGCCTCTAATCTGACTAATGCTTTCTGCTGCAATGACGAGTCCTTGTTCCTGTCATTCCAGTCTTTCTCTGAATATGGTCTGAAAAAAAAAAGACAATCCTCTTAAAAAACTGCAGGGGAAAAATGAGTGGAGAGGCCGTAGACTAAAAGTGTCTGTTTATTTTCTGCCCGTCCAGAGTTTGTTGCTGTTTCTGGTTGGCTGCAGACTGAGCTTTGGAAAGGTCCACAGCTGCAGGCTGTAGTGTCCCATACAGACCACTGCAATCATAGTAGAGCATGTCAGCCAAGCAAACAGCTACAGTGGACACTCCGGGGAGTGTGTGTGTGTGTGTGTGTGTGTGTGTGTGTGTGTGTGTGTGTGTGTGTGTGTGTGTGTGTGTGTATCTGTTCTGTTACATTGTGTGTTTAGTTATGGACAGCTGCCAGTGGAAGGAGAGAGCAGTGAGGGGGGCTGGTTGGATATCAGTTTGCTCTGGCTCGGCGCCAAACGACTCCTCTGTTTTTCTCAGCTGGCGATAATAAATGGAGAGGCAGAGAGAGAGAGAAAGAGCGAGACTGACCAAAAAAGAGGTAGAAAAGAAGAGGAAAGAAAGATAGGGTTGGATTAGGAAAAACAACGAGACAAGAAGAGATTAATGTGAGATGTAGAAAGATTGAGATGTACAGAAAAAGAAGAGAAAAAGAGAGGAAAGTGAACAGAAAGAAAAGAGAGGAGTGGAATAACTTAGTTGAACAGACATGGGTTGAATGTTGTGTACTGTAGTATGCAGCAGCAGGAGGATGAGGAGGAAGTAAAAGGAGTAAGAAGAAGTGGGGGGACTGTGAGGAGGAACTGACAGGAGAATGAAGAATAAGCACCAGGAAGAGGAAAAGAAAGGACAAACAATGAGGGGAAGGAAAGGGAGAAGAAGAAGGAGGAAAAAGGGAGGAAAATGGACAGCAGTGCCCCTTGAGTCACTGTCCTCAGACTGGCATTAAAGATAAGACTGTGAGCAAATGTCAGAATACAGAAAAGACACATACATCTAAAAAAAAAAAAAAAAACAGTTATATTTCAGTTCAGTTTCAGTTTATTCACAAAATCATTCAAGTTCAGTGCAATTATGTAAGACATGATGGAGATATGTGAAATGTGGTGCCCTAATAAGCTTTTTGAAGCTTGAGAATTGTCACAAAGCAAATAGCATTCAAAATATATGTTTGCTAACAACTTGAAAAAGTCCATGTATTGTAATATTTGAAATGTACAGAGTACTTAAGACAAACCAAAGATCCTAAGAAACTAAAACCTAACCTGGCCTAAACCTTACAAAAACTACTAAATGGTCATGAAACTTTCTTTCATCAGTTGAAACATTGGTAAAATTGGTAAGATACAATGAGTACATATGACATATGGAAATAATACAATTTAAAAGGATTTCATAGCTTCTTTACAGAGTCAGAGCTGCCAGTGACTTTGTAGTGGGGACACTAAATAGCAGATGATATTGTAATGTCTGGCCAATCACTTTCCACTTGTTTTCATGTTCCTATTTTGATGACAAAATCATGACGTCTATTTTGTTTAAAGTACACTGCCAGCTGAACAGACGGGCACAAAAAAATAATATTTTACCGACCAACAACAATCAAACATTTCTGTTAGGGAAAGGTCATGGTTTGTGTTAAAATGACTACTTAGCAAAGGTTAGGGGAGCTTTGCCGTCATAGTTACTATAATAAGCATGTTAATGTTAGGGATTGATGCTTTATATTGACTGGAGATGAACGGCGGCCTCCCATTGTTGAAGTCCAATGTTTTGTTGGTCCTTGTTGTCTCGTCTCCAAATGTGCACACAGTCTCTATGGTGGCAGACTTTGCAGTCCGCCTTTGAGTGTGACTGTTGAGATGTTGGTCGGACGGTTCATAACAACCTTCAGGCACTGCATCTGATGGTCCTTAGCGCAAGCAAGTGAACAGTCAGTTCTTCAAATTGACGTGTTTGAAGGAGTGTAAGGCAAGTGTAAGGATGTGAGCAATCTTGACACAGGCCAAATTGTGATGGCTAGGCGACTGGGTCAGAGCATCTCCAAAATGGCTGGTCTTGGAAGGAAAGGAAGGACAACCAGTGGTCTGATGCCACAGAAGAGCTACTGTTGCACATATTAGTGAAATAATTACTGCTGGCTATGATTGAAAGGTGTCAGAACACACCGTGCCTGTGGGATTTGCTGGGACAACAAGTCCAATCCATTAAGGCCCCACCTTATAGTCCCGAACGAATGCATACATGGACAGTTGCAGATTCCACAGATGCCAATCAGTTCTATTTATGCTGCTTTCAAGAGTCTGTTTGGAGGATGCACTTCACACGTGTGGTAGTTTGGACAGTTTAAACAAACACAGGCCTTTCACCCGGAAGGCTGGTGTTCATGGCCGTAATGAGACTCTCACGTCATGAGTCGCTTCAGTGACATCATGTGACCTTCGTCATGTAATGTATTTATTGTAACTCCAAACATGGTCTCATCGTAAACCTAACCAAGTAGTTTTTTGTGCCTAACCAAACTGCAACCATTTCACAGCATTAAATACCTGTCAAAAAGTCTTCCTGGCCACGTCAGATACAGCTGTTACAAGGGTTCCTTGTGCCTCAGAAGCAGATGCCGAGGGGCGATGATAAATTGTCAGTAGTTGGGATGAGAATGTGTTGGGTGACCTTATGGTGACCTACATAATATTACAATATTAGGCAGGTGGTTTTTAGGTTGTGGCTGATCATTGTAAGTGACCTGCATTAAAGCAGTGCTGACAGTTGATATGCATGGATACATCAGACCACCCTTGTTCACAGTTCTTCTGGTTCAAGGTGGGTCAGATTTTGGTTAACAGACATCCCTTGTTGGGACTGAATTAATGTTTTCTACTGTGAATAAATACATTTCAAGCAGCATGTTGCTGAATTGGGGCATACATGCACATGCACTGTGGGTAAAAAAACACACACAGTGCGTCAGAGGGTTGCACATTAGCGTCATGTTCACCCATTTAACTGTACAGCGGTTACAATCATAAAGATTTACAGCGACAGAACCTGTACATTAGATCCTCACACACACACATGAAGCACCAGACCTATCATCCCAATTGGTGACTTTGATCGCAGCCACCACAAATCCAGCCAGGGCGGTGTTTATAGTGTGTAGTTGTCGCCTCTGTGCAACTTTAGTGCGGAGGAGGGGGGCGTGGCAACAAGCGACACGACTTCCAACTTCATAAAGAGCAGCCAAGCGCAATTAGTACTGTTTTTACACTCCAGCCCTGCTACCCAGCAGCCCCTGGCCTTTTCATGTAGGCTTCTCTGTCTCTCTCTGCTCAAAATGTGGGGAGAAAAGGAGGGGTGGGAGGCAGTGAACCAGTCTCGCGAGCTAATTGGGACCCACATCTGACACAGGCCTCTGCACTGATGTCAGATCTCAGCCCAGATGTGACGTTGTGGGAAGATGAAAGAAGTTAATAGACAGGGTTTTGTTTTTTCCATCCACAGAGGCAAGGAGCTAGTGGTGGTTTGATTCCATGACGGAGGGTATAATGGCTTGATAACACTGTCGGACTCTCCGTCTTGAAAATGAATCATAATCCCAATGTGGTAAGCAGACAGAGGGAAGTCAGATAAAAGAGGCCGGCTCCTGGGGTTCAGCTGGCTTTCCAAAATGTTTGTTGTTGTTAGTTTTGAAGTTTTCTGTTGACGATAAGAGCGCCCTCTGATCATACGGCCTTATTATTGACCTACCCAGAAGGCAGCTCATTACAGCTATCTGATAACAAAGAGAAAAACAAAAAAAAAGCTGATTTGTGTTTTCATAACAAAAGATAAACATACAACATCTCCTTCCCAGTGGCTTTGTTTGCTTACTTTGCCCCCCCCCCCCCTCTCCTGTGTGTGCTGCAAGTGTCTCTTGAGGGTGACAGTGTCTTAGTTTGGGGCTTTAAAATCTTAACACTCTGCTGCTTTGTTTGAATCAAAGGGGTGGAAATCCTCTTGGATGCAGTAAGAGCAGGGATTGGATCTATTACTGAGACGGTCAACAAGCCACTCAGCTATGAAAGAGCCAAATCCTCCACAGGAGAACACGTTATCCATTAATTCACTGAAGGGAACATGGTTATTAGTGTAGATCTAAGTGCAGCATTATGTGGAGCATGTCCACAGTTAATACTTTGATGGCAGGATAGGTGCTTGGGCCAAATTTTTTTTTTGCATTTTAGCATCTAGTACCAACTTTCAGTTTGGAAACAGTGTCCTCTTTAAGCCAGGTCTCACTCATTCAAGTGACTTCTTAATACACCCATCAGTGGCTGTATGGGACCTCCACGCCCTCTGTAGATTAACAGCTCATTATTACGAAACAAAAACACAACTATTTGTCTTTTCATTTGATTAAACACTGATGAAAACATAGTACTAAACTGGTAGCAAGGTGGAGCAGTAGTGAGCACTTTCAGCTCACAGCAAGAAGGTCATGAATTTGTGTGACAATGCAGTTTACATTTGCATTTTACTTTTGCATTTAAATAATTTATACTGACCTTTTAAAGTGTGGTAAGTCAAAGTTGAGTCACTGAGCTGGCCTCTACAAAACCTAATGGAGATTTACAACAGACTGAATAATAATCTGCACTGTGTCCTTATAAAATGACTTGTCATGCTACATGGTATGAACAAACACCACAAGTTCGAGGGGCTCAAGATGTTTCAGTAAGTCTGAAAATGATGTGACTCGTGTACTCTGGCCTTCACAGCCAACCAAGACAAACACCTCCGTAAGATTTTGTGTAGTATTGTGCTTTGTGTTTGTGTGTCAGCGCTCTCCACCACCATCATCAAAACACTAAATGAGAGAATATTTAGGAATGTTTAATATATAAGAATACCGTTCACCTCTGAAAGGCGAAACCGTGGTGCGCTGAAGCTGTTTTAGTTGGATGGTCTTTTAATTTGTCACCAGTCTGTGTTTGATCAGACAAAGAAAGTGTCAAAAAAACTGATAAGATCAGCACCAACACGTTTGTATAAAAAAAAAGAGGGAATTACTATTAACTCGATGCAACCAGAAGGCTGTCGTCCTCCCGTCTCGACCTTCTACTTCTCTCAACGGTCACATGGGGGCATACTTGAACCGACAGACTGCTCTTTCTCACCCACTCTGGACTGTTGTGACACACACACACGTGCACACACAGACACGCACACAAACACACACACACGCCCTCACTCACAGAGGGCTCCGACATTCACTCTCACACAGGGAGACACCCCCTCTCTTTTGAAAATACACAATCACCATTCACTCTGCAAAATCCACACACACCACGTCCTGTCTGCTTGGGTACACTTCATCAACACACACACGCTCCCGCACACACGCACGCTCAAACACACACACACACACACACACACACACGCTCACACTTCACAGAGGGCCCCTCGCCTTATTGCCCCTCCATTTGGCTGGTGCCATTTGTTCCACACGTTTTGTCGGAGGCTGACGGAAAGCTGCTCAGAGCTGGTGGTGCTGTGAGGCCACATGATGGAGGTGCTTGTCCTGACTTGTTCAAGACTTATGTCATGACCTGAGACTTTACTAAACATTTATCTTTCAGACAAGTGATGCTCTTCAAACACAGGAGACTTTAATGAATCTACTGTTAGAACAGTGAGGCTTTAACAATACGAGGAATTTGAACTTATCCTACTGTCACTGTTACTGAAAGCATCACTACAAGCCTTTTTTCTGTCTGAAAAAAATATCTGCAATTATAGGAGGGTAACCATATCAAAACACTTGTGGTTTTTACTCCCGAAGATACCTGGAGATGAGGATGAAATTATGTCATGTACTGAATTTCGAAGTAGATTTAGTCACATCACTAGTAAATATCAAGTTGTTATCTCATAACTAAAAACTGTGAATGGAGATTCTGATATTTTCTTGCCCCCAAAATTCTTAATTTATGGGGACTGAATTAATTCAGTAATTGTTGAAGGCCATTTTGAAAAATGTAAGAAAACTGTTGGTATCTTAAAGGGACTTTAAAGCAAGATTGATACTTGATCATACTTGATCCCTTGATGCTTCTATGCTGCCTGTAAATGCAATTTTACTTTTTGTAGCCTGTTTATTTATATCTTGCACCAATGATAACTAAAAGATGCAAAACACAAAAACAATGTGCGCAACAAGGCTTTTTTGATTCGTGAACATGGATGTTACATGGTCCAACCTTCAGCCTTCAACCTTCCTCCTACAGACGGCAAGATGTTTTAACCTCTCACTCTCTGTTTCTCTCTCAAACACACACTTAACATCCGTCCCTCGATCTTTCGCTCATTATCTTTCTCTCTCACTGCTTATGAAAAGCTACATTTATTATTTTCTGTGTGTGCACATGCAGGCACATACAAGACCAAGAAAACCTTCTGATTATGCTCACACGAACTGGACGGACCACACACCAGCATGCACACAGGCACATGTGGTGAACACACACACACACAAACACACACAAACACACGCACACACACACACACCTGAGCCACACTTGGCTCAGTGGGTGGTGCAGAACTCGCAAGATTTTGCCTCTTTAAACAGCGCAGTAATATGCAACAAGGTGGAGAAGGGTGTGCTGTTTAATCAGGGGCTTAAAGAGTGAAAGTAAAGAGTAAAGAGTTGGCACTGCGATGAAGGTGCTTTCACCACTCTCTTTTAAGTATTTTCAAATGTTTCTTTTCCTTTTTATTTTGAGTTCTTACATCTCTGTTCCTCACATGTCCTTCCAGCAGCTAAACTTTACACTGACAACACTTAACAATGGTGAGTTATTGTACAACATTAAAGTATTAAGGCAGATTTGATCAAATAAAGTTCATGGTACAGGTTGTAACATTTTAAACTTGAAGCAGAAATGCAGGTGAAAAGACAGACTTTCTTGAAAGCCCTGCAAGATTCCTGCATCGAAGGTTGTGTAGACCGGCCTAGTGATCCTTGGCTTGTACTGTCCCCACGCAAAGTATGCTGTCTCTCTTTGTCCTGGGGTTACGTGTGTGTCTTGAAAAACTGGAATGTTTGCACATTGTTTGTCTGAAATGGAATGGATTTTTTTTCCACACAAGACTTGTGAAACACTGCACAGTGAAGACTCAAATGTAAAATTACATAACTAATGTAATTTTTCAATTGCATACAATTAAATGATCAGTCTTACAGTAAGCTTCACCAAAATCGTCTTATCCAACCTCAAACCAAAAAGCTGCAAAGCAAGTTTAGTTGTTTAACAAATACAATAGTACAAATTGCCAGGTTTTGCTTTTTGCTGTACTGAAAGTGCTGTGTTCTCTTCCTCTCCAGCAATTTCACTAAGAAAATGTTGTACTTACTTCGGTCAAGAATAACATAATACCTCTGCTAAAACTGATAATTTCTCATTAGACAGATGGGAAAATAAATCACTCACATGTGCTGTTTAAACTCCTTTATTACTTTTATTTAAATCAGACACAAGTGACTGTAAAAAGATGTGAAATCTCCTTTTTTCTTTTGTCTTGTCAGATAGCTGTAGTGCAGAGGGTGTGCTCTGATATAGTGATTATGCAATATCTGCACCAGTGACTCCAAACATGGAGGTCAGGACCCTGCAGGGGATCCCAAGATTAATCTCAGGGGTCATAAGATGAAATGGATAAAGAAAATAATCTGTTACACAAAACTAGTTTTGTTTTTTTCCCCCATTTTTACTTTTTATGCATAGTTCACCTATTTTGGCCCCTAAAAATCTTTAAAGTGAAGCTGTGGTAAAGAATAACTTCATAAATACACATTGCTTCATTTTGATGTGTCTCAAGCAAAAAAGATTAGTTAATAAAATATAGCGTATGTTCATAAATAAACAAGTGAATAAAATAAATAACACATTATTTTATGTTTATGATTTTGCAGTGTAGTATGTTGCATGATATCATGATAAATTACACTTAACAAATCAAATGATGGCCATTCTTCCCAGCGACCGCTCTCCCATACTGACTGTCTAGGAATGGCTCAGCGATCACAAGGATGGTTTTTGGGGGGTTGAAGGTAAAAAGGGGGATGAATTTGGGGGACGGACAGGAAAGGGGGGTGCCCACGGTGTCTTGGAGCAGATGGCATGCCTCTCTCTCTTTTTTGGTGACGTCCACTGGGAATTGGAGAGGCCTTTAAGCATTCCTTTAGAGGCCAGAGACAGATAAGTGAGTTATGCAGTTCACCACCATCTGGGCTCAGACAGCGCCTGGCCTGCAGCTGACAAGTGTGTGCGTGTATGTGTATACTATAGTAATAGTAGCAGGGAGGGGTTGGGGTGTGTTTCCATAGTGATAGGTCCTATTCCTGGAGAGAGGTCTATGCATACACTCGCCGGTGCTGTGTCGTCATTGTAAACTCAGATGCTGACTCTGACAGCGTTTTTTTGTTGTTTCTTTCTTCTTTTTTGTCCTTTTTTTTCCTGCCCTCCAGTCCCCACCGTCATTGTCAACAAATTTCGGCCCATTCTTGTGCAGCTGACAGTGTCTTCATGGAACATAGCATCTGTTGTGAAACAGAGGGAGGGAGCGAGGGATGATGGCAGGGGACCATGTTCGGTTTGCCAATTTCCACTATTCCCATCGTTCAAGGCTTTGTGTGCATTGTAAAGATCCTGCACTGCGCTGCCAATTCTGATCTGCGCTTGACCTGCTGCATATATGCCTGTTGGTATCTGTGTTTAGGTCTTTTGTTTTACTCAGAGGGTTAACATTGTGCAAATGCATCTGTGTGTACAGCCCTGAAGTTTTTTTTAACTCTGTATTTTATTTTGTACCTGCCTTGTTACTTAAAACCTTTAATCAATAAAACTTATTGTTGCACTTCCAGTGAAATAGCAACACAGCTGCAATCGCTATTGCTTCTTGTTTCCACTGCAACTTCCATCACACTCAGGCCTACCACTGATGAAACTTTAACAACCATGCCATGATTGTAATAACTTAACAAATGTGAAAAACAGCAAGCCTATAAAGCAGACTGTATTTACAAAAACATACATTAACCAAGTGAATTATTTACTTAAATGTGAACTCTCACCCTGGACAGACGCAGAAGAAGAAAGAATGATTTCGTGTTTAAGGGACAAGTATGTAGCAGAAACCAATGCCACACATCACAGCACTTATGCTGGACGGTGCTGGAGGAGCTTCTTTGCTAAAATCATTAGACTCTACAGGACAATTGCATGGCGACACCTTCTGAATAACACCCTGCGATGGATTTAAATTGGAAAAATTTGGCCGTTTTCATCTTTGGCAGGCATCTGTTGGCACTCTGACGGGGTACAGTGCCATCTCTGTGAAGATAAGCTGCTGCTCAGCCCCTCGATACATTGATTTCCATGTACACAATGTAGGCTGAATACCCACTGTGTAAGTACAAAACCCCAAAACACACACTGAGACAGTTTCCCTTTTTCCCTTCAGCCTCCCTCTCTCTTTCTTAAGTCTTCTTCAAAGCAGCCGACCGACTGCCACATCACCTGCTTCTCTTTCCCTTCTCAGCAGACCATTCATCTCTCCATCTATCCATCCATAAACATTTAAGTGTGTGTGTGTGTGTGTGTGCGCGCAGGCATGCATGTGTGTGTGTGTGTGTGTGTGTCTGAGCAGGCCTTTCCTGCTGTGTAATTGCAGGCTGCGTATCAGCCCATTGCTGTTGCCCTGCGTGGAGACTAAAAGATGTTGCTAATCCGCCAACAGAATACAGCAGGTCAAGCAGCCAGCGGCGGCTGAATTCAACCCCAGGACCACAGCCACAAATTAGGACAGGCTGACAAGGCCCCGCGGCATTCTGGGTATTGTTGTGAGCTGCCAACAGGCCTCAAAAGCTTCTGGCCCGATGTGAAGGAGCAGCCAAGTAGAGGTGAAGATTAATAGTGGCTTGGTGACCCGGGAGCACAGCTGTATATCTGTATCACCATCAGACACTTGGGCATAGTGCACGTCTGTCCATCAGCACCAAAAGTTCAAATTTGATCAAAATTTTCTGCAAATAAAAAAAGGAAGAAGAATTTTCAGCTTTTCCATCAACTTTTCTCAATGTGCAAGTAGCTGTTTTTTCAAAATAAAGCAACTATGTCCAAATGTGATGCTAGCAAACGCATGCAGCTGACAGCTCACGGGATGAACCCGAACTCTGCCGCTCCTCGGTGCTCTGCAGCCTGATGAATGATGGTCCTTTGTTGTGTGTCCCATAAAGGCTGCCGTGGCCATCCCTTTTCATAGGACCTGGCGAGCAAATGTGAGGCGTGAATAGCATTAGTCCGAGTCAGTGCACCCATAGCGGTGTAGCCAGCCCTGAAAACACAGCCTGCTAGCCCTCCTCCCCAAGTTTTATGAGCCAAGATGATTGAAGGAGAAGAAAACCGCTCTGCCAATGGGAAGGGTCGGGGAGGAGAGGAGCGAGGAGGAGAGGCGTGAGAGATGGATGGATGGACAGATAAAACAGAGACAGCAGCCGCTCAACAGAGGACTGACATCCCGTGCAAGAAGGGACGTGAAGGGGAACAGGTTTGGTTCAGAGGGGCTGAAAGGCATCAAGACAAAGGGACATAGAAGAAGAATGGAGGTGGAGGACTCTGGCTGTCAGGACTGGCGCTGGGATGGAGTTAGATCTCATTTCTCAAGTGTCATCGCACTATCTGTGTCTCCTCCTCTCTCCTCTCTGTCCAATTACGGCCACAATGAAGCAGGCCCCTTCCTGCAGAGCTGCATATGGCTCTCTGGTTGTAAAGCCATCACTCCAGAGTGAAGCTATGCAGCTTTTGATAGGTACAGTATGTGTGAGACTCAAGGGGCCTCAGTAGGTTGTTGTTTGACTGAGCATGAGCTGCTGCTCTGACAACTTGTCTCAACATGATTTCCTGTGAATGCTGACATGCCACCAGCCTAACACGGACTATTTAAACTGTGTAGAATTAAATCATCCTCTGTCAGCTTCAACACTGACCTCAAAAATTCTAATTCATTTCCAGCCATGCCAGCAGGCTCAATCTTTTTAAACTAACTTTTAATGGTAAATTAAAGCTCTATTGTGTGATTTACTATGAAGAGAACAATGCTGTGTTCTTCATTTTGATGATTCTGATGTGAAAAATAGTTTAAAAGTGTAGTTTCTTTTGTGAAATTACTATTAAAAGGAAGAACAACCTTGAGTAGCTGCACTGCACCTTTATATGAGTCCCCTAGGATTTTGTGGGGTTTTTTTTCTTTCTTTCTTTTTTTTTTTTGCAGCCTAAAACGCTTGATTTCACAACAGCTTTTCTAAAAATAAAATGTGTTGCATGTTGCATGGTTTTAATTTTTTTGCACTGAAATTGCAGGAGTAAGTGAGCACTGCAAGGATCATATGTTCAGTGAGCATCAAACACTGAATGTCCTGCATAAAAGACACGTCATAAAAGAAAACACAAAATTCAAGCAGCAGGTGAGAATTCAAAATATAATGGAATAGAGAGGTGAAGTCATGCCCCTTCTGGTGGACCATCATGGGACCTTCTTGTATTGTACTTATGTATTGTGGCGAGAGATAAAAAAAAAAAGTCCCCATTTGTTGTAAAATTGTTGAAGTACAAGACTGTTAAGATACATAATTAGAAAGACTACACACCCAGAAGCTGTGACAAACAAACTGTGACTTTCTTGTTATGTAAAATGATTTTTTAAATTGACAGATATCATATGTGTGATTCGTGGCACAATTCAAATGGAAACAAAAAAATTATTTGTCTCTCACCTCAGACCCCTGTCACATTAAATAATCACATTGGATCATTAGCTGCACTGGTGTGTGTTTTCTGTGGGAATGCAACACTCGTAAACACACACACACACATTCACCATATGGTGATGGTGATCTATTGATGGTGCAGTTGCAGGATCAATCAAACAGGAATCAGTGTCTTTCTCGAGGACACACTGGCAGCAAGTCTTGCATGAATGATCAGGTTGTTTGTTCAGTGCTGAGCTGGGTGAGTTGGGTCCTTTTGCTGCTTGACTTTTTGACTCGTCACCACGTGCCTGCTTTGTTATTTAATTAATTAAAAGCTGTTAGCTACAATCACTCATATGGTGCTGCAAAATATCCATGGACAGAAGGTTATGAATTGCTTTTAAAAGAACCTAACAATACAGATAGACTGTGACTATATTGCTGTTTTAATTGACAGAGCGTACAGTGTGATATAAAGTACTATAATCTAGATCTCATTTCTCAAGTGTCATCACACTATCTGTCACACACTTTCTGTGGCTTCCTCTGTGCAATTACAGTAACATTGAAAGTAAAGACAAGTTTCTATGGCTGCATGGCACCTTCATGTGTCGTTAGATCAAAATTCCCCTAATTTCTGCGCAATGAAGGCAATAAATAGACATCACATCACTGGCTGCTTTGGACAGACAAGTCTCTGTTGCTCTTTGCACCTTTATGTGTCGGTTAGATTGAAATTCCCCTAATTTCTGCACTGCGAAGACATTCAGTAATCACACTGCATCACTGGCTGCACTGATGTGTGTTGTCTGTGGGCATGCAACACTTGTAAAAACACACAACGCAAATGCTGACAGTAATCTATTGATGGTGCAACTGCAGGATCAATAAAACAGAAACAGTGTCTCTCTCTTTGACTGCAGCTAACATGACATAACAGGTTGTTTTGTGGTGAGCTAGCTGGAAAAATGGTTGACTTTCAGATCTGCTTTTGCTGCTTTACAAATTGACATGTCGCCACATGCCACCACTTTAATACTTTAATTAACAAGACAGGTAGAGATACATTTATAACTTTTTTAAATCAGGGAAATCCAGTTGAGAGCAAAGTTCCCATTCACATTTTTACCTTGCAAATGCACAATCACAAAAGTACAGTTCAAACACATGACAAAATATTTACAAAAAAGAAAAAGTTAAGTCAAACAAGTACATTGCACTAAGACAAAGCAGACAAACAGGAGCATTCATATAAAACATTAATCTGTTCCAGCTAAGGGAGTCCTGAAGCTTATTCCACCTATGAGGGACATGGAAAGAGAATGTAGTTTTCCCAGTTCCTTATTCATAAATGGGATATCCATGGTACGTGATCCTGATAAGAAGTACTGTATCCCATATTTCTAAGTCTTAAAAGTGATTAGAAATAAAACATCAGCTTATCAAGAACAGTTTTAGCTGTAATCTCCATATGATGCTGCAGAAAAGTCATAGACATGAGGTTATAAATGACTTTTGAAAGAACCTAATAATACAGACAGGATGTGAACACATTGCTGGTTTTGGAGTGTCAGATTTTGAATAATTTGTCTCAGGCTTTAAATTTATAGGCCATATGTTTTTGCAGAGGGAATTATTATAAAGGAGACTGAACCTTTTTTGACTTTTGATGCTCCTGTGGTGGAATGAGGACAATGATGGAATTCAGTGGTCAATGGTGGTCAAATCAATAGCGTGACCTCTTCACCTTTCCAGGCGGGAAAACTGACTGACCCCATAGAAAATAGACATCCGTTTGTTCATGCGCTTTACACTAGACATAAAAATGTCTAACTTAGGTCAATTGGTGCAGTATTGTGTCTTAAAATATGTATTTTTTGTTCTTCAATTCTAGGCCTCAGTGGAAGATTCAGGGCAATATATAAATATATAAATTATTTCCTATATTAATTACATATATACATATAGCAAATTTAAGCTCTCACGACCAACATTCTTAAGGCACCTGTTCTAAGAAAAAAAAAAGTGACAATATTGGACCAAATGATCTGTGAAATTTGATATTTTTTGCAGTGTGCATTCATCAATTGCGCCAACTTCTTGCAAACATTTCCAAAGCTGCTGGTTAATAGTGTATCCTTTCAAATGCAAAGACTATATGACGCTCACTGTAGCCTTTATACTGCACTCTCGCCGAAGAGGTTACACAAACATTCATTTTTACAGCTCAAAAGATAATTAAAAAAAAAAATGAAAATGAAATATACATATTTTTCACTGTTTATCAGATTTAAACTATCCTGCATGGAGAAAGGTTTTAACAAATTGGAAAAAATGTAAATTATTTATAGACTTCTTTGCAGTTTTCCCCAGAATGAGCTAAACTTTAAACTGAAACACTTGGAGCAGCTCTCTGACTCACTAACACTGTGTATGTTTGCGGTGCAGAAGCAGCCCAGACGAGACGTTTTAAGCCGCTCGCTCCATCACGTTGTGAAACATTGTAAAGGATCTGCTTTTCTTCTGGGCAGCGTTAAATCCGATCCCCTTGATGCGTGGGGAGAGCAAAGTGAATTAGAGATTGAGGTGGGAGGCTGATTAACCCCCCTCCCACCACCTCCACCTCTCCCACCTCCTCCTCCTCCTCCTCCTCCTCCTCCTCCTCACCCCTTCCAACCGAGACCAAAGTCGCGATGCAAAGAAAAGGAGGAGACAGAAAGAAGATATTTGAAAAGCTGCCACGAGTTCCCTGTCACACCGCCTCCTGCGTGGATTGAGCCGTGCTCTTTGTTATCCACAGGCATGAATACTGAGTGGATGTAAAGAGAAAAAGGCGAAGGAGAAGAGAAAAAAAAAGAAAAGAAAAACATTGGGGCACGTCTGCATCCAGAGGAACCCAAACCAAAAATAACTTGACCTACAAAATTTATGTAACATTGACTAAAGGGTTTTACAGTTAGTTTTGTAATTCTTTCATTTCACTTTGTGCTGTTTAGTGTCTCTGATTTCACCCTGATGATCAAAATAAAGAGTACACTGTAAAAAATATATACAGACATTTAGTGGAATCAGCTAGTCTTCTCGTTGGTATAAATGGCCTAGAAAGTTAGAAATATAAACAGGAGTTCTTCTAAATTATAATCTTTTGAGTTGAAATTATTGATTGAATGAATGTACTGTGCAGAGTTCAATCAACTCATTAAATGAAGCATCCTGAGATGCTTCTTTTTTTATAGTTTGGAGAAAACATATATGAGATTAAAAAAATGGTTGTGTGTCTCAAATACACTGATGGTTGCTTGATTTCTAAATAATGAAAACACTGTGAACGTGTTTTCTCAAGTACAACTGAATTAATATCACATGTATTTGAATAGACAGGTTTATTTGTTTTGAATCATTGTAAAATGATGTCAGTGTATCAAATTCAGTCAACTTAAAAATTGAATGCAGCCAAGAAAACTAACTTAACTTAACTGAAGTTAAAACAAATTGTTGATTTTTTTTTTCTTTGTTGTGGCCTTTGTACCCTTATATTTGAATTTTATTAGAACATTATAATCCTATATTATCTTCTTAGGACATTAGTGAGAGAACCTTTACTTTTACTTTTTTTTCGACTCAACACTGTAAAACAAAATGCATTTGTTTAAAGTTTAAAAAGAGTTAGTGTCCAGGCTGCCTTAAAGTTTTACGTTGAAGTAGCTTTGTCATGATGCAAAACAAATCAACTTTCCTGGTCAAAATAAACTTGATATTAATTCAGTTGCACTTGAAAAAACATGTTCAGTAAACTTAAGAAATTAAGTTGAATGAACAACCATTCAGCCACACTGACAAACGTTGCAAATAAATTTGATTTTCTTTTACATTTCCTGAGTTTGAAAGTCAGTTCTTCATTTCACACAAAGAACTTACAGCTGCAGCTGCTCCTGTTGGAGCTACTTTGTTCCAGTATTGGCACAAAAACAGTATGTGAAATTTTTAGATTTACTGATGTTAAATAAATAAAAACCTGTATGTTATTGAGACATTTTTAGTTGATTTTTGCAGTGAATCAATTCATTTAGCTCAATATTTACTTTTAAGGGGATTTAGTGCATTTTATGTTGTTAATTTCCTAAACTAACTCTTTTTTCTTGTTCCTGTAACAGGATATGTGTATTGTACTGTTTGCTGATATTTAACTCCTGTGATATTCTAGTAAGGACCCCTCTTAGGTGCAGTATTTTTTCATCAGGCTTGTACTCCTCATCAATTCGTCTCTGAAACACAAACACACACAAACAACAGATCCCTCCTCCGGATACAATCACCTTTATGCAAACACGTGGGCCTCTGTCTGCCCACTTCACTAGTGGAGTGGAGGAGGGGGTGGGGTGGTCGGGGGGTGGCACAGGTGTCCAACAATCCAGCACCCCCCCCGCCCAACAGACACACACACACACAAATCACCCTCTTCACACTCACACACTGTAGATCCCAGGGCGCATGGATCAAGGCATAAAAAGAGAGACACAAACGGGACTAACTTCACATTTTTTTTGATTAACTGTCTCCATTAATCGAAATGTTCAATTACTAATCGTGACATAAATGAAAGACTTGTGCAAGAAAAGAGCCAAAAGAAAGACAACAGAGGCCTTTTGGTGCGTAAAGTGACTCAACAGGCCCGTGCGTCATGAGGTTGAAGCCCAGTCTGCAGAAAAAATAATCACATTAACATCATTCAGTTTGTGCTTGACTCCGTTATGATGTTGTATTTCTTAAAACAACTGAAAATCATAGCGAGAGGGGAGCTTTTTACTTTTATTTGGCCTTGTTTCACGTCAATAACTCACATTCATTCTAGAACAGTGAATGAAATGAGTGGCCTGTAAGGAATGTGTCACTTGATTTAAAGAAAATCAGACTTTGAGAATATAAATCAGACAAACGGGCCTGCAGAATCATATTGTTTACATTTCTTAATAGTTTTGTTCTGAGATCCTCCTAAACACACTCAGACCTGGATTCAGGCCTCTATTCGTCATGCTATAGGTTAAAAAAAAGAAGTCTTTTTGGGGGAGGGGGGTAAAGGGGGTCAGGGAGCTTTAACTCGGTGACAAAGCCTCATTTGCAGGTCAATGCGATGGCACACTCGCCTCTCCTCTCCATCCAGCTCGCCTTTGTTCCCCGTCGCCTGCGCCGATGCCAGATGGTCATGGAAAATGCTAATTCCCCTTTGGCTGATTTTCCTCCTTTCTATATTTAATTGCAGTCTTTGCAGACTGTCCCGTTAATTGTGTGTTTTGAGAGGAAAATGTGATTTAAGTTTTTTTTTTTCTCTGAAATTATATTTTTAGTTGCTACATTTGCATGAAGCCTCAAAGCCAGCGTGCACGTTTAAGTGGCTGCAGCTCATTTTCCACTTCAGAACCAAAAAGGAGCAAAATATTTAGCGACGAAGTGACGCATTTTACTGAAGACTAACGAGATTTTATTAGCAGTCAGTGACTGTGATTAATTACTAAAAGATAGAATTAACAGACTGCAAATACGTACACAGAAAATGAATTACTTTATAACTCCCTTGTTTTTATTACGCGGATTAAATAAAAGATAAACGCTGACGACTTCATGTGTTAGTTTCTTCGTTTATTTTTGATTGTCCAAATAATTTTTATCGCTTAGTTTAAAAATAAATGATACAAAATGAGAAAGTTTGCATTTTTACACAGATTTTTTGGAGAATGGAATAAATTTTGATACCACTTTACAAGAAGACTACTTTAATCAATCTTTTAC
This sequence comes from Lutjanus erythropterus, assembly GCF_056507025.1. NCBI lineage: Eukaryota > Metazoa > Chordata > Actinopteri > Lutjaniformes > Lutjanidae > Lutjanus > Lutjanus erythropterus. The sequence goes on from NC_139329.1 coordinate 29,765,162, forward strand.
AAATTCATAATTATCACGTTTTGGCAAGATTCAGTAACTGCTAGTAATTAATCTTACTAATGAGTCAAAAACATTCATAATTAGCAATGGGAGCCTTATTGTAAAGTATAAAATCCACCATTTATTATGTCATATTAATACCTGTCATAATAATGAGGAAGGCTACTGATAGCAGGCTGAACATCTCAAGGTAAACAATACTGCCAAAGCCTTATAGTGTATTAATTTGATATATATATGGAGTCTGTTTGCATTGTTTTTGTATATTTCAGACTTTTTTAAGTATTCATTTGGATGCTGTTCTGCACTGCTTTTTATATGTTTGCACTGTTTTTTGCACATTCACACACCTTACATTTTGTTGATGCATATTGTTTGTAGCACTCCTGCATTTATTTACTTTTACAGATTTTATACTTTATTTTATACTTTACTTTGCTATGCAAATTGATGTACCCTGTCCTGACATTAATATTAGTGCTGAGTTTCTTTATTGCTTCTTATTGTAGTGCCTATAATCCTTTTTTTCTTTCCCTTTATATTTCTGTTACTTTGAGAATGAAATTTCCCAGGTATAAATGCTGCTGATGGAGAAGACAATGTGAGCAATGAGATCTGAGGCTTAACAGAACAGATAAATGTGGGCTCGCTATTTGGCAAGCAACAGGTCACTCTTGACCTTTTTATCTCATGTGTTGTAACAACTTATTAACAATTTATAAAGTCCCTACAACCTCATTATGAACCATTTATAAATCATCATAAGGACAGCCTCATAATAAAGTGGCATAGCCTGTTCATATTGTACTTTTAATTAAATAACCTTTTGCTTTTGTTAAAGTATTATTTATATATGCATTCATTTGATTTTGTCCATTGTAAGACATCAATTCCATATGCTGTTATTGCAGAAAATATCAGATGTTGATAATAATAAATATATGTAGCACAGTAGATGTTCAGAATCTGATCTGATTAAAGCAAATAACATTTGATTGATGACTGAGACAAACAACATGAGGATGTGAGTTAAAGGTCAGATGGGAGACTGAAGGGCCCATGAGGAGGCCGATTCTCTCCATCAGCAGCTGCTTGTTTAATTATATTCTATTGTAGTGCGCCTGTTAATGAGGTCTGTATGTTAGCTGTCATCTCTTTCCTCTGTGTCCATCATATGTCGGCCTACTACAGGACTGAATTAAGTTGTAATTGTCATACAACATATTTTACAGTATGGAGACCATTTAAACTGCAATAATATGAAGGCCTTGGCATAGAAATTCATGTCAATTTAGACTAATTCCACTCGTTATGGATAGACACTCTGATTAAAATGATTTACTGTTTAAAAGTATACATTTTTCCATTTGAAGAGAAGTTTACAGAGTTGAATTTGAGGCCTTAACCTTTAACCTTTCCTGCAGTGGCTCAAATCCAACACCCTTTGGAGAAAACGAATGCTATTTTAAGTTCTATTTATTGGGACAAATTTTATATAGTTGCACAGCTGTAGAGACAAATAAAGGAAGATGACCCCTTTAACTCCAAGGGGGGACTTGAGCCCTTGAATGTGTCCAGTCTCCAACATAGAGGGGACTTCATTAAAGTAACACATGAACAGCTGTTGTCTTTAACATGTAAACTATTGAGAATTTAAAACTACACTGAATGGCCTCGCAGCTCCCCGTGGGCATATGGGCGTTAATTAGCTGGATATAGCCATAGATTAATTATAATATTTTTTTCTGCCCATCCGTATCAATGGAGCAGCCAGACAAAGTGTCTTTTGTTCTCTGATGCAGGACATTCTGTGGCTGACTGAATGGGTCTTGGCTATGTCTACATGGATTTGCCATATGGCAACAAAAAGGAAAGAATGGAGCCGGAGAGCGCTTTGTGTTGGAAATCAGAACAAGCCCGTCAGAGCTTATGGCTGCGTGGAGCTGACAAAGTCACTCTGGCCATCAAAAGTCTCCATTTTCATCAAAACGTTCATGTCAGACAGTCGAGGGAGCTGAAACAAATGGAGAAACTTATGGAGAAATTATGAAATGCGCCTTTGTTTCACGCGCTGACAGGCTTTCCAGGCCTCAGCGCGCATTCACACACACACACACACACACACACACACACACACACACACACACACACACACACACACACACACACACACACACACTGCTGCTGCATTTGGCTTCTTTCAATTAAGGGTAAACTTGCAAGTATGACCTGCTGAATGGTTTGTTTCAATAGACGAGGACAATTACAAAGACTAGTAGTTTTCTTTTTCCAGCTCTGGCAGGTGGCCTCCACGCCCGGTGTATCCACGGCGGGGTAAACAGTGTGTGTGAGTGGGTCTTTAGAGGGCTTGTTGAGTGCGGGTGGATGTGGGGGTGTCTTCGTGGCGGACAAAGCGGGGATCCAAAGGCAGCTGCTGCTTCTTTAGAGGGGCGAAAGGGCCTTTAAATCCCAGCCTATATCCCGCAGCTGCCATGCTGCCCAAGGCTGCACGTCTGAATGCGTTTTCCCCCCGCAAGGTAACTATATGAGCCCACAGAGGCAGACAGAGTGAGCAGTAATGTACCTGCGCCCCCCGGGTGAGAGTCATGAATGTCTGTGACAACACTGCGTGGATTCTTGGTGGAGTTTATGGTGCTTTCACTTGCAGGAATACTTACAGTAAACCTCTAAATTTAGAGCCAATACGGAGAATGTGGTCAGATTTCATTAAACGTACAATAAAGCTCTTGTTCCTCAAAAAGAAACACGAGGCAGAAACCAGAAGCACAAAGACGGTAAGTCTCCTGTCTCAGTTTCAGTTTCAACACTAATTTGGCCCAGGAGTGGCTTCAAAACACCCCAAACTAAACAAATAAACTGGACAAAAACACACCAACAAAGCTGCGTAAAGTTGAAGTGAAAAATATTTTATTCTCATCTTTTGCAAGACATAATTAGGGCACTTGTATGAAAACACAAAAAACGGCTCAGAAACACAAAGAAACCTAGTTTTCAAGTGTGAACTACTATGGGGAAGCTACATGATTGCAAAAACATCACAAATACAAAAAATGGAAATAATAAAATAAAAATATGCCCTTTGGCTAAATCAACAAGGCATTTAACAAATATAAAGAAACATAAATAAATTATAAGTTAGAATAGTCTTAAAAATATACAAAAACAGAACAGAAATAAACATTTATAAGCTATTGTCTCTATAAAGCTGTACACTTTTGGCCAGTGTAGACAATTCTTTTAAAGTAATTTAGGATTGCACAGATGTTAAAACATTTAACACTGTCGAGTGGCTGTATGCAAAAGCAACAATGAATGCTACATTGTACTGGATAGAAGTCATTCGGCGAAATTTTTCTCAGCTTCCACTCCCTTCCCTCCCCCAAACCGTTCAGTCCTGAGAGTCTGGTTCGGTGTTCAGGCTGCGCTCCGCCGGGGCGCGCCGAGCCGAAGCAGCCGGCCGGTCAGTCGGGCTTCCTCCTCTCACACCGTCCCTTTGTTTCCTCCTCTCCGGCGTTTGTCGCGAGGAGAATCATCCTCCTCTGCTTGATCCTCAAAAATGCGCAGGCAAATAGTGCAAAAGAAAACACCTGAAAGAAGGAATAAAAAACGACATGAGTTTTCTGAGTCATTCCGAAGAAAAGTCGCGAGTCATCTTTCCGCGGAAACAGGAGATGTAACCTCAGCAGAAGGCGTCACCCTTTACCCATGCCTTTTCCCGCCACATCGTGACGCACATTCCCCTCCCCCAACCACCACTGTTACTACAGCTACTACTATCACTACTACTGCGATTTCACCACCACAGACTCTCCCCACCCCCCCTCTCTGATAAGACTGTCTGCGCTTTTTGGCTCACGTAACCCTTTGCAATTACGGCAGCACAAACAGAACAGAAATAAATAGTTGTAAAGCAGCTACCGGGCTAAGCACATTCTTAATAATTAATAATAATTTAGGGTGAAATAAATCAGAACTTATATTAGAGTAGATTTGGTATTTTAAAACGGACTGAACTGATTAGAAATTACAATAAATATTCATACCTTCAACGGATCCTCTTTCGTGGAGTTTGCTCCACCGGGATTGGAGACTTGGAGTGATGGCAAGCGCTCATATCGGTAGATTTTCTATCAGTAGCCCTCTTTCGTTTCACGAAGAAGTCTGTGGGAACAAACAAAAACACAGTTGAGATACATTTAAGATGAAATTACGCACAGAAAAAAAGCGTCAGACACAGGGATCATTTGGACACGGGGCGCAGCTCCGAAGCCAAGAGCGCACGCAACCTAAACATGAAATTTTAAATGTCTGATATTTACCTGTGATGTGTGTGTTGTTGTCAGTAGCAGCCGTCCTCTTGCGTCTTACACACGGGACCTGTCTGTGACTCTGCCTCCCTGAGTTGATCTTGTCTGTGCGGTTCTCCTGGTTGACCTCCACCGGGGACGGAGTGCTGCTGCTCTCGGGCAGGGCCAGGCGCTGCAGTACATCCACACGAGGGGTCTCCGGGGGTACAGAGCCCGATGAGGGCGTCTGCTTGACGGGAGTGGCTGGCATCCTGGTCCTGTCGTTCTGTACAGAGTCCTGATAAAACACCGGGGTCTTGTCCACGGACACCTCTTCCCACTCGTAATCCCCATCCAGCGGGGTGTTGGTCTCGAAATTAAAGTTCCATCTCTGCTGGTCGCGCTCGGAAATCTCCCGCAGCTTGGCTTTCATATCCCGGTTCAGCTCGTCGTGGTCCACTGGTCCAAAGAGGTTTCGGCAGACGCTGGTGCGCCTGTGGAAAGGGAAGGTCCTCCTGGCCACCAGCCGCTCCAGCGCACTGCTCGATAACTGGACGTTGGACATCTCCAAAATCTTTCCAACTAAGCTCCAAAATAACACAAAAAGATGCCCAAATTGTCTGATTGATCCCCGATGAGCGAGTATCAGGTGTCGTTGTTGTTGTTGTTGTTGTGCCTGAAATGTTTCTTTCTCCTCGCTCTCACGTCTCTCTCCTCCACTCTGTTCAATTTAAATGTACCTTCGTAGTGAGATGTGGAGTATATAACCACCCAACAACTCAGTCAGTCACAGCAGTCACCTCGAGCCACTCTCTCATTGGCTCCTTTAAGTCCAGCCCTCTCCAAAAACACTTCACAGCCCCCACCCTGATTTCCCATCGGCCCCTGGTGCCCATTTGGCTGTTCGCCGAGCAAAGCGCAGCGTTTTGATTTTTTTTTTCTCGGAGTGTCAAACCTATGATAACAGTGAACGGACTTTCCCGATGTCAGCGGCAAACTGCTGGAGTTACATTTGTAGGTCGTCTTTAGGTAGTTACACAAGCACACATCCAGCTACACATCCACTATCCTACACGATGTTATTTCCCTGCTTTCCCTCCTCAATCACAGCTGTGTTGTGCGTAATAATGCACAAGTAATGGGTCGAATCTTTTAAGATACTCGAAAGGATGAATTATTGTTGAACCACTTTACAATTACAATCTTAATCGGTAGTTTGTTCGTCCAAGATGATGATAGAAAGGTGGTGAAATTCTCTGTCCGATGTCTGACCTCTATACCACAGTTCATGCACCCTCATGCCCCATCTTTTCCCTCTGACCACAACAACACCACCTCCTTCTATCACTCAGCCGTCTGCAGGGATTTTGCGCTTTGGTTTTACGCACATGACCAAAGCAAACAACAGTCAGGGAAGGAAGGGTCATAAATATAAAATGTTATACGCACAGCAGAGCAGTTTTAACTTCATGAACAAAGAAAGACGCTTTTTCAGAAGAGTTGTTCCAAGGATGAAAAGTCTTATTATTTTTCTAACTGATTGCACCCTTTAATGTTGTAAAGAGATTACTATAATCCAGTTAAGTAGTGGATTACAGCCTGTCAACGCTGGCAAACAAATAAGTGGAAATGGTCACAAAATTAAAAAAAGTATCAGTCATACTCGATTATCAAAGGTGTTCAGTTTCAGTATGGAGGACTTGAGACTATAAATCACTGCAGCCATGACACAATCAGGCTGTCACTACTGTCAGTAGGTAGCAGTTTATTCAGTGCTGGTCATGCATCACTATTTAGCAGCCTTTAATTCAGGTGAAATACTATAAGTTTCCCTCAGGTCAGAACAAAACCATTAATGACTTCGATTGCATAAGTGTCTGCAGAGTCTCCAGTCTGCCGTCCTCCTCGCATCCTATCAGTCAGGAGAGACAGACAACGCCTTTGCAGTGGACAGACAGTGGATAATAGGTGCACAGCGACCCTTAGTGGTTTTACACTGGTGCTGCAACATGAGCTTCTTAAACTTGCAAACGCAGCAGGTGGTTATGCCGTAAACCCCACTAAATAAAACACTTTATTTTTTGTAAATGACCTCTGAAACTCATACTCAACCTACGTTGTGAAACGTTTCATCAGTCCTATCTGCAGAAATTTGCAGGTCTGCCCTCGTGTACCTGCATGGCTTTTATTGTGGTTTTGCTGTGTCAGATCAAATTGTTAGTCCCTTGCATTAAGCCATGATTAATATCACACGTGCACGACTATTCAATTCATCATGTTGGCTCTGATCTTAATTAGAGAACAGAAATATTCCCTTTCTCTTTGTGCAAGAACTCTCTATGTCTTGTTTGTTGGCCCCCTCTAGTGGTACTAGAGTACTTCTTACTAAAATTTAACTTTTAGCTTTGACCTAACCAAATCACTGTCACAGCAAATCAAACAACAGTTCTGACTATTCAAATGATTTTTTTCTAGTGAAGTCCATCGAAAACAATCCACAAATTTACCTTTTGCCCAAGAATTAAAATGAAAGGCTTTGACAAAATCTGTCAAAACAGTATTATTGTTAATATGTAATAGTTTAATCTGCAGAGTGAAAAACTTCATGTGACTCAATGATGTCACATGAGAGTTGCCTACGCGCAGCTTGATGAGGCATGTTTGAGATGCTTTAGTCACATGAAATAAAGTGTGAGACCACCTGGGGACAGAGAGGTGTCTGCCTGTCTGAATGATTCACCTGTCCCACCAAACGTCAGGTGATCTCTGAAAGTGATGTCAGTCAGCTTTAAATGAATCTACACAGACGCACACATCATCATAAGTAAGTGGTGAGCAGCATCTGGACACACACAAAAAACGATCAATAATTAATAATGAAAAAAGTTTCCTGATTTCACTGAAAAGCAAAAACATTCTATGTATCAAATTAATGGATGAAACTGACATGATTTATTTGAGAAATATATTGATCAGTACTTTGTTTTTGTTTTTTTGCACATCAAGACACAAATGTATTCTCCCCATTCATCCTCATCCAACTCGATCTGTCTGTCAATAACCTTCATACAAAGTTATTCCAAAATAAGATAACGTCCCCCCATGCTTTGGTAAAAGAATCAGATTACTTTCTCTAATGCAAGACACTATCAGACTTTTTTTTTATCCAATTACTTTTTTTTCCTGCTGTTTTCCAAAAGACAAATATTCTATATTTAGAGAAAACAATATTTATTTTTTCCTGTTAAGCTGTTTAAAACTCAGAGAACAGACAGCATGAAAAAACCAAAACATTATTATTGGCTTATTGTGACAAATTAAATTACTAAAACTTCTGCATGATCATCGATCCTTTTACGATTCATCGGATGTGATTTTATTATTCCTTTCAAATAAATTGTTGCTGCCTTTTTAATGATGATTAAATGACTGCGTCAAATTGTTAGTCTTTTGAATTGAGCTATAATCAATACCACACCTACCTGATGGTCATTGTCATCATTTTGGCTCTGATCTTCAACAGAAACCTTCACTCTCTGTTATTATAAAGTAGGCAGAAATCTCTGTGTGTTGTTTGTTGTTGTTTGGCTCCCTCTAGTGGTACTAAACTACTACAACAACTTCATGATGAAACAAAAATCCAACTTTTATTTTACTGACATTCCTTGTAATTATTTCAATGCATAAAACATTAGTTTATTGAGTGGACAGCCTGAGATGATTAACAGAACCTCCATTCATCAGTTTGATCGTCAGGGGGCTTTTGTTCTGATATAAATCAGAATTTTATCTCACTCATCACATCTTATTAATCTGTTCAAACTGGCCACAGATTTACTTTGAGAAGTTCTTCTGCTCCTCAGGCACACTTTCAATCAGATATGATCAGCTGGTGTTTTTAAAACCATGAAAATGCAAAGAGAAAGTCAGTATTCATTATTTTTCAAAGGGAGGATAATCTCTCAGCTTTCATCGGGGCAGCAGGTACGGTCAGTCGACCGGCGTGATGTCCTCTGAGTTGTTTCTCTCTGACCACTGAAGCAGTATGATTCTGAAATCTTTAAACAAACACACACATACCTCCGCTGGCTCAGCTTGCTCTTTGACAGGAATGCAAACACCCCAGGGGCTGAATGCAGGTTAAAAAGACCCAGGCTCTCCAGACACTTATGTCAATAGGAGACAAAGATCAAAATCATGCAGGTCTGATGTTCTGGAGCCTCTGAATGTGCTGCAGTTAACGCCAAAGATCAAATAAATCACTGCAAGGCCTTGATCCAAGAAAAAGTTTGTTTGTAAAGCTGAATAAAATTTAAATGTTGTACACCAGTAGGTGTTTTTGGAATGAAATGTTCAAACTGGGGTCCAGGGACCAACTGGGATCCTTGAGTGGGTTGCAGAGGGTCCCAAGCAAAAGGAGAAATAGAAAAATTTAACTTATCACATTAATTGGAGGTTAGAATAACAAGAGAAGAAACAGCAGGCCATTTTGATTGATTGTAATTTACTGTGATCCTAGATTGATCATTGATTGACTACAAAGACTCTTTCATCTTCAAACCTAAAAATAAAAATAATTAAGAGGGGATTTCTTAAAACAAGATCCTCTCAAACTGTAGCTTCACTTAACCATTCTCCCAATGTATGAATAGGAATTAGGAATTATGAATTAGGCTACATGTTTTTCGTGTCTTCGGTTAGCTGACTTCAGCTTCAAGTGTTTTTGTTGTCTTTTAGTGTTGCTGCTGTATTCAAATGTGATTGCCTTTCACCTGTAAAGGCATTAACTAAAAGGCCATTTCAAGGGTGGTGCCAACCCCCCACCGCAAGCATGACTGCTCACCTGAACAAACTCATCCTTTTGATGTGTCAGAGGGGCTGCAGGCGTCACCACAGGGTCCTTTAGAAGAAGAATAAATGGTCATTTGATCCCACAGGTTGTATGTGGCACCTATAAAACAGTTTTCTCTGCATGCTGCCTTTAAGATTGGAGTTGGCGGTCGTTTTGCCACACCCGGCTGGAGTGATTTCCTGGATGAGTTAGTCAGTCTGTTTCCTATACCTAATGATCCACGCAACCAAATTATGTATATCTATCTGTAAGCTCATCAGACCTTTCACAGGCATGTCTTTTAAGCCCCATGTGGCTACCAACTGAGTTCTCTGGGAAAGAAGAAAGGAATACAGAAAACAGATTATTATTATTTTAGGAAAGTTTCAGTTGCATATTGTGTAAAACAAAAACAGACAGAGCCCAAGGGGACATCTGTCTGTCTCTTTGAAAATGACCCTCTACACCACTAGTAGTGATAGTGTGTGATACTTTAGGACCCCCAAACCAAAGCAATTCAAGCAATATCAGTGCATAATATTGATAAAATATTGAGTGCTGTCAATATCTACTGTATCCTATTTTGTTGATTATGTAGCCCCCTGTGGACAAAAGTGATAGTGTTTCTAACCACAAAATGTGGCATCAAAAATGTAATTATCTATAGAAAATCCCCTACTTCAGAAATATGCAGTCCTCTTATAGATGGTCTTGTTAACTTATGTCGGTCATATAGAGGCATCAGTATTAAACTGAGAGTTTCCTAGCCAGTTAAAACTCCTTCTAGTAGCTTAATAATATTGTTATTTCTCAATAACACTAAGCATAGACCTATTTTCTATCTATTTTGAAGGAATTAAAAAAAATTGAAGAATGTTATAAAGACTTGCTAGCCTGTCCATTGTCCAACAGTTAGAAACCAGTCATTCAGTAGGTTGAAGTTTCAGCCAAAACACGTTCTAAAATGCACTGACCTGTGTCTGCCTCTCTGCTTTGAAAACATTTTTACAGAGTTGTTCACTCAGTGGTGAAAAATAGCTCTTGGAATGTTTGCGTAATACTTTTGCAGAAGCGAAGGCCTAAACTGAAATACATGGTGAAAAGGGAGCTGCTTGCACCAAACTTGTGTTGCTCATTTGAAGATAAGACTTCATAGCTCGGTGCTTCATGTTGCTGTCCCTTGAACTAAATTTGACCTGTGCCGCTCCAGTATTTTAGCTGCATTTCATTTCATAGTCTCTAAAGTGCATATTTGTATTGTTTAAAGCTTTGTAGCTTTCACGTTTCTTTGAAATAATGGGATTTGAGGATGTATTAAAAGAATATTCTTGGTTTCGAAACAGTGTTCAAAGGAGCAGCATCACTCAAGGCTTTTTGTCGTTGAATGCTAATTGCTTTATTTGCCATGCACTCAAACATTATAAACTGAGGCTAGTCAAATACTTAAAGCCCTGGGCTACTCCTGCCATTCATTTACCTTTACAATAACAAAACCTCTGTCCTCGTACTTTATGACCTGCAATGTTGCCAAGTCTCAGTGTCCTCATCCATCCTGCGGAGAATGTTGCCCTTGGCCACAGGAGAGCGTGCGCACACACACACACACACACACACACACACACACACACACACACACACACACACACACACACACACACACACACACAGCTGAACTTGTGTTTACCTATATCATTTTTGAGGATATTACATAAACTTGCATTTATTTCTTACCCTAACCCAATGGCTTGTCTATCCCTAACCCTCACTCTAAACATAAAATAAACCCGAATCTTAACCACTGACCTAAATATCTGTGTTTCTTCAACTGGGGGATACAGATCTTTTCCCCAAATTGCACCAGCCATCCCAGTTAACTTGTCATGAGTCCGAGTTCAAAGCTTGAGACTGTGGGCGTCTCCTCAGACGGCCTGGAAAAATACACCCCCAACTTAGTTTACTTGTTTGATTTCATTCGATCACTGAATGTCTATGACAGTGTTGCTCAAACTTTTTACACCACATGCCAGTAGTATTTTTCATTTGAAACTCTGATTATGTGTTTTTCAATTAATTTATTTCATTTAAAAAATTTAGAAGATTCTTCAGTGAACCGCTAGAGGGAGCTCGAGTAACACAGGCGCTGCCATAGTTTGAGAATCCATCTATGTGATTATGATTATGTTATTTGATCCAAACACAAAAATTAGCCAAGATAATAAAAGAATTCTCTTTCACAAAACTTCAGATTACACCAAATACATAAAAAGAACTGTTGTAAGGCATTCATGAGTTTCTGACTCTGGGAAAGTGGAATAAACAGTAAAATTTCTTTAATACTATGTCTTCAACCATATCACCCACATTTAGGGTATTATATGTGATTTCATTTTGGTAACTAATGTGACTCATGTAAAATTTATTCACTTTCATTCGCTGAACCTCCCCTGGAACTGTTTGAAGCCCCCCTGTGGAGCTACACCTCCCATTTTGAAAACCGCTGGCTAAGTCATACCCACACAAGTGAACATGCTATTTTTTTTTCTTCCCTTATTATTTCACATAATAAACTCAAAGGCTCAACTGATCACTAAGCAATGTGCAAATATAAATATACATTATTACACCAAGTCACCATACTATTGTAATATGATGGCTATTTTGGGCAGTGGCTGAGTGTTTGAAATTGATAAAACCAGCTATATCAAATTTGAATGTTGAATTTAAAACTGTTCTTATATGGAGATGTTTTGGCAATAAATTCAACTAATCTAGTTTGTATAAGTAAAAGTTATTCCAAGGATGGTTCCTTTCAGAGTCTATTATTATCAATGTATTGACCTAAGTAAATTAAAGTATACTGCCATTCTGTTCAAAGCTTATGGCTCATGGTTTACATGTTAAACACAATTTTGCAAATGAACTATCAACAGATGGGTGTGGTAGATTAAAATGTTCAGCAATTTCCTCCAAGATGTAGTTCACTAAAAGTATCAAGTCCTCAAAAATGAAAAATACTAACATACAGAGGAGTTTTTTTTCTCATTACCCCTGGCCCAGAGTCCTTAAGTCAACTCTGGTTACACAAGAGACAAATAAAGGTGGTTTTGCCATGTGTTGTCAGCTGAGGGATTTTCCCAGCTGGAAAATTAAATCTCGAGGAGAATCTACTGAATGGATCTTTGACAAGCCAGAACTGGTGATGCAGTCCAAGCAAAGGTTATAAGTGACTGCACTGCTCTTTAAAAGCAGTGTAACTCAAGATTTTCAGGTTGGTCCATTTGTGGACAAATCAAATTGTTAAAGATGTTGGGTGAGTTGGGTGAGTTTACACCACACCAGCTGACTGAGATGAGATCTTCTGCAGCTTGCATTAAAAATCACCATTCCAGATCTCCTTAAGTAAATACATTTCATAACTGCTATAAATATGAAGTTTCATGAAAGGAAAAACCCTCTGTAAAGGGTTTAATATTGTGCAACTAACTGACTAATAATTTTATTAATGCTCAATAAATAGTTTAATGCTTTATGAGACACGGACTCATGTTTTTGTTTTGCAAACAGGACACTTGTTTTTAGCTTTTTGATTAAAGCCAAGTTCAATGAAAATACTGACTAGCTAACTTCTGGGAAAATTTCTGCAACACAGATGTTTTATCAAAGACTTATTAACGTGTACAATAGAACACTTGATGGCTAATCAGAAACAAGAAAACCCCTGACCATCTTTAATCAATTCCCAACATGTATAAGGATAAAAAAAAAACAGCACTCTTTATAAAGTGTCAACACAAAAGTTGCTTTTATCAATTCTTTTAACTGATCTATAAAGTGAAAATAATTTAATAATCCATAATAAAGCGGTTGGTTACAACCTTAAAAATCTTAAACCATAAAAGTTGTTCTTATTATTGAGCAAATCCTTGAATTTTTGTGCTCATCCTGTATTGTGACTTATTCAGCAAAGCTTATTTGAAAAGTACGCTAGCAGAAGAAATACTAAATGATAATAACAACAACAACAACAACAACAACAATAATAATAATGATAATAATAATAATAATAATAATAATAATAATAATAATAATAATAATAATAATAATAATTTCTTTACTTTTATGGCCCAGAATTGTTTGTAGTTAGAGTACACACAAATTGCAAAAAAAACTAATTTAACTTCCTCATCGACACAACTTAATCCTACAGCAAAACTGTGAAAGCATGTGACATGTGATAATCATCTGCTGAAACTAGTTGGCTCATCATAATCATTTACTTTGAACTAATTGTTGGTTTTAGTTTCTTTTTTAAAATTACTTTGTATGAGGAGGAACTGACTTAAGAAATAATTTTCTTATTCATCATTATTATTTGTAAAAAAAAAAAAAAAAAAAAAAAAAAAATACTTCTACAGTTTTGGTTGTTTGTTTCAATTTATCGTGGCTGATGACGTCTGAGGTGTAGGCTGGACGGAAGTTACGACATACAAATTACCCAAAACATATCGTGGCAGACGGGTTTTGATAGCATGCTTTTGCAGTTAAACTCTACATTATGGTGGAAATGTTTGTAGGTGATCAGCTGTTACTGTGTAATTTCAAAACTTAAACATTAACTCATCAACTGTTACAAGCAAAGCGCATAAAAGGATGATCCTCGGTTAAACCCGCCAGATCGGTCAGGCTGTCAAGTAGCTGGGCTCAGATTTCCGAGTTAAACATCGCAATTTCAAAGTGAAACCATTTTCATGTGTGACTGTGTGGGCTCTTTTATTTTGAAAAGGATTGACCGGATATGTCATTGTTGCTGCTGTCACCCTGACACCAAGCAGACTCTATGCCCATGTGATGTGTGTCTGGTGTGTAGCCCACACAGTCTACGGTCTAAAGCGGGTTGTCTTTTTGTTGCTACAGCAGAAGCAGTATTCAGGCGGAGTGTGACACACTTTACCGCTGAATTGCTTTGCTGTCTACTAGCGAAACGGATTTTAAACGTCTGTACTGATGTAGCGCTAACGTTAGCATCTCCTGAACTCATCCGGACTGCAGTCAGTAATCCCATAAATTCGACTGGTAAGTAATGTTAGCTTAATTTAAATAGAAGCATCACGCCGCATAGCGAACATAAGGACAATTTCTAACGCATAAATGGTAAAAGACTGTCTCGAGTAATGGTGGCTTTGCGTTCGGTATTTGTTAACAAGCTTGTCAGTTAACATATCCTCGTTAGCAAGGTCAAATAGTCAAAAAACAGCCAGCTACAAATAGCTAACACAGTTAGCCAAACTGTGCGATACTTTTTTGCTAGGATGGCAAAGGATTGACCCGCCCTACTCCACCTCTGATTGGCTAAGAGTGATATTCTTACCCTAACCAAACTACTTATCACTCACTATGCCGAAGGAGCTAAAGAAGGCAAAGAGTATTAGCCAATCAGAGGCAGAGTAGGACGGGTCATTCCTTTTCCATCCTAGGGAAAGAAACTTGTCAAACTGTCTGACATCAAGGCTTTGCACCCATCACAGTGCAGCGACGGTGATTTGTTTTACAACAATTAAATAACCGCTCGGTGGTTATGTCAGACAGTGGTCGCCATTGCTGACACGTGACAGTCTCGTAACGCTCGTTTTTGTAGAAATGCATTGATATAAGTTGGCGGTGTCTGAGAAAAAAGTCAGCTACATCCCATCTGCATGACTGTACTGTGTCGTACTGGGTGGCGTTCAGGAGCCAACAGCTAGAACAACTGCAGGACGTGAATTTCAGGTTATTCTTCCCTCCTTTAGTATCGCCTTAGTAACGTTCATTTCCTCTGACCACCCCAGGATGCTGACAGTCAACTTGGGTGGGGCTGACGCGGATGACAGTACACGGGAGCAGAGCCCAGGGATAAACCAAACCGTTCAGGACCAGTTAAAAGCCCGGACGAGGGTGGACGGTTGGTAAAGCCATGACCAAGCCCGAGTCGAAGAAAAGCAGCGTGGCCGCGATCAACAACGCCGGCGGCAAGTGCGCCACAGCCGCATCCACCTCCGAGCAGGTGAACAACGGCACGGTGGAGCCGGGCTGTCCGATCCAGAGCCCACAAATCAAAGGCGGTGTGGTGAAGCAGCCCTCCAGGGAGAGCCTGTACCGGAGAAACACTGAGTGCGAGGTCTATGACGACGGGACCAACACCTTTTTCTGGTGAGTGCGCTCTGGCAATGTCAGCTCCTGCAAATGTCAAACCCTGAACGCTGCAGCATCTGAAGGGATGGTGCAGTTTTGATCACTGACAGCAAGAAAACACTTAAAATTTACAGTTCCTGCGGAAAATGGCATGCGTTTAGTGACAATAGGGTGTGTTATAGGTTTCAAGGTGAACTGAAAGACAGGCCCAAGTGACCTCTAATCACAGCAAATACTGAGACAAGTTCCAGATCTTTAAATATAGCATCAAGCTCAAATGTGTTCTGGGAAATTGCAAAATGATAGTGTAGGGCAGCAACTGACAATTATTTTTCATTGTCAAGTATTTTCTCAATTTGGTGGTCAGAAAATGGTGAAAAATGTTGATCAGTGTTTCCCAAAGCACAAGCTATCATCCTCAGATGTCTTGTTTTGTCCACACCCCAAACATATTCAGTTTACTCTCATAGAAGGAAAGGAAATACTCATATTTAAAAAGGTGCAAATGACAGTTATTTTTATTTTATTTATTTATTTATTTTGTATATTTTTTCAATTAATTGATTAGTTATTTGGTCTATAAAACCAGAAAGTGGTGAAAAATGTTGATCAGTGTTTGCCAAAGCACAAAATAGTCTCTTCAAATGTCTTGTTTTACCCAGAACCCAGTTCACTGTCATAAAGGAGTAAAGAAACTAGAATATAGTCACATTTAAGAAGCTGAAATCAGAGTTTTTGATGTATTTTCTTAAAAACCTACTTAAACTGATTAATCGATTGTCAAAATAATTGGCAAATAACTTCATTGTTGATTAATTGTTGCCGCTCTGGTGTCAACTTTTATATTTTACCAGCGTTTGGGTGGTTGCTGGTGCTAATTTCCCACCTTGGTAGGGCCGCAACTAAAGATTATTTTCATTGTTGATTAATCTGTCTATTATTCTCTAGTTCAGTCGATTAGTTGTTTGGTTTATTAAATGTCAGAAAATCATGAAAAATGTCAATCAGTATTTCCCAAAGCACAAAGCATGTCAGTTTTGACTTTTTGTTTACCTATAACATGATTTAAATCAATTCATCAATTATCATAATAGTTTGCAGTTAATTTAATAGTTGTCAAGTAACTGATTAATCATTGCAGCTCTATGACAGTAAGGAATCAACTAGGCTGACTCCACAAGCTGTCAGCTCTAAAGTGTTCTACTAATATTTGCCAGGCTGTCATGGATGCTTACTTTGCACATCCAAGCTCAAAGCCTGTTGATGACAAGCCAGGAGCTAATATCTCAGCCTGCACCTTCAGCAGAAAGAGATCCATGGCAGACGTGCAGTCAAGACAGATATTCTCTCCATGTGAATATCTCTCCAAACTGGAGGAGTGAGTTCAGTGTGCACCTACTGACACAAATGCCCACACACAGACAGCGTGGTGACGTGCAGGATGCAGGTGTTGTGATGTGGACTAAGGGCATGAGGCTCGTCTGGAAAAGTGACATTCTCCTCTACAGCCTCCTTCAATATATACTAAAGTGACTGTGGCCCTTCAACCTGTCGCTCCAGGAATATTTAAGCCTGAGGAAGTGTGTGTGTGTGTGTGTCTCGTCTCTGCTTTGTGTGTAAAGCAAGGCGCAGTAAGAATCTGCTAAGCTATCCAATATCTTTGGCAGCAGAGGAGACTGCTACTCCCAGAGAGAAGACTTAATGAGGATTTCTCATTCCTGTGTTACAACCTTGACGTCCAGGTTTCCTGTTATTACAACTCTGGAGGCATTAACAGGAACTAAGATGCTGAGATACCTTTGTCTATTTAAAATATTAAAGTAGATCAGCATCCTGCAGTATGTATAGGGATATGGTCACCCCATTTATATCGATCAGATCACTGGTATGAGTTCATGATTTCACTGGTATTTTTTATCAATTTAAGTACATGCTGATACCAATATAGACTGATATAGCGGCGATAGACCAGTATCCAGCTGATAATAGCGGCCACCCCCCATCCCACTATAAGCTGGGATCTAAACTGAATATCTTTGGCTTGTGAACAAAACAAGATAGGACCTTGCATTGGGAAGCAGTGTAACATTTCTCACCATTTTCTGGCATTGTATGGACCAAGCAACTAATCAATTAGAGTAATCAGAAAATGATGGACAGGTCAATTGATGAAAATAAACGTTAGCTGCAAATCCAAAGTGTATAGCCAACTAACAAAATGCAATGTTAAGAAATAGTATTGAAACATTCTGATAATATTGAGATAAGCTAGCTCAGTTTAGACACAAGATGACCAGCTGCTTAATCCAGATTTGTGATTTTTCTGGCCTCACAATGATTGGTTTGCACTCCCAGTTTGTCATAATGGACAGTTGATAATGAAGAATGGCTTTGGAGGTGTTGATCTTGTGGTCAACCTGAAAACCTGTGGCCATCCTAGATATTTATGAATTAATAAACACATTGATAACAAGTAGAAAAAAGGGGTAAAATACAGGTCACTGAAAATATGTAGCATGTTCCTGTCATAAGTCACGAAAAATGTTCATTCAGCACTTAATACATTTCAGTTTTTTAGAGCTGACTCGCGATAACAGTGAAGTAATCTGACGTTAAGTAGAACCACACATCAGTGTTGAAAGAGAGGAACTGTCAGTGGAAAATTTGGCTGCTTGTGGTGAATTTCTGATCAGGGAGTCAGTACAGAAGCTCACTGGCTGTGTTGTGGGAGTCTCCCAAGTGTTATGAAGAAATATACCTAAGAACTGTGTGCCTCTGGTTGTTAAGGATGTCAACCATGTGGTATACAACATGCCTTATTAGCACATATTGGAGCGGGGAAACTTTTTTTCCCCCCTGAGAAAAGAGGAATAGCTTGGATCGACCTTATATAGAACTCAGTCACATGAAGCAAAATTTGTGCTGGCACACTACTTTTGATTTCTTCCCTAAATAGCACTGCTGCCCACACATTTCAGTTCTGAGAGACTTCTGAGAAGGCTTTGTGCATTTTGACTGCTCATAATATCTTGGAAAAAGTTTTATTTTTAAATGTTTTTCAAGAGAAGACCTCTTACTTTAGGGTAGTAACATTACAGGGAAGAAAATTGAGTTTATAACAGAATTTAATGTTTTCTAAGCTTCACAAGGCCAGTGAACCTGTGATCTGTGACAGATTGAGATAATGCTGGGGTCAAATACATGAAACTGACAATTGAGCATGTTTTATTACATAAAGTCACTTTTTTGAGCATGGTAAAGTCACAAACTGTATTTGTCGAGCCTGTTTCAGTCCTAAAATTAAGCTCAGGGTTACATTAGGCTGTTTCTGCATTCTCTGATTGGTCACTGGAGTGTCTTCCACCAGTAACTTGTTTTATCTGGGCGCTCAACCTCAATCTTGGTTGTAGATTTTGTTCTAAGCTTGCTTCTCAGTTGCACCAGGCAGTTATTTCCGGTGCGTCCTTTCTCTCCCGGTGGTGTTGTGTGGTTGTCAGGCAAGAGAGAGGCCAGGTCCTCCCCCGTGTCTCCTGCCAAACAGGTTGGATAAGAAGGTGGAACAGGGAGAAAATGCTAATGACACCTGGCGTGCTGTCTCCGTGACTCAGACTCTGAGCCAAAGGCAGAGAAGGTGACGTTCTTCAGTTTGACACATGACAGCAGTGGCCTGGATACAAAATAAGCTTTTTTAAATTAATTTTCGATTACAATATTATGTGTCTTTAAGTAATAAGACTGGTATTGTTTTAATTTTAAATATCAAGTCCCCTGAAGAGACCATTGTCTTTGTAGCTACACAGTGATATAGCCTCTGTGCCATTGACCTTGATTGCTTCCCCCAAAACTATAAAAAATACATAAAAGAGCCACACTGTTGCAGGGGATGACATGTTTCTTAATAGCAGTAAACCCTGACCGTTTATTTGTTTTGAAACAACTCCATGACTGCATTGCCCTCCTCTAGAGAGTAGCTCTGTCAGACAAATGTCACTGAGCGTGCTCAGGGACATGGTTTCATGTTGCTTTGCTAGTTTTATGAGCTGACTTGAACAAACAACACTTTCTGTGTTAAGTGCTCTTTAATAGGGCTGCATGAAATAATAAAAAAATTGAGCTTAATTTTAATAGATATTGGGATATGATGCACAATTAGTAGGAATGATCACTTTCAGGGATGACCCAGATTTTTCTAGTTTAAGCCAATAGTCGACTAGTCATCACGTTTAAAATGTTAATGGAATTATTTGATTTTTTTTTTTTGGATAACAGAGTGAGCTGCTTGTTAAATACTACCACCAAAATGGGTAATGATGCTTAATGTGTCAGAGTATGTCACAGTATAACCTCACACAAGTCTCTTTAACGTGTAGGAATAAAGAATTTCTAACTTCATAAAAACAAATATTCACAGACATATTCAACACTATGGACGATGTGTACTTAAAAATGAATTTGTTAAGTTACAAACTCATTCCTCTCCTGCTTCACGGCTCCTGTCCCCACCTGAAGCGACTATGTATTCATCTTCCCCAGAGTCAGAGTCCTGGTTGGAGGTGCTGTAACGTTAAATCACCTCAGGTACTTAATTCCCCATCAGCCGGCCTCCGTTGCAGCGGCTGTAACAATTGGCCACAGGCTGGTACTGAATCTGCAGCTGCTGCAGAGGACCTCAGTACAGGGGTGCACACTCTTTCAACTGAGCTACAGGGGCACCCCAGCCATTCTGTAACTTTGTTGGTTGAAGTTATGTAGTGGAACAAGACACTGAAGTTCAGCAACAGTGAAGAGGGGTTTGTACCTGCAACATGTTCCTGAAATTCAAAATTGCTTTCCTTTACCTGAAGCAGTGCTGCTGTCAACACTCCCCATTGTCATATCATTAGGTTAATTGACAGACACTGCTGGCTGACTGCTGTTTATTTATTCCACAGTGAGCTTCACAGTTCACTTGCAGGTCACCCACACACAATGCTGTTTGGTGTTAGTGTTTCAACTGAGCTCAATGGAGTGTTTTTGACAGCCGGGGTACTCTGAGAAAACAAGCACAGGAATGACAATAGGTCAAGCGTTTAAAAGTGCTTTGATCGGCCTGTGGATAGCCTTTGGGTCATCCTGAAAAATAATAATAATAAATATTGGCCAGTTCCAGTGGCTGCCATATTAAACCATACTCTGCCATTGCTCCCACCATATATGTCTGTCCTTATCAGTTATCTTGCAGTTATATCCAGATATCATTTGAGTGCTTAATTATTTTCCCTCTGTCTACAGTAATTAAGAAGTCCTGGGGTTATCCTTTGGATATTGTGTGTCCTTGTGACAGCTGGATAAATAAAACTTTGCCCCTTGAGTTGAGATAAACCCCACAGATAGCGTGGATGTATATCTGTATAGTGTGTAACTGCTATACACCAAAGGCCAAGGTTTTTTTTCCTGCTATTGGGTGTTACAGTAGATATGAGCCTATGACCTTCAAACTCAAGCTTAACTTTTCTACTAAAGTGTACAAATTTTATTAGTTTAACAAGCAAGATACGATTTTCACAGCCCACCACCAGACAGGTCACCAGAAAATTGATGCTAAAGCTATTTTTTGACTTCTATTGCTCCATTTAAGTGATAGAAAACGTTGAACTGACTCATAAAATCCATACTCATGGTGTCTTTTTTGATTTGTTTGTTGCACACCCCTTTTGTAACTATTTTCAGCTGAAGTAACCCAGTTTCCCAACATAAATCGGTTTCAACTCATCTGTTTTATCTCCACTCCCTTCTTTAGATTTACCACTGATTATTAGCAATGTTTTAGTCACAAAGCTTTGTTTTGACACTTTGTTTTGTAATCACTTGTGTATTCTCAACTCAAATTACAGTACATCAATATTGTTCTCCTCTGGTGGTGTCAGATAGCATCAGTGGATTTCAATCCTCCAGTGGTTTTTATTAAAATTTCCTCTTTACAAATGTTATTAATATCTTGCTCCCCATCTCTCTCTCTGCAGGCGAGCCCATACTGTGACAGTGCTGTTCATTCTGACCTGCGCTCTGGTCTACGTCACGCTGTTGGAAGAGACGCCGCAGGATACGGCCTACAACACTAAGAGGTCAGTACACTGCACTCGTCACTTCCTCAGTGTCCTCAAAGCCCAAACCCTGCAGGACCCAGCAGGCAGCCCACAAAATCCCCTTGATCCACTGAGGCGTTTTGATTGGACTGAAGTCTGAAATAATCATTTTGGCAGCTACTTGAGTAAGCAGCATTGCCACTAATTTCAAGGTTTATTAATATTTTAATCTTTGAATCTTGAGTCAAGCTGGCTTCACATTGATTTGCATCCCTGTTCTTTATAACCAGACATTGACCACAACTTTATCTTCATTTGATGTTCTGCAAGTTCAATGAAGTGTTTTGTTTGTCTATCTTTTGTGGGTCATGTCACTTTGTTATTCTAAGCCCAATGAATAGGTCACATAACAAAGCCAGCCAATAAGCATCACAGTTTTTATCTCACCTCTAACACCATTTGGCATGAAGCCACACAGCCACAGTACAACATGGGTGAGGTTCAGAATTCATCATTTCAAGTTGAATCACTTCCTCCTTCAGTAGCATTCACCTTTAGCCCCGCTGGCCCTCTTTCAAGGCCATGTGGAACTTGATGTAGTATTTTACAGAAAAATAAAACCCCATGACAAGAAAGCACATGAATACAAGGTCTCAAGGTTTGATTAGATAGTGACTTGGCAGAGAAAATATGACTGAGGTCTGATCCTGTTTCTATTATTAGTGCCCCGTCAGACCAAAACGTACTAGAAGCTCAGTGGCAACTGATGTTTGAGTCTTTTGTGTGAATTTGATTTATAGAAGGTATGCACTAATTTCACTTTTCCACCAGGACTCTCCCCCTCAGTCAGACCGAGAGGCAAAACATCCTGCAACATGGCTGCCGCTAGTAGTAGTAGTGGTGTTGCAAAACCTGGAGTAAATCAATCAATTATCTGCAAACAAAAGTAGTTAGACTTGATAAGATGATGATGATAACATATTTTGTTTGTTCTATATTACTGATACAATCAGCTAATCCCCCTAACAGCTCAAAATAAAGATAATTCCAACAGCACTGTTTGACATTGGCAAGGAAATATTGCAGATTTCACTGGGGATCCCACCCTCCTGATCAGCTGTGCTGCTCATCCCACAAATGCAGGATCCTTACAAATGGGACATAATTGTAAAGGGAAATAAACGCGGTTTCCAATGATATAAGATACAATGCTAATAATACAGTGTCAACAGAGATACAATTGACCAAACACAAATTTCCAAACTTTTTTGACAGGTTTTAGTGTATCAAAGTTCACAGTGGAAATATACAAGCTCAAGCAAATCACCTGATATCAGCGGTTAAACCCAATTGAGTTGATGTCATTAATGCTGGTGGTGTTCAAGCACCATAAATGTTTTCAAATGTGAAGTGCTCTCAATGCCCCTTTTTATAGAATTTCTCCTGTGGTTATTCTTTTTTTTTCTTTTTATGATAAAAGAAGTATTTTGGTGCAGTAACATTGTGGATCTTACCTTACTGTCCAGCAGGCAAATTTGTGATCTGCGCAAGCTAGCTGCTGGTTGCTAGTTACACAGCTTTGCAAATGAATTCATGCAGTTTGACCATTGACCATTTGACCAGCAACACAAACAAACACACACCGGTGATGAGGATCACAGAGCAGAATTGCCCAGCTTCTGTTCAACAACAAAGCCCTGCAGCCCATTTGCAGCAAAAAGCAAAATGAAAAACGGTTACTGGCATTCAACCTACTGCTCATTGTGTAGCTTTCTTCAAATGAGGCTTAACGTTCACACACCTTCACTGTCCCTCAGTATTACAACATTAATCCAATGTTGTCCCACGGGTTAAAAACTAAAGCAGCATAAAACCTGGCGAAACTTACAGCTTCCAAGTTTGTAATCAGGTCGCAGTCAGTCACCACTGATCTGTCATTTCACTTGAACCCATACTGTTCCTCGTATTGTTAGTTGAACGTTTTAAAACCTTGATTCATTGTTACTCACATTAAAGTGCAAAACAAAAAGGAAAAAACAAAACATGAACATTGTGTTTTTTTGCCGTTGCTTGCCATTCCCTGCAGTTAGTTTGCCAATTGTGCTGTATATCAAAATTCCGGTTATTGTGACAGCCCTAGTAACATGTCGAACACAAACACAAATATTTTTTTTAAGATTTTCAATTTCATTTTTCAGAACTGACCTTAATTTGCTCACTTGGCCTGAATAGACTTGATCATGTTGGTCAGGAGTTGGCGTCAGCTTCACACTTGTCTGATAACAGTCATATGAGCTCTGAGCTCCTCTCTGTTCTACAAACTCAGGACTCAGCTCTGATATTTACTACAGGAAAGGGCCCTCTTTGTGAAATCTCTTCATGTGAATTCAAAATGTGAAAAAGAGTTCCTCCGTCTTATGATTACTGAACGTTATTAATTAATTTTGTGTGTGTTTAATTGGAATAGTACATGGCAGGCCCAGCACAAGCAAGCTGCATGATTGACGTGTGTGTGTGTGACAGAGTGTGAGTAATTGTGGTTGTGTTTGTGTGTATGTGTATGTTGGTGTTTGTGAGGGATTGTGTGACGACCCAGTCTTAACAGGATTTGCTGCCGTCAGCGTAGTCTGGCTCGTCGGGATAAAGACCCTAGAGCTTCTTCCTGGCAGCGGAGTACACTCACTCACATACACACACACTCACACACACACACAATCTAAATCTCGATCATGTGCTCATTCACACACTGTTGGATACACTCATGTTTTAAAACAGTGTTGTTTTAGCTGATCGGTTACTCTCACACCCATGAGGACTCACTTTAAAACATGGTTGTATGCTCTGAATCACATACCCACACTTTCCCACCTACACACACACTTCCTTAATCAATCACTCAATCACACACACACTCATGCTCCCACACTCAGTGGAAAGCAAGAGTTGTTCATTTGTAAGTTCAGAGCATCATCCTCGCCCAGTCTCCTGGTTTTCAGATCTCCGCACAGCAGCAATTATAGGCAACACAGCAGCGGCAGGTTCAGATCAGCCCCATCTCGTAGTAAACACAGAAGGGAATTGTAATAAGGAGTGACTGCTACAAGTCTCTGCTCCATGAAATCCATTTTATTATCCTTAAACTCCATCATTAAATCCTCATGTTTTGATTGCATTCTGAGTGACAGGAAAGGACTGACCGGTGACGGTTACAAGAGTAAGCGATCACTATCCTGTGCTTCTTATTTTTATTCGATGATGCATTTCTTTTTTCAAGAGTTTTCGAGTCATTCACACTGGGTTTTGATTAGCTTTCCAGCACACAGCCCTTTTGCACCCAGAAGTGGTACCTTAATGTTATTTTTTACCCCAGATTCTGTGTCATAACCTGTTTTAGACTAGTGTTTTGGGTCTGAATAATATTCATACAGACTACACCTGTCAGCGGAGACAACCAACTCTGCTTTCAATGTCAGCGGATATATGTTCGGTTTCACTCTTGCCACTGTAGGAATAGTGTCACCGCTTGTGAGTCAACACAGCCACTGGATTTCTATATAATATATCTTAAATGGCATATTTCTGTGGTGATATTTCTTGTAGGGGGATTGTGGCAAGCATCCTGGTGTTCCTCTGTTTTGGAGTGACGCAAGCCAAAGATGGACCCTTCACCAGACCACATCCAGGTAAGAGTAGCACCTTCACATAAACGATCTAATATTTTCTAAACCACCATTTCCCAGTTTTATGGCAAGATTTTCATCCTCTTCATGGCATGTATCTCAGTCACAGCAGTACTGCCCTTTTCAGTTTTTAAAAGCTACAGAATATTATCATGCATGTTATGCAATGCAGGTTAAACTTGTATTTTAGCAGGTCAAGCTTTAACAAAGCTGTTTATTCCACTCTGAATCATGTCCAGAATATGTAAAAATGACAGTGTTTGGCCTGTTAGAACAGATAGCGAGAAATATGTGAAAAATGTGTCACTTAACTGCCTTTGAACCTAGGCATTACAAAGTGCTTGTTTACAAACTGAGATATTGAAAATATTATCCTCCATTACAGTAATTGACAGGAATTATAGGGTGTTCATATTGCAAGCTATTATCAGTAGAAGCTCAGGTGATGAGTCTTCTCCATCCCTCTACCATTTAGAGAGATAAGAGTACCTTAAAGCAGTTAGAACTAATTCAATCAATAGCAACATTTGAGAATCTCATGTTGGCCTCTAATATGAAACAAAGATCCTCTGAGTGCTGGGAATCAATACATACAATCGATGGCAAAATGTAATTGTCAAAATAAAGGAGATGTCTGACTAAATTAAGAATTCTGTTGAAAGCAGGTGAGGTGTTTTCCTGGCATGGGTAAGGTCCAATCAAATCCTGTAGAGAACAAATGAAACACAAACAAACAAGTCCACCCTCGTGAACATTGGAGGTTCTTGAAGTCTCACCTGGCTTACAGCTGTAATATCTGAAAGACTGTGGTGCTCTGTGAGTAGTTAAATAGACATTCTCAATCCACCTAAACACACAAAACTCCCACAGATTAGTGAGCTGCTGTTTAAATGCAGGAAAAGAACATCCGGCAGCAAGCATACAAATTTTGTTCCTTAAGATTTTTTCTGATTACCGTATATAGCTGTCAGACCACTTCTACACTACATCGATGACACACTGTATCAATGAGATTGAGACAAATTTACATTAAATCATTGTACTAACTAAACACCAACCATTAAAGAGGATAACTAAAGATAGTACACAGCAACACAGGGGCCGAAGCCACGTTTTCACTGCAGAAACTTTCCCCAGGGACAGTGATTTGGAAGAACTCAACTGGCTCATAACTAATTTATTAATCAAGTAATTGTTGCAGCTCTGGTTATTTTGTATTGTTTTAACTTTTAAAAAATATGTATTGGCCTGGTGGGGTTTTGGTGTGGCTGAGTGCATTAGCCTAACTGTAACACTGTGTACCTTTTTTAAATCTGCCACACACTCTAAAAGGATGCTTCTATCCTAACAGTGCAATTCTTAAAAGTAGTTTGCTATTTAGGTTTTTAAGCAGGTCATTAATGCAGCAGACTCATCCTGTTTCTCACACAACATGTTTCTCACTAACTCCAAAGGGAGAGGAAGGAAGGGAGGAAGGAAGATAACAGGGTGTGGTGGTCACATGGAAACACACACTGAATGTTGTTGGTTGTTGGAGGCGTGAAAGTGGCCGGGCAAGAATTTAGGCTGCTGTTGTTGCATTACTCGTGCCTCGTTTTGTCGATCGAGAGACAAGGGGGTTTTGTTTGCGTGTGTTTATTGAGTGACTGTGTCATACTCCCTGACCTGTTGAGCCAGCCAGTTTGGTTCAGTTGTTGTGCACCTTGTTGCAGTGCAGTTGACTGTCTATAGGTTTATACCCTGGGAAAAGACCAGAGGGACTTTTATATTTACAACCTGCAACTCTCAGTGGATCACCAGCTGGGAATGTCACAACAAACTGAGCTTATACACATCCATTCACAAGAAATTACAACAACAATAACAAGTTGAATTAAATTGTTTCTGTGGGGCATTTATCACAAGGTTCTGCTATTATAGCTTCAGGCTTTTACCACAGCCACTATTAGTCTTTCCACGTGACTTAAAAAAAAATCTACTGATGAAGATGAACTTTAATAGAAACCAGATTATCTGTTGCAATCCCTCTGACTGCAGCACTCAACTGTCGCTGAATTTCACTTTATCCTGGTAACAGAAAAAAACACACTCTAATTTCTGTTTTGTGAACTAAATAATTTAAATATGATTCAGGCAAATTCTGCGATATTAAAATCACCACATCATGTTCTGATTTGTCACAAATACCGGCACGCCTAGCAGCTCATCACATCCAGTCAGGTGTCTTGTGTAAATGTCTTTCATCAAACGAGACTTATGGCATTTATTCACATTGTTCTGGATATTAAGAGCATTAGTGAAAAGACTAATTGTCAAAAATCAGGGCAGAAACATACAAGTTAACATTATACAACCAATCATTAAAATTCATTGTGCAGTGTCAATGTTGAAAGCTTATGAAAGAAAGAAGCAGTACAGAAGATCTGTGTGGCTAAGAGAGACATACTGGTACTCAACACGATATAAAGCATCACTGTGTTCTACTCTTGACTGTATCACATGATTATCATCTCTGATCTGTGCCCTTAAAACAACAGAAACTAAAACTGAAGTCATAGCAATGTTCTCTTTTTTTTTTTTTTTTTGAAAGCAACACAATGATGAACCAGTGTCAGTTGTTGGTAGAACTCTCACCCTCACTTTCTCTCTCTTTGTAGCTTACTGGCGATTCTGGCTTTGTGTCACTGTTGTCTACGAGCTGTTCCTCATCTTCATCCTGTTCCAGGTTAGTGTGTTGATGATATTGAGGCCTTGATGGTCTAAAACATTCACATTTTATTGCCATGCAAATTTTAATTTTGACAACCTCAGAGCAGACAAAGTCTTGGGCACCCCCTGTGTTTTTTGGCGCCCCCCTACAGGGGACCTGGACCTCAGGTTGGGTACCAATGCTCTAGAACAAGGCAGCAGAACTAGTTCTCTGATGAAACTGACAATTTTTGGGACACTCATGTAGACTTTTGGTTTAAACCTTGGATTGTGTGTAAAGCAAAGTATCAGCATCCAAAAAAAACTTGTGGTGGAGTACCAAAATGCATCTTTAAAACCAGGACTACACTCTAGCCAAAATAACGGATTTTGTTGTTTGAGCTCTGCTCCAATCTCTCCTCCCACATCTGTAACCCTGGAAGCCTCTGTGCTCTTTCCCAGTTTAATTAAAATGTCTATTACTGAGCCAGAGCCTTTAGCTGGCAAACTGTATCTTAATCAGGCCTTGACAATGTTGAAAAAGTTTAAATACTTAAGCCATCTACATTCTTTACTCATGGAAAGAAAATTAAAATTGTAGCTTGGTGAAAGGCTTCATTTAAAAGCCACAACACAAAGCAATACAATATACTGAAGCAAAAAAAAAAAAAAAGAAACTTTCTAAACATGTTGTGGAGATTTCCCTTTTTGACTAATTTAATTTCAATAGATTGAAGAGATATGTATCTATATCTATATATGTACATGTATGTGTGTGTGTTTGATTAAATACACATGCAAAAGTGATTAGTAGTGAAAAATAACATCTTTGCTATTTTTGTAGAAATTGCTATCATGGTTATTTTGAACTTTTGACAGTATGATTTATTACAGCAGCATTTCAGTTTTCTGTAGTGATCATTGTGGCCTTTCGGTGTTACCATATCTCTGTGGCTGCATAAAAGCTCCTTTTCAGGGAGAATAAGCATTGATTGTTTCTACACTTATCTTTTAACCCCTTGTTATCCAGACAGTGCATGATGGACGACAGTTCATGAAGTATATCGACCCCAAGCTCGGGGTACCCCTCCCTGAGCGCGACTATGGAGGAAACTGCCTCATATACGACCCAGGCAACACCACAGACCCCTTCCACAACATCTGGGTGAGACTACTGATTTTATTTTACTTAATGCCACCCATGCACCTGTTTTTCAGTTATGGCTAGGTTTCATTCAAGCAATAGCTATGTCATGCTGTTTGAAACATATTTTGAATATACAGTACCATTCATGCTGAGACATTTGAAAACTGAAAACTGCCTGGTAAATAACAGCCAACCTTCCAAGAGTTGATATTTCTGACTTGGTCCTGTTATTTATATTGTGGCACTCTTAATCCTCAGTTATTAATAATAAGGATATGGCCCAGATCTTAAATAGTGTGGCAGCCTAAATAAGTCTGTACACAGCCTTCAATGTGACTGTAAAATCGATAGAATCCTCTCTCTCCCTCTTTCTCGAGTTTCTTTCCCTCATCTGTTCACACACTCATTGTCCATTTGACACAAGTTCAACCTCACTGTCTCTCTCTTTCTCCCTCTCTCTTTCTGTCTCATAACTACACACACACACACACACACACACACACACACACACACACACACACACACACACACACACACACACTTGTTGTGTGCTGACTGGCTCCAGAGGCTTGTGTCTGGTGCTGATTGTAGCCCATCAGTGGAAACAGGCCGTCTTCCCCTCCGGGGAGACAGTCTGCTGCCATGACCCACAGCCTATCTCCACTGTTGACCTAATTTCAACTTCTCATAGTGGGTCAAACCACGACATCCTCCACTAAATTACAGCAAGTCTGTGTGATTACTCTTTTTGTAAATGGCAGATAATGAGAAATAAATTGTATCTAAATCACAAGGCAGGAAGGAATTAATACCAGAGTTTTTTGGTAGAGATCATAGTTTTGGATGTGTTTTTTTTTCTGTGCCTTATGATGTCCAGCCAAGTTTTGTTCTGTTCAGTGACCTAGTACTCACTGTTCTCATTTCTGGTTGGTACCAATGGGAGCTAGATGTGGTACTTTATTAGAACACAGAGACTTAGACACAGTTAAGAGTAGGGCTGCAACTGTTTATTTTCATTATTGATTAATTCTTAGTCTATAAATTGTCAGAAAACACTTTTTAAATTAAACTTTTAAAATTGTTGTTAGAATTTCTCACACCCCAAAGTGATATATTCATGCAGCTTGTTTTATTTGACCAAATGATATGTTTTAGTTTTCTAACAGTTAGATCAGAGAAAATCTAAATTATGCCATGTTTTCACTTTGTAATCCAGCATTTGAAAAAGTGACATTCACTTGAACAAAGCTTCTTTTCTAATCTAAGTTAAGCTTACTGCTGTCGGCTATGAAAATGAGCTAAATTTTAAATGGAGTTTGTGTGGCACATTTGAATTTGATATGATAGAAGCTTAATATGTTTTTTTATGAAGAGAATTTGTTAAATGAAAACACTGGTGTGTCTCTACAGGACAAGATGGACGGCTTTGTTCCAGCTCACTTCCTGGGATGGTACATAAAGGTAGGTATGGTCTGAACACATCTGATCCCTATACACCTGTGTGCACTAATGAACTGGTTTAAACTGTACATTACCATCTAAGGATGTTTTCTCAGCCAGTTATTACAAGTAACGCACATTTAAACATTAAAGAGCAAGAGATTTTTATTTGTCAACTCACATGAAATATTGTCATAAAACCTAAATATATTTACAACTAAAGAATCAGACTTGATAACTGAAAATTGTCAGTTCAACTCCTGATCTGGTCCTGACTGGCTGATTTAAAAAATCTGTCCCTTTCTGTAATACACTGACCACCGGGGTCTTCAGTCTGCTGTTGTATGAAACAGATTGAAAGCACCGGTTTGCTCTGTTGCATTTGCAGCAATCAAAAATGTTAAGTTTCTTTCTATGGTATCTTGCTGACCTCCTCCCACTCCACAACCATTCTCCTCCTCCTACTCACTCCTTTTTTTTCTCCTCTCCTCCTTAGACACTGATGATTCGGGACTGGTGGATGTGTATGATAATCAGCGTCATGTTTGAGTTCCTGGAATACAGCCTGGAGCACCAGTTACCTAACTTCTCAGAGTGCTGGTGGGATCATGTAAGTACAAATATTAACTGTTCTTCTCCTTTGCTTACCCAAGAATCAACAGGTGTGCCCTCAGGAGGGAAAATATTAAAGTGGAAATAGCTTTAGAATAATGACAGCATCCACATTTAGATTGGCTCCTCATAAGCCTCATTTTAACTATGCAATTCTGTTTGCCACCAGGCATAATATTTACCAGGAAAATGTTGTCTCCATTATAGACTAAATGAATGAACAAATGCACGCTTTTTTCTCTTCATGTTTTCCTCTAAGATTACCGCCTTGAATGAACAGAAGAATAAACTCGAGGAGCCTCATTAGATCTTGTTTCAAAATATGGGTTTATAATACAACACATATCTGTATACAGAGACGATCTTGGTACAGCGTGTACACATGAGCACAGATCATGCCTAAAGCTTAAAGATACAATAGAAACACTCAACTTTATACAGTATGTCTAATGTCATACAGAATCACATATCATCAAGGATGAACTGTAAGGTGCTACATTACATAAGCAACAATGACTTTATCCAAGCCCTAAGATATCTGTGGCTCTAAAAACACAGTCTCTATAGTAAGTATGCCAGAGGCAACAGACAGTAAAATTCTTCAGCAGTAACGATAAAAAAAAAAATAGACCAGTAAAATAACTATTGCATGATGTTTCTTTGCATGCATTTTTTAAGAAACATGTAGACATCAAAATTAAACATGCTGCACAACTTGTTTTTACAGTGCACCATGTTTTGTTCTCCAAACATTTTCAGTTATCTTTATCTCACGAAGACTTGTGTTCTAATTTTGATGGACTTACATATTAGTGACAGCAAATTGTACAGAACATTAATGCACCTGTGAGTCATGCACTGACAGTGTACTCGATTAAAAAAAAGTGACATAACTAAATAGAATTTGACAGTTTCTTAGAATGGAATTAAAGGAGCAATACATAGCAATTGTGTGTGCAAAAAATAGTACTACAGTCCAAACAGCCAGCTGGAGCCATAGACTGTATATTAAATAGGTTGAAATCCTGTTTAGTATATGATCTATGCCCCCCACCCCCTCTAGCCCAGACTCAGGGAAAGCTCTGCAGGCTGCTGGAGCCTTGCAGGATGCACACAATAACAAGCAACAACAAGTCCTCCACTGTAAGTTGATCAGCTGTTTATAACAGTCACTTGTCTGTCATTGTACAGTAGGGCCTGTTATCCTGAAAAGAAAAACCCACTGATCCAAAAATAAACACTCTGGACTTTGAGTAAAGTAGCTGCCTGTTTCACTGCCTACTAGACTCTACTAACATATTGCACAGTTTACCCATTATAAACATCTACACTTTCTACAAAATTTTTTATGATTTCTTATGATTCAGAAAGAGACACTTGCTCATTCAGTGAACATTCGGCATTAAATTGAACTCAGATTAATGTGAAACTGTGAGCGCTAACATGACTTCCAGTTGTGAACAGGCTTATGACATTTTGTGTAACTGTACAAGTTGCAAACATTGGAGGACTGCTGTCCAGTGAACAAAGTTGTTACTCTCTTGGCTTGCTTGCACTGTGACAATAAAAACTGACCTGAATTCTGTGCCCATAATCAGATGCAATACTACTTTGTTTTTTACAAGCTAGTCAGCATGACAGATTCTCCTTGTGCAAAGGTCACTGTACTTCTGAGGTGTTTCTCTGCAGTGCAGTGACTGGTAAAAGCACAATGTGGAACAGTGTCTTGCATGAAGATTTGGGGAAGTATTGTGATTTTGTAATATCCTGCTACCTGATGTCTGCTGCTGAAGTAATAAAGCTGTTTTTATTTTTGATACTGAGATTTATGACAGCAATTATGTGCTTATTTGACTGAATGAAAATAATCTTTTATTATACTGAGAGGTAGCAGGAGAAATCACGTGAACACAATTACAAAGCTACAGAGCAACACAATAGAATGTAAACAGACAAATAGTGGGGGTGTTATATAAGGTTTAAACAGCTGATTGTTAAGAAAGTTAAGTAAACTGGGTCAGTAAGAATTAAGGGTGGTCACTTATTTACAATAAGTATAGATTGCAATCCATACAAGTTTATATACAACGGAATGTAAATATCTACTAAAAATATATTTTATAAAAGAGAAGCTAAAGACAATGGTAGCTGCTTTTTCAATGGTAATATATTGTATTTTTTCTCTTGCTCTGTCAGGCAACAATGTCATGTTTAATATCGAGCTGCACTGTCTATAAAATATCAGAAAATTGCAAAATTTCCATCCCAGGTTTTTAAAGTTCAGCATGGTGTCTTGTTTTGTCAGTCTAATACTTAATGATACTCAGTTTAATATGATATCTACTAACTACTCGACTACTAAGTACTTTGATAAAATATTTATGTTTATCTCTCTTCTAGTGGATCATGGATGTGTTGGTGTGTAATGGTCTGGGGATCTACTGTGGCATGAAGACCCTGGCCTGGTTGTCAATGAAGCCCTACCAGTGGCAGGGCCTGTGGAACATTCCTACATACAAGTACGACTTCATAACTGCCTTTCTAAAACATAATTTTGTGTATCAAAAAGCGCTCTTCTCTAAGAGAAATGAAACCACAAAATTTAAACAAATTTTGCTACTTCTTCACACTTGTCTCTATTGATATAAAGTTATAATGTTCCTTGTTTGAAAGCAAACTCATTTTTAACAATACTTCCTCTTTGAGTTTTGAATTAATGTGAATTATTATGGTTGCATTGCCTCTCTGCCATCACTGCTTTGTTCGAAATGTATGCATGTTTATTTCTAATCGTATCTCTGCTGTGTTGTTCCCAGGGGCAAGATAAAGCGTATAGCATTCCAGTTCACACCGTACAGTTGGGTGAAGTTTGAGTGGAAGCCTGCTTCAACAGTTCGTCGCTGGCTTGCTGTGTTAGGCATCATCTTTATGGTAAGAAATATCCTGTTGTTTTAGTTGACGTGTCAAAGGGATTTTGGTCATAATAACAACCAAGAATAACATTTTAGTACGATGAAAAATACTTTAAATTAAATACGAATCCTCATCATACATGTCCTCAACGTGCTCTGCATTACCAACAATGAGTCCATGTTGCTAAAACGTCTTAACCCAAATGTTTTCTGCCATGAACCACAGCCAGGTCCACACACTGAAAGGTTAATAGAAGACATTTCAAAAAGTGTCACAACCACACCATTTCTGTCCCCATAATTATTCCCTTTTTAACTTCCTTTTTTTTCTCACTGCTGCTACTTTTAACAACTGAATTAATAGATTGAGTCTTAAGTATAGCTTCCAAACAATCAAGATAAAATAAGATATTCTTTCATTAGTCCCACAATAGGGAATTTTTGCAGTGTTACAGCAACACAGTGGATGGCATAAATAGAAAGAGCATCACTAAAAATAATAAATAATGAGTAAGTAAACAAGAATTATGAACAGGAGGAAATATCTTTTTTTTGAAAATAGTTGATTGACAGGAAATGAATCCATGACAGACAGGATCATCTGGTGTTTTTCCACATTTGTTATCATTGTAACAGAATTACAACTTTGATTGTTATATAGTCTGCTTTTTTTTATAAGCTATAGGCAACAATTGCAATGTTTTCAGATGTTGTTTTGTGCTCAGCTTTTTCCTGAAGCTATTTAGTTACATGGATTCTGCAGTCATCATTTTTTAATTTATTAATTAGTATTAGTATTTATAGAAAAGTAATCAGTTGGTGAAATGTTAGTATTAGTCCTTTTCTTACTTAGATAATAAAGATTTTTGTTAACATATCAAAACATAGTCAGCCACCAGCCACAGATTTAGATATATTGACTAAATTGGTGCATAAGAGACATCCTACTCTGTTTTCCCAGTTCCTGCTCGCAGAGCTGAACACCTTCTACCTGAAGTTTGTGCTGTGGATGCCTCCTGAACACTACCTGGTGCTGCTCCGCCTGGTCTTCTTTGTCAACGTTGGAGGTGTAGCCATGAGGGAAATCTACGACTTCATGGATGACCCGTGAGTAGCAGCGACATGCAGTTGGGGGTTGGTTGTGTTCATAGGTTATTCACATGAATTGTATTAGGAATGAGGTTAATGGCATTCACTTTTCATGAAAGCACCATACAGCTGTGATGTACTATTGTTTGTTATTCAAGTCTTTTTTTTTCCTCACTGTATACTCTAAGTTCAACTGAAGTGTCAGAAAGGTGCTACAAACCCAAGCATAAAAAAATGTACGTTAAGTAACACTGGAGGTGGGAGAGTTTAATCCTTTGAGGATAAATGAAACTTGGTCAAAAACATGTTCTAAAACTGCAGATGATTCTTATAAAGTGCTGTCAGCCATCCTGTAAAGGGACAGTTTGCTGAAAATGATTGTATATGGATTTTCAATCTTTGTGTCTTTTTGTCTCTGGAGGATATTAAAACCCATATTTCCAGTTAAATGCTAAGAGAGAGATCACCAAAGACCAGTACCATGTTGCCTACATATACCAGTTCATGTTGCATGTGAGGCTGTTGTTGGAAAACCCTCAGAGTGAGTTAAGGAAGTGGATGTATTTACTTGACTGATAGCACAAGCTTCTTATCACATCTGCCTACAGAGAGAAAGCATTTCTGCTTGTCTGACAAATATTTAAACATGATTGCATCACCCTTAACAATTGGCAACACTTATTTTTAAAAAGACCAAACATTGTTTGCTCATTTCATTCAGGTTGTCTTTAAGGAAACTTTCAGACTAGCTATTTTATTTTCATGTGTCTATAAAGTATTGTGTCAAAAGCTTTTTATACAGCTGTACAGGTCGCACTGACCTTGAGTACTACAATGGTACGTGTATTTTGGTGTTGCCAACATCAGAAGTGCACCTATAAACAATAAAAACAGTTTTATAATTTCTCCATAACCACACCATTTCTCATTTTCCCATCAGGAAGTTCCACAAGAAGCTGGGCCAACAGGCATGGCTGGTGGCAGCCATCACAGTGACTGAGTTCCTCATCGTGGTCAAGTATGACCCCAATACCATCATGCTGCCCATTCCCTTCTTCGTCATGCAGTGCTGGCTTTTAGGAATCATCCTCATCTTTACCTGGACCGTGTGGCGGTTCTTCATCCGGTAAGAAGTGGGCTGGGTTACTGGGTAGAGGGAAGTGGGATGAATGAGGTTTGGAATTAAGATAGAATTTATTATAAAGCTACTCTAAGGACATGGATGTCTGAATAGATTATAAGATAGATAGATACCCACAGATACCCTGTGCTTGTTAAGGTTAAAACAAGGTTAAAAAATATCCTTTCACAAAAAGTAAATTATGAAAATGTTCTGCAACTATAAAAATTAAATAATCCAGATTTTGTTTTCAGATAACGTGTTAGTGCAGATTGTTGGTTTTTGAGGCCAGACAAAAGATTTTTTAAAGGAATGTTTACCACACTAAAGATTCAGATAAAGGAGGAGCATAACAGTCAGTTCAACTAGTCTACTGCTGTTTAATAAATACCTGTTTTCAGTCACTGTTGCATTGCAGAAAGTACAGTTAGATCACAATAATTAATAGAATTTCATGCATGATTTTATGTGTGTATGATCCCATCCAGTTTGATTTCCTTTTTCCTCATGATCTCATGCAGCATTATATTTTAGTTTTCTCTTGCTTTGATTCATCTTTGGTTAAGTAGGGTGCCTGTTAAGCATAGCCATGCCCCAGCATGTTAAGCTTCTCTATTTTCTCCCTTTGCCTCCCCGATCCTCCTTCCTTTTCTCCTTCCCACCTTCCTAACTCCTTCCTGCTCATGCTCAGCAGTAATGTCCATGTCCAGTGAGGTAGGTATGCTTTGTCCCATCCCACTCCCTCCTATCAGCAGTGTTGTATTTTGTTTTATTTCCTCCTAATGCATCACTGTCTGGATCCTTTATTATATTAAAAATATCTTTGGGATCCCCGAGGCGACACAGATATTATTACACATGAGTCTGTCTCCTGCATTGCACTTTTTAGGTTTTTGGTCTGGTGATTTTTATCACCTTAATTTTTAGCATTTTCCTTCATGTCTTTTTTTTTGTCTCAGCTGCAGTCGGTTAAGTAACACAGAAGGCAGCCAGCTTGTGCTGACACTGTAGACATGATAGACAGGAGACACGAGGACTCATTGAATGAAACCCAGATCAACGGTTATAGTGCCCTGTGAACTTTTATCGAAACATATTCCTGAAAATTGTTTTATCTGTAAAACTCTACTTTGACCCCCCCACCTCAGATTTAGTCTTTACAGCCACCATACAGTATATAAATATAATAGATGGTTTATAACATGTGGTTTATATTTATAAGCCGATATAATTTTTAAGTGTTAATATACAGTATTTTAGGACTGACCTGAATGCCTCTACTGTTGCCATGGAGGGGTGGTGATTTATTTATTTTTTGTTATTTTTTTGAAGAGAAGAAGACATTGCATTGGTTTCACTGAAAAAGAGGCTAAAGACTCATAAACAGAAAGAGGTGGAGTTCCTGGTGTTAAGTTATCCTCAGTACACAGATAAAGAGGTGAATGCTGTGATATGAACAGAATCCACAAGCTGCAAGCACAATGCTGTGACAAGCGCCAGCTCAAAACTCTGTACACACTAGCAATTTCTCAACACTTGCATGCCCATAAAGTTAACTTTTGAAACTCTGGAACTGGAATAGAAAAGACAGTGGGTAAGAGACAAAGCCTCAAATATTAGCAGGTAATTCTCACTGAACCTTCAAAGCCCCAAATATCATATTCAGGACAGCCCTAGTATTTGTCAGCCATGATATCATTAAACTTTTTTAAATTATTTATATCATTACACTTGTATTTTATATAATTACACTATCATTCAGTATTTACACACCATCCTCCATTTATCAGTGCCTACAGGAGGAGTTATAGTTACAAATGCATTAATAAACACTTACAACTACATTATAGTGTGTAATTAAATATTTTTTAAAAAATTAACGGGGCATTTCATACAGAGATAGAACTGTTCCCGAGGCTGATCCTCCTATTAATAGTGCCTTTTTCCCCTTGATTCTGTCACAGTGACATCACACTTCGCTACAAAGAGACCCGTAGACGCAAACAAGAAGTCCCCACGGACCGGGACCGTCCTCTGGGCAACGGCAACACAGGCACCCCGTCCGGGCGGAGCAAGCTGAACGGCAGCTCCGAGACGGTGCGGCAGAGGAAGTCCTGAGGGGGAGCGGGAACGCAAGTCATAACCGGTTGGTCAGCAGTAGCTGGAGGAGAAAGGACAAGGTTTGATGGGGAAAAAAAAAAAAAAGAAAAGACTGAATCATGACGCAAAGACACACGTAGAGATGAACAGATCGAAACGTGTATGAGCTGTGTAGACTTTTTTTGTGCCTACATGAACCAAGTAGTCATTCAGCCGAGACAAGGGGTGGAAGGGGCAATTTCATTCGGTGCATTGTCTAGTTTTTGTCTTACTACAGGGATTTACCTCATTCTATTTTTTAAGAACATTTGGGAAATTAGACAAAGGACAGGATATGTGTTATTTATACTTTGGATGTTAGGTGATTGGCGGGAGGGGGGGCTGCATCAAAGAGAGGTATAATAGTGGAGGGAGTGATATAGGTGACCAGGGAAGTAGATAGACCAATAATTGACAGCAGTTTCCATTTTCTCAGCTGCACTTTGTCTTAGAAAACAAGAGATGAGCATCGGGAACATGTCCGCCACTGTAAATAAGCTTTGTTCTGTGTTGTGCAGTCGCATCCGTGCAGGTGAGAAAAAGGAGAAGTTTGGCACAGTGATGGAGCTTAGTCAATAAAGACACATTACTATTAAGTTCAGTTAAAATTAACTTTTTTGTTGATAGATTCTCATGCATTTTTGACGGTTTTAGACTACTCTTTTCTTATGTTTGGTCCGGATACATCGTTTACATGTGAGAGACAATATCAGCTTTTCATTTACACTTCAGGGTTTTCATTCCTGGACGCACTGAGCCTCGAGGTCCTTTTAACTGCTGGGGATCCTCCCTCAGTCTGACACAGAGAGGAAAAACTCCTCTCGAGCTTTGTTCTTGAAAAGAACGATAAGTTTGTAAAAGAAAAAAATCAATATGTACCATATTCTAGGTATTTAACTGCTGATATTATACATGATATATGGGGTATAGTTTGGGTGTTTTTGTAGATGTTTTGTTATCACTATTGTTATTTCTCTTTAGGGTAAATCAATTATGAACACTAGATTGTACTCAAGTTCCTTTTTGTAAAACGAGGCACTTAGAAATCTGCAGCATTCTTAACAAACACATCCATGACAATCACAGTGATGGAAGCTGTGCTCCCGTCTGATGGAGACATGTTGGTTCACATACAGCACGGTGATAAATGGCAGAGATCTGGATGTTCCTCCACTGTAACAGGACTGTAAATAAGGTTGGGCTCATCAGTCACAACAGAACATGAATTTAATATCTGATTCCTTTTATGCCAAATGTTTTTTTTTTGTATTTAACTCTTACATTTTTTATTAAAATCTCATGTTCTGCTGTGTCTGAATTAGCTGAGGAAAACCTCATCTTTAGAGGGGGAAATTAAGGTTTTAGTTGTGTTTTGGTTTGGGAAGAAAGCCAACCCTTCCAGCTCTGTGGGGGTTGCCATATTGCACATGCAACAAGCCAAAGCTTAGATCTCATTCTTGCTAAAGCCATAAACGCCGCCCAGTCCCGCTCGAGCCGCTCAAACAGCTGTCAAACCTCATTTT
Organism: Lutjanus erythropterus; assembly: GCF_056507025.1. NCBI lineage: Eukaryota > Metazoa > Chordata > Actinopteri > Lutjaniformes > Lutjanidae > Lutjanus > Lutjanus erythropterus. Next base: position 29,804,883 of record NC_139329.1, read on the forward strand.
AGATTCCATTTCATTTCAACTAAAGCAGAGTCCCAAAGCCATCGGGAGCAGACATTTGTGTCAGCATTCAGTTTTCATGTTACAAAAGGAAATTCACACCTTGAGGTCAGACCATTGAAACCAAATTTACTAGGGCAAATAAAGGTCAAGAATTGGAGACCTCATCTCCCTTATGTCTCTCAGTCTAAACATGTGGAATCATCTGTTTTGGTTTCCTTGTCAGTTACATAGTTGTTAAATATAGAGCTGTAATGATTTATTTGATAGTTGAAAGAAGATGAATCAGCGACTATTTTAATGATCAATAATAGTTCAAATTAAATGACAACATTCTATTGCAGCAGTTTCTCCAATTTGAGAATTTTGCTGGTTTAATTATGATTTCTTTGAAGATAAGCTATAAATTATTATATAAGTTATAAAGGCCATATTTCACTTTTATCAGACCGTCTAAAGACAAGAGACAATAATAGACAAGAGAAAATAATCAATATGAAAATAATGATACAAAAGTAAGCTTTACATTGAAAAAAAGAGATCCAAGTTGGTCAAACTGTGACAATGACACCCTTGCGTTCTTATAGGAGCCCATTTCCACCATTGTGATGAAAAAAGATCCACAGCCATTATGAGAAACTTTTTCAAATTAAATATTTTAATATGTAAAAATAATGAAATAGTTTCTCAAAATAATGATTTTGAATTTCAAAAGAATGGCTTAGTGTCTCGAAATAGTACCTCAGAATATTGAGTTAGTACATCAGCATACTGAGAAATGTTATATTTTCTAATATAAAAATATTATAATATTATTTTGAGAATTATAAGAACTTAAAGAATCCTCTTTTTTTATCACACTGGCAGAAACGGACTTCCATACGTTGTCTTGTTGGATATTTATTGTTCCCAAAAATGTCCCTCAGAAAGCTTTAGTCTGTTCTTTTCAGGTCTCGTGGCTGTCAGAGAATCAGTTGTAAATTTCTGTGTGTTTGTTACTCATTGTGTCCCAGTGGCTTCATACTACAAAGTAGACAAAATCTGTGAATCTTAGTTCCAGAAATTCCTAAACTTGTAAACTAGGCTGATGTTTAATGACGCTATAGTAATTTTTTTGTGAATGTAATCCAGCAGAATCTGCTGTTCAAATGAGAGGGTCTGGTCATCATGCATCAGCACTAAACACTAAAGGTTGATTCTCATGTTCATCCAGGCTGTAACTGTTTCCATCTTTCACCCTCTTCTTTGAACACGGATATTGCTGTGCAAATTTAAACCCCTAAAAATGATGTTTAGCTGATATGTCGAAGTTTGTACTTGTTACCCTGTGCTGTGCTCATTCAATCGCTTGTGAACTTGTTAGAAGTTCAGAGAGTTTGCTTTTCTCCTCCTTTCTTAAATGAATGCTTTTTAGACATGGGCTGGGGGATTGACTGTGTACCTGTGTCCATGCCTTGGATTGGTCCAAATGCTTTTGTTTGAAGACTTAAACCAACCCAAGTCATGAATTTGCACATCAGCTCTGAAATCACAAAACGGTGAAATCGGAAACTGAACTCGTAAATGAGCTGTAGAACGAAATGGGAACCAGTCCCTCTAAAAAGGACCTGTTCCTGTGTGTGTTGGAGGATTCGGTATAGTATCACTTGCAGCCACACGGAGGCAGTAGATGTCCTCTCTGCCCTGTGTTCTTGTCTCCTTGACAATGATCATACGCAACTTGCTGTAAAAGCCATTTTCAACTTGGTTTGTGTAAATGTGAACATGTTAAAGATGATACAAACTGAAATATGCTGCTGCACCACATAATTTTATAATGTTTTCAATAAAATCAACCAAAAAACCTGAATTAATTCATTAATGCTTGTTTTGTTCCCCCAAAAAAGAGGCAAGTATAAGTTTATATACTTTCAAACATTTTATCTATTGAGTGAATTTAATAACTGTTATAATTTACTCCCTTCAGACTAAGGCTCATTGCTCACAGAAGCTGTATCAGCGTCGGGTCAGTTGGTTGGTGAGTAAATTATGTTACCACACACCCACGAATTTGTCACATAAAAGTAGGCTTGTGGAGTAATGGATTACATGTTTAAACTCAGCAACACAACTAACTAAATGGTTTATTTTCCTTATACTTGCAACCAAATTACATGGTTCTTTCCCAGAAAAGTTCTACAGGAAAATAAGACAGGTGCAGACCATGCACATTTTATGAATCTAAGTTTAGATAGGAGCGTTGTCATTCTCCTATTGCCTGACACATGAAACAACCTGTTTAATTTAGTTTATGGCAGAATGTATACAATGAGGAGTACATTACATTCATGATTTGAGCAGTGATGTCTCACGTCTCCTTTATTGCATAGTTTCATCCATCTTTCTCAGCAAAAATCCCTTTGCAAACATAAAACTGATTAGAATAAACTTGCATAGCTCAATTAACTGTCTTCTCACACATCTCTGCTTTTAGTGCATTCATAAGTACAGTTTTTAAAAAATCTCTTTCTGAACTCCCTGAAGCAGCTGGAGTGTATTTATAAATAACCCCTAAAAGCTTTACAAAATGCTGTTACAGCAGACACAAAGCAGTGCATTGAATAAAGTCAAAGCTCCAAGCTAGTGCAGAAGGATGTAAAAGGAATAATTTTACAATTAAAACACAAGTACAATATAACATTCTGAGCTCTAGAAACATGAAATATTATTTATGCCTGAGATTTTCCTCTGAATATGTACCACGGCCACTTTGGTTTAAGGTTTATAAAATCAACCATGGGAGCTTTGGTGGTTTTATGGTAAAAAGGCACAACATGAATATTCTTAAAATCAAGGTGGAATTGGATCAAACAGTAAATTCACAATGCAAAAATGTGCAAAATAGTGTCCAATGTGCTCCGTCTCATTCCACACAATGACATTTGTGTGATAGGGGTGTTAAGATTTTTAAATCAAAGCTAAAAAACACACTTTAATAGAAGAATTTGCAAAAAATATAAAACCTGGTACTAAAAAAAACAAATTTCAAAATGCACTAACTAATTGATTAGTTTTTCAGTAACTAACAGGATACTGGTTAGACAATCCAATAGCTGCCTATTTTCAGGGTCAAAATAGACTCGTGAATTTTTAGAAAATATCCTTTCTGTAATCTACTCTGAAAATAAAAAATAGCCCTTGTTCATGTTTCTATGATCTGACCAGTTTGAAGCCTTGGCCGGTATCCAGTATGGCTGGTGGAAACCAGTTGAGTTTGACTCTCTTGAGACATCGCAGACAGGCGTCGCAGAGCCACAGAGCCACAGCAGGTTCAGACCACAGCGCCAGTTGCACCACCGGGTATGTCATCCGGGGGAAATAGATGCTCCAGTGGTTGGTGACATCACTTCCTGTGGGCAGGTGTAGTTTGTAGTCGCTCCAGTGTTTGGAGATGCCGTAGGCGGCAGACACTGCCCTGCCCCTCTCGGACCACTGGATGTGGCTGTTTGAGTTGCAGTTGTACTCCACCCACTGAGCAGTGAAGTCTCCAAGCTGCGGGGGGTCCTTCAGCTCGCCGTCTGTCACGCGGGCAAGTGTCGCTCCCTGCACGGCCGCGTACAGACCCTCCACCTTCCTGACGTCCTTCACCCACGGCAGCGAGTTGTCACAGTCGAGCACCAAGATAAGGCGCGAGCAGAAGCTGCCGTTCTTCTCCCTCCACCAGTCCAAGATCTGATCCAGACGAAGAGTGTCTCCTCCTGACAATGAACAGAAACCAGCTGATTACACATCATACAAACAAACTGTACTCAAGGAGAATAAGATAAAGATTCTCAGTTTACTAAAAATAAAACTGACAGTAAGAAGTAGGTTAGATTCTAAGAGTGTTTCTATACACTAATTGCAAATTTCCAGGCACATGCATACAATTTAAGATCAAACGCAATTAACATTCCCTTCTTATCTTCCTCTTATTTCTTTGTGCCTTATGACTTGTAGGCCAATGAATCAGCTCTCACCTGCGAGCGCCCACTCTCCAGAGCGGTGACTGTGGCCGCTGTAATAGATCACATATGTGTCATGGCGAGGGCCGTCTGCCGTGCGAAGCTCCAAGAAGGATTTGATCTTGGCCTGCAGAGCCTCCAGGGTCACGCCGCTGGTGGAATAGTCGCAGCCAAAAGTCTCAATCAGGTGGTGGGCGAAGAAGCGCTGCACACTGGTCAGTATGCCAGTTGAACGCCTGTTCAGCTCCTGCACCTGGTCCGGAGGCAGCAGCATGGGCTGACCGTCAGGACTGTGAGGCAGACATAAACAAAAAGATCAGATCAGGGGATGTCTAATGAGTCAATGACAACAAGTACAGCTGCCCTTAACTTTTCATTATAGATCCAGCCTTCATACAAAGTTCTGAAGATTTAGAAAATGCTTAATTTTAACTACTGTGTTTTCAAAGTTAGGAATGTGTTTGAATTTGAAAGTAGTCTTTGAAAAATGCTTGATTTTCAACATAATCTGGTGTTTCATCTACACAATCACCCAGGTAAACCAAAAATCTTTTGATATTTGAAATAAAATGATTCTCTCGTCATATTTGTCATTCATAGCCTGATAAGTCCTCTGTTAATACATAACTATGGCAAGCATTAAATAATCTTGAACGAAAAAAAAGAAAAGCTGGTAAAAATAAAGTAACAATATATATATACTGATTGTCGTGAGTATAAAATAAAACTGTAAAGTTAATTATTTTACAATTGCATTTACAATAACTTAAAGTGATAATAAAGGCTTCTAGAATCTTGATATTTTTGGTTTAGGCATCTTAAATGCGCTTGAATTTAAAAACTGTACAAACCTGTTAAAACTTTATATGGTCATTTTTAAACTCTGATAACACGATGCACCTCACACTTAAAATATCAGGAACAACAAAAAAAAGTGATTTAAAACAGGTGAATATTTTGATATTAACCTTTTACAACTGTCATCATATCATTTTTTTATTGACTAATACCCTGTTGGGGACATACAGTCTGCCTAAATTTGGCTGGTATTTGTGTCCTTCTCAGCCAGTAGTTAAGCATCACACATGCCCTGTACCTGCAGTAGTTGGTGGGGATGACCACTGCGTAGCCCACACAGGTTCCTCCCAGGCTGTTACCGAGCTCATGAAAAAGCCCGTGGAACAGAGACTCCAGAGGCAGGACAAGCAGAAACATGCTGACAAAGATGCTGCTGGAGGCCTGCAGAAAACATTCATTGGTCGATTAATTATTGGTTTACTCTGAACTGACAAGAAAATGGCATATGAAGGAAGATGCTGTTGAAGACAGCCTGAACCTGAATAAATGTGGAGTTGAAATAATCAATAAGATGGAAATTTTAATATGGTATTGTTCAATTTAGGGGAATCAAATCAAAACGTAGAGGAAACCAAGCAATTCTGCATGTCTTTTAATAACGTGAATGTCAGGCACACAGTAGCTCACAGTATTTCCAGATCCAGATTTGCAACACGTTTAATTCACATAACTCTGTGATATTCATTTGATCTTGTGTGGCATCTCTCTATAAAAAGATAAGATATATGTTATGAAGCTGACCCTACCTGCCAACAAAGAGCAGCAACAGCAACAGTCGACACCAGCGTGAAGAGCACCAGGCGTTCAGAGATGAGGCAGAAATGCCTCATGCCCTTTGAGGCCATAATCTTGTCCAGGCCATTGACTCCCGGCCCCTGGGACAGGCACACCCTCTGGCAGTCACTGAGTTTGGTGTGAAAGCTCCACACCGTGATGACAAACACCATGTGGCAAATAGCCCAGAAGAGCGCACACAACACGAAACCTGGTATCATCAGGTACCATTGGTCCAGGTCGGTCAGCTTCCGAGCGGCCAGAATAATGAAAGTCACCTCCACCACCAGCAGAGGCAGGAGGGACAGCCGGCGCCACAGGCCCCGCCACACCAGGAAAGGCTGCCAGCGCTCGGTGACAGAGAGACCACTGAAGTAGACATCCAGCAGGGGGTCACAGATGAGCTGGCTGAAGAAGCAGGCGAGGGCAAACGGGTTGGTGGTGATGTCCAGAGACTTGAAGAATAGCACACTGGTGATGACGGCAAAGCAGACCAAGTTGGCAAGAGCCAGCACAGCCTTCATCCTGAGGGCAACCATGACAGTGGCCAGCGCCACCACCAGCACCATCACGCTCAAGGACTTCTGGATGAGCAGTGCCGTGCTGGCAATGGCAAAGCCCGCCAGCTCCAGCCGCTCTGCTGAGGTGAGGAAGGCAGGACGGTACCTGGTAGAGTTTATACCAGAATGTAAAACTGTGATACAATACTAGTATAAACAATTATACTCAATACCTCTTTCAGTATGCTATATAAATAACAAATATCAGTCAACATATCAAGTTTATGATTTTTTTTACTCCCTAGTGGCTGATGTAGTGAATTTTTAAACTGGAATAAAATTCTGTGAATTCTTTGTGGATTGTGCACTAATATGACTGAGCAACAGTACTCAGAAGCCTGTTTTTCTTAAACACATAACTTCAATAAAAATATTACATATTATATATTTTATTCAACATGTTAAAGCAAATGCTGACATTTACACCTGAAATGTTGCCCATTGTGCCAAATGTAAATCTCCCTGAGCATTGTTTTGTACATTATATATTCTGAAAAAAATGCTTTCATATTGGTGCAAATTGGTAAACATGTACAATGTGATGTGTGATCACCCCATATCAGGCTATATAGATTACTTATTGATATTGCTACAAGATTGCTATTGTATGAATGACTATTGGTGATTTCACAAAATATTGACACATTGAGATTTTTTACAAATAACCACCAGTAATGGGAATAATGACTAAATGGGTAAAGGCAGTAATAGAACAGCTAGAACAGTGTGGTGGCTTTAGAAGAACATCTCTTTAATGTAATGCAGTCTTTAAAACCTGAAAAAGACAAGACTAGATCAGACGAGACTAGATATTCTAATCTTATATCTAGCATCATGATATCGATACAGTTGGGGCTGCACAACTGCCCAACAGTTTACTGAAATTGCAATATGGTTTTTTGCAATTTTCAAATTGCAGGAGGTGCGATATTTGTTGCAGGCAAAATGTATGCCAAATAACGTTTAAATGAGTGATTGTCGTGAGGTTGTCGTCCTGTCCTAGACATCAAATTCTACTGACTTAAGAAAACATCTTCATTTATTGCAGATTCCTGGAAAAAATAAATAAGTAAATCATACCATAGTCATTTCAACATGTTTTTCAATCAAATTAAGAATGATGTAAAAAACGTATATATATATATATATATATATATATATATATATATATATATATATATATATATATATATATATATATATATATATGTGTGTGTGTGTGTATATAATTACCTCTAACATCACAAATCATATCGCAATATCAATCAAAACAATCGCAATTAGATATTTTTTCACAATCTTCAGCCTAGATACGATATCGATATTCTGCCCAGCCCTATTAAAGTACCTGGTACATCCTAACAGTCGGTCCAGCAGCGCCCACAGCGTCCTCAGCCCCAAACTGGCCAGCAGCATGTAGTTGGCCGCCTGCTCCTTCAGGTCGCCCTGCAAGGCGGGGCTGTTGAGGAAACACTGCAGTCCCAGCAGGAAGCCGAACCACAGGTGGAGGAGGCTGAGGCTGACCCTCTCCATGCTGAAGTAGTAATAAATTATGCACGCTACTCCGAGCACAATCAGAGCCAGAACGAAAATGACAAGCAGTATGGTCTCCGCGGTCTTCTCCCACCGGGCGTACAGCCCCAAACACAGGGCGACTAGCATGTTGAGCCCGGACAGGTAGCCCAGCCACCGGACTGAGGACCACATGCTCACCTCTCCGTTGACCTCCTCCAACCGGGTCATCGCTGCATGAAGGCAGTGGCTCACACAGTATCGTAGAAAATGACACATTTTGATAAGAAAGATTAGCTGTCCAAAGTCAAAAACAGGCACTTTACTGAGTTATAGTCGGTTTACAGTCTGTTAGGACATTTGAAGTCACCCCGACACTAAAATTGTTGCTAAGGGTTGAGCTAACTAGCCAACTTGTTGAAAGTAGCTAGTTTAGTAACCGTGAGCTACTAGCGATGCATCTTTGCACCGGTCGGTCAACGTTAGCACGAATAACCATTCACATTTTGACGATCGTTGTTTGTCTTCTTTTCATCTTATGTCCAACACGATTTGAAAAGGTCTACAATGAATGGACCCGAAACCTGCTATCAGTACAGTCATAGACATATCAGTTTGAAAAGTTTATACCGTCAAAAGTTTTGAGTCAGATGACAGGCGCCATGACAGTAGCTTCAGGTACGGCAAGTGTTAAGGGTCAAAACTACTAAACCAACGTCGCAATCCTGTCAACTGTTCCCGCACTAAGTTAACGTGGTTTATACATTTGAAATATTTTGAGATGCTAAGCCATTATTTTGAGATTCTAGGTTATTATTTTGAGATATTAGGGTTAAGTCGTTATTTTAAAATGACAGGTCACTGAATAACACGGAATAAAACATTATTCTGAGAAAGTTTCTCATTATTTTGAGATACCAAGTCATTATTTTGAAATAATTTCATTCTTTCATTCTTCATTTTTTGAAAAAGGTTATCGTTTATTATTTTAAATGTGGGACTTTAAAATTTTCATTTTATTGAGAAGTAAAATATACAAATCTTTACTCAACTAAATATAATGAAAACGTATTGTTAATGCAACTTTACTCTATTATACGGCGCTGGTCTGCACATAAATGATTGACAGGTCTTAACCAATCATTTGCAGTGGGAGGGTTCAGGACAAAATCTGTTTCCGGAACCAGACACACACACACACACACACACACACGTGTGTGAGAAAAGCTGGCGTTCACAGCGGTCCGCACTCTTCTGAATATCGCAAACCGAAGGTAAGTTAATGTGCAGTTTTAGGTTGAAACAGCAACGTTTTCGCTTTTTTCACACCGACGTTTCAGCTTAGCTTTGCTACTAGCAAGGTTAACCCTTAGCAGGATGTTAGCTTAGCGTTAATACATGACAATACGAATGAGCTAGCGGCTTTGCTAACTTTTGAGTGATCAGCAATGTGCGCATTGTATGTTTTAGTGCCTGTGTGAAGCTCGGGGCCGTTCAGAAGTCTCTGCAGGTGTTTGGCAGCTGGAAAACAAGAAGTGTGTCCCAGGTCCACAGCTGTCTCTTGCTGTCTCAGCTCAACAAACAGTAAGTCAGCAGCATCGTTTTCTAGGCCAATTATGTCATCTCAGATTGTTGTAATTGCTCATACAAACACTGCAATGCAATATTAACATCTGTATTATGAATTGGCTCCTGTGGTAGTTGTTGTAAGCAGTTGTAATATGTTATCTGGTGTATAATACAAGATTTAAGACTGGTGCATTACAGCAAAATAACATTCCAGGTTAATGTTCACTTCACAATAATGTTCCAGTGATTTAGGGTTGCACTTTGGGAAATTTGCAAAAGGTCAGAATTGAGCCAGCTGAAGCTATATATCTGCTATGATTAAAATCCAGTGGTTTTGGTTTGGTCCCTTCAGTTGTGCTCTCTATGAATTTGAATTACAGTATGATTTTTGTATCCTTGTTGTCACAGCTCAGCTCTGATGGCTGAATCAGAGCCTATCCCCATCCAGGTCGGAGAGAAGAGAGGCTGTCCAGAGGATGAAGAGGAAGACACGCCGTCAAAGAAACCCAGAGTTGAGAACGATCATAAGAATGGAGGCCCTCCCCACCAGGATGAGGAGGAAGAGCCCGAGGGCGAAGATGATGATGGAGAGGATGGTGAGACCTTTGCTGACATGATGAAGCATGGCCTTACTGAATCAGATGTGGGCATTCTGAAGTATGTCAGTGACCATGAGGGCTTCTCAGGAATCTTGAAGGAAAGGTTCGTCCTCCACAGTCAGTAGATAGTTTTCATTATTTTATTTCAACGTGATTCTGATTGGATTGTTTAACAAATGATTTCACATTGTTTGTTTTCAGGTATTCTGATTTTGTGGTGCATGAAATCAACAAACAAGGCAAAATAGTGCACTTAGATGACCTCTCTATCCCTGCAGAGGCTGCAGAGGTAAGATATCAGATCAAAATGCAAACACAAGACTTACTTCTCTTTACTGTTATTGAGATCTTACTAATATGGGTAGAACCACTAGTTAACTGTAAGGGAAGGACAGTCAGCATTTAACATGCGGTGGTGTTACTTCATCACAAGTTTGTTAAAATCTGTCTTGGTGATCGCTTCTCCTTTGCCAAGATACTCCATCCACTTGACAGGTGTTGCATGCAGAAAAGCTGATGAAACAGTATGATTATTGCACAGGCGTGCCTTTGAATAAATTTATTAGGCACTCAACTATGGCTATTTCACATTGGGCTACAGAAAGCCAGGAGGGCAAAGTTATGACCCACATTTTTACTTTTACTTTGGTTTGGTTTTGTGTTTCTTGTATGTCAGGACGTTTCAGCTGCTCCACAGCTGCCACAGGAATCTGATGTGCTGACTGAAGAGCAGAAAAAGCAGCTCGGGGAGCTCCAGCTCTTCAAGAATAAAGAGGACAATGTCTCTATTGAGGCAAGTTTACCCTTCCTGGATCCCTTTATGGCATCACTTAAGACTCCTTTATAATGTTCTTGCTTCTCTCTTAACATCTGTAGGTGATGGATGATACAAAAGAGAAGAGGACACTGGTCCACAAAGCCATCAAGACTCAGTTTCCTGGTCTGGAGACAAAGACAGAAGAGAAAGATGGACGCAAGTTCATAGTGGCTTATCATGCTGCTGGGAAGAAAGCTCTAGCAGGTATGTGGAGAGGAGACACAACCAGATATCAGCCTTAAACTGCCTGGACAAAATTACTTAGTTAAATGATCAGAGAAAGGATTTATTGCATGTCCTACCATCAGCTTATATGGTGCAGTGCATGCAGTCGCAGCTGAATTCCAGAGCAGTAAAACACAATGCATGTACTTGTGCATGTGCATGATCGAGACACCTGCATGACTCTGCTCAGACCTTTAAGTTTTACTTTGTGGTCATGAACTGACTTTATTGTTCTGATCTAGCTTTTAACTTATTTAAGTCAGAATGAACGCTTTAAAAGACAATAAGGAAGGCAGAGATTCGGTATCATGGCACCTTGAAAAAGCCCTGCACCCTTGTTGCATAAATCATTTATATACGACACTCCGCTCACAGGCCCATGCATGAGACCTCACCCCTGACAACTCGTCCCACAGTCCTTAAACATCTCTTTCTTAGTAACATTATTCTATCCTCCTTTTGCTCTTCTCTGGTGGATAGAGGTCAAAACAACTGCAGGTAAGAACATGTTCTCCACATAGCACAGGGGTTAAAAGCCACATGGAGTTAGGTGTCGGTTAATGTTGGTTTTGTAATTATATTTTAAACTTAATTCCATTATTTCTTGCAGTGCAGGGGTTGAACATGTAAATCAGAATTAGCTTGATTAAAAAGTGAAAGCCATAGTTGTTTACCTTATAGGTAACTGTGTATGAGTATACAATTCATCATGTTAGAGCTGGAAATATGTGAATTATGTAGTTCAGCAATTCTTAACTCTGCATTTCAGTACAGCTTATTTTCTGTGCCCTTTAAAGCTCCAAGGAAACACTTCTGGCCCAAAAATCGTGGCAGTTACTGCCACTTTGTCCTGTATAAGGAGAACAAGGACACCATGGATGCTATCAATGTGCTTTCAAAGTTCCTCAGGTCTGAATATGAATATTTTTTACTTTCTAAAAAGTTATTATTATTTAATAATAAGAGACAGATTGACAGTCTACTTGCCCATTGTAATGTAATTGTAGTTCAGGACTGTCATGTACAATAATGCGTGTCTTTCTAGGCTTAGACCCAATATGTTTTCCTACATGGGAACAAAGGACAAGAGAGCCATCACCGTGCAGGAGATTGCAGTGCTCAAGTGAGTGTGTGCTTGCTTTAACCAAGTCATTAAATGAATTAGATCATCTGTGGGTGGTTTTTGCTGTCACCAAGCAGATGATCTCCGGTGGATCACTAATTAATGAGAACTTTTCTCTGTCCTCCCAGGATCACAGCAGAGAGGTTGGCTCACCTCAACAAGTGCCTCATGAACCTCAAGCTGGGAAACTTCTGTTACAAAAATCACCCGTTAAAGCTGGGAGAGCTGCAGGGAAACCACTTCACTGTGGTCATCAGGTCAGCAGATGTTAGTTATAAATACGCTTATAATTATTTGCTTTCTTACCCCTTGTAAAACCACAAAATTGTTGTTTTAGAACACATTATCAATAGTCAGTGTAATACCTACAGCAGATGGCAGTTGAGTTGAACAGGAGTAATGTAGTGCTATATTTAGAATATTTGCACCACTTTACCTGGCCGATAGACAACCTTTTCCAACCAGAAACCACTGTGATATAAGGCAAATTTTGCTCGTAGACAGTAGCGATAACCTCATTCAATAACCCTGAACTGTCCCTTTAAGCTGACTCTTCCCAAACAATGTTGAATATTTTGTTAAGTTAAAAGCAAACAAAACAAAGCAGTCAACTTGCTGCTGCAAAATAGAGGAATATGGCAGCTTTCCATCAAAAAATGCAGGTCAATCAGGCAGTCTTCTTGTGTTTTTACTAATGCAAGAAGTTATTTTGACTGCATATTGCCTCAAATTGCACAATCATGTTTAGATTTGTCCATACTCTAGTTGTCAAAATCATCTGATATAATTAAAAAACGGATACCTCAGTTTAAATCTTCCAGTATGTCCCTGGTCATATTTATACCTAATCTCTAAACAACTACCATAAACTCTCAGGTCTAAAGGTGCTGTCTTGTGGATTTTGTTCAACTTTGAGTTTATGTAGTGTTTCTTTTAAATTTTTGCTTCTAGCCTCCATTTTTGGAAAACCTTGTCCTCTCTTGAAGGTTTGCTGTGTCAGATGTTGTCACCAGTGTTTAACTTAACTGTTACAAGACTGTGCAACATCATTATTGTTTTATTTGTTTATACATTTGTGTATCAGGAACATCTCAGGGACAGATGAGCAGGTCCATCAGGCCTTGACATCCCTCAAACAGACCGGCTTCATCAACTACTATGGCATGCAACGCTTTGGTACCACAGCTGTGCCTACACAACAAGTTGGCAGGTAAGGTCAAATTGTGAAGACAGGATGGTGGAATTCAGAACTTGGCATAAGTTATGACAGGATAATAAACTCAAGTTTTGTTTTCGGCAGGGCTATACTGAAAAATGACTGGAATGAGGTGGTGGATTTAATTCTGAAGCCTCGTCCCGGAGGTAAGAAAAGTTTATTTTCTCTCATTCTTCTATCATTGGTTGGAGTGGTTTAAAAAAGTGTTTAAAACTCCTCCCTCTTTACCATAGCGGAGAAAGAATTCCTGGTCCGCTGCAGAGAGGAGTGGGCAAAGACTCAGGACCCAGAGGCAGCCCTGAAAAAGCTGCCCAACAAGCGCTGTGTGGAGGGGCAGCTGCTGCGAGGCCTGTCTATGTATGGCAAGAAGAACATCGTCACTGCCTTTGGACTGGTTGGTTTATCATTGATGCTAATAAGACAGACATATAGAACTTAAAAGAAGTAATGCAGCCAGTCAAAGTGCTCTTATCACCAAACTGACTTTTGCACTGCATCAGCTGTAATACATATGTTAACTGTATGATTTTAAGAAGAGGAGGCGCTTTCTGTTCAGTGTACCCTTCATCGATAAATGTCAAATCCAAAGAGGAAGGTTTCTGCTCTTGCTGATGAGCGTTTGTTCTTCTTTCAGATTCCTCGTAACAACCGTCTGATGTACATCCACAGCTACCAGAGCGTGGTGTGGAACACCATGGTGAGCCGCAGGATCGAAGCCTTCGGCCTGAAAGCTGTGGAGGGGGACCTGGTGCTCAGAGGAAGTTAGTACTTCACCTTTGTTTCAGCTGGCTAGTGTTAAATATTAAAGGAATTGTTTTTAACAACATGCTTATTTGCTGTCTCCTGGAAAAAACAATAAGTTTTTTCTTTTCACTTAAGGTTTTGAACAAATTAAACTAACAAGGTATCAAATGTTAATTACTGAGCTTTAGAGGTGTTGATAAGTGGGTTTTTGTTACCTTTGGACAGAGCGAAACTAGCTGTTTCTCTCTATTTATGGTCTTTATGCTGTGCTAAGCTTAGCTAACTTTCTTCTGGGTCAGCAAGAAAAGAAATATGAGTGTTTCCCAAAATGTGAAATTACTACTTTAACCATTGTTTCACAGAGAAGACAATTTTGCCAAATGGTGTAGATATTTCTGCAATTCTTCTCTCACCCCAAGTTAAAAGCAACCAATTCAACACATTTCCAAGTGTTCAGTTTGTTGCTACCCAGATAAAATCTAAAGAAAAAGCAACTTTCCAACCAACAAGTAAACTAAAACTAATGTACTGATGTGTTCATGAAGCCACAGCACATGTGCTGTCTGCAGAGGAGGCTGAGAATCACTCCATCCATGACATTGTGATGCCACTTCCTGGTTTTGATGTCATCTACCCTTCTCATCACGGTAAGGAGTTGTTCAGTGTGATTGAGAATTCATTTATTTAACACACACACACACACACACACACACCAATGGGCCTTTAAACTTCATCAGCTGAAATGGCAAAAAAATTAAGAAACAAATAAGAATTATTTTTATTAAAGTGAGCATACAACAGAAACAAATGAAAGTTAAGTTCCGAGCCTGTAATCACCTGTAATGTTTGTGTCTTTCTGTCAGTGGGTAAAGGTTACAGAGAGCTGCTCTCTGCAGACGGGTTGGACATCGACAACATGAGACACAAAGTGAAGGACTATTCTCTGGCTGGAGCCTACAGACGCATCATCATCAGACCCAGTGATGTCAGCTGGTCAGCAGCCAATTAGATACTAGTATCATTTACTAGCACGGTGTGGCACTGTTGTACAGAGCTCTTTATGGTGTCACACAGAGGCTGTTACTGTGCACTGCAGTTATTTCAATGCTTCATTTTAATTCTTTTGTAACACTGTAATTCCTCTGGTGTCTTCTAATCTGGCGTGTTTTATGCAGGGAGGTGATTCGGTATGATGACCCCAGGATCTCCCTGGTGCATAGTGATTTTGAGAAACTGGAGAACAAACCAGCTCCTGTCTTTAACAAAGGTGAGTACTTTGTAGGATTGTTTTAGTATGTGTTGAAAGTGGTAATAGGATACAACATATACATTAGATATGGTTTTCTCACCTTGCTGAATGTAGCATGAGCTCAAAGTAGCCAGTTAGGGGTATAAAAGATGTAAGAAGTTGAGAAGCATGACTGCCATATTGATAAAATAAATATCTAGTATTTGATGACAGGGTTGTTTGACAGCCAACTGATATAATATTTCTCTCCTTTCTCTGACAGAGGGAAAGTATCGGGCTCTGCGGATGGAGTTCTCCCTGCCTCCCTCAACCTACGCCACCATGGCGATCAGAGAGGTCCTCAAGATGGACACTAGCATCAAGAAACAGACGCAGCTCAACACCACCTGGTTCAACTGACACTTACGCGCATTCTGGACTGCTGCTGCAGGCCGCAAAGCACCTGTCCACTGTGGCTACTTACTGTTGTGACTGTTTTTAAGTGTATTCTGTGTGTGTGAATGAAAGCGATTGGGTTCTGTGTGAACCCAAAGGCAATTTCTTTGAAGTACAAAGAGCAACGATTTATCATTAATCTACTTTTTTTTTTTTTTAAATAGTGTTTTTACTTGCTCTAAACTGTGTCTGTGCTGCAATGGTTCAGCATATTTCAACGATGATTTAAGTAAAACCTTGTTCATTCAGGGTGTCATATACATTAGTCCCTGCTGCACAGGGTGTCCAAATGAGTTTTTGTTTGTTTTGTTTTTTTAACTTTGAGCTGAATGTGTGAATTTAAAAATCTCTTGAAAAGAGGAATTAAAATCTTTGAGAGGTTATAGTGTGCCGTCTGTCTGTGCAAAATGAGGGTTTTTTACAATAAGAACAATAGAATGTCGTCTTTCCCACATGAAGGTGTTTAGTTACACAATGGGCTTCATGCAAGAAACCATTTACAGACAAATGTTCTTATTTTTCTTCATATCTGTGATTTGTTCTTATCTTCTTTTTAACCATTGATTCTGGGCTTCACCATTGTTGTTGCAAATAACAATTAATTGGTCATATCCCTTATAGTTTATATTAAAGTGGGATTCATCACTCAGCTCACCTGGGTAAATTAGGTGGTTAAGAATATTAGGTGCATCTGGCATTGACTTGTGTGTGACTGTCTCCCTCTACTGGCCATCACAGTTATTTGTCCTTCGATTTAAGGATCTGAAATGGACTCTGCTGGTCAAAACAGACCATGTGGCACTGTGATATATACACCAGGTGGCATCATACAGCTATCCTCTCAAACTAAATGCAGTTACTGATCATATCATTCACCTGGGGCTGTTTGCCTTCCTGGTTTTGGATTATTTCACCGGTTTTATGTTTTGATACTGTTTGTAGCATCTATGACCTGCTGTACCAAAGCACAGCCAAAGGAGTCTCACCTGATCCCGCTGAATGATAATAAACAAAGTCACAAAAAGATATAATAAGTGAAATGGTAGACTTTTTTATTTTTACATCCCCCTTTATTTAAATTTATTTTTTATAGTTCACATTTCAAGACACAAGTTATTACTGATATCTATTCTGATCAGCTGGGAAACACATTGCATTTATTCACAGACAATTAAAACTCCTTGGTAGTATATGTGAATTTGCTGAAAAAAACATGATAAGTCAGAATCTGGATGTTGGTCCAGCCTGTCCTGGATCTGTCTGTGTGGCCTCTCATAAACGAAGTGTGCAGTAGAGCTGCAGTTTAGAGGCTGTGTGTGAAAATGTAAAACTGCTGATCAAATCTTACTGAGCTGAACAAAAGGCCGACAGAAGCAAGTGCAATTCCCAGTCAGTAAGAGGATAAGCTGAGATAAAGTGAATGAAGAGTACAACCATGTATGCAGAATAAAAGCTTATGAATGCACCCTCAAATTCAACATAACTTACTACACTGAAGAATTTTCTGTTTTAAATTGTACTTCTATTTCGTTATAAATGGGATCTTTTTTATAAACATGGAGGATCAATCTTGACCTTCGGGGACAGTAAATGTAATTAAATCTAAGTTCAGATGAGCAACTTTTAAGTGTTTTAAAATGCATTTTCAGATTTTCTTCAGTGAATGGAGCTCAGAAAAGCAATTTTCATAGATGTTATTTTTAGGGATACACAATAATAATGATGATATGTGCATAAATCAGTATCTGCTATTGACTAAAATCAGTTGGAAAACATTAGCATATTGGATATTGAATATTGTGCATCCCCAATCATTTTGATATGCTGTTTAACTACTGGGTAAATACTGTAAAATCAGTACAGATCACTCCAATTATAATAAAAATCAGTGTAGTGATGGTGTGAGTAACTCTTCAGGCCAAGAACAAAGATGGCTGCCTATTTAATTTTTTCTTTAATGTGAAAACAATTTTAATCAGCAAACAAGCTGCCACATAGATGGAAGATATGCGCAAACCCAAATTGGATGATGGAAATCAAATTTAGGCGTATGAGCAAAAGCTTTTTTACCCAGCAAAAGAGCAAAATGTGGAATAAATCAGTTAAAATGATTTTTGAATGAAATGATTAATCCTAATAAGCTGCTAAATTTTAGCAACCTTTTTCATGGCAGCCACATTGATGTGAAATAATAATGTAAACACAGTGATAGTAATTAAGGTCCCATTCCATTTAGTGATACCTCTGTCTGGAGAACGACCAAACCCTCCTTTGGGTGAAAATAAGCACTGTAAAAACAGCCAGTCAGTGTGTGGGTGTCTGAGAAAAACTCTTGATCACAGGTTATTTACTGAGCAAATGACACGTGAGCCGATTGTGTCTGTAGATCAAAGTGAATCAGAAAAGAGTCTTTTACTTAGTTTTTACTGTGAGAAAAACATGGCGCTAACATAAAACACCTGCTTTTAGAATGGAGTTAGGTTCAACAGTACCAAAACAGCAAAATAAAGTGTCTTAACAATATAAAAAGTGACAAATGTCTGAAATATATGACCTGAAGATTCAGTAAAGTAGTTGCATATGTCAGGTATGTCCTCTTTCAAGGAAGCAGACTGAAAGGACCTCAGTTTCTTTAATTTTCTTTCTATGTAACAACATTGATCAGCAAAGACAATTGACTGGCTGTAGGATTTGGGCTTTAATAGCAAAACAATGATGCAGTTCTCTAGTTTTATGTATTTGAACTGGCAGTGACCTTGGAATCTGTATCGACTGCCAGTAAAGTAAGTTAAATAAGAGTTGTTTTCACCCAAAAAGGGGCGGTGGCATGACGCAGGAGTGAAGTCCCCTGATGGGTTGCACAATTTCATGTCAAAATGGCTGCTGTGAAAAAGGCTTATTGACACTTGTGTGAATATTAATCTATCTAATCATCCCCACTATTTTAAGGCTGGTGCAGGGCACTGTTATCACTATTAGGAGGCACACAATTGTCATAGAAGACTTGGAAAGAGTTGCTAACATAAGTGACCTTCTTCAGGAAGTCCTCCAGCTGCTGCACCGTTGTCTCTTGAACCTTGCCACTCTCCCTGTCGTTGAGGCCGTAAGCTGCAAAGGCAGGAAACTTTGAGCGCTCTGAGTACGGCGCATTGTGATCAAAGTCAACACAACAATAGGCTGACCAGAGGTAGGTGGGGATGCCCAGGCGGTTGATGTTGTGGCGGCGGATCATGAGCCCCGAGGTGGTGACCCCGGTGATCAAATAGGCTGTGCCACGGCAGTAGTTGTTGAGCCTCCGGCGCATGGTGTGCTCGTGGGTCTTCCAAGGGCCGATGTTGAACTCCCGGACCTGAGGGACCACGTTGGTCAGAGTGTAAGTAGATGCTTTGTCGTCAGGGTTGGCCTGGTGCTCATCTGGATTCAGCTGACCTCGTTCAAAGATCACGCTGTCGGAGTAGTCGTCAAGGACGGCCTGAGCATCCTCAAAACTCTTATGAGCCTCTTCTGAGGGGAACGGCTGCATCTCTCTGGAGCCAGACGCTGTGGAGAGCTGTCAGGACACACAAAGATAAATCTGTCCATATGTTAAAGTTACAAACCCCAGTTCCAAAAAAGTTGGGATGCTGTGTAAACAGTAAATAAAATCAGAATGCAATGGTTTGCAAATACTTTTCCACTTGCATTCAGTTGAATACAGTATTAAGACTAGATATTTCCTGGTCAAACAACTATTATTTTGTGTCAGTATACACTCATTCTGAATTCAATGCCTGCAACATTTTTCAAAAACACTGAGACAGGAGTAATAAAAGACTGGGGAAGCTGTGGAATATTCAAATACCTGTCCTCGAGTCCTCGAAAGGCTCATTCACAAAGTATGGATGTGGTGAGGTTCACCACTTTGTAATAGACTGTGTGGTCAAATAGTCCAGCAGTTAAAGAACAACATTTCTCAACACAAAACTGTAAGAATTTAGGGATTTCACCATCTGCAATCCACAATTTCATTAGAAGATTCAGAGAATCTGCAGAAATCTCTGCACGTAAGGAGCAAGGCCAAAAAAACAACACTGAGTGTCTGTGGCTTTTGATCCCACAGGTGGCACTGTGTTTAAATCCACATAATCGTATGTATTGTACGTAAAGGATTTTACTACATGGACTCGGCAAAACTTTTATCGGTGACACAGTCACTACATCTACAAATGGAAGTTAAGACTCTACCATGCAAAGTGAAAGCCATATATCAAACTCATCCGGAAACACCGCTGACGTCTCTGGGCCTGAGCTCATCTGAGATGGACTGACACAAAGTGGAAAAGTGTGCTGTGGTCTGACGAGTCCTCATTTCAGATTGTTTTTGGAAGTCGTGGATGTTGTGTCCTCCAGGCCAAAGAGGAGAAGGACCATCCAGATTGTTACCAGCTCTAACTTCAATAGCCAGTATCTGTGATGGTATGGTGGTGTGTTGGTGCCCATGGCATCACAACTAACTGTCACATCTGTGAAGGCCCTATTAATGCTGAAAGGTACAAACAGGTTTTGGAGCAACATATGCTGCCATCCAGACAACATCTTTTTCAGAGACGCCCCTGCCTATTTCAGCAAGACAATGCCAAGACACATACTGCATGTGTTACAACAGCGTGGCTTCGTAGTAAAAGAGCTCAGGTACTAGACTGGGCTTCCTGCAGTTGAGACCTGTCTTCCATTGAAAATGTGCAGTGCCTTATGAAGGGAAGACCCCAGACTGTTGATAACTTGAGGTCGTATATCAAGCACGAATGGAAGAGAATTTCGCTTTCAAAACTTCAGCAATTAGTGTCCTTAAAACTCAAAATGAATGTACATTTACAAGAAAAAACAATAATACTGAATACATTGTACTGTATTCACTTCAATATAGGTTGAAAAGTTTTTAGAAATCATTGCATTCTGTTTTTATTTTCGTTTTACACAATGTCCCAACTTTAATGGGATCTGGGTTGTGGATTAAGACTGATTACTGAAGTATATTTCCAAAATCTCTTCCTCTAAACACCATAAATTAAGCTTTTTAAAAACTCTTGGCAAATCAACAACCACACTTACCTGTGGCTCATACATCCAGGGCACATCAACCTTCTTGGAGCCATCCGATCGCTTGAAGGTATACGCAGAGTAAACAGGGATGTGGTTGAAGGTGTCATAGAGGGTGACAAACCGTGGCCTGCCCTCATAGAACTGGCAAATCTTTTTAAAAGGCTGCTCCTCGAGCCCTCGAGGCAGCGTGCCCATGTACAGGAACTGTTTACACTCGGGTGAGACGTTTTCCTGCACCTCTGCTCCGGCCATCACAACAATAAGAAGACAGACAAGCGTTTGAGCTATTCTGTAAACAGTCATGATGAAAATGTGCCTCCACAGTGCATTTAATCCCTTTAAAACGTTGTTCTGCTGTGTGAACTTGTGCCTCCTCTGTGCTTCATACTATCTCAGGCGTATTATGCAAATTCTTATCTTGTTCCCTGTACAGGAAGCCAAACCATTGCCATGTTTGACCATTAACCAGCCAGCACCAGGCCATCACAGGGAAGGCAAAGTTCTTAGAGATAGATAGATAGAAAGAGAGACGTTTTTTTTGAGTATATGACCATTCCTAAATCCTATCACTTTTTGGTCTGTGCTCCAATAACAGTTGACCAAACTTGGTACATGGGTCAACTTTCCTCTTTTCCTGTAAAAGTGACATATGTATTCTGAATTGGATAGTTCTTTTTTACCTTTTCACTGTACTGCAGCTGCCTTTACAACGTTTTTCATGCAGTATGCATATGGGCTATGTCATATCATTGCACCATCCCTCTCCTCCTCATACATCTGTCGCACTTCATAGTAAAAGGAAAAAGTATGCAATTTAGAACAGGTACCAGCTGTCATCTGTCTGTGCTGTCTCAACAGGAATCACAGGTCCGGTGGGATTCAAAAAAATGTCAACTTCTAATACTAATACTACTCTAATATATACTAAAGCTTTTACTGGCATACTAAATAGTATGGTAGAATGGGAATTGAAATGCACAGACAGGGCCGCATCCTTTGGGAATAAGTGGTTACAGAAAATGAATGAATGAATGAATGAATGAATGAATGAATGAATATGCCCAGTAACTTGCAGCACCCTCTTAATCTGCACAGCTGACATATAATGATCCAGACCTGGTGTGTATACAGAGCTTGTTATGATAAAGCACTGAACGTTTTATCCTCCGAAGCAGAGGAAACTTGACAAAAAAGGAGCTTTATTGTTTGCTAAGGCAGATAAAGCATGTTTGCAAAGTAAAATGCTTATATTTGGATGTTATTCTGTGTATTCCCAAATGATTCTGTGTAACAAACCGTCTGGCGTGTCAGTTTGGATGATGGTGCCAGTTGAAAAGTCAGAGGATCATAAAAGTCAGTAGGACTCATCCTGACATGTGCCAAATTTCACTCAAAGTATAAAAATTTCAACTTCATGGTTGTGCTAGGGAGAAATGAGGGGATCACAAAAGCTCTGGTACATCACTGGGAACCAGGAATTTTAGGCCTAGAAGTGATCAGTTTCATTTCAAAAGCCTGTAAAAATGTGTTTGTGCTCTTGCCAACCTGTCTGCAGCAGAATACTGAGGGCGCTTGAACATGGCATTTTTGGATGCAGAGATGTAAAGATGTGAATCCCACCTCTTATTTGCGTTTGCTTTTGTGGAGTCCACCCAGACTTCTCTCTTAAGATTCTGTCCTGCCACACAGCTCAATGTACTCTGTTGGTCTAACCCTGTTCTGTTACTCTGCAGTGCCTCATCCTTCCCCTTGTTGTTTGCCCCTCTGACGCTCAGCCTTCACTTTTTTTCTCAATGAAACTGTAGTATTTACTCTTCCTTTCTTTTCTTCTCGGAAAGTAAAGCTCTGTGTGTATGTGTTCACCACCATGTTGTCGTGACAGAAAAGACTGGAATGTTTTTGGAGACATCTGTTTCCATAACAACAGGTTGATGGCAGCGTGACCTCTACCCCTGTGGAAACAAACACTTCCTGTTTACTATTGGAGCATCTTCACTATTTACACTGTGACCCCATGCTGACCTATAGTATCCATCCATACATCCATCATACACTCAGTATCTAGTCTTAGACAGTTTATGCCATCTTTGATAAGATGACTGGTTTTATGACTGCTGTTTTTGCCTGTATTTGCAAATTACAGTAGCACATGTGAAAATTTGTGAAAAACATCTTTGCAGGGTGACACAGACTGTGGTAAAAGAAACAACCTTTTAGCCCAAAAATGCCTAAAATGTGTAAAACTCTTATAGCAATTCACTGCCAGGGCTGACTGATAACACCAAGGCTGTGTCACTTCAACACAAAGACAACTTTCATTTAGCAGGTAAATGAATAATATTTGATCTTTTACAGTAAAATGTACCCTTAATTTAAATTGCAAATTGATTTAAATACCGAATCAACCCTAACCACCTAATCCACATGGATTACAGAAGCATATTGCTGCCATGCCAGAAAAAGAAACACAGATCAGTATCATGTAGCGTGAAAGAGGTATTGTTTTCACAAGATGGTTTTCACAAGATATTTCATGAAATAACAAAATATATTCACATTATTGAAACGCACAAAACACACAAAGTTGTCATATTATATCAAGAAAGTTTTATTATTTAAATTGTGGTTGTTATTGTTAAATGTTTCATGTTATATCAGGATATCTTATATCGTAATGATTTGTCACTGAAAAATATGTTATGACATTACATACACATACACATGAAAAGTTTCACTTCATAACAAGATTAAAAAGTATATTACTCATGTTATATTGTGATGAGGTTGCCTGCCATAGTAACATGAAATATCCTGTTAAAATCTGAAAAACACCTTGTTAAATGTTTCATGTTATAATGTGATACTGCTCTGTTTTTCTTTATCTTTTGTGGCGACAAGACACCGCTGTGTTGGATTTTATGCTTCTTCTTTAGATAATTGTCCATCAAGCACAACTAAAATCGTTGTTTAATAGATTTCTTTACTGTGAATTGGCAGCCTTCCTATAGAGGGATAACACAGCTGTGGGTCAGGATCTTCTTTCAGCTGAAAACTGTCAGTATTGTTCTTTTTTATACCAGAATAATGTTTTGAAGGCCTTTTGAATATATTCATGGAGGCTGCCCTGACTATGAATGTTAGGGCTGTTAGTTGTCATTTGTTCTCTATGTGGTTTGTTACATTTGACCACTGTGAACGTGAGACACAGAGAACTAGTGTGTTTGTGTTTGCACAGATTTGTGTACTGTATGTGCATTTGTATGTGTGTGTGTGCATAGACAATATGAGAGGATTGGGCTGATCTGTTTGAATGTCTCGGGTTTGTGTGCGTTTGTTGGGGGGAAGGATGGGTGGTGTTATTGTGTCTCTTGGGAGGTGTGTGTGTTTGTATTGCGGGGGGTGTTTGCAGATCTCGTAACTGTCTGCTGGGGTGGTCTGGTTTGAGAACAAGAGAAAGGAGGGTTCTGGTTGTGTGCATGTGTGCAAATGTGTGTGTGCATGGAGGACATTGCTATATATTGAGACTGAAGAGGACAGGCACTTTCCTCAGCCGGCACAGTGGAGATGAAGAGACTGAGAGAGAAACACAGAGAGAAAGTGAAATGACAGGAGACAGGATGAGACAGTGGCTGAATGTTGCTTCACAGTGATCATCAGTCTATTAATGGCATCTCAGAAGGGATTTCGTCCAACCTGGTGGAGTTGCCTGAGGTGAGTGTCTGTTGTGACCTTCATCATAATTCCTCCCAGGATTAGGTTCTCATCTGGGATAACTAGGATGCAACGTTTACATGCAAAATGTGCTATATTAGAAAGACTAATTCAAATTTGCAGTATAAATTGAATGCAGAGTGAGAATCTGTTTACTATTTCTGCACGTTTGATCCAGAACCTGTAAACATTTTCTTGAATGTGTGCAGTCGTGTTCATGGTTGTCACCCCAAATCAAAAATATATGGGTTTTTTTTCGTGCTGTTTCTAGATTGATTTTGTGTGAGCTGGAAAGTTTGGGAGATATCGACTGTAGAGATGTCTGCCTTCTCTTCAGTATAATGGAACGAGATGACACTCAGCTTGTGGTGCTCATAGCACAAATAAAAACATTCGAAAAACTCAACAGCAATGACCTTTTCTAGAGATCATGACCCGGTTACTCAAAATAATCCACAGAACTCATTGCGAGCTGTTTCATGCAGGAGCTACTTTCTTTCTACCAAACTACACCTGTCCACTCCACTCGCTGTTGCTAATGTTACAGCTCATCCGAGGAGGACGCCATTCATGTTTCCATCCTGCGCTGTCACAGACTGGAGCTTCTCATCCATGAGTAGATGCACTCATCCTTCTGTGCAGCGGTTGGTGGGTGTAGTATGGTAGAGAGAAAAAAGGTCATGATCTCTAGAAAGAGAAATTGCTGTTGAATTTTTCAAACAGATATTTAGTCCCATTATATTGGGGATTATTTTTTAATTTAATTTAAATTGTGTCACAAAGGCTGGTTGGTGGAAGTGTTTTCATTGCTCGACAAACAAAAAGTTGTCTATCAAAGTCAACTCAAGTCAAGTTTTTATTATCTCAGTCTGCTACATTATGAGCATGGGCAAAAATTCACATTAAGCATAGAATTTACATGCACTGATGGCATTTTGTAGTTGTTTGTTGAATGTTTACAACATTCTTGTGCAGATTAGTCCAACATTCCTGGACTAAATTCCTAAAGCAAGATGTCACTTTACTTGTTAAAAGCAGGGATTTAACGTTATATTGAAAATCGTGATATCACAATGAAAAAAAGTCTCAGTACCATACCAGACTGTGTTATCTACCATGATATTGAATGGTTAATTATTTCTTTTTGTTTTTGTTTTATTTTCTAAAAGACCTGCCAGTGAGTGCTGCATTGTTTTTGTTTTGCAATGATTCATGCATACAGTCACTGACAAAACCGATTCATGGCTATGTTTTTGCACGTTTAGGTCATGGCTGGCTACTTTTATTTCATTTTATTAAAGAAAGAAAGCAGAAGCACTTTAAGCTAAAAGGAAAAAACGATTTAATTCAAACGAGAAATCCTACGTGTATCAGATTTATTATTTAATGAAGGGCCTTTATTTACTTCTTGTTCTGGTCATTTTTCTTTGTTTTTTAATTTGTCATAAATATGGTATCATGGACTCGTTATTGCAGTGATATCATACCTTGAGTATTTGGTATTGCTACATTGACAATTGTGTTTGTTGCAAAAGTTTAATACTTTCATTGTGTTTCCTTGAATTTTTAGACCATCCAAGTCAACTGATTGAGAAAGAAGTGAAAGTGAACAGGACACTGATCCACGACTGGAATTTTTATCTTCTTTCTAAAACGCCGGTGCAGTGCAAGAGTTTGTACTTTTTGATTTCAGATATTTTACTGACCAAATTTCACAAAGTCTTGAAAGCTGTGGTGATTTTAATGGCAAATGATTTTCTATAGAAGACAAAAAGATGGACGCACAGATGTCAGACACAGACTTCCTCACCTCCCCCTCCCCTTCTCCCCCTCCCATCTTCCACTGCGACTACAGCGACTGGTCTCCCTCCTTCTCCATCATACCTTCTGTCTACCTGCTGGCCTTCCTGGTTGGTTGCCTCGGCAACGGCCTGGTGCTGTGGGCCTACCTGGACCAAGCCGAGGGGAGGGGGGTGAGGAGTGGAGACAAAACCGGATTCAGAAAGTTCTGCTGCATTTTGAGAGTCAGTCAGCAGAACAAGACAAACTGTGGATATCCTACAGGACAGAGACCCTCCTCTCACTCCTCCTCCTCATCCTCCTCCTCTCCTCCCTCCATCCCTCGCCCCTCACGCTCCCTGACAGACTCTCTTATAGCTAGCTTGGCTTTAGCTGACCTCTGCTTTCTTGTCACTCTGCCTCTGTGGGCCGTCTACACAGCCATGGGCTACCACTGGCCTTTTGGGCAACCACTCTGCCAGATCAGCAGCTTCCTCACCGCGCTCAACATGTACGCCAGCGTCTTCAGCCTGAGCATGCTCAGCGTGGAGCGCTACTGGGTTCTGACTGGACGCCGCCACTCCAGCCACCATATCCCGCAGAGCTGCCCCAGCAGGGCCTTGTGGATACTTGGTGGGGTGTGGGTGCTGGCAGGGGTGCTGGCACTTCCTGGTCTGCTGCTGCGCTCCGTCAAGGAGGTGGAGTCTGAACCTGAGGATGATGATTGGCAGCTGGAGCCCTCTGAATCCGTCTTCCTCTCCTGTCAGATGGATTACTCCATGCTGATTGGAGCAGAGCTGGAGGAGACAGACAGAGAGAGGGCAGAGATGTGGTGGGCGGCTGCCTTGAGTCTTAAATCAACTCTGATTGGCTTCCTGCTTCCTCTTGTCATCCTGCTGGTCTGCTACTGCTCCCTAGCCCAGCTCCTAAGCAGGCATTTTGGACGAGGCCCTCGGCCTGACCGCAGGCGCCAGCGAAGACTCCTCAGGGTCATCATCACCTTAGTGATGGCCTTCTTCCTATGCTGGCTGCCTCTGCATGTCAACAAGACCGTCTCCATGCTGCTGGAGTTTGGTTTTGTCCCATACACCTGCTCTTTAGATCAATTTTTACTGGCGGCTCAGCCATATGTCACCTGTTTAGCTTATCTCAACTCCTGCCTCAACCCTCTCCTGTACGCCGCCTGCGACCCATCATTCAGGAAGAGATGCAAAGGAGCTCTCTTCACGCTGTGCAGGACAAGCTGGAGAGGAGGAGGAGAGGGAGAGGAGGCAAAGAGGGATGAAGGAGAGGAAGAGAAAGAGGCAAAAACACAAGAAGACACAGCAGACAGGACAGAGGAGGAGAGAGTTGGGGAGGTGGATGAATAACTGTTAATTTCACATTGAGGAACCGTGAAATGCAGTCATTTTCTGTGATAATTTTCCATCAGTTTTCGTACAATGTTGAAGACAATCAAGAATAGACTGAATTCTAAAGTGAGCCAAAATCAGACTCAGGAAGAAACAGTGTCAGATGTCAACATTTTCAAAATAAACATCTATGAATGAACATTCATGAGCTCATAGACATAATTCCTGCTTCCAGTCCACATATTTCCCACAGGAACGATGCCACCACTTCCTTAAAGATAGCTGACAGTCTCGCCAGGCCAGATGTTCTCATGACATCTGATCTGTTTCTATATTTTATGCTAATATACTCTGAGTTGTTTATTGATTCGTTGTTTTGTTGATGTTATTTTTCTATTAAAATAAGGATTGTGAAAACTAACTTTTGTCTTTACTTATTTAAACATTTATTTATTTATTTATCTACAAACAGCTTTATTAAAGTCTGCATTTGGATTTGACTTTAAACAATCATTACTTAACAACCTATTTCCTTTCCACAAACAACTTTATAGGTCTATCATATTCAAGTCCCAGGCTATTATTTAGATTTTATATTGTATATTATTTAAAATAATCACTAAGTGTAAAACACCCTCTTTTGCTATGTCTGCGTGTTGTGGGTATTGTCTAATGTCTGCACATATGTATATATTTCTCATGTAGTCTTTCACATAACCCAGCAGCAGTTTAAAACAAAAACAGGGACAAGGGACATACATGTTGGAGTCACCAACATATTTTCAATCTTGTAAAGGGTCATTGGCTTAGAAAAAATGAGAACTTCTGGTTTATGGTAACTGAGAGTGTTATCTAATACATTCTTGTATGTTGTCATCTTTATATAAAGAAAAGATTCATACTCTCATGCATATCTGGCATTTTTGCATTCATAGATAGCAACCAACATTTTTCTCATTCTATTTCAAAGAACAAACAAGTAGTGTTGTTTCTTCTGCAGGACTGAGTACCTGACTCCGCCCAGAAGGTGGCGCTAATGCACCACTGACAACCATGACACCCTGACAACTTCAACAAGACCCAGAAGATTTGTTGGACTTCACGTCACGCTCAGATTGTTTGCAAACTTTGCACTAAATAAAAGAGGACTTTATCCTTTAATGCAGCGCACTCGTCGGGCAAAGTCAGTGTTTTATTACGGCTTCCAGCTTACTCATTGATTCTCTGGTAGCTAACTGTTAGCTTTCTTCGTGCACAGTTTATATCAGAAACAGTCTGCACAGGAAGACACTGTTGTTAACAGGCGTCCATAAGTCCACACAGCTGCACAGAGAAATAATGAAGATGGGAACAGCACTAATTTATGACGAGGAGATGACCAAATACAAACTGCTCTGGGTTGAGTAAGTACATAATTGCAGTCATAAATTGTGGTGCGTAAAAGTAGCTGATCAACCAAGCATGAATGAGTATTGCTTATTAGAATAATTGCTATATCACGGATGGGTTCATTTTAACTAAAACATATCAGCTATTTTCATCTCCATGCTCATAGAATGATGTCTGTACTGCTAACATACACGTTACTGTAACGTCGTTATTATCTGTATCTTAGGGAAGTGTATCAGGGGTTAAATATTTGATCATTTAGTTTTAAAGTATTTTCCTTCAGATTGGTGATTCTTGTCCTTAAATTATTTATTTAACGTTATTCTCTGGAGTTAGGTATGTTTAAGTGGTAGGAACTGAAGATGCGGTTTGGTGTAGGTAGCCGGGTTGGTTAGTGAGGAGCAACCCGTTTTTGCGCCAACCACAGACCCGCGGAAAATCTCGCGAGAGTGATAATTTTAACAGTAACCACGATCTTTGCCTAACCATAAGTGTTTTGTATCATTAAACCTGCACAGATGTTAACTACAGCGCTGATAAATCATAAAACATAAGTTGTTTGTACAAGGTGCTAAATGAAGGAAGAACGTGTACAAATCTCGCGAGATTTACGAAAATCAAGGGATCCCTTCTAGATAGGACCTCTCATGCAGAGAGACATTTGGGGATGACTGAGTTAGTTTGATCACATTAACGTTATCTGGTTAACGCTTTAAGACTTAAACAACCAGAAAACTCTTTTTCATGTCTTTTTTCACATAGTTACTTTGCGCTGTTCATCACTTTTTATTTAGTCTTTGCCAACCATCTCTTGCTGCTTCAGCTTTTCTACTCAACAATAACATATTTGATATAATTTGAGATATTTAAGGCGATATTCTTCTGATTGTGTTTGTGCCAAATCAGACACAGAACAAGCAAAAAAAGACAAACAACAGTTCTGCTTTTATCAGTTCAATATGGTAAAGATTCTGCACATTGAATATTAAATGTGAGACTTTTTCAGCTTAAACTCAGTGAATTTTGAAAAGAAATTCTCATTCACTCATTTCATCTAGTTTCTCAGCTCTATGTGCACAAAAGTGAAAAAAACAAAATGACTAGGCTGCTAATCACAGCATTTTGAAAACCAAATGGTCAAACACAAAGTTGTACTCCAAATCATTTCAGCATCAAGCCTTTGTCAGGGAATCAAACAGATCAAATGGAGCAAAAGGCCCTTTTATATTGTCTTCCACTAATAGGCATCTTCCATTTGGAGTTGCTGTATGTAAGCATTGCCAGTGTTTATATTTACTTGCTCTTTAATTCATCATACCCTCTCACTTAATTTAAAGTGCCTTTTGTTCCACTTAATCTGTCTGACTCCCTACCAGTTAGATTAACCTGTCAGAGTTTGTCTTACTGTCTAACATGACCATGCCGTGACAATAAAGGCATTTTAATTGTTTTTAAAAAAGAATGCTTTTGATTTTTTTTTTTTTTTGTGATTTTTGAGTATACGTGTCCCTCTCCAAAGATCATCTCAAACAAGTGCATTCATTAGTTCATAATATACAAATCTTGAACTCAAAATTCAGCACATAATCTAACTGTATGGAGCTTTTTTTTTTTTCTCCAGTCCTGCGTGTAAGATCGAGGTACCCGAGCGTCTGACAGTGAGCTATGAAGCTCTGATCAGGAATGGTCTGGCTGATCGCTGTGTCTCCGTACCTGTCCGTGAGGCAACAGATGCAGACATTCTTCTGGTTCACAGGTCAGTCTTGATGTCCTCAAAGTGTTCCCACCGTGCTCTGTTAACTTTTCGACCTCTGCATGCATGAGCCTGAAATAAATATTAGAAGTCACTCAGCTGCGTCTACTTGGCTGCTCCCAACAGTGAGGAGTACTTGGAGGCAGTGAAGACAACACCCTATATGACTCTGGAGGACCTGAAGGAGTTCACCCTGCAATATGGTGACGTCTACTTCCACCCAGTCAGTCCTACACATAATATTATTATATTCGTATCTCGCCTTTGTTTATTCAGTGGTGTTAGAGGGACAGTGTCACTCCCGGCTAATTATTTCTCTTTCTTATTTACTGACCTAGAACATCTATCACTGTGCCAAGCTTGCTGCAGGGGCTGCACTGCAACTAGTGGACAGTGTTATGACGGGGAAGGTGAGGAATGGCATGGCTCTGGTCAGGTGAGGCTGTTAACCAGTCAGACACAGCAGTCCTGATGATGCCACATTGAGTGTGCACAAGTCTCTCTTTTGTGAGAAAGGTCGCTTTTGTTTGTGGTATTCAGCTTAAGTGCTGGAAGGTGTAGTCCACTGATAAGCTGATAGCCATGTAATTATGTCATCACAGCTCAGACTTTCTAGTAAGTGTTTGTGTCATGTAAAGTGAGAAAACTCCTGCACGCTGTCAGCACTGACTTAATCAAGAAAGCGAAGTTTTGGTCATGGACAGTTGTCAAGTATTCGCTCAAAATTGTTTTTTTGTTGTTTTTTTTTAATCAAGCAATCAATGTAGGAATCACATTACAACCACATGAGAGAGTCAGTATTTAAAATAATCTTTTAATGAAGACAAACATTGGAGCCACTTATTCAGGAAAGTTAAGAAAAATGTTGTGTTAAAAGGCACCAATATTACAAAAAGAGGCCAAAAAAAGTTCATTGGTCATGGTGAAAATTTGAGGGGAACAGTTTTAGAATTTTGACATAGAGCAGCTTTCTGAGATTTTTTTTTTTTCATTTTTATTATATTTTTTGTATCCTCACAAACTAAATGCCAAGCATTTTCTTGTAAGTTGTAAGACATTACTTTGTTCTCTGTATAGACTAAATCAGGGGTCCTAATAATCATTGATCACAGTAGGATCACTATGGATTACAGTCAATCAAAACAGCCAACCGTATTTCTTCTTTGTTATTCCAGCTTCCAAAAAGTGTGATAAAAGTTTAAATATTCTATTTCTCCTTTTGTTGCAGACCCCCAATAACCCACTCAAGGACCCCTGTTGATCCCCAGACTCCAGTTTGAAAACTGCTTGACTAATTGATTAGTAAATTATTAAAATTATGATGTGCATTATTTCTCTGTTGTTGTTGACAGACCTCCAGGACATCACAGTATGCACAGTGCTGCCAACGGATTCTGTGTGTTCAATAATGTGGCCATAGCAGCTCGATATGCAAAGCAAAAATACGGGGTTAAAAGGTAACGTGACTTTAGTTTTTTTTTTTGTTTGTTTATTCCTGCAACTATGAGAGAGGTGAATTCTCTAAAAGCTGCCGTATATTTACATCATTTTGTTCTTTCAGGGTGCTGATAGTTGACTGGGACATACATCATGGTCAAGGGGTGCAGTACTGTTTTGAAGATGATCCGAGGTGAGTCTTTTCTACTGGAAGGATCCTGAATTTTATATGTGAATGTTCTCTTCTGGCATATTAAACTCTGCATACTGTACTTCTTTTCCCCCAGCGTGCTCTACTTCTCATGGCACCGCTATGAGCATCAGAAATTCTGGCCTAACCTTAGAGAATCAGACTACGATAATGTCGGCAAAGAGAAAGGTGCAGGATTCAATATCAATGTGCCGTGGAACAAGGTGAGTAACCACAGGCTGATGTTTATGTTGCTTCACAGTGGAGCAAACAAGTAGCTTTATTACATTTTGAAACTGAAACCAGGAAATATTCATGTGTTTTTTGAGTTGATGTAAGTGCTATAAAGCAATAAATCCACTACTTAATATCAAATTTAATCTAACTAAATTTAACTACTCTTTAATTAACTAATCCTGATCACAAATTTGCTTTGATGATCTGGTGCATGTTTGTGTATTTATTACTGAGTTTCCATTCTCATATTTCAGGTGGGAATGATGAACAGCGACTATCTTTCAGTCTTCTGTCACGTCCTGCTGCCAGTCGCATATGAGGTTAGCCATTCTGGAAAATTCACATTTTTCTAACAGGAAATAAATAATGTGTTGGAGATTATTTACCCACGATTCTTTGTCACAGTTTTGCCCAGACTTGGTCCTGGTGTGTGCAGGCTTTGACTCAGCCATCGGTGACCCAGAGGTACTTAATATAAATCATCATAACGAAGCTTGAAATTTCAGTTACAGTAGTACTGCAGATTTTTGTGTGGATGCTTTATATGGAACACCTTTGCAGTCTATTGCAATTCAACTTTTCTGCCATAAATTCTACCTTTACAAAGTTTATAATGTTCAGTTTTCGGTGACATTATTTTAGAATTTGTAAATTAAATTATATATTTATTACAGGGTGCCTAAAGGTCCTTAAAATCTCTTAAATTTACTAATAAAAGGCCTTGAAATTTTATTTTCAGGGTGAAATGTGTGCCAGCCCAGACATCTTTGCCCACCTCACTCATCTGCTGATGAACCTCGCAGGAGGGAAACTGTGTGCTGTGCTGGAGGTCAGTCTGCACAACATACTGTGTATTTAACATCATCACAGATGTATGAAACAGTCTCAAAAACGTCTTCAAAGTCAACACCTGCCTTCCCAGAGACACCATCCGTTCTTTTGTTTTTTTTTTCTGCTGTTGAATTACTTGTACAACAGTGTTAAAACACAAGCATCTGATCTGTCAATACACATCTCCGTGTTACTTTTCCTAGTTCTAACCATCTGTGAAAGCTCTGCATATTTCTGCCATCATGTTAGAGGAACTTTGGGTTGTAAAAGATTTCACTGTGTGACTGTTTTCCAGGGAGGATACAACTTGACTTCCCTGCACCAGTCTGTGTGTCAAACAGTTCAAACTTTGCTTGGAGATCCTGCGCCTCGGCCCTCAGACCTCGATGGTCCCTGTGTAAGGTCTGTTTCACCGTCACTCGAATTCACGTGCCAGACCTTTATCTTGTATGCGTGTGTTTTATAATTGTAATGTATATATAAGTTTTCTCTTTTCAGTGCAGTTGAGTCCGTTCACGGTGTCCGATCAGCTCATAAGCCGTACTGGTCCTGCCTCAAACATGCAGGTATAATATGCACAGAATTTTTGAGCTGTTGATTAAAAGAAAACTGATTTACCATTGCATTCCTTTACCATGTTCAGACTCACTCAGATATCACATTCACAATTTGAAATGCATCCGTCTGCCAAATTGGGGAGGTCAAGATCCACTAGAATGCATTAAGAAATGCAGATTTCACTACAAAATGAACTGCAACTCGCTTAATTCTGAACCAGTTTTCATGAAATTTTATTTGTTAAAAAACACCAGAACTCGAACATGATAATGGTTACTTGGAATTAAATTCACTTACTGAGGGAAATCAAATCAGCTCTATACCAAATCATGAACCTTCTGAATGGACACAACTTCCACTGGAACAAGCAGGTTTGATTTGGAATAGAATTGGTTTAGTTATTAAAACAATAAAAACTCACAAAAGGTGAAATTCTAAATAATTCAAACTTGATGTTGCCTATTTATGAGAGCCTGCTGGTGGAAGTTTCGTCTATTCAGCAGGTTAATGTTTTGGTATAGAGCTGATTAGATTGTCTTCAGTTACGGAAATTAATTCCAACAAGTAACCAAGTTCTCACGTTTATTACAAAATAGATCTAATGAAAATCAGTTCAGAATTAAGTGAGTTACGGTTGATTTTGTAGGTCGGACTTCGCGATCACTCCTGTTTATTTTGTTCCATTACGTTTATAGTCATTGCTTCAAAAAGTCTTTCATTACTGCTTTTTTCAGCCGACCTACCCAACTCTGATGTCAGCACAAAGCGTGTTAAATTAGAAGAAGTAGAAGAAGAAGAAGAAAAACCATTGGAGCAGGAAGAAGAGAAGAAAAGTGCAGAGGAAAAGGTGTGGCCGGAGCCTCCGATACGTGTCGCTCCTCCTGTTCGCACTGCTGTCGTTCTCCCTGATGGCGTAGCTTGTCCAGACGGGTGTAGAAACTTCACCTCATCAGAGGATCCCGACTCAGCCATAGTCAGAAAACTCAGGTATACAACTGTATTAGTCACAGTAATGGACTTCATTTTTTATTATTGACTCAGAAAGAGTTTATCAGAGGAGGATTAGTAATTAAATAATAGTTATAACCATGATTTTAGCTTCTACGTTATACAAAAATGTGTTGTTTTTTTCACAATAAGGGAGAATTTCCTCAAAGATGCAGATGACAGCGATACTCTCACAGCCCTCTCCAGTCTCATTTCCCTCGTAGAGAAAATGGAGAAGAATGAGGTACAGTCATGGTTTTATTTATGTCTTTTCCGACTGCTTTGATGTAATTTTCTTATAAATACAGTTTTTGGTTTTGCTGACCTGCCTGCATGAGCTGCACACTGATGTCATTATACTTAATTACTGCCTCTCAGATCTGCAGTGGCTTGGCTCTGGTCCGTGACGTCTCCATGGCGATGATGTGTGTTGTCCAGCATGCTCTCAGTAAACGGTACAGCAATGTGGATCTAACCCTAATGTACAGCCACTGTATGTTTTGATATTACTGAGATAGAAAAGTGACAGCTGGCTTTTTAAAAAAAGGTTCTTACATGGGAACGTCCACCATTGAAAGAACAGTTTGTTTGTTTTTTATTTTGAGAAATACACTTAACTTGGTTTCTTGCCATGAGTTGAATAAAAAGGCTGATACCACTCTCACGTCTGTACACAAAGGTGATGTAGCCTAGTCTACATACCAACACCCCTTATGCTAACCTAAGGTAACAGTGTCCTGGCTGTAACTTCATATTTAGCAAACAGACATCAGAGTAATATTGATCTTATTTAACTCTTGACAAGTAACAGAGTATTTGCCAAAATGTTGAACTAACCATTTCTAGTCTTTGTGCTAAGCTAAGCTAATTAACTGCTGGCTGCAGCTTCATATTTGACATACAGTCATGAAATCTGCATCGATCTTCTCATCAAACTCGCAGCAAGAAATAAAATTAGTGTATTTATCCAAATATAGAACCCGAATATGTACTGTTTTTGTTTGTGAGTTTGTTGTCTGTTGAATGGAGGAGAAATGTTTACAGCGTCCATAAATAAAAGTATACAGTATATCTGTGTCAGACTGTTCAGAGGTAAATGTTTTCTCTCAAGCTGACTTTACAGAGTATGAATTTACATGTTTATTAAAAGCTATTTTTAGTGTATTATATAATCTGATTTGATGTCGTTTGTTCCTCATGCAGGGTTTTGGTTGTGTGTGTTGGGGACATGATGGGCCCATGTCCCGGCACAGAGGATGGGTGATTATCATTTGTACTCACTGTATTACACTTTGTAATAGAACTTGTCCCCCTTTTGAGCCAATGAACAGAAACATTTGTATGCAACAGAGTGAACAACATGCTGACAGAAGTCTTTCCGTCTGTAGGAAAACACTCCTGGTGCATTTCTGCAACAAGGAATCTGAAGAACAGAAATGCAAATATTACATTCCTGTGTGTCTGAAGAAGGTACTGTGTATTACTATCACGGTTAATTTGTCATGTGTTTTTTTTAAATGGTCTTTTTTTTGTTGTTTTTTAATATTTGTGTTTAAATATTCTATCTTTGACTTTTTATCATACTGTGGGTTTCTGGTATCATTGCATCCCTACAAGATATAGTGGCCAAAAGGTGATGACTAATAAATAAGAAATGCATGAAATTTTAAATACTTCTGATATAGACATATTATAATTTTAGTTATATTTAGGTTTTTTGCGCACTAAAACAAAATTTATCCATTTGGTTTAATGTAATGAACACAAATTGGACTTTTTACAGTATCTCAATAAATATTGCATCACATTGTTATTGAGATAATACTGTCTACATGCACAGGATGTGTGTGTTTTGTTAAATCACAAATGGAAGTGCATCCCAAGTGTGTGTGTTTGTCCCCCCTCAGGGCTGCAGTGACGTTTCTGGGTTCATGCAGGCCGTGTTGAGCCTCCTTCTGCCTCTGGGATACGAGTTTGATCCCAGTCTGGTTCTGCTGGTTCGGGGGCCAGATTGTGGACTGTGTGACAGTGTGTGGCAACAGTTGACAGGCCTGCTGCAGGGCCTGGCACGGGGACACACACTGGCACTCATACAGGTAAGAAGACAGAGTCTGGTTTCACCAAAGTACAGTAAACAACATCTCATTGCTTAAGTCTTAGGCTTTATTTTTGCAGAGGCTTAAATGGCAGCATGTTCTACTTTAGCGGTCAGTAATTTTGTCTTTTCAGGAAGGAGACAAGGCGAGTGTTGCCCCCACAGCCTCCTCTCTCCTTGGGGGTGCTGCGCCCTCTCTGGGGCAGCTTCGTGCTTCTCAAACAGAGGATGTGGAGGCGCTGGAGAGGCTGAGACAGAGACTGCAAGCAGACTGGAAGCTACTGCAGAATACAGGTGAATTCACAACAGCAGCATCACATGATAACATTAAATCTGACATTAGCAGAGCTTAAACTGACCTTTACTGTATTAATTAGAATTTCTGTTTCCTACAAACAGTGCCAGAAACTGGAAGAGGTGATGAGAACTGAAGCTGATCCTGCTCCTTTTTGTAAAAAAAAAAAAATCATAAAACATGATAAAGTTTTACATTTTTGACAAATAAAATTAACTGTTTTTCTAAAATGCGTAATCAGAATTAATTAAAATATTGTGAGCCTGTTGGATTGATTCACACTGATTTTGATACATAGATTGACACACGACTGCAACATCGTAAAAGAATCGTTTACATCAGTAAATGCAGACGTTACAGGTGTTATGAATTATGATGAGATGAGAAACACAAATGGTGATTTTTTTTTTTTCCATTGATCACTCCAGCTCTTATTTCTGTGTGAACTGATTTCAGATATTTGTCGTCAAAACATAATATTTTCTCATTCGTTTGTTTTTATGTTATGATGATGATGTCTGTGATTTTGGAATAGTAAATAATAATGTAGGCCCCTCAATTAAGGGTCAGTCAGTCACTAGTCTTTATATGTGGTTTGTAAAGGTGTTTCATTATGTTTGCAAAGGGACAATAATTTTGGGATGTGAACTGTATATGTTGAGGATAATGTGTGATAATATTGATAATATGTGATATATGTGAAGGTGTGTAAGTACATTTACTTAAGTACTGTCCTTAAGTACCATTTTAATTCCATAGCTTGGATTTTGAATGAAGGATTTTTACTTCTATTGAAGTATTTTTATAGAAGGGTACCGTTACGTTTACTTGAGAGAATCTAAAGTCAAAAGTCCACTTAGAAACTTTTAGAGGACTTTAAGCCACATGATGTTCATTTCTCGAAAAAGTACAATGTGGAGGACAGTAACTGACAACATTTTATTTTTTCATTTCTTCATGCAATCCTCCTGCTCTGTGTTGATTAATTCACCCAATGATAGGAAAGCCCCCTCATTTGTGTAGTGAAATAGAAATGCATAATAATTGTAAAAAGATAATACAGATGACAGAATACATACACAGATGAATTTATGTCTTATTTTATAAATTAATTTATGCTTACATTTATATTTGATATTTTTGGTGCATTTGATTGCATATTAATTTGTTTATTGAGTCATTTCTTTTTTTTATTATTATTTTGGCAGTTATGATCCTCCATACTATGAAGGTCTGAACAGTTTGTTTCTCTCCACCAGATATTTATTTATTTGTTATTTAACAATAAGTATATAAATCTGAATTTTAGCCTAGGGACATTACTGTATATTATTATTATTATTGTCTTAACCTTGTTAAAGCCTGCCGCTGGGGGGCGCTGTGGGAGGAACCGTCAGTAAACAGAAGCAGATGAAGGTTTTTTGCTCACATGTGAGTCATTCGTCTGTGTTGATGTCTAACAAGCAGCGCTCAGTCCTCCGGTCTGTCTGTTGTCTGACTGCCCTGAATGTGTCAGTTTGCCGTCTTTTCGCTGTGATTGGATCGTACACCGGTGCCTGAATGCATCACAGGGAGGAGTGACATTATCAACAGACGTTAGACAGAGAGAGAGAGAGAGACCACAAACGCATCATCCACTGAAAGATGTCTGGGACCGCAAAAATGAAAAAGGACGAGTCTTTCCTCGGGAAATTAGGAGGGACCCTGGTGCGGAAGAAAAAGTCTAAAGAAGGTGAGTTATTTTATGTTTTTCTTTGATTTTTTTCCTAACATCATGAAAGGCCTCTGTTCTTTTTGTTCTCCTTGTATTTCTGTCCTTGGTGCTGCAATCACATGATGCGCTATTAAAATATATTCTCCTCTGGGACATCACTGCACTTTAATCATGAGCTGTACACATGATTTACAACATTTATACAGACATTTTAGTATCTTTCTTTGACATAATATAGCAATTCGGTTGTTGCACCCACTTTCTTCCGATTACTAATCAATTATATGTTCAAACATGAACATATTTGGAGCTCTGGTGTAGTTTTAATAAGGTTTCCTCTACTTTAAAGTGAATGAGAGGGGAAACAAAGCCTCTGAGTGACTTCACAGGAATTCAACATGAGGTAATAAACATAAATAGATCCTACAGTCAGTGACCGGTGACAGGAATGCAAGGTTATGAAGATAAAGGTGTGAGAGGATTTCTCTCCTCGCTGTCTTTTGATTTACAACACAGCCTTTAAATTTTTTGTCCCAGTTTTCCAGTTGCTGCTCAAACTATTTTCTGCCCTCCCACAGGAGAGTCACCGTGTGGTAAGACAGACAGCTGCAAGGTTTAACGCCCCAGTGTGTGTCATCTGTGTGCGTGTGCGTGTGTGTGTGTGTGTGTGTGTGTGTTCACAGGCATGTGTTTGTAATCTCCATTAAAGTAGGTCCACCAGCAGGAGGACAGACAGAGACATATTAATTGCTTTGGAGGCTCATTAAGTTCCATGTGTCTCAGGGTTTTAACAGTTTGAATTCTCTCAATCAAACTGTTGAAATGAGTAGTTCAGCCTCTGAAGATTTGTGAGACAGTCATTAGTATTTCTTCCAGGCAAACAAAACTGAATACATCCGCATGAAGGCTTCTGGGTGACGTGTATAAAATGATGCACAAGACATCTGCATACAGCTTTAATGAACAGCTGCAACTATAAGTCAATTAATCAATTAGTAACTGGCAGAATATTAATTGCCAATCATTTTGGTAATCTATTAATTGTTAGAGTCAATTTATTAAGCAACAATTTTAAGGATTTTTATTTTTATGTTCCATATCATTGTAAATAAATATTTGCCCTTTAGACCTTTAGACTGCCAGTATGGTGCTCAAAATAATGAGACAGCATCTCAAAGTAATGATAAACTTTCATTATTTTGATAAAGTTCCTCAATATTTTGAGACACTAACTCATTATTTTTGAGAAAGTCCCTCATTTTAATGACTTACAGGATCTTCTTTTCAACGTGTTAGTGGAAATTGGTTTCCATAGTGACCCTAGTGTTTGGTCTACAGTATTTTCTATGGACACTCCTATTGTTTTATACACTCTGTTATTAACAGAAAAAGAACTGAAAATAACTGTCAGTTGCAGCCCTAATATACAATACTGTCTCACCAGAGTAGAATAAGGTGATTTTTTTTTTTTTTCCAACCGATTTAAGGGTTTAAACAGAGAAACCCGCAGACTGTTTCAGTCCAGCGAGTTAATTAGACGATAATCAAGAGGTGGAGTCGTGGTGTAATGAGGTAATGAGAATAATTGTCTTCCTGCTTAGTCTTTTGCTTGAAGCTTCATGTAGATTTGATGTAGATTTGCTGTTGGTGAGTGTAACCTGAGACAGGATTAAAAACCAGTGGTGACTCTGGAAGTCACAAAGTTATGAAGCTGTTGCATAAATGTGAGAGAGAGAGAGAGAGAGAGAGAGAGAGAGAGAGAGAGAGAGAGAGAGAGAGAGAGAGAGAGAGACTTAACTGATTTAGAAATTATGATATTTCATGCCAACATAACTAATATGATTAGCTGTGTAGCTGATAGACCAACTAGAAGAGATCTCTTCAGACATTTGTCTGAAATTCTGTCATAATTATTATATGAATTCTGAGTTATGGCCAAAAGTGTGTTTTGTGTTGTCACTGTGACCTTTGACCACCAAAATCTAATCAATTCATTAATTCAAATCGGTTTACGCCTGCCGGAGATATCTAATGCGTTGTTTCATTTATTTTTCAATCAAAAATGCCAAGCATATGCAGGTTCCAGCATGTTAAATTTGATCATTTGTTGCATTTATATTCCACACTTATAGTTCATTACATATCTAAAGGTTATGAACTTTTGGTTTGGCCAAAACAAGAACTTTGGAGGAAAAAAACCTGAACTGATGTCTTCAGTGTCTTCCGGTTTTGTAAATTAAGCAACATCTAAAGAAAATAATAAGCAGGTTAACTGATAATGGAAATAATCATTGATTGCCCCCCTAAATTCAACATTAATATAACAGTCTTAGAAATCTTACATAGTAACTCAAGTTCAGACTTTTGTTTAGACGTAGGAGAGAATCTTGTAATCTGAGAGTCTGAATCATTTTTATTCTTTGTTCTAGTATGTAATGAATGATAGAATATAAAAATGTAATGTTTCCTTATTTGTCAACCTCCAACATACTCACCAGTGGTCCCTACACTTTCTGTGAACAGATGTCTGTAAGTCGGTGCTGTAGGTGATGAATTCTGCAGTGTGGACAGAAGGGAAGCCCACACAGACACACAGCTGGTGTCTGGGAACTCTGTTTGCTTTGAGTGTAGTGCCCCTGTGTGGCCAGAGTGGATTAAAGCTCAGGTGGTACATAGCTGGTTTTAAATGTACAAGATCTTGGTAATTTTAGAGTTAGAAATTAGAATAACAGGAGACATATTATATGAGGTTTGGTTTTGCTGATAGAGCACAGTTAGCTTGTGGCCTCCCATGTTGCTGCTGTTGTGGTTTCTGTTACATCTGGGTGTGGTACCTTATCCTCTTTAAGGGGAACACCCACAAAGACGAGTCGCTGCTGGAATAGTTGCTTCACATTTGCTGAATAATCATTAACGGCATAATTGGTTTGTTCCTTTAAGAAAGGGGACGTATGGTTTCTTAAATCATGTTGACGCTCCTTAGCAACCAAACGGACATGTTTTAGCGCAGATTTAAGCACTTAAACCCTCCTCGTTGTATCATAAATGTGATGGAAAGTGTTGCTCAAGGCTACTTAAGAAGACAAAAAGGAACATTTTTGTCACAGTCCAGATTGCTGCGGTTGCAGACCCAGTTTTCAAACACACTGTGTGTTCGTGGCTTTTTGCTGTATATCCTGATAAACTGAAAGGAAGTCTGCTTCTCTCTGACAAGGCACAGCTCCCTCTGCCAGCAACGGGCACAGCTCTAACAGTGAAAGTTCAGTTAAGGCAAAAAAAAACAGTTTTCCTTTATAAGGACTGACAAGATGGGTGTTATGTCACATCCTCACTGTTATCATCCTAGGTTAAAGAGTATTTACACTCTGAAAATTCAAAATTTTACCATACATGTTTTAGGATGGATGCCGATAATAGTAAGTCATCTGTTTCGTTTTATTTTGCTTTTTCTCTCACTTCACCTATTGTTGCTTTTATGAAAAAGACACGGAGAGGAAGTGAGTACATTATGCATTAAGTTTGAATTCCTTATTTGTCCTTATTTGTTACTAACTTAAATCAACATTACCAAATACAATATATATTTTTATCCTGTTACTTTGTGTCTTTTGCTCATATAGTGACTTAAAAATTTTGGCTTTTCATGCAGATACTGTAAAAATTATAAAAACATCCAAATCACTGAAAGATAACATTGACTCAACAGTTTTGGTAATCTAGAATTTGATTTAGATCACTGATGGTTATTATCCTACAGAAGAATACTGCTGTGAATATATGCAGTCATCACGGTTTACCACATGCGATGACATGCATATTGATAAATATATAAGTAAACTTTACAACATTTACATTGTGGTGTTATTTTATTTTTAAAAAGATGCACTAATCTGTTAGTCTGTTGTTTATCATGAGAAATAATAGAGTTCAGAAGTCAAAGGTGGCCTCACCCAGCCTCACTGGTTGGGCTTAGAGATGTTCCAAAACCATTTTTTCATTCCCGCTACCTGTTCCAACAACTTTGCATAATGGCCGACACAGAGTGACCTGATACCAGTCTGTTAAAAAAATGCAAAGCAAATGCAAAGCAAAGAAAAAACAGATGCATTTTAAATTTCCCAGACTTCATATCATTACACAGGACATCCTTGAAATGTTTATTTTCCAACTGTAAAATATCCAAGCAACAGTTCAGTGAAAGAAGACCCTCATCAGAAGCATCT
This sequence comes from Lutjanus erythropterus, assembly GCF_056507025.1. NCBI lineage: Eukaryota > Metazoa > Chordata > Actinopteri > Lutjaniformes > Lutjanidae > Lutjanus > Lutjanus erythropterus. The sequence goes on from NC_139329.1 coordinate 29,848,177, forward strand.
TTTAACTCTCAAACATCAGTATTGCTAACAAGTTTGCCTTAGAGTCTGAATAACATTCGCTTCCCTCTATCCTTTGACCCTTGATGAGAAAACAACCTCCGCACACACAAACCTTTAACAGGAAGAAATGATCAAGGGAGGATCTCAGGAAGAACAGCAGATTGTCATGCAGTAGGAGTTTCATGTACAGGATAGAAAGAAGTTGCAGTAGTCGAGTTACAATATGGAGTAAACAGAATTACAACATTAGGCTGCTAACAGCTCATAACATATGATAATAAGTGTTTATTAAGTGTAATAAGTTAAATAGTTTGAGCTGTCATGTTTAATACCTGCTGAAGGCCCCCTGTGGAACACACTCAGTGTCACTGTCATTTCCTGGCTGCTGTTACTCACTGCTGCCTGTGTTGGTGTAAATAACCAAAGCTATATTTAAGGTCCGGTCTGTCTTCTCCGTAGTGCTGCATTATTTATATCTCCCCCCGGTGTGCCACAGTAAACCGCCTCCCCCCTCGGGAGCAGTGGAACCAAAAGACGAGGTCGATTTACGCTGCTGTTTTACGATGCCGGCTGATTAAATACTATGAACATTTCTGTCTCTAAAGCGGAGGAAATCTGACCATATGCTGCTGCTGTTATTCTGACTAATCATTTTGTCTTTTCCCATAATGGTTTGTAATACTGCTGAGGAGCTTTTTATATGAATTTGTGCAATGAAGGCGGTGTAAGATAAATGCGCTTGACTGCAGGCTTTGATTTATATTCAATTAGGTAATTCTGTTAAGAGGAATACAGCTGCTGCCTGATTGATTATCCGCTGCAGCAAAACATATTAAAGGCTCCATTCACATGCTTATTGAGTTATTCACTCAAGGTTTATTCTCTTATATTGCTGTGAAATTACTAGACTGCAGCTAATTTTAACAAAAACATTAACTTAGCATTGGTTGTAGGAGAAAATACTCTTTTTATGCCATGCTGCGTGCTGGAGCTGCAACAGTTCATTTATTTAGTTGTCAGCTATTGCCTGTTTGAGTATATTTTTTTTAGTAAAACAAAGGGCAAAATTCTCTGATTCTGGCTTCTTAAATTTGACTGTTTTCTGGTTTCTTTGCTCCTCTATGACAATAAACTGCATATATAGGGCTTGTGGACAAAACAAAGCATTTTAGGATGTCATCTTGGGCTTTGAGAACATTTTATAAACCAACTTCTCGATTAATCGAGAAAGTAATCGACAGATTAATCACCAGTGAATAGAATCATTAGTTGCAGCCATGCATTTGTTCTGATATTGAATTAAAGGATATCCAGTCGACACCATACCTGTCATAGGTCAGCGAAGTCTGTCCCGTGTGCTTTGGTGCCTTTACGTCCAGTGTGGTGTCCCCTTCCTGTCCATGCACACACACATACAACACACACGCAATCCTCAGCGTCTCCTGTAACTGGACCGCTGAGGTGGGGTGGAGGGTTGTGACAGAAATAAACACGTGATGACGCCCCTGCCACTGCTCAGCCCAACAGACTGGGATTCACACACACACACACACACACACATACGCACATACGTACATACACTCCAGCATTTTCTACCTTCACTGCCATCAGGGGGGAATCCGGAGGTTTTGTAGTGGGATCATGGCGGGGCTGCTGTGTGGGACCAAGAGGAAGAAACAAGGTAGTTTGAATGTTTGTGGTTTTGAGGAACTTGGAAGTGGAAATGGGGAAGCAGGACTTGTCACCTTAGTGCACTGTAGGTTAATATGCAGCAATGTGTTGCGTGGGTTGTTTTAAGAGGTCATCGAGATGTAAGTACTGCTAGTCACTGTCTTTGTGAGTGTTGCTGGTATATTTCTGGACTGGAGAGTGAAAGCGTTTTTATTTCCATGCCTCATTCTGCATAAATCTGCTGCATTAAACAAATTACATTGTATAATTTGACAATTTTCCACTCACATTTTGCTTGGCTGTGAGCTCAATGCAAAGCGGCGGTAATGCAGTCAGATGGACACAGAGGGAGGAAGCAGCACAATTATGATGAAATGCAGCGAGCTCGCTCTGTAATTACAAAGCAAAGTGCTGATCTGTTGTGAGATTCAAGGCTTGAATCAGATAGGAAACCTGCGGGGACCCTTCCTCCCGGGATAATTCTGTACATCCTCTCTTCACACAGGCTTTGAAGTTAAGATTTTGTCCAGATTATATCATAAAAACACAGTTCCCGTCTTTCTTTTGTTATATTTTGAATTTAATTCAATTAATAAAATAATTTTACATGATTTTAATTTGAAAAAGAGCTTAAAGTGCAGCCATTTTTTTCCACTCTGCCTTCACCTTGGTTCTGCATGTACATTTATAAATAGCAAAGTCAATGTAATGATAGATTTGAGCCCATTGATTGTGCTCCAGACTGTTGCGGGTCTTACAAATTGAAATGCGGGATGATAAAAGCAATGTGGCCATTAGACGAAGAAAGCCTTGAAATCCCTGGAGTGTCTCTCCAGTCAGAAGTGAAAGCGCCTCTCTGCAGAAATGGATTTTATCCAAAGCCTGACTCAGACTGTGTGTTAGTTACTTTTTGTGTGTCTTCTCACCTTTGGAGAGGCCATATTATACTCTTTTTGGTTTTTCCCTGTTCTTTTAGTGTGTATCTTTTTGCACATGTAAAACTAAGTTCTCTTTCTACCCATATTTTTAGTATGTTGTATGTTTACACTGGAAAAATAATAATTAAACACACTTTTAACTCCTGAGATACGTTCTTAAATCACTTGATCTTAAGACATTAATGGACACTGCTGCTCCATAATGCAGTCTGTAGTGGAAAAGAAAGAGGCATGTAGGAAGTGACAGACATGTGACAGCACTGCAGTCACTGCAAAATGTCATATTATCACAACATGGTACATTATGAAGGGTGAATTGGTGGAATATAGTTTATAAAATGAATTTACTTTATGATTGTGCAGATTTGAGAGTCAAATAGTTCTAATTTAATGGTTTAGCAAGAATGTCTGTCTTAGGACCGTTAATAAATAATTACTAAGTATGAAAAAAACAGTTAACATGTTAAATAGAAACAAAAGGCTTTTAAACAATTTGGCTTTTTGAGTCCATCATGATCTGTAAATACACAGTATCATCATTTGACACAACTGTCTTTCACCTATTTAGAGAAAATATATTAAATTATTATTGTTATTATTAGTAATAGTAGTTGTAATGGTGATTAATTACTTGGCACTAATACTGAAAATTTAACTTTATTCTCAATCTTTGGACTTTATTCTCAAAAATCCAAAGTAAAAATAAATCTTTTTCATCTCATTTTCTTTCCCTGGGCTTAATACATGCTTACAGTAAACACAGAAACATTAGAGAAAAAAAATTCTGTGTTTAAAGAAGTTCCATGCCAAGTTAGTCTTGCACTTATGTAACACTGTCAGACTGATGATGCGCAGCCCTTTAAAAAGGATCAAAGTCGATGCAGCAGAACTGGGTTTATCGTCTTTTTTTATTCCACACTCTTCTTCCTTGTAAAATCCTGGTGCCAACATTACCCACAGTACATCATGACTGCTGACTTCTCACTGAGAGATGCAAGCGTGTCACACTTGTAGCGGCTAACGTAGCCTCTAGCCTCCAGCAGAGATGAGGAGCGGGCTACAGAGGTCTGGTAACCTCACCTCTCTCTTAATCCACGCCACCTGATTCTTATCATTTTCAAACTCGTAGTCTGACTCAACTCACACTGCCTCAAGTGATATCAAACTTCAAGCAGCTCCCACTGAAGCCACAAAAGGGTTTTTTCACATACGCCTGCGCTGCCCAAGACCTGCTAACAGGCTTTGATGTGTAAAATAGGTGGAGCTCCCCTTTAGGACTGTGGTAAAAGATTTAGAGTCCTGTGAAACCTTTATAAATCCAATTGGTTTTGCTCTGACTGTTACTGACATTCAGTCAAGACAAGTGGTGATCAAATGAAGTGTAGAGGAGGATCTGCTCCTACAGACTGACACCAGATTGACACCTTCACCGCAAGGGGAATTTGTGGCGATAGTGCACCAGTTCTGTTACCAGTGACACTGACAACTTTTCTCTTTCTCTCTTCTCACTCTCTGTCTCTATACTAATATAGATAACATTCTTCTTAAACACATTTTGGTTCATATAATCCTTTCAGTTACTTCTAAGCAGGACCTTCAATCAATTATGTTTGTGTGATTTGTTTAATTGAATTTGTTGTGCCTGTTTTTTTAGTTTTACAATGATTTTGGTTTGTGTGTGTGTTCTTGTCTAACCAGTGAGTGATCTCCATGAGGAGGGGAAGAATGCCATCAACGCTCCCATGCTTCCCACAGGGACAGACATCCATCCAGAGGACACACTGCTGGGTATATATACACACATAAACACATGTAAAGAGCACCTTATTTAGAAATGAGACTAGTAATGGGATCCAAAAGTACATTTAGTCAAGTATGCTAGTGAGTATTTCTGCTACTTTATACTTTTATTCCACTACATTTCAGAGGAAATAGATGGTACTTTTTACTCTTCTACATTCATTTGACAACTTTGGTTACTAGCTTGTAAAATATGAATCATTGTTAAAGATTTAACCAGTGGCTTTCACCCTTCTTCCATGTGACCTCTTACAAGAAAACTGTCTGGTCGTGGCTCCCTGTCACATTTCAGATGTCTATGAGTTGTTACAGCTCTACCAAAATGACATTTCCTCTTTAAACCTCTTAGATGGCCCCCTTTAAATCACTTTTTGAGGCCCAAAGAGGTAGAAGTTATTCACGAATGCACAAAAAGCAAAGATTAGTGAAAAGTACCCAAAATTCCTACAGACTTTAGCAGCAAAACCATCTCAAAATCATCTCACGACCCCTCAGATTTATGCAATGAGCCATTTTAGGGGCCCGACCCCGAGGTTGGGAACAACTTGACTTTACTGCCTTGTTCTATATTAAGTAGTTTGAACTAGTTCCACCTTAAACAGCTACAGTGAAATGCTGCTTCTATTATGTAATATAAAGAAATATGCCAGTCACAGGCCATTTTTGCAGAATGAGTACTTTTACTTTTGACACTTTAAGTAGATTTTCCTGATGATACTGTAACTTTTTTGGCACGTGACCTGTTACAAGAAAACTTTTGCTCTGGCTCCTTGTCACATTTCAGATGACTATAAGTTGTTTCCCCTCTAGACTTTACCTCTAAACTTTCTCAAATCACTGTTTGAAGAATAAAGAGGGAGATTATTCAGTATTGCACAAAAAGTAAACATGAGTGGAAAAATACCAAAAATCTCTGTAGTTTTATAGCAAATGTTTGTTTTTTCTTCTTTCCTGACCCTTTAATCATCTCAGGACCCCCTCAAACTTTATGTTGTGACCCATCAGAGGGGCCTGAACCCTAGGTTGTGAACCACTGGACCTTATTAATGCACTATTTAAGTATTTATTGAGCAGGCACAACAGCTGCTTATTCACTGATGAATCTATATTATGTAATATAGTAATATGCTAGTCATAGGCCATGTTTCTGTGGAATTAATACTTTTACTTTTGATACTTAAGTAACCTTTGCCATTGATAATGTACTTTTACTTTAAATACAGGTCTTTCACTTGTAATAGTGTATTTTTATGTTGTTGTGCCAGTGGTTGTACGCACATGGGAGAAGTTAGCCTTCAGGGCTTTGTGGCAGAAATCATGCTTCTTCACCCCAAACCATGCTTTTTCCCCTAAACCTGACCAAAAAGGGCTTTCTGTCAGAGAGCCTTGAAGGCTAACTTCTTCCAACAGCTACATTTACTTTAGTAAATGGTCTGAATATTTCTCTCACCGCTGAAACAACGTCTTTTATGTTAAAACACTATTACTGCCTGAATGTAAATCGTTCGTGTTAATTTATGACCAGAGGTGTTGTTGTTGTTGTTGTTGTTGTCGTTGTTAATGCAGTCACATTAACAATATCTTCAGCTTCCTAAAACTTATTTTGTTTGTAGCTCACTGACAGAGGTTACTAAGGTCACAATATGAATGTGTTGACACATGTTGACTAATGGGGACTTTGACAGTGGAGCAGCAGGAAATGAAAGTGGGTGGAGTGGAGACGCCTTTGTCTTCAGTCACCATGTGAATCACTATACGTGTGTTTGTATTCATGTGAGATAAAAATATGTCTGTATCCAAAGGAAATTTGAGTGTCATGAACCTTCGCTCACATGTCCACTGACTGTCTTAATGTGTCCCATATTGTCTTCATCAGAGGAAAATGCTGAGAGAATCATGCTGGACCCAACATCGCGGGAAAATCTTAAATTTAAAGATCTTCTGAAGGTAGTCGGAGATCACATGTTGTGCACAAACATATATTTACAATGCAATGAGAGCAGTAGAAAATGAAGAAAACGGCACGTAGAAAGTTTGTTAAAGTTTGATTGCGTTCTGCTGTGACTCCAGGTCCTGATTGACTGGATCAACAGTGAGTTAGAGGAGGAGAGGATCATAGTCAAAGACCTGGAGGAGGACTGTTATGATGGACAAGTGCTCCAGAAGTTATTTGGTGAGAAACTGGTTTCTTTGGCATCACAACACTCATCACGTTTTTATCCATACAGCTTCTGTAGGTCAACTTGTTGAATACCAGCATGAAAATCTGCATTATTATTAGTAGTAGAAAGTATTTAATCACTCTGTCAGGATTTAATTTATTCAGTTTGCAAGAATTTGGTCACTGACTTTTGTCCTCCATCCAACATACAATGGGACACAACAACATATTTATACTAGAGCAATAGGCTGCATCGTCCAATCAGAAAAGGAGTCAATTTTACAGCAATTTATCAGTGTATTTGCAATTTGTGGCTGAAGAGGTTGCTGTCTCACATGGTGAGTTTGATGTTTGACAAAATAACCATGACCAGAATGTAAAATTTTCAGTAAACTTGACAGTGAGCATTAATTCAATAGGCCGTCATAGTCAATCAATGGTCAAACTAGTATCACTATAAATTATAATCAATCAAACCGGCCAACCTTATTCCTTCCCTTGTTGTTCCAATTTCCCAAAAAATGTTAGAAGAGTTAATATATTCTGTTCTAACTTTTGCCGGGGACTCCCTAGACAAAACTTAAATTGGGTTATTAGCAGGAGTAAATTGGCAGCAGTGAAAGTCTTGCTTAAAATTACCCAAGCATGCAGTATTCTCTCAAATTAGCACTAAAACACACAAAACCAGAGAGTGTTCAGTGATTCTTCTTTACCAGCACTGTGTACGAGTTGCTAATTTAAAAAACAGAAGCCTAGGACTTTTTTTTTCTTGATGCCATTATATCAAAAGCATTATTTTATATAGTAGTATTGTATCAAAGTTTAAAATTCTGGTATCACAACAACTCTAATTAACACATTACTGTTTTCCCCAAAGTCCACTGGGATAAACGTGTATTCACTTAAGTGCTGCTCTGTCTAGTAAAGTTTCAGTCTGATTGGTCTGTCAGGCGCTTCCCCCTTGTGTCTGTTCTTTGTTACAGCAGGCTAAAGACTTCATATTTTCAGATTCCACCTTGACATGCAAACAACTGTCTTCCAAATTACTATGAAGTAATGTCACTGCAATAGCAGCACTAATAAAAACATTTGCATCATAATATTTGCAGATATTGGTGGGATTTAGGTTTTAGTGGTTATGTATGACATGCATTTTCAGAAAGCAGAAGTATTGTCTCCATGTGTGTACTTGTGTCCCATTATATTTCTTACATCATCTCATACATCATTATTTGTCATATTGCTTGACTCCCACGCACTCTTCAGTTCCTCTCATTTTTATCTGCATACTCAAGCTTCTTTCTTCATCTTCTTTGCTCCCACTTTCAGTCCTCTGTGAAAACACCAGCCAATTACTGCAAAATGTCTCCTCAGCTGTCAAACATTTACAAGAATAAAACATCAAGAACTCGCGTATTTATTTGCACAATCCACACCTGGTTCCATATGTCGCAGAAGAGTCATGAACAACATTTAAACACACAGTAGGAAATACTTATGTGATGTGTGATTTCTAGATTTCTGTTAAAGCCTTTTTCAGTTTTCTCACTCCATTATCATTTTTGCACCTCATGCAATCACAGTCTTTTATTGCATCAGTGGCCTTTTACTTTTTTTTTATCAGTGTTGCTGGTGTCTTCTCTTTTTTAATATTTGGAGCCACACACTTCAGATAAGCTTCCTAAATCCTCTTTCTTACTATCGCTTAGAGCAGAGAAGTCCTCTTTGCAAGTAATCTTTTTTTGTCTGCTGCCACTTGATTTTGTGCATTTTCAAGATCATCATGTCCTTTGTCCTCCAGCGAACAACAGTCACATGGATACAGGCGTGAAAAAAACATTTAGTTGTGCACTTTCCTGGTTTGAAGCACTGCATAACATTTGTCTTTTATATGAATGAAGCTGTTTTCTAGCTGACCTAATTTGGATTTCTTCCCTTTTTAATCTATATATACTTTAGTTCCTCTAATTTTTTTGTAAGCTTACCTACTTGAGCCTATTTCAGACATCGCTTTCTTGCTACAGTTCAGTACAGCACAGTACGGCTGCATGACACTGTATACAGTCATTCACGATTCTCTTCTCTGTGTAGAAAGTCTGAGTTGATATGTTGTATCTCCTCTCCCCTGTTGTTGACAGAAAAATTGTCAGGCAGGAAGCTGAACGTGGCAGAAGTGACGCAGTCAGAGATCGGCCAAAAGCAGAAGCTGCAGACGGTTTTGGAGGCCGTCAACGAGCTGCTGAGGCCTCACGGCTGGACCATTGAGTGGAGTGTGGACTGTGAGTTTAACATCGACTTCAGCGACTTTGCTGCTTAAACTCAGACTCCAGTGATTTAGTTTTGCACTTTCCTGAAGCTGAATGAACTTACAAGGGACAGATCAAAAATGAATGGTGAAAATTGAAGCAACAGAGGACGAGATATTAAAGCAATAAGCCCCAAAAGGCTGTGGTTTCACATCGTGCCTAACAACGCCCTTTAGCTGTTCAAAAATCACTGTGAATCACAGCCTTGTGTGGCTTATAAAACGATTACTACATATACCTTGCAAAGTTTCATAAAATAAACACAAAACAACAAAGCATGCAATAATTTATTGATGACGAATAATCATTCCTCTGCCCTGCAATGTGGTTCTTTAGCAACATTTAGCAGAACAGTTACCAAGCAACACACAGATGCAGCAGAACACAGACGCAGTAGAAAGCAAGTTTAAAGATTACAATGTTCATTAACATTTATCTAGATGTTGTCATTAACTGTTGAAGTTGTGTTCAATTTCTACTGAAAACGAAAATGCAGTGCTATTATTGGGGTTATTTTGTCAAACCTTGGAGAGCTCTTGCAGAAGCACAGCCCATTCATGTCTTAAGTCAACTAAATACTATCTAAGATAGGACAGAAACATAAAAAAAACTGGTGGAATGCCCTTTTAACACATAATTGCCTCTTTAAATTTGCATTGCAAATGTAGAATAAATCCTCCACAGAGTTTTTAGGAACTTTATAAACAGAGTTAAATTAATTCATGCTTCACCAACTGCTCCTTTGCTGCTTTTTAATATTTCTTTATTCTGTGGAAGACGCACAGACTGTTACCTTTCCTCTGTAGGAAACTCTTCGCATCCTCGTGTTAGTTTGCAGTTTGAAAGAGCTGACTCTCCTCTCTGATTTACTGTTACAGCGATCCACTCAAAGAACCTGGTGGCTATTGTGTATCTGCTGGTGGCTCTTGCGATGCACTTCCAGGCTCCCATCAGGCTGCCTGAGCATGTGTCCGTACAAGTGGTGGTGGTCAAGGTAAAGTGTCTCACAAACACACTCACACAGAGCTGGCATTCATCATTATTATGTGTAATGAGGCAGGGATAGATAGAAAGGTGTGTAGTTTAATTTGTGTATTTAATATGACTTTTATCTAACCTTCACTGAGAAGAATCTCTTCTTCAGGATCGGCAGTGACAACAATGAGTTACAGACGGCAACACGAGACAGATGATGAACAATACAATAAATTCATCTTACAAATAGCCTAAATGGAACCTTAAAACAAACAAAGAGCTGTCGTAACCCATAAAAATAGCAAATACCCGTGCAAAATAAGAATATAATGAGGTTAACACATCATAGTGACAGATCTGTACAAGTCATTATATTAATGTACATCAACAGCTCTTGTTATTGTCTCATTTATTAACAGATGCATTTTTGATTTTGTTTGAGCAGAAACGAGAGGGAATCCTGCAGACTGCTCTTGTGACCAAGGAGCTGACGAGCACCACAGAGTACGAGCTGATACAGTTTCTTTCACAATTCCTGTATAACTTTTAATACAAAGTATTAATGACGTTTCTTGTGCTATAAGGATATTTTTTCAAATTGTCTCTCTTGTGTCTTTTTTCTTTTTCAGAATGATGTTGGGAAGGTTTGGTGAGTCCCAGCCACATGTCATGCTACGATGCTATGGAAATGTGCTTTTACTGTTTTCTTTATTCAAGTATGTAAGGGAATAGTTCAACATTTTAGGAAATGAGCTTTGCAAGGCAGCTGAGATGAATCACTGCTCCCAGCCAAGAAATATTTGGCACATTAACACCCCTGTAAACCACAACTTGTCATTTTACACTTAATTTTCATATGAATTAAGCAAACAAAATAGAACATGTTGATTAGTGTGCTTTAAAGGGGCTTGTAGGTGGATTATTAAAACTTTTATTAGAGCGAGGCTAGCTGTTTGTTTGTTCATAGTCAGTATGCTAAGCTTCACTAACAATCTGCTGGCTGTAGATGTATATATTTACAGGACAGCTATGAGAGTGGTATCTTATCTTTTTGACACCTTTTGATATTTACAAAAATCTTAAGCTATTTCTTTAAGTATTTGAATTCTTCCTTTTTTACAACAGAGAGGGATGCCTTTGACACTTTGTTGGATCATGCGCCTGACAAGCTCAACGTCGTAAAAACGGTATTAAAGACCCTTTTTCTGCATGATAATGGACAGTTTTATAATCATAATATAATTGTGCTGTAAAAACTATTAATATTTTGTTAAAATCCTGTTACCAGTCTCTCATCACTTTTGTGAACAAACACCTGAACAAGCTGAACCTGGAAGTTACTGAGCTGGAATCTCAGGTAAGAGATGCAACTGTTCATCTACAGACTTGTAATCCAGCCATTTATTAAAATTATCATTGGTATGTGTGGCAAATTTCATATGTGCCAGAGTTTCGTCCTCTGCGCAGTTTTCATTGTCAAATACGTACAATGCAATCAGAACTACTCCTTCAGTTTTAATATTGGATGTGCTGTAAAACTTCATGCAGTCCGTGTGTTTGTGTGCAGTTTGCTGATGGAGTGTATCTGGTGCTGCTGATGGGGCTGCTGGAGGACTACTTTGTCCCCTTGTACAACTTCTTCCTCACCCCCGAGAGCTTCGAACAGAAGGTGACTACACTCCCAAAAAGTGAAATTTGTCGGCCAAGTGGTGCCAGATTGACTTTGCAAACTGTTCAAATTGATATTTGGATTTCCATTTCGTGTCCCCTCAGGTTCACAATGTGGCGTTTGCCTTTGAGCTGATGCAGGATGGAGGCCTGAAGAAACCCAAAGCCAGACCTGAAGGTATTTTATAGACGTACAGTACAAAAATATGACATTATTCCAAGACCAGATAAAAGACATAAAACGTGAATTTTCCAGAGGAGATTTTTATGGAGGCTAAGAGGAGATTATGAGTCTCTTGCACTCACAGGGGACCATTTAAAAAGGTGTTGAACTACTTCCTACAGTAGCAGTCATATTAAAGTTTGTCCAGTAGGTGGAAACCTTGTCTCACCCTTTGTTGTTGCTGACTTCATTCAGCCTTGAGCTACACTTTGTTGTCCAGTTTGAATAAACCAGCATGTTTTTATTGAAGAGGATGTAACAGCTTATAATTAAAAATCAAATTATGGCTTTCTGCCCTCAAGTGGTTGTTGCTACTTTGTGATTATTAGTTAGTTTTTACAGTTTTTTTTTTTTTTTTTACAGGGACTTGCATTTTATCAACCCATTATACTCTTCATACCCCCCTGCAGAGGTGGAAAAGCTATTACAGAAAATTTGGAAATAGCTTTCAGAGTGTGATCTAGTACTGTTAACTGATTGCATACCTGCATTATCTGTAATCAGTATCATACTGAAGCATTCTGATTGATATCAGGTTCTCATTGATCACTTTAGTTCACATAATATGATGCAGAAAGAACAATGCATATGATATTTTTTGTAGTGTAATTTAAATTAATCACTGCAAATTTAAGATTTAGACTACCTTATTTTTATGCTTATATATTGTTTTTTAATCACATTTATTGTCTTTTAGAACACATACAGTAACATAGAACAATATATAAAAATATCTACACCCATACATGCATACATCTGTATAGACAAAATACTGTACCACTAATAATGTAAAACTGCATAAATAAATTAAGAGAGACTGAGAGAAAGAAAGACAGAAAGAAGAGGAAAAAATAAATCTTTAAAAAGGATGATAAAATTGGGGTCATAGCACACATTTATGTGTAATCATAAAATATAATGTGCACTGGATAAAAATAAAATGACATAATTATAAATTTCCAGTGTGCTTGACCTCTATTATGTTGCTTGCTTGTAGTTGTCTATTATTTTTAAAACCATGTAGTCTTATCAGTGTGTTATATATCATTTATTTTAACAAATATTTGAGCTACAATACCCTTTCAAAACATGGAAATATTTTTCCTTCCAAACTGTATTACCTTTTCTCTTCTTCAAACGTGTTCCTGACTAAACAAAAAAAAAGAAACCTGCCTTTCCTCTCCAAAAAAAAAAAAACTGCTACCACCACTTCAGTCTCTTCTTATAATTCCTGCACTAATTACACATAATAGCTATTATCTTCATAGCTGCGTAGCTGCGCTCGTACTACAGTATATGTGTTCTGATTAGCATATAGTTTGCTAACGTTTGAGCACATCTGCATGAGAGTAGAGATCTCAAAGCTCTTAATGATATCAACAGTGTCAGCCAGGCTAACCAGGGAATGCAGATGATAAGGAGCTTAAGAAATCTTATTTTAAATGGTGATGCAATGGCACCGCCGCAACAAAAACGGTGTCTGGCTTGAATCGCTCAACAAAGACCTAGTTGTGATGAGAAATTACAACAAGCAGATAAGCACTTCTGTTGTACACCATGTTACTGACAAAGAGTACAGAAAGTGAGCCTCTGAATCTTTCTTTGTAAGAAGTAATACATCATATGATAATAATTTGCACATTCTTGGAAGCTATTTTAAGCTCTCTTTCATTTCCCAAATTACAAATAACCTTTTGAAGGAGGGTGGTCCAACAGCAATCATAGAAGAAGCTCCTTTGCATTGTAAATATGATTTTATGGCAGCACAGCCCATTTATTTTGTGCTGAACTGCTCCAAGGATACATTTTTTTCTCTTATGGTATTAGTTTAAGTACATGTCAAAGACCTAGATTTTCTCCCTGAAAACATTTAAAGTTCTGCAAACTCTAATGATCTCTGCTTTCTCAATTTTGTTTTCCAGATGTTGTCAACCTGAACCTGAAGTCCACCCTCAGAGTCCTCTACAACCTGTTCACCAACTACAAGAACTCCGAGTGAACTTTAGCGGTCTCGCCCCCTGATAATACTTTGAACACTGCCCCGTGCCTGCGCTGACATTCTGCATTGCAGTCTGGACACTGGAGGAGACCAACCGGGACTGAAAGTCATCATTATGTGGGACTTAAAAAGACCCATGGGGAGTAGCCTGAAAAAGGCTCTGAATGTTAGTATTTAATCTTCTCCAAATGTCAGTATTTATTTATTCCTTCCTCGAATGTTAACTGCAACCCAGGAAACCGTGCAACCTTTAGCCCTGCATTTGAATACACAGCCGCCACCGGAAAATGTATGAGTGTTAAAACTGGAAATCATTTGTGTTAAACTCAGCTCTCCATCACAGAATATTTGAGAAAGTTGAAAATGTTACTTATTATATAGTATCTAAAATGGTCTGTGTATATATTTAAAGACTAGTTTGACATTTTAGGAAATACACTTATTCATTTTCTCGCATAGAGTGTGGAGGGAAAATCGATAACCACTGTCCTGTTTGTATGCTAAATCTTAAGCTAACATTAGACCTAGCAGCCAGTTCGCTCAGCTTAAAGGTTGGAAACAGACGCAACTTCTGGAGATGAAAGATTAAGCCAATGAAGAAGTATCAAAAAGTGCAATTCCTTGAATGGTTATTTGAGGCTGGCTCCAAAAGAGTTAATCCCCATGCACCCCCGTGTTTGCAGTCTGATACAGAAATGGTTTTGGTCTCTAGAGAGAATTTCCCCGTTCATGATAACTATGGGGGGAGTGAGTTTTTATTTAACGCTCCTGTTTAGATGATAAAGTTATGCATAATTAAGTGCATGCCCGATTTGAGTGACAGGTGGGTGTCGTCACTGATGGCTAGCCTCGAGCTGCACCAATGCTCCACCTCATTTCTCCATTTTTGGATTAGCTGAGTCTGGCACTGCCAAGAAGGTGAGCTGCCACACTGTGAGCTTCAAAATGGCTCTTCAGAAACCTATGGGACATCATGGTCCATATTTTACATAGTCTATGCTGGAAACACCTTATGTGTTATCTGAAGGCGTCCAATAATAATTGAATGCAGAAGCGATTAGACTTACAACTGGTCCTTTGAGGGCCACCATAATCCTGATGTGGCCTGGGATGAAACTGACATCCCTAGTTTATTTCTGATTATTTACTATCGTATAGAAATGACAATTTAATACACTTATATATGGAATTTTATGAGTTCCATGAAAAAGCTATTGCAATGAACTCATATATTAGTAATTTACTTTGATGGGTCATAAGGTGAGACTGCTACAGTTTATGCTCCTGCTTTATTTAGTTATGTGGAAACAAGAGTAAATTAACAATAGCTTTTTCCTCTTATTTACAGATAAAAGCAAAACAATAAGTGAATTTTGTTTTAGATTTAGCTATGGCTAACTGTGACTATCTCACAAATAGCTCATAGCTCTCTTTCTTTAGCTGTCTAGTTGGCTGTGTTGGAGTTACTGCAAATTTAAAACATTGTTTTCGCAGAAGTTATATTATATATTTCTGTGACATAATATTTGTCAGAAGTGTTTGTTGCATTTCACCTTTGCAGGCCAGAGCTGCTGCCTCTGCTTCCATCCTTTTGCTATGATAAGCTAACCAGCGGCTGGTGTCATACTTACAGAACAGTAGGGTATCGGTCTTTATCTAATTCTCATAAGAGAGTGAATAAGCATATTTCCCAAAAGGTTCAACTATTCCTTTAAGAAACTTGAAAATGCTATGTATTATATATTATATAATATCTAAAAATGCTTTGTATATTCTTACTATAGCTTCATACTATAATCTCTTTCACAGCTGAAGGAACTGTTAATGGTTCTTGTTTACTCTGAACTATGCACACCGCATCCCAAGCCATATTTAAAAGCTGATGCTGTTGCCTCCTGCCTTAAGTGCAGCTCGTGCTCTTGCCGTCCCAGGAGAGTCGCAATCAGAGTGTCTTCGTATTGACTGGCCTTTTAGACGAGTCTCCGAGGAGGCCTGGACCTCTGCGCGGCTCTCCTGAAGCACAGCCGGTCCCGCGGTGCCACCCAGAGACCTGCTAAGATGTACAGTGCATGACCACTCATCCATTTTAGAGCCGGGCTGAATTATTGAAAGACTGGATGAGTCAATCTAAACTGTGCTCGCGCTGGATGGCTCACCCCTGTGTGTTTTCTTTTTCTTTTTTTTTTTTTTATCTTGCCAATCAAGAAATAAATGCCTGGAATCAAACAGAATGAGAATTTCATTTTATCTCTTACTTGTGTGATAGGTTAGATTTGCTTTGCCGTTTTGAGGGAGATTGGCTTTGGAACAGCCAATTCCTGCAATTTGGGTTTAGCTAAAGGAATTATGGGTTTATTTTAGGCCTTTATTTTCTTGTCTCATTCCTTTGTTGCTATGGTAACCTTCCACATCCCCCAAATTGCCCCTTTCGTCTGGCTGATGGGTGGTCTTTTCTCTTTTCCTCAACAAGGCTGGTGCACATACACCCTTAGACACAAAGGTGCTAACTAGAACCATAAAGGGTTCTTTGGCTTGGTCTATCCAGAGCTGTTCCATCTTCTAACGGTGCTAACAAGAACCCACCCAGGGGTTCTACTGAGAACCTTTTTCTATTGCAGGTGTTTTACCTAGGTCCCACCAAGAGGGTTCTATTGAGAACCTTTTTACATTCCAAAGATTTTATCCAGAAGGTGTTCTAGATAAAAACCAGGGAGTTCAACCAGGAACCTTTTATACATATCAAGGGTTTTATCTAGAACCCAACCAAGGGGTCCTACCGAGAACCTTTTTATATTCAAAGGTTTTATCTAGAACACACTTAGTGGCCATTCAAAGGGTTTCATCTAGAACACCCATACTGGGTTCAAGATAAAATCCTACAAGGGACCTTTTTATATTCCAAGGCTTTCATCAAGAACAGACTCAGAGTGTTAGACAGCAAACCCTTTCATATTATGGTACAAAGAACCCTTTGATTTCAACAATCCTTGCAGAACTCTTTCTTTCAAAAATGGGGGGGGAAAGGGGTTCTTAATGCAACCCTTAGACTCACAAAGAACCCCTGACAAACCCTTCCTTCAGTAAAGGGGTTCTTCAGAAGCAAATGGTTCTGGGTAGAACCCCAGCCCTTCAGGAAGAACCCTTGCGGAACCCTTATTTCTAAGAGTGCGCGGAGCTTGTTGTCTTGTTGTCTCTGTCTCTTTCTTTTCTTCTGGTGTGTTTGTCGGAGAACGGAGAAGGCTGGAGACCAGATGACAGCAAATTGATCCAGCCGGTCACAGATGGAGATGTGTGAGTCGAGCCTGAGTGGTTCAGGCCTCCGAGTGTCACGTTTCTCTCTGCCCTCCTGAAGTGTGGCTTTCAAAACAATACATTCGCACCCGAGAGTCCTCCCTGTTCTCTTTCTCTCGACTCTTACTTATTATTAAAGTCTCAGATGCAGCTTGTGACACAGGACATGAACGCCCTTATCTGAAAACACTGTGCGAAGCCAGTATCAAAAAGAGGAAGTGGTACCTTCTTCTCTGCCACATCCTCTCATTTGTGCTTATCTTCCCCTGTAGACCCAGTGACATGTTATTTTCTTTTAAAGCAACGGTTTGAAATTGAGTGCAGCCAGACCTTTTGTGTTGATAGAATTCATGAGAGGCTCTATTTAAATTGAGTACAGCCCTCCACTTCTTATATCGCTCTTTTGACAGGAGTCAACATCAGATAGGGAACTCAATTCAGCTGAAGTCACCCGATTCTGTCGAGCCACTCTCACCCAGAGTGCTGAAGGTAAGCTTATTCAAAAGCACTTTTTGTTTATGACCTTGTTTGAAAGTTACTGTCTGCCTCAGGAAAGGGAAGCCACACGCACTTTAAACATACAGGAAAAGAAAAAGTTGCACTCTGAGGCTTTTCTCTTCTCCAGATCCAGGAAACAACAGTGTGACACGCTCCAGGTCACGTCTGTTTTGTCAGACTGTGGTGCTTTATGTGCTTGTGCTGTGCTTTGTCTCTCAGACCATATGATTCAAAATGTTCAGAGGGAAAGGTGCAGCCCTGCAAATCTGCAGGGATCTACAGCGGAGCGTTTGATCTGTTGAGTGTGAGGTGTGCCACTGAAAAACAGAAAAGGAAGCGAGGAGACTTAACATCTTCCCTTTTTTTTTAGTCTGACGAGTTTTTGACCAGCTCAGTAGGATCCTGTGCTCCTCTGTGTTTATAGAAACTTCTGAACACCCTCAGACGTAAAAAAAAAAAAAGCCTTTCAAACCCAGCTCTAGAGATGCATTGCAGTTCAGCTGTTTGATGAAAAGCAGAAATTTACAAGTACACGATTTTCACACAACAGTCCTCTGCCTGGCGGTGCAATCAGCATCGTCCACTGCTGGTCAGTAACTCCCCTGCAGCAGTTCAAAGCTGAGCAATATGGTCAAAGAGCCCCCGCTGAGAGGGAGCGAGACTTTCTGCCAAAGATGTTGATGAACAAAGTGTTTCTTTCTTCAGTCTTCTGCGGTTTATATTTAAGTATTTCTTCACACAGCTGACTCCTCTGTAGTCTTTGTTGACAGGTGGTGAATTATCTCACCGTCAGGAAAAGTGATGGAGGCTGAGATCTTTGAATATCACAGTGAGGAGGACACTTTGGACACTGAGTCTTTTCAGGGTATGTGTGCATTCAGTGAACTGATAAATATGCCATCAAAAGGTTCAGTTACCCACCTATTAAATCAATTGGTCTCATGTTGCTTTCAAATGGCACTCAGAAATAAACATGACTCCATTTGAAGGCAGCATATATCAAATATGATATGTATTGTATATGTACATTGAGAGTTACTGGTACCTGCTCATAAGGGCTGTAAACAGGAAAATTTCACATTAAAAAGAGTAACTTTCAAAGTTCCCACTTGATTTGGTTAATTCAAACTACTGAAGTCTAAAATCAGCTTCTAGGCCTATCTTCAGAGGTTAATACCAGTAGTTTTGCATGTTTTAAGGTTAATTACCTTGAATTATATATCCTTTACACCACAGTTGACCGTTTTGTAAATCATGCTGTTGAATATTAATTCAAACACCTTTTTTTTCTACTTCTGAGCAGTCATCTGTTTCCTTTCATTTCCACTCAATATGAAAATCTATTAGCAGACTTGAGTTGTGCAATCCCTCACAACTGCATCATTAATTTTTGAGTTTTCTCAGACATTGTCATTATAATATAATGCAGTGGAGACATTTCAAGTCAATCTGTTCTTAGATGTGGAAAAATTGTTTTTTGGCCAGCATTAACATTCAATATGTTGTTCTTTTAGGCAACCAGTTGCCTATTTACAACTCCATTAGACAAGGAGCAATATTAGCATTTATTTAGAGTCCTGTGTCAGGCCACTTGGTCCAGTATTCACTCTTTTACCTCTGTCTTTGGTCTCCACCACTTCCCAGGGGAAAAATCCGCCACTTTGGCTGCTAAATGCTCCACTATGTTCACTAGCCAGTTGCTAACTTGGTCTGTCTGATGCTTGGTGGGTTTATCAGAGCTTTTTTTTTTTTGCTTCATTGAAAAAAGCTGACCACAGCTGGAAACAACAAAGTAGTCAGACTCTCTACTGCAGAGTTGGGGGTGATAATTCCCCCGCTGTTTGTCACCACAAGCAACACTGCTCACATAGATACTGATCCAAGTATATAAAAAATACTGAAAATGCATCTAAGACATGCATTTGATAATAAGGTCAACAAACGTGAAGTATGTGTGCAGCAACTTAGTAAGTGCATTTACTTAAGTACAGTATGCAAGCACTGAGGTACTTTTACTTGAATATTTCAATGCTATGCTACTTTTTTACTTCTACTTCACTACATCTCAGAGGAAAATATTGTACTTTTTACTACTTTTTACTAAAATACAATGCTCTGTTTACAGATTGAAAAAGTGGTCACCATGTTTAATTTACCATAAAGAACTTTAAGCTTGTATTCTGTCTGAAAGTATCATATTCTAGGTAGATTTACTGAACCTCTACCATGTTCACACTGAGTGAAACTATCAACATACTCTCATATTTTGTGCTTTTGTCACTACGCCAATGATACATGTGCTGTGCATCTTTTCCTACAAATTCACACCAGATTCAGCCTGACATATTTTGTATCTTCGCAAACATTTGGATCTCCACATAATTAACTCAATTAAAATACAATTCTGTGGGTTTAAACACAGTCGGGTGCTTTTGTTTGACTATGTTATGTTGCTGCTTGTACTAAAGTATAACATATGAGCACTACTTGCATAACTGTACTGTACGTGTGTGGTTAAGTAGCATCCATAGGGGTGTTGCCTTTTAATAAATAAAATATACAAAGTGCTGATGATAGATCTGTAAGTGTAGCATGTAAAATGCTGTGCAAAAAAAGGAAGTGATACTATCTGACCAACGCAGTTTGTATGTGTATCCACACAGGAGGGCCGCAGAAGCTCATTCAACCAACGTCTTTAAGAGACCCCAAATTTGAAAATTTAAAGGAGGTAAGAGATTAATTCCTGCTATCTACACACAGACCTTTGTCTGAATCTCTGTCTGCTATTCAACATTTATTGTAACATCGAAGTTTCTTCTGGATCGACACACATCCAAGGCTCTCTGTGTGTCCTGGAGATACATGCTACAGTACACAGGAAACACATTATCCAGCCAGCTGCATGTATGTATGTGTGCCGTGAAGAGCATGAATAATATCTGATGCAGCGAGAAAGGTGGTGGGATCAGTGAAATTTTAATGAACATAATTATCAGAGGTGATGGGAGACAGATCAGAGCGTCACAACGAGGAGTCAGCAGGAGTCTGCTGCTGTATCTGACTTTGAAACACACTTTGATTGGAAAAGATGGCAACGCAAGTGCTTCATGCACAAGGAAATGAGAGAATAAATAACTCAATAAGCCTGACACGGCTCATATGTACAGGTGACAAACAAATGAAATATCAGTTATTTTGCCATCATTTCCATCTACTCCAGGATGATATTATCTCTCAATGCTGATGGAGAGAATTAAAAAATAAAACAAGGGTTTCAAGCTGTTTTTTCATTTGGCAACAGAGAAATGTATGCAAGAAGATGAAAGTGTTTGATGCATCTGACTGTGCGATGAATTGTGTCTTGGTAGGCATTGGTTTGCTGGATCAATAGCACTTTGAAATCGGACCACATAGTGGTTCAGAGTTTGGAGGAGGATCTGTACGATGGACTGGTGCTTCATCACCTGCTGTGTGAGTTAATACACATTCCTATTCCTATTCCTATTGCACAGTCAATTTGTCATCGCCTCACTTCCACTTAATCATTATTTAAATTACAAGATGAGAGTCAGTAAATGTTTCCCCTTGTTGTTCACATAAAAGCTGTCATTTATAATATCCAAAAAACAGTAATTAAACTCTAACCTTTCAGATGATGATTTCCTGATTTCCACAGCCAGGTTGGCCGGGGTGAACTTGTCTGTGGATGAGATTGCATTGACCAGCGCCGCTCAGATCCGAAAGCTGGAAATGGTCCTGGAGGAGTTGGACAAGAGACTGGGCCTGCAGGACAGCAGCCGGATCAAGTGGAACGTTAAGCGTGAGTCATGGAGCTGACTGGGCTTCAGTGATGAAGCAACAAGTCAACAAATGTTCTGTTCTTTTGGCAGCGACTTTGAGTCACAACAGGATTTGGTGCTAGCTCAAGGGTGCCATGTTAGCTTTCACACCAACTGTGAAGGATTTGGTGTAGATGGATATTATTGACATTATGGGGTTCTGTTTAATCAACTGTCAGAGGATCTTTTTTTTCCCTGGTGCTGGGATAGAGAGCAAAGAAAGGCCACAACATTAAGTGAACAGTCACTCTTCTAAACTCTGTCCTATCAAGATGTGGCCTGAGAGGACAGAGGTCTGATCATTTCCATTCGAGTTTCGGTTTGAGCATCTGGATTTGTTTGACTTGAGCTGCATTTATAGTGCAACCAAACAACCTGTGTTGTTTTTATGAAGAAGCAGGCCTTAAAAATAAAGCCATGAGTGCCAAAATCTGCAGTTCCTCAAATGGCCACTCGAGGCTGGCTTCAAAACCAAGTCGATCCTTGCAGACTCTCATATTAAAACATTTTAAAATGTTTTGTTTATTATGCTGTGTAGGTATGTATGGCACAATTAGTTTGCCACATGACAGCATGGCCCTGCTCAGTTGTTTACCTCAATGAGAAGCTGTAGTTGTGCAGCCCGTTGCTTAAGAATTCAATTACTCTACTTTTTGAAACTGATCCTCCACCAAACATAGTGCCAAATATGATCACGGACTTGACAATCTGATTGGAACAACCTGCCCAGCTCATTTACACAGATCTATTACCTCCTTTCATTTATTTAAGGCGTATCTCTTTTTACTTATCTCCAGGCAACCCATTCTTGCTTCTTATTATACTTAAGTTATGGAAATAATTTAACTCTATTCTGTAGGTGCATGTAAAATCGGGTAGAGACCATTAGCTTATAGGTATGTGTACATTTTCTGTATGTATTTTGGCATTTTAAGGGTATCAGTGGGTGTGGGAGTTGCTATGCCTGGCAGAGCTTATGTTTGTGTATGTGTTAGTCTGTGCTGCTT
This sequence comes from Lutjanus erythropterus, assembly GCF_056507025.1. Lineage (NCBI taxonomy): Eukaryota > Metazoa > Chordata > Actinopteri > Lutjaniformes > Lutjanidae > Lutjanus > Lutjanus erythropterus. Next base: position 29,870,553 of record NC_139329.1, read on the forward strand.
TACTTTATGTACTTTATTTTTTGTACTTCTGCATTAAGGACCCCCCTTGAAAACAAGGTGGTTCCCTCTACTAAAGCTGCACTTGTTTTGAAACAGATTATTGATGGAATATTTCAGTCAGCACCAACCCGGGTGACATACATTTCCTGCTGCTTTGCAATAAAAGCCACCATGTTTCGACAGTTGAGTGCCTCTAATCTGAAGCAGCGGCAGCAGCAGGAGGAGATGTTAGGTTTGATTGATTCGGCTCTGATACAACTACAGGAGAGCACAGTAAACAAGTAAACAATGAGGCTGATATAAAGTTGAAAACACTAACGCTGGATTACATGCTGCATCATTTCCTGTGAATATAGATTTAGGTTATATTGCACAACCTCACCTATTTCCCAAGACGGCAAAAGGTCTGAAGAAGTCAAAACTCCAACAAATCTATGGTTGGTCTCACAATATATGCAGTGTACTGTGTTGCTGGAGTTTTGACCTTTTCAGAATCTGCCACTAACAATGAAAACTATTATATAGAGAAGTGCTGGAACTGCAGAAATCTTAAGGATTGTATGTATTTAGTGGTAATCAATCAATCAGTTAGGTATTTATCTCTTTTAGATTCAGATCCTTTAGGGCAGAGGGTGTCATACACTGTACAGATTGTATAGCCCCCCTGAGGCAAATTGTGATTTGTGATATTGGGTTATATAAATCAATAAAAAAATGTGACTTTCTTTGCCTCTGTACTAGGAGGTGGTGAGTTCTGTCATATCCGTACAAGTTGTTTTTTCTGTGTTTTGTTCTCTGCTGCTCGCCTGTCAGTCATCCACAACAAAGACCTTCTGGCCAGTATTCATCTGCTGGTTGCCATGGTGAGATGTTTCCAGCCTGAACTGGATTTGCCACTGGATGTGAAGGTTGAAGTTGTAGTTGTGGAAGTGAGTTTCGTCTGAAGCTTGAGCACTTTTTTTTCTTAAACACACCTTGTGGAACTGCTGCTCAATTTTTTTTTGGTTCGCTTTAATTTTCATCCAGGTCAACAAAAGCGGAATAAAATCAGATGTGCAGACAGAGGTCATAACAGAGGAGAGGTGAGCAGATTTCTGACCTGCTTGATTCTGTGGATGTGAGACAAACACGGCGTTCATTTCATATTTTCCCTTTGGCTTTTTCAACAGATATGCAGACTCCCTCAGCAATAGTGAAAGTGAGTGAGAGCGGTCGGAGGTTGAGCTGACTTGACATCTTGAATGTCATCGAAACAGCATTACAGCCTACAATGACTTTAACACACTCTTCTGGCTGTCTGTTCACCCCAGGGGAAGATCCCATCGAGCAGCTGCTGAAGCTTGAGGCTCACAAGGTCAACACGGTGAAGAAGGTATTACAAAGAGAAGTGCTGAGGTAGTTTTAAGAGTGAGTTTGGCAGTGAGGCAGCAAGTGTTGTGGTATAAAGAAAGGAAATAAGTATCATTTTTTACTGGATGCTTTTATTCCCAGGCCAACAGCCCGAACCCCCAAAATATCCAGTCGACAAAGATATAAAATCAGTATGTGCTCATAATTAAGAAACTCAAACCTATGATGCTTTGGATTTTTTTATTGATAAGAGACATTAACAATCAATTGCTTGTGAAAATTTTTGTTGGTTTATTTTCTGATGATCGTCGACTATCCACTCTGACATTTTTGTCCTTTTAAAAAACACAAGACAACACACACACGACACAGACAGAGGCTACAAGATAAAAAAAGCTGCACTATGATGTTTGGAGTACATTCATATACAAATACACGTGCACATACACGTAAATATGTCCATGCATAACTTCTGGGTTTTTTGCCACTTGGGAGCAGTGGAAAGAAGTTGTGAACACATCACTGACATATCATCACTTTTTAAGTTGACGTGGCAACTTGTTAGCAAGCTGTTGCACATTCAAACAAAATAAAAGCAGTAGTAGCAACAGTTTTGGTCTCTTCCATCTCCTGAGGGAATTATTTGGGTCTTCAGCAGTCAAATGCTCAAATATTTTAACCTGTTAGCTGCTTACAGTGTCTGTCAGCTGTTTATTGTCGAGCAGGTAGTGTACAGTGAGTGTTTAGAGGCTTTTTTAACGGGTAACAGTTGCCTCCTGCGGCCAAAAGTAACACTGAGAGTGGTGAGAGTGAACCAAAACAGTTGTGGTGGAACAGTTAAACAATGAGCTGAAACTATAAAACTCTCAGAGCAATGAGGAACTGCAGATTCAAGTGATAATTCTCTGTAGGTTCATCACTATGAATTATCCTTTTGATACATTGCTATAAATAAAATATTGATTATTGACTCTCTAAGGAGTAAAACTTCCACTTTTTCTGCTACTTCAGGTTAAATTTCTGCCTTTCTGGCTGCCCTTTGTTCTGACTAAATAATATCTATTTTGACATAACAGGACTCTCAAGCATTTTATTTTTATTTTGCATTTTAATCCTTCTGCATTTTTCCAGTTTTGAAGAATGAAACTTGTTTGATACCTTAATATGTCAGCTATATTTGGCCAGCGTGTATTTCCTAACCTTAGTTGGGTTTTTCTTTCCATTTTCAGGCGATCTTACACTTTGTCAACCAGAATATGTTAACCATGGGCCTGCAGGTGTCTGATATGGATAAACAGGTATAAAAATAGCTCAGCTCTGTTTTGGAGCACTGACAGGATCTCCTGTTTTGAAAAATGACCAATTGATTACTTCCCCTGAGATTGTATCACTTTCCCTGGATGGTGTCCAATGTCCCGTGTGTTTTCTGTCCAGTTTGCTGATGGTGTGATTCTGCTGCTGCTGATTGGACAGCTGGAGGGCTTCTTCATCCCGCTTCATGACTTCAACCTGACCCCCGTCAATCCCTCTGAGATGGTATGGATTCAGTATGGATTCCTGACACATTAGTAAGGGAAATGCATCTTTAGAGAGGTGATAAGTTAATAAGGGACAGAGACACGGTATACTGTACATCTTCTTCATCATCATCATCATCATTACTCTGCCTGTAGATGGTTTCAAGTGATGTGAGTTTCATTCACTACATATTTATTTATTAAATATCAACACTTCACAAGAGAAATTACCTATTTCAATTATAATTAATTTCATTTTTGACTGATCTTGTGTGAAAGTGTAGATACTACATTATTCTAATTCAGAAATACTCTGATAGTAACACACTTTTTAATTTCTAATTTGAGATAATCCCATTTCCCACGAGGGCACAGTAGATAAGTAGATAATGAGCAACAGTACTGAAACCTGATCCAAAATCGTCCCTATTACGATATATTATCTGATAAAATTAATATTTTACAATTCCCGTAATAAAAGCAGATGCATAATTACATCTGTGTCATGGCTCACTTATAATGATATCTTTGATCTCGCTTTACTTGAAGCAATAGGACGGGTCTATGAAAAAGTTATGACTCTTTTATCACAGATATGATGAGTTCATGAATAACTTAATATATAAAGACTCTGTGACGCTCCACATTGGACTTGTCTGATACCTTAAAAACCAAAAAGCTTCTGGTGATAAACACATTATACATTAGCCATGGTCCATAATGCATTATGGTAGATTATGCCTCATGCAGTTGTGATGGGATTATAATGTGATTATAATGTGCCACAATATGTTGCCATAATTTAAGTGTCTTGTTTTTACCATTTTACAGCCAATGTGTTAAATTTGATTATGATAAAATCATTAAAACCAGACAGATTTGCAAAATAGATTTATAGATTTGATTTAATGATCATTTAAAACAATGTAAATCTTTATATTATGCCAAAATGTATCAGCTATAAACATTTCTTCCATACATTAGAAGGCTACTGCATCTAAAACTCTGTCCCAGTGATTTGTACTGATGTGTGTACTTTTTAGTCGAGCACGGTGCGTTTGAGTTCAGCTATACTTTATGCCTGTAGCATCTGATAGAAAAAAATGCATAAAATGTGGACAAAGTGTTTCAGGAGCTCTTCCGTTCTTCCGATGGATATTAAATGAAGTAGAAAAGAAAAAAGTACTCGACTGGTATCACTTTAAAGCTGTCATCAGAGTCAGAATCAGAAATAATTTATTGATTCCTGGGGGGAAATTGGTCATGTTTTAGGTGCTCCCATTCAAGAACAGAAAATATATAAGCATAGAGAAATTCAGAAAATAGAAAATCAGTTTATAAAAGAATACAGAAATATATACACAAGTATGTAAAAAAGACAGGTACCATGTTTTCTAATCTGTAGCAACAAATATGTTTATATACATATAGAATTCTATATATCATGAAAAATTGAAGAAATAGAAAATAACCAATGTAAAGAATTATGTACACTACTGTGCATCAGATGCTGCAATAAACAGAATTTCATGTCATGTTGTTGTTGTTGACCTCCAGCTTCACAATGTGACCTTGGCCTTGGACCTCCTTAATGACACCGGCCTTCAAATGTCCAGCGTTGATCCACAAGGTGAGGAAACAACACACTGTTCTCACAACACACACTCTGCGTTGTTGACAACAGATTTTAACCAAATTAAAATGCGAGGCACAGAAGATGAAAAAACACCAACAGAAGGCCTGCGAGTGAAATAATTGCGACTGAAAAAAAAAACACACTAGAGCTCCAAGACAGCAATGTCAAACTAATTCAGATGATATCCTCTATCAAGAGCATTTATCTGTGTGACAGGGAAACGCCAAAATCTATTTGGGCGAGGAGGGGGATCGCTCCAGTAGTCTGAGTTAATCTCCACTGCTCGCTGGAGTGTGGGTTTGACAGTGTTTTGGAGGGAAAGATGGAATTGCTCGTGGAATATGAATGAGAACGACTCATGTCTCGCTGAGTATCAGTGTAGATGATTGGCTCAGTCCGAGGTCATCATCATTCATTTAGAGAGCAACCGCGAGGGAGACGGTCTCAAGGGGACGATGTCACACTGGAGCCTGCTGATAGACACAGGGATTTAACCTCACCGCCATGGCTATATCTACTCTGTGTGTGTGTGTGTGTGTGTGTGTGTGTGTGTGTGTGTGTGTGTGTGTGTGTGTGTGTGTGTGTGTGTGTGTGTGTGTGTGTGTGTGTCTGGAGGAAGATATGTCATCAGTATTCATGAGCGGTGCTACTGTATACCACCCAGTTATCACACAAATCCCAGAAATATTCTGATTTTATCGCTGCACTGTTTGTCACTTTCACTTGCAATTGCCAGTTATCAGATTCCCAACTCTAAATTCACAAGTTCAAGATTTGTGGCATAAAGTCTGAGCATTCATGCATAATAATCATGCAAGAGTTTGAGCATGTGCAATGTGTTAAGTGTTTGGAAATCCTGCTGTCTCACATAAAAATTCAATAAAAGATGAACTAATAGATATCACCATTAAAACTTCCCCAGTTGATTAGTTACATTAAGACATTTTTTTTTGTAGTAGTAGTTTTCTGAAATGTAATTTTTAAATATGCAGATGGGGATTACTGACTTTAATTTGCACCGATTTGCATACATTTGCATACAGATATCTTAATATTAGACAAAGCCAGGTTCAAAATTCTTATTTCATTTTGTTGACATATTCAAGTCAAAGGTTTTTACAGAGGGGATTTGAATATCTCTTTTTTTTTATCATTCATAAATTATAAAAGAGAAAACAGAACTTTTAGAAATAAAATGTTATATAAATCAGGCTGTGATTATGTATGAACAAAGACCTCCTTAAAAACCTTCAGAATATAGACAGGAATAAAACTACAAGGTTTGGTGTGTGTAAGTGCTACTGGGGTCTCTAACTCAGTGTTTGAGAAAAAAATAATTTTATTTTATTTTATTTTAAAATTCCATACAATACAGCTGAATAGGATAAAAAAAAATGTCATAATGAAACCTCCCCATTTGAGTAGTGACATTATGACTTTTTTATATTGCTCATTTTCTGAAATTTTATGAATACGCATTCACTTTTGGTGAATTTAGGAGACTTAGCAGCACGATAAACATTTAAATGTGTAGTTTGGATGTTTTCTTGTCACTAGTCTGATAGAAGATGTGTTATGGAAGCAAAATAAGCCAAAAAATGATGAGTGCATGAAAAAACAATATTTTTGCCTGTAGTGTTTTGGTCAGTTTGTAGTTCCAACTTACTGTACAAATGTACATTTCTAAAATGCATAATGCATGTATGTTGATCTCTATTTATACGGCTTTTGTCGTGGATAGAAATGCATGTAAGTTTGCAGAGATCGCTGTCCACTTACATAGTAGTGGATGGTTTTTCATGGTTTGAGTTAGGCTTCTTAGTTTCACTTGAGAAAAATCTTCAAGCGTAAGGTCACATTTTTTTTCTAAGGCTCTCTTAAAACGATTGCGAGGCACTCCTATGATCAATGAAACAGGTTTTATTTGCTGTAATCTTTCCTGTAATCTTTGCTCCTACTCCTAGAGATCCTTTTCTAAATCCATGTCAGTGTAAGTGATGGAGAACAAAATCCACAGTCTTTGTTCTGTGCAAAATAATATTCCAAACTTCAGATGAATTTAATATGAGGTTTCAGCAGTCAGATCAAAAGGGTATTTTACAAAGGTACAGTCACCATCCCTTGGCCACAGCTCAACCAAAAAGGAGGGATTTTATGCAAAAAAAGGCTGTAACATTTGAAGGTCTCCTCTTGATTTGACTAACTCAGACTGCTACGCCCCATAATGTATTTTTATACAGAACGAGGAGGGTGAATCTTGCCCCCTGTTATTTGAATTTAATTTGATTTAGGAAGAGGTCTTTCAATGGCCAGTGATTACAGCAAGCAAAATCTCTCCTGCATCATCCTGTCAGGATTTATTTCATAGTAATGACCTGCTGACTGTACATTATCCCTTCTGTAAAGTGCTGCCAGCCAGTCCACACAGTGCTTTCAAAGCAAATCCTTCAACATGACAATGAACCAGTGCACGAAGCAAGGTCTATAAAGAAATGTTCTCCCCACTTTGCTGTGAAAAAAAACTTGGCCCCAACACATTTTGGATGAACTGTAGCTCCGGCTGTTTGCCAGGCCTTATCTCCCAACATCAGTGCTCGGCCTCGCTAACGCTCTGGAGGCTGAAAGCAGCAGGTTCAAAAAATCGAACGGTCTTAGATGGCTGCTATAGCAGCATAATAAGGCCCACGGATTTGGGATGAGACGGTCAACAATCAGATATGGCTGTAATGTTTGGGTGTCCACTTTTGTGGAGTAAATAAATCAAAAAAGCGACTGAATTAGAGTGAATGAGTCAGTGAGTTACTGACTCGTCTCAGCGTGAGAATCAATCAGTAACAAATGGATCCACTTCACTTCCCTGCAGATCCGTTATTGACAAAATGCTTCGTATTCTCTCTGAGCTTGAATCTCCCTTTCACAATCACTAAAACTTCCCAACAATATTGCCAGCCAGGCGTCTACTATAGCCAGTAACTGTGAAGTGAATCCTCAACACGATAACTGTTAATGTAAGGAGTGGCGCAATTAATCTAAGCCAGGAGCAAGTGGCTAATTTAATTCATTTTTAGTGTCTTTTTAATTACCGGCATAATTGCTGTGATGGAATGAGGAATCCCAGCACTCAAGGTCTAAAACTGGAGCGTGCCGCGTGCATTAATTAGTTTAGCCAGTGGTGGAGTCGATCTTTATGTCACATTCATTCAGTTAGTGCATCTCACAACAGAGAGCAATTTTGTCGGGATCTCGTCTCACCAAGGACATATTGATTCAATTTCCATCTAATGTTGTTTTTTGTTTTTTTTTTGGTTCCCCTGATCTATGACCTGTTAGGATGAATTGTGAGAATAGTTATTAGCTAATGTTGGTAAAAGCATCCTCATGTTTTTACTGCCTCAGTGGCTTGCTGGATGCTGATGGTGCATTATAAATACTCACTAAATGTCTCCTGTGGATTATGTGACAGATATTGTGTCTCAGGACGTCGCTGCCACCTTGAAGGTCCTGTACGCCCTGTTCAAGAAGCACAAAGGGAAATGAGACACAAGTGAAGAGGAACCTGATAACCAGAAATACAAACAGAGCTGAAGACAGGTTGGGGTTTTGGTCAGCTTGCGGTTTGTTGCAAACATTGTACACGTACTTATTTAAAGGGTGCAGCCGACTGTGTTTAGATATTTTTTTGATGCTCTCAAGCTAATTTAAAATAAGTGCATGAAGCTTTAACACACATATATACGCATATATGTGGTCAGACCCACATTAATGACAGTATAATCAACTCATATTAATTAAATTGCCACACAAACTCTGACATGTGAATTTGGGTTTGAGGTTCTCAATTTTTTCTCAGCCAAGAACCTCTTGTGTCCTTTGAAATGAATTGATATAGCCTGCAGTGTATTTTACACTGCTTCTTAGTTATGTGAAGTAATAATACCAGATATTAGACATGTATTAAAATATTTGCAGCACGTCAACACAGAATGCCCATATCACATACACATACATCATGAATGTGTTTCACTCTGACAAGGAATGAGAATGAATGAGAAGATGCACAGTTTGCATTGGGAATGTTAAAGATGAATCATTAATCGATTAATTTATTATATAATATATGTTTCGTGTACCATTTCTCCAGAGCACACTCATAATTTGGTTTGGTCTGCCTTGTTAGTCTAGTTAAATGTCAGTAATTACCACGATACGCTACTAAATCCTGCAACCTCATCCTTTATTTTGTTTGTTTAATGGTTTGTGCTTCATGAATTAATGTTTTCCATAACTAATGTTCTGCTAGGATTGTCAAACTAACTTTAACTGAGAAAAAACATGTTTTGTAACTTATTAATTAATTATGATTAATCAGTTGTTTACACGTACAACCACTGTTGGAAATAAATTTTTGAAAAAATCTTATAACATTTATGTCTAGTTAAAAAAAATAGTTGGTTAGCAAACCCAACCCCTCACCCATTACGTGCTTTTTAGAGCTGATAAGCATCAGAACACCTGAACACAGGACCTTGGGAACCCTTTGTGTTCTCATTATGTGCTGTATAAATCTGGGTAACATAAGACCCTGGCAGCATAGCAATGACCCCATTAGCAGTTAGCTCATGAACTAGCCCTGCAACTAGTCACTACATCACCAAGCCTCCAACACCACCTATTTTATGAGGACAGGTGGATACAAAGGTAGACTACTAACCAGGCAAAGCAGGCAAACAAACCAAGCAGAAAACTGCCCGAGGGGCCCCAGAAGTCCCAGATTTTTTATGTTGTTGATAATTTGACTAATTGCAAAAATGGCTTATGTATTTTTAACACTGCAAAGTAAACAGCTGTGGCTCAGGAGGTAGAACAAAAACAAACAGAAACTCAGGAATGATCAGTAAAACTGCAGACATAAATAAGAGAATATAAGTGAATAATAGAAGCATAGACTCTCTTGATAAAATCCTAACACAGGCAGTATTAGACAACCAGCAAGGTACAATAAAAACAAATAACACTCAGATCGTGGTCAGGCATGTCTTCAAGATGAAGACTGAGAAGTTAAAGAAAAGAGATGAGCCTTTAGACAGGTTTCAAACATATCATTGGAGAGGGAAGACGAAGGCCAACATCTGAAAATGCATACCTGTTTTTTAATGGAGTGGGTGGGGATGGGGATGGGGATTAGTTCAGAGATGTAAGCTCGACAGGTCGTCCTCTAATCACAGGGTTGACGGTACGATCTCCAGCTCCTCCTGCCCACGTGTCGGAGCTTGCATGCATCAGTGTGGGTGTGTGTGTATGAGCTGTTGAACAGGATTTAAACTGTAAAGTGCTTTGGATAAAAACACTTTGGATAAGAGTGCAACATAAATGCAGCCATTTTCAGCCCTAAGTTCTGCATTATTGCCTCATCTTGTGGCCCTGGTTTATAGAGGGGGCATGTGTCAAATTGATCTGGTGGCGAATATTCCTAAATAAATTTGTCTTTTGCCGTGTCATTTCCCCAGAGCTTGTACAACATGAAAATCCAAAGTGTTTATACCTGTTCCTAACAGCCACACTGAAGACAGGAGAGGGGGGGAGATGCCACATCTTTTAAAACTGCAGATAATGCTGCACATTTTCCAGACAGCCTCTCCTGGAAGACATTCATAGCTCCAGGCTCCGTTGTTCACATAAAAAAGTGACAGAGATAGTTATATAAAGAATGAAAAAGGAGAACTATAGCTGACCAATCACTGTGCTATTCTATTCCACCATCCAAGCACTTCTGATGGAGTATACTGTCCCCTTAAAACCACTTTTTGGTTCTTTAACATGTTTCAAATTTGGTTCACATTCAGTCTAAATGTACGTGGTGCAGATGGTAGTGGAGCCCAGTGCTATTTTTTCCCACTATCTCTTCTCCTCTTTCCTTTGTCTACCTTCCCTTTTCAGTCTGACACCGCTGGAACATGGCACTTTTCATTCTTGCCGTATAAAAACATCTTCCCTCGCTGCCACTCCTCAAATAAATACTGTGAATTAAAGAAATTCATATTGTTTACTGTGATGTCTGCTTCTTCCATGTGTTCCCATTGACAGCCTGTGACCTCCTCTGTTCCTTGTCTGTGAATGCAATTGTCATTTCTCAGAAAAAACAAAATATATATATGTGTGTGTGTGTGTGTGTGTGTGTGTGTGTGTGTGTATTTTATTTTTTGCCATTGTACTGTTCACAACTCAACGTGACACAAATGTAGAGAGGGCACAGCGGGCGGCGATGGAGGGAGGCACGGGATGAGAGACAGACAAAAGATGTGATTCCATCAAAGCATTTTTTGCAAATGATGTGTTCAATTTGAAAAGTGTACTAGAACTGGGAAAAATCCACTTAATTATCCCCTCTGTTGCAAAGAGGAGTAATTTCTTTGTTGAAAAGAAATTTATGCACACCATTTGTGACTCTTTTTTTTATCAGCTAGTTCCTCCTCAGTGTTAAACAATAATATCTCTTTACCACCGCTGCCTCTCTGCTTTAGTTGTGTGATGTAGTTTGTGTATTAACAAATTGCAGAGTGAGTTTCCTTGTTTTTGTCTCACGGTTAAAATGGTACACTAAACAGTAACTACAACCACGGTCACACTTTTTCTCATTCTCAATCTGTTTTTCGTGCAGATCAGTTTGTTGACATTCAGGAAGCCAATTTATTCGTTTCCACCCATGTGATGGAAAATACTCTAAATTCACATTTCATTTTCTCTGACATTTCAAAAAGTTTGCATAAAATTTGCTCAGCAGTCAGACGGAAACATAGCTACTGTGCAGAGAGAGACAGAGCGAGACTTAGGTGTGCGCCGCTCTCGTTCATCATGTAAATTGGCCATTTCAGCTCACAGTTAAAGGATTATGAAATGAAAGCGGTTTCTCTTCTGTTTGTCCAATTTACAGCCCTTGAACTCTTCATCCTGAGTGATTGCAAACCAGATTTGCTTGAAAATTAAATTGCGCATTACTTTGAGGAGCAAAAAATCTATTGCAGTACTTGGTCTAGCCATGAATGAACACAATAAAGTCTCCTTTTCATGCATGTTAAGGCTCCTCAAATACAAATATCATATCTTAGCTTTTGATATCTATCATTAGGTAGCCTATATAAACATTTGGCACACAGTCTTTCGGCATACACTAGTCTCTGTTTAATACTGATGCCTCTATATGACCACTAAGCAAACAAGACCATTACAGTGGAAACACTACTACTTATATCCACAAGGGTCTTCAAAATAAGCAAAATCTGAAAGTTCCTCATCATAGCTTAAAGTAAAAGTAGTAATACCACAGCATAAAGTACAAGTAAAAGTCCTGCATTCAAAATCCTACCAAAAAATACAAAAGTATTAGCATCAAAATATACTTAAAATACCAAAAGTAAAAGTAGAATGGCTCTTTTCAGAATAATATACAGTATATTATATTCTAGTTTTTCTAATTATTGATGCATTCATGTATTAATCTCTGTAATGTTGATTTACTTTACATACTGCTACCTTCCTAATCTTAATTAATAATAATCATTTTTTATCATGTATTATATATATATATTATTGTATTTTGTATTTATAATCAGAATCTGCAAAATAATAAATAAATGTACTTGATTAAAAAGTACAACATTATCCTCTGACATGTAGTAGAATAAAAGTATTAAGTATAAAATGGAAATACTCAAGTAAAACACAAAAATAAAATTTATATTCATAAAATGTTGTGTATTTCAGACAGAGGGGTTTTGAGTTCGGGGACAGTCTGTATCAACCTTGCTTAAATATGTTTCAAAGCATAAAATGTGTATTATTGTTCCGATAAATGATTAAAACCTTGATACAAGTGTCTTGCCTGAAAGGAAGTGAAGTGTTTGTGCAGAGACAACTGAGCTCAAATAATATATGAAATGCATTGAACTATATTCATGAAAATGTACAAAAACCCAGCCTAATCTTTACCTGTTTGATTATCTGTGTGTTGTGAAACATAATTGCCATTGATCTGCTTTCCTGGTATGATAAATGCGTTTCAAAATACTACTGTAAATGGCAATTCAAGCTATTTGTCTTGTTCAGAGGTAATACTGTGAATATTTGTGCTTTTAAGCCTCCTACCCCGAATCAATCAACATACGGGTGCAAACCATGAAGCAAACTGGATAAATCACAGGACCGTGTGTGTGTTGATACAGTTTGTGCAAACATTTGTGTGTTTTTGACAAGCATTCGTGATTATCTTTAGGACACACAACAACGTGAGTGAAAGTCAAGAGAGATTAATGTCTTTTAACTACCGTGTGCATATCAGCAAAAAGGTCACGGCTTTGGTCTGTCACCAGTTTCTAATCCATCAGAACAAATACGGATAAATTTCAGGATAAACGTTTGAGGGATTAAACCTGTTCTGCTCCGACGACAACACCTTCTTCTTCTTCTTCCTCTTCTTCTTCCATTATGACAACACATCACACTAATATTCAACACTTCAGGGTAGTTGCTGTATGGAAATAAATAATGTATATTACCTATTAAGGAAGGGCTGAGAATATTTTAAAAATCATTTAATGAAATGTTTGAGGTGGCTGAAAAGAGTTTAGTTCCTGGGGTGACTGATCACGCTGGAGGATTTCTCAAACTGTCCAGCTGTTTCAGAGAAAACTAATGGTGTGTCTCTGCATAGAAACCCACAGACGTCAATCTGAAATGTTGACAAGAAACATTTGTAATATCGGCCTCCCTTGTCACACTGAACAGACGCATCTCTCCATGCATGAAAAGGGGTGTAGAACTAAAAGAGCAGCATGACCTCAAGCACTCAGCTGTTGTTCTTGATATGTACACATATTGTGTTTATATTAGTTATCACAGAGGTAGCAGTATTATGGGTTGGAGTGTCACGCTGAGCTGAATCAAGAGACTTAAGATTACCGTTGTAATTACATTTCTGATTATTTTGATTCAAGAAGGGGCGATGCACATTAATTAACATGATACACTGAGTCATTTATGTGAGTATGTGCTCCTGGCGGGCTGATGGCATATAAAAAAAACAACAAAAGAAAGTATACAAAAACACAGAAGCACAAATAGTAAAACAACAACATAATCATATGATGTAAAGAAAAAGAAACAGTAAAGAAAACATACTGTACAAAAGCATATAAACACAGACAATTATTAAAGCAATTATATAATTACTATGACTAATTATGACAGAATGTGTGGTTGTGCAGTAACCACTGTTTTATAGATCTGGTGTGATGTTTCTTAGTTCTGATGTTCAGTAGGAAAAGACTGCCTGAACTTTTGCTATATGGTATTTTACAGTACTGGCTGGTAGTAGCTCTTGTAGATGAGTTTTGATTTTGTTTAATGGAGCCACTGAGCGGAGGCTGAATTAAGCCGAACAGCTCATCTGAGATGTGTTCAAAGCAGTCATTTTGTACGCTGTGACTGTACATTACTCAACATAGAAATAATGAGAAATGATATAAATAATAAGAGGAAGGATATAAAAGGATGAAGTCAGTGGTTCCCAAACTGCGTGGTGCTGCTGTTAGTAAAAAAAACTCTGATCAATCCTCTGTATGCTACTTTCCACCAATTAAATGACAGACAAATAATGATAGCAAGTGAACATAGTGGAGCATTTAGCTGTTAAAAAGCGAATATTTCCCTCAGGAGCTGGTGGGGAACAAAACAGAGTTTAAATGAGAGCGAATACTGGACTTACATTCATCATGTGCACATTACTCAGTAACTCATTACTGTAATATCATTACTTTACACAGTAACAAGTAGTGTAATTGATTACAATTTTCAAAACAGTGATCATATTGCAGGTACAAAAATATCACTGCATTACTGTTTTACATGGTTTGTTTTTTGTTCTAGGTTGTAATGATGCATGGATCGGCTCTGAGTTCATCCAAGGTTGCATGTCTGCATAAATCATCCAACCGCCAGCCATTCAGACATATTATTTTCTCCAATTTAAAGTCACTTTAATAAGACGATACACAGTAAGTTAGTGTTGTGTTTATGGCTTGTTGCTACTGCCCCCAAGTGGCCAAAAATCTGCTAATCCAGGGTTAACAGGACAAAGGTTAAAAAAGGTTAAAAGCAACTGGATTAAGAATTAAAATAAAGTGCAATGGCAGAAATTACTCTAGAGAAAATTAGTTACAAATTTTGACATTTAAAGTAATGAGATTAAAGGAAGTGAACAGTCCATTATGTACACAAAACAAGACAAGAATGAGCTGAAAAGAAAGACTCCTTTATGTTGCACTCTCAGTCTTTGTTTCCAAAATGAATACAGTGATGAGCTGGAGGAGCTCAATCAAAGGTCAGTGGCTGATGTAAAGGTCAAAGGTCACCTCCCCTGCTGCTCTGGGTGAACCAGACCGACCTTTAGAGACCCACAACCCGCACAGTCACAGCACTACTCAGAGCACCAGTGAAAGACGTCTGCCATGTCAGGCTGTCTCACAGTTTCCCTGCTCATATTGGGTCTTGCATCAGTGTTAAGGAACAGCGAGCGTTAAGCGTGTGCCGCCACAGTCAAGAATCGTTAAGGAGGTTATGATTGTGTTTCAAATGCACTCATTGTGGAGAAGGAGGCAGGAGAGGAGGCGTTTAGGAAAATTGCAGCAGGGAAATCAGCATTCAGTCTTTAAAAAAAACAAAAAAGAAGAGGATCTCTTGTGGTTTTGTAAGTGTATTTACAAGTGAATTATTACTGTCTCTGCAAGAAAAAACCAAGTAATTTATGATCAAGTTTCAAAAGCTTGAACTAAAATGTATCACAAATCACAATAAAAGTCAATCCCACTTATTTGAAAGTAAGGGTGCGCCCTGAATTTCAGGACGAATTCCAACCTAATAGTCTGAAAAATACCCAACTGGACCAAAAGCGCATTGTTCTGAAAATACACATTCTCCCAGCAGATGTTTGGGTTAAGGTTAGTGTGTTCCTGCAAGGACAGTGTGGTTTGGAGAAATGGGATGTTTTTTTCAGACTACTGGGGTTTTGGAATAATATAATGCCAGAACAATGACATGGCACCTTTCTCAGGAAGATCTTGAATGTAAAGATCTTGAAATATTTCTGACTCAAATAATTTATGCCATTTTATGTATGTTCTCTGGAAAAATTCCCTACCAGTTTTTATCATTTAAAAAACGAGTACATTGGGTCCATTTGAATTCTGCCAGAAAAAAAAAAAGAAGTGACACAGCCTATTATTTTCTCCCAAGAGTGAGCTTGTTATTCTGCTGGAAATAAATTATACTGAATATCCACACTTCCTCTTTGGTGCTGTGACCTCGGAGGATATAATGAAGAGTGATTTAAACTAAGTTCTGTTTACCCTCATTTTTTATGCAACAAACTACTGATCCTCCTGGGGGGAAACTTGTCCTCTTTATGTGACCCATCCTCAGTATTTATAGTGAGCCGAGGCTGATACCAAACATGGCCGTCTTTTTGAGTAATACAGAGATGCAGGGGAGATAATGCAAACACCAGAAAACACAGAATATAACCAAATAGACCTTCCTACTGCGAAGTCATAGCATGCTGTTTAACCACTGAAACACAAATTATATGTGTTTATTACATCAAATATTTTGCAAAATAAGCTGTTTTGTAGCAGAATGAATAGTTGCTGGACTGTGCAATGTCCATAGACAGTATTACTGGTGGAATCAGAGGGGGGTTGATTGCCCATGTTCAAAAAAAAGCAACAGAAGGGCCACCGAGGGTGCAAATTCAATGAACAAAATTAGAAAAAGTGCCACCTAGGGTTCCCTTTCACTGGACAAAATGTGAAAAAGTGAGCTCTGGGTCCTCCACAGCATCTTGGTGCCCTTTTTTATTTATTTTTTTATTTTCCACCACTGGCCAGTATTCTTACAGCAATTGGTGATCTCAGAGGAAACACTGTGAGTGAATGATTGTGATAAAACTCTAATTTAATTCCAAACACAATAATTTTTTATAGTTTTGGAGGTTTGTCCTTATCTCAACCCCCGCATGCTGTGTTGGAGGCAGAAAGTAACGGCAGCAGGCTGAGAGATTAAAGCTCAACCACCTGCAAGGTGCAGTATTGATCTTCTGATCAAACTGTATATGAGAGGAACTCTGAAAACAGACGTTGATCCAAACACTATACTGACGCAACACAGGAGCTGCTGCAGCAATCATCACTGTCATCAGTGTCATCATTGGCAACATAATTCAACTTCACCTTCTTGTTTGATTTAAAAATACCTACATCCACAAAAGACAACCAGGCCAGAGCCAATATGTGATTGGCTGTTGGTTTAATTGAGTGAAAATCTATTTTGTCTTCTATTGTGAAGCATTTTGTGATGTTTGACCTAGAAAGGTACAATATAAAGAAACTTTACATAACTAGCTCTGCTCTCTTGATCTGTTTGTGATGAAATTATAAAAGAAAGTGGTAATTAGGGAAAATCGCATTGTGAAATCAAGCTAAGTAAATTACCTGCAAACTACCTGACTTGCAATAAAATATTTTGTTGCAAAAAGAAGTAGGATTAATTTCAAAAATGTAAATTAAAATAAGATGAAATGAGCCTGTGTTTACATTTTCCAAGACAAAGTTATGGTGAGTAGTACATTGAAGATATCATTTTTATTTTGAAGTTATATTTTGTGGTTATGGGGGTGGAAACACAAACACTTTTCTGAAAGTCTGGATCTGAAAGTTCCTTGTTGTAGCTTTCGGCACACTACCCTGCCAACAGTCTCATGCTTTATGGACTACAAAAATGTGTTGGGGCCCCCAGCTGCTAATTCAGTTCATCGGTGTTGGTCACTTTTCTCTTCTAAATGCCAATTTTAACCAAAAGCCATCATTTACTGCCTTCTTGTCTCCAGTAGACCTTTTTCACAGCAGCCATATTGATTTGAAATACCTTATAAGGTGAACACAGGTGTTAACAATGACACTAATTAAAGTTCCTGCCCATTCAGCTTTTCCACTGAGCCAACATGCTCAATAGCAGCTCACTGACTCTGTCTGACCTGATGGAACCTTAATTAGTATCATTGGTAACACCTGTGTTTCCCTTATATTTCATGTCAAAATGGCTGCTGTGAAAAGGGTCTGTTCTTTACACTTTGACAAGAACACCTCTGTCCTTCTTAAAGGTAAGCTAAGTCTTTTTATTAGCTAGCTGCTTGTGCTGATGTGAATCTTGTCAGATGATGTGTTGTTTCTGCTGAGCTGGTGTTTGTGTGTTTTCTCAATAAGCCATGAGACGTGGCTGTTTTATTTTTCTCTCAGATCTGCTTGATGTCTTTGAGTTGTGCTGGCTGTTTTCGACTTTCACGCCGCCGTAAATTTATTTACAGGGTTGGAACCGGTGTTAAATGAAATTAACTTCTTGAAGTGTCTGACAGTGACATTATTTTTCTTTTGGTTGATGTTTGGCACTTGCATTGCGACGCTTTCATGCTGTTGATTTAGCCAGGAGTGAAATATGAACCCGTGTTTGACTGTTATGAATCTTAGGGGCAGAATTGGTTTTGTGCATATCCCCCCCCCACGCTTGTTGTTGTTGTTGTTGTTGTTTTTGAGGGCTCATTGCAGGGTCTGTTGGAGAAAATAATATTGTGTATTGGCTTTAGGGGTAAACATGACTGCACACAACCCATTCACATAATTATATCCGTGTGATATTGGCTTCATGGGGGGCATATAGGTTTAGCCTGTAAGTCACATTTTCTCCACACATTTCATATGCAGTTGAGCATTATATAAATATTTCAACTCAAAGTAAAGAGTTTATGTTACAGCAAGCTTTACTATTCTTCATATCTACATATCAACAGCTGCATCTTGCTGAGCTCCTGCTGCTTTGTGTCATTGCTCCTACATTCAGCTGCGTAGTATTATCTGCTCATAGTCATTTGCTGCTTATCAGTGCTGCATAACATTTCATACATTATCTGCTTAAAGTATTTTGTTTTTGTGAGTTTAATAAGCTTAATAATAATCTACTGCATAGATTAGCTTGCAGCAGACAAATCAAGTTGATTGAGATGTTCATATGTCCTATTTCAGTGTGCGAGAATGGTAGATTACCTGCAGTTTCGGGGGATAAAGTCTGCTATTTTCACTCTTGATCTCTAAGTTGTATTAAGCTTGTTGGTGTTACACTTGCGAGGAGTATCGAACACTGTTGCCAAATATTTACTTTGTACTTTTTTCATTTTGTTCTCCAATAACCATGCAGCTTCTTAAAATGTTAACCAACATCCTACTAATAAATAGGAAGTAGGAAAAAACATGCTTACAAATAAATTAGATAAAATTAATGAACCCGCATGAAGTCTGTGTTTTAATCAAATAGTATTAATATTATTTAATAATTTTCAAAGGTTCCCAACTTCAGAGTTTGTAGGCGAATCAGTCTGAGGGGTTGAAAAATGTTTAATTTAATTAAAAAACAAACAAAATTCTGCAACACAAATTCTGCTGCTTTATTTTTTTCTTCTGTGCTTCACACCTCTAAAAAATCTTTTCCAATGAATCAATCTGGAAAGGGCAAATCACTCTCTGGTTGAACTGCTCTCATAGATATATGCAGCCTGTGACAGAAGGATGGGTAGAAATTGAAACTTTAAAAAGCCAGACAAGCCAAAAAGGTCAAGATGCACTAAAATAAATACATTAAATTATATAAGGATTCAAGGACTTAAAGGTGCATTTGTGGCACACAAGTAATGTGTCTGTACAAAACCAGAATTGACTGGGCCTGCTCAGCATTTTTGTACATATACCACTGAGTCTGATTGATGTTAATTGCTTAATTGGGCCATGCAGTGAATTTGTGTGGAAGGATCTTTATTTGTATGCTGTTTATGTTTCCCCACTAATTTACTCAAGTTTTTTACTTTAGTAAAGTTTGTATGTCATAAGTGCAAGAGCTGTCAACTAGTTGTTAATTTGTCTATTTGGATCTAGCTGAGATTAGGCACATGGCTGTTCACACCAGACCCCCTTACTTGATCTATAAAAAGCAACAAATTCACATTTAACTAGAGGCTGTGGTGACTGAATGGGTTAAGCACTGGATTGACCCATGGAAGAGTGGGGATTGAGTTCTTTCCAGAGTAGCAGGAAGTAGGAGTTCAGTCTTAGTTAGGTCTTTAACTAAGTTTTCAGACTTAGTTGACTTATCATTATTATCATTATTTGTTTAGGAAAAAATCATTTTTTTTTTCTAGAATTTAACTTCTCGAATGCAACTATTTTCTTGTTTCTTTGGTCCTCTATGGCCTCTGTTGGTCAGAGCTTGCAGGGATCAACATTTTTATTTAATTTTTTTTTTTACCATTTTACAGACCGAAAATCATCAACAAATTAATTGATAATGAAAATCACCATTCATTATACTGATGACTTATTGAAAGAAGCTACCTAGAGGAAAGTTTAGATTCTCACAATCTTCTTTTCTTTGTCAAATGAGAAATAAATGAGAATTATTTTGAGCTGACTGAACTCTCATCTGTTTCTCCTAAGCGTCTTGAAAAAAAAGGAGCGAAACAAAATAAAAGCAGAAGATCTTTTGCTGAGCCGATAGGTGTCTCAGAGATTTCTCCTCGATGGCCTTATGGAGCAACGAGACTTTAATTTGACCACTGAGACAAATTTAAGATCTCATTTAAGACAACCGAGTTTTCTTTTAGATCTCACTGTTATCTCAAGAGCTGATTATTTAAGACAAATTTGACAAAAGAATATTTTAACATCTTCAATTGACCTAAAATTAGTCTCTGGGTGAAACGAGACACAGGCTATTTCTCAGGAGCTGAATTTAAGAAGTATTTTGAACTTTTCCTTTCCTCTTAAGTTCATTGTGTTGGACAATAACATCACTTTTACATCATATCATTAGCCATTAGTGTCTTGCACTATCCTGTTTTGTTTAGCATCAGTTAGGTGTGGTCCACCACAGCAGCATTACATGAACACTCAGAATGGCTACTTTGAATTGGACACGATGAAACAGAGACATTAATATCTTCTTCAGATGGATCCTAATGCAGTATGAGTGCCACACAAGATCCGGTCTGAGCAGACAGGGCATCGGAGAGACGAGGCCTAATGGAGTTTTAATAGATAAATGTTGGCAGGATGTATCACAGGCTCCTCAATAACAGCAGGATGTGGAAATCCAGACAATGGTTTTTAAATGGTGATGGATGGAGGCAATTGGTTTCATAACGCGCAGACGGGAACAGCGTTGGTTACAGGCATACTGGAAGAAGAAGGACTTGGATGGAGTGAGTGGAGGAGAGATGGTGAAGGAGTTTGATGAGCAGGACCTCAGCAGGATGATCAACAGAGGTGGATGATGGTTGTGGGGGGGAGAGTGGGAGTCGGAGCTTGTTAGGAAGGCTCAAAGGGACCTTGACAACGTGGTAACAAACTTCTCGGTTGCCGGGGGCCTTTGACGCGAGCAGCAGCAGCAGCAGGTGGCTGATTTGAAGCGAGGTGTTGAGGTCTGTCATGACCTGCCGCTGTCTGTCTTGCCCGTGTCTCTCGCCATCACCTCTTTGCTTTAATGATGTTTCCATGTTGGGCTTTAGATGCGAATCTGCCGGCTCCAGACGGTCACTGCTTTTGAGGTCGGATGAATCATCTCGCGGTTTATTGATTGACATTTTAAAAAAGCAAACACAGTTCATTCAGAGGCTTATGGAGCTGCTAAACCAACAAAAGGCAGCAAAAGGCTGAATCAGAAACACGACTGAATAGGCCTACATCAATTACATAATCTCTAATCAGTTGGTTGAACAAAATAAAACATCTGAAAATTTGTTTTCCTTTACTTCAGATCAGTTAATAAAAAAAAAAAAAAAGCAACTATAAGTAACCAAAACACATTTAGCTTTGAATTTCTTTACATGTTGAAGCGGTGTGCATGGGGCTGTAGTAAAATCAATACTCTGCATATAAAGAGTTTGAATGTCAGTGAATTTTGAAGAAAGGAAAAAAAAAAAGCTTCACTGGGTGGAAATTTCGTTTGTCTTAATTTGTCTTAAAATCAATCAATCAATAAATAAATAGCCCACAACAAAGGAAGAAACAAACTAATAAAATTAACAACAAACAAAACACTTAAAGCTGCAACAATTAATCTACTATTAATCAACTATTAAATTAATCTGTACCTGTTTTGATAATTGTTTAATTGTTTTGACTTATTTTTAATTTAAAAAAATGTCCCTTGTTGACAGTAAACTGAATATTTTTGAGTTGTGAACAAAACAAGATATTTGAGGATGTCGTCTTGAGCTTTGATCAACATTGTCTGACATTTTATGGACCAAACAACTAATTGATTATTTGACAAAATAATCGTCCGATTAATCAATAATGAAAATAATCATTAGTTGCAGCCCTAGAAACACTATATTAGGCTGAACAGTTTCACCATATTTTATGCTGAGGTCATCCAAAAGTAAAAGAAAGTTCTATTACTTTAATATTGTGATACTTACATTATATTTTTAACAGGTAATTAGCAACTGTATCTGAATAAATTTTTAAGCAACCCTCCCAACCCCGGTCATATGTGATGATGGAGAGGGATTATTTGCATGACTCTATGCATTGGTTTTTGGAAAATAAAAGTGTGCCTTAAATATTTGAAACTAAAAAGTAAGAATTGAAATGTACAGTCAGTCATTGTTGGCATGTTGGACCTCTGCAGTTTCTTCCAAGGCCAAGCATATCAGCATATCATTATAGCTAACAGGATTATTTTGTCTGGTTTATGTTAGAAAAAAGTCTTGTTCACTGTGTGGGGGGCTCGTCCTAAATGCTGCTATATCATACACTAGATAACTTGCCCAGTACTGTCATGCTCTTTGTCGTGGAAAGTTACACTCCACCAGTTTCCCAAAATATATTATTTAAAAGTACTACTGATAGAGCATAACCTCTGTCTTGTTTTAGCATGTTTAGCAATTTAATTTTATATAAACAATAGTTTGATCTTACATTTATCTTTATCATGTTACTAATATTCCATCTTAAGGTCTTCATTACTCACTTCATTACTTTTATTTGACAAGCACACATTTTCGATGCAGCTGTATTGTTTGTCCTGTGTTTTCCTTTCTGTGGCCTATAACTTTATTTTATTATGTCACTGTGCTGTTTCTTTGTTTTGATCTGCCAAGAGACTGCAGATAAGTGTTATCTTAATGCTATAATGTGGTGCATCAAATCATGACAGCTGTTAAACTGTCTCTGGTCCCTTTGAAATAAATCACTAGATAATATTAGCACTAATTAGCTATAGTGCACTACAAAAACAATATGTCTTTTGCAGATGTCCCTTGGTGATGATGCTGTCATTTCGCCTGCAACAGGCTGCTTTAGCCTCAGGCTTTTACTGTAACATCATATTTGTAGCCATTATGTGCATATGCACATAGGTGTAGCAAGAGTAACTATGGCAGGGCGTAGCAAACAGTCTCTCTGCCCTGGTTTCACCACTGATGTGGCCTGGGCATGAATGGACACCTATCTCAATAGAAAAACTGGAACTGTGATGGAGATAATAGGAAATAGATAATTAAATAGATTTAATGCGTGCCAACACCACAAAAATATGAGAAATGAGGAGCTGAAAAATAGAATTAGCTGGTTCAAAAAAGTCAAATTAACAAAGACTCAGTTTATCAAGCCACCAGGTAATGAACAGATAAAATGGCTGTCTCTTGTTCCACACAGTTTTAATCATAACAGTATTATTTATTGATTTATTCTGTTCAATTTTAGCTTTCTTTGATAGTCTTTTACCAGCTTTAAGCTTCTGTAGAGGTTTGTCTTTACAGGCCAAATGAAATAAGTGAGTTTTTTTTTTCTTCCAAAGAGCACTTGACACAGAGGGATTTAAACACACTGGAAAAGATAAAACTTTATTTCTCCCTGTCGTGACAATACAAAGTCAACAAGTGCAATAACAATCCAACTGAAAACGGTACTGTACATTCTATCTAGTAGTAAATACATAGACAGAACGTGGTGCACACTATCATCATCACCACCACACCCAAAAAGTGAGGTATCAACCACTACAAAGCTTCTGTGTACAGGTGGGTATTCAACTGTAAGGCAACTGTTACCATGACAACCTGGAGAGACTGAAACAGATGTGTGCTCCCGTCTTCCCATCTTTTTTTTATGTTTTGTTTTTTATTTTATTTTTTTTTTTTTTAATCTGGGAAGAGGGTTGAGCTGATACGATTTACAGTACCACATCACATCAGGCCAGAGTCAAGACTGTTTTTTTTTTTGTTTTTTTTTAACAAAACAGAAAACATCACAAAACCAAGTTGTAACATTTTAAGAAACGGGGGGGAAAGATTCCTCCTATATGTGTATCTCAAAGGAATCCGTTTATGACCCTGCTACTGCTTGTCAGAGGCAAAATGAAGTTTGTTTTCTTTCCCTGGGTGTGACAGTTATTTTATTTGTGATAAGAGCAGTCCTCCTTTGCTTCAATACAGGTCAGAGTAAGAGGATAGAGCCCTGAAAATAGACATGTTCTCTAACATATCAGATTTTTTCCCATTTACCCAGCATTTGGGACTAATTATATCCCCTTTGTGCTGCTGCACTTGTTAAAAACCTCTCCTCCCTGTTTGCTGCTGCTGTTCACACTTTGGGAATAAGGAGGCAGCTACAGAGAGAGAGCGAGAGAGTTTAATTTAGAAGCACTGCTGGTCTCTGGGCCAATTATTTCACTTGGACACATCCTATTCCTCTGCCCCTGAAAGTGATGGCACGAGCCTGCTGGGGCGCACACGCAATTAAACTTCAGGCATTGAAATGGGAATTAACTTGCTCTAACAATTCAGCAAATGTGAATATTATTGCTGATAAGTGAGGAGGACGCCGGTAGGACCCGCTTACAGCACTTGACCAGAGTTCTGTACAGAGGGTCCACTTAAACTTCACGTAATGGAGCGGAGGATGAACGGGATGGAAAGACCCGAGGCTCATGGCTCGTTTTCTGTCGAGTCAGACGCTATCTCATGTTAGTTTTGAGGACTTTGCAACGTGAGATTATGTAAACAAACAGGCACAGGATTGGGACAGACACACCGTCTCCTCCTGTACCTACTGTCTGTCCACCTGGCTGCTCATATCCAGTCTGGCACCAACAGCTGCTTTGTTTGTTCTAGGACAGAAATGACAGCATTTTGCGGATTACACAGAATTTTTCTCAGTTTATGTTTTAGTCCATGACAGAAGTTAGTCTTTGCCAAACAATTCCCAAGTTCCAGCAGCTCAGATGCTTCTTACATTGAATATCTTTGGATTCTGTACTGTTGGTTGGACAAAACAAATAATTTCAAGATCTCACAAATCACCAAATTATGAAAAAAAAAAACTCCAATGCATTTTCACTTTTTTCTGAAACTTTATAGAAAAGAATGATGAAACTAAATTTTAGATGCAGCCCTGAATGACTGAGCTGCAACATATAATCCATCAATTTTCAATGATTAAAGCTACTACAATGAACTTTCATATTTTGTTGAGTTTGGAGCCCCCTGTGGACAAAAGCGCTAATGTTTCTACCACAATACCACAAAATGGATAGATAGAACTTTATTGATTCCATAAGAGAAAACTTATGTTATACCAGCAAGTCATCAAATATAAAATTATTTAAATAAAATTCTGCTCATGCTTGCCTTTAACTGACCATCTTACTACTCACTGTAACTTTGCCTGGAAAAAATGTAAACACAGGCTCGTCTTTATCTGATTTCAAGGAGAATCCGACCCAGTGGCAGCCATTAAAAACAACTAATCTCTCTGATGGTCTCATTTGGTCTGTAAAGAGACATCAGTAATAAACCAAGGCTGTTTCACAACCAGTTAAACTCCTTGTAGTAGCTTCAATTGAGAAAATAATTGGTAGATTAAACAATAATGAAATTCATCTTTAGTTGCAGCCCTAAATGACTGAGCTGCAAAATTTAATCGCCTTGTTTTCAACAGTTAACTTTATTGCCAGCTACCTTGATAACTAATCTTCTGAATAATGTTTTAAGACAGAAAAAGTCACAATTTTCTGATTCCAGCTTCTTAAATGTGAATATTTTCTATTTCTCTCTTCCTCTATGAACGTAAACTACACACATCTTTGGACTATGGACAAAACAAGATGTTTGAGGTCGTCATCTTGGACTTTAGAAAACACTGATCGACATTTCTCACCATTTTCTAACATTTTATGGACCAAACCACTAACCCATTAATTGAAAAAGTAATGCACAATGGAAAAAAATCATTAGTTGCAGCCCTAGAGTTGATTTATTGTTTTACTGGTGCCAAATGTGAAGATTTTATGCTTTTCTTTGTCATATATAACAGTAAACTGAAAATCTATGGGTTCTGGACTGTTGAATAAAATGCGCAACTTAAATACTTGACCTCAGGCTGTCTTTTTTTTTTCTGACAGTTTATATTCTAAATTATTCATCGACTAATTGAGAAATAATTGGCAGATTAATTGGTTATGAAAGCAATCATTAGCTGTGGCTCTAAAGTAAAAGCTTTTCTTTAAAAAGTTTTAATTGTTTTCACTTTTCTTCTCACAACGCTGACGCAGAAATGGCTGGAGACAGTCTTTGATATGAGTTCATTATCCAGACACACTATATGTCCATTTCATCCACTTCACCTTCTTATTAAACATAAACCAATCTGAAACCTCTTTGATACACCTCAATGATTACCCAGTGCTCATTTGGCTGGCACCTCTGACTCTCACATACCATGTCATCCTTCTTATTAAGCTACTGTACATTATTGCTGACACTGGAGGGGGTTTTAATGGTGTTTTTTTACATTTTCTATTATGGCTAATCTCTTGCAATTGTCTATTACCAATGTGGGATGTAGAGTGCTCCTTATAAAGGAACCAAATGGATGTTCATTTGCATCATATTGCTAATGGAGCTGTTTTTCAGGCATCTCCGGTAATGAGGAAGGGCAAACAAGTCATCGGATGAGGTTACCCCGGCAACTGTCTCACACTAACTTTATAAGTAATGGTCTCAAATGGGCTTGTAGGCTCAGAGCCAAGAGTTAAGGTTATGTGTAACTTAGCATAAAGCTCCTTTGCTGTTGTGAAAGCGTCCCTGATCCTCATTAATGTTGTGGGTTGAATAACTTGCGGAGATTCAATATCCCTCTCCTCGTGACCGCTAAACCAAAGAGAAACCTTGACGCAAAACCTTTAGATCTACAGCAGTTTAACTGTATGGCGACGTGTCCTCGTCGGACACGTTACAATATAGTAGAGAAATCACTTGTTTTGCAGAAAGGAGACCTAAAATATTTCATACAAGATATTGTTTTTCAACATGGCTGCAGAGACATTTTGTGTCTGGTTTCAGTAAGTAACAAAAACATTCTACTCTAAATGCGATGCTCAGCATCAACCTACGCTGTTACATGTTCCGAATGTTAACCACTCATATATTTCTCTGACTAGTTCACATAAATAAATCACCAAATAGATAACCCACGACTGTGTCTAACTGCTACTGAACACAAACTGACACAGCAGTGTAATAAACATTTTATATCTAGAAAGATGAGCTTCTTCTTAAAAACCTCCAAGCCTCCTCGCTTGCAAGTGCAGTTCATCCAGTTCAGCTTGGATTTGTTTGGGATACTCCAGGTCTTGGCAGCCATTTCAAGGGGTCACTGAACACCTGTGAGCAGCTGAGTGTGTCCGTCGCTCCTCTGCTGTGGCAGCAGCAGTAAGGTCCTCCGTTTTTCCCGGCAGCCTTTGTCCAGCTGGGTTTCTAAATGCTGAATCAGCCTGCGTCTGTCAGTCCATGGGTGCGTTGTGCTCATTAGAAAGGGGCAGTAGTCACTTCTAACTACTACAGTATGGCTAGCCCACCACTGGTGTTTGTGTCTGTGGTCCAGAGAGGGGCGTCTGCGGGGCATCTCCTCTGTACCACCTAAGGAAACAAGGTGTTGCTACTCTTCAGTTTGTCCACTCGCAGCATCATTCTGCCCAGAGAGAAACAGAGATTTAGTATTAGCACAAACATGTTCGGCTTTAAAAACATTTCTTGTGCAGTTTCTAACTTTAATAAGTATAAATCTAAGAACATTTGTATAAATAAGGTGCCAGCTGTCATGTGAGCTTAGTATAAAATTTCTGCCTCTGGTTGCACTGTCTGTGTACTGGTTCTAATTCTGTTTTTTTTTTTGTTTTTTTTTGTCTGTTTGGTTGTGTTTTTTATTTCATTGATTAAGTGGACAAGAGACGGGATGAATTGGAAACAGACGACACCAGCTGCCAATGAACTTGAGGTCTTCTGGAGTGTAAAATGTTGGACCTTTTGAAGTAGCTGTGGTTGCAAACAGCAGCATTATAATCATATGAATGTTCTCAAAGTGTTATTTTTACCTCACTTTTCACAATAAAACATTCTGTAGTCAACTGTGCAATAGATAGACGAGAGCCATTTGATAAAAAGGCAACATTTTCTAAAATATTCTCACCAGCTTTGATTGTTACTTCCCATGTAATTAGTGCTGAGTAGACTCAGATCCATTCTCACAGTCTAATTTTGGTGTGGGAGGGTCTAGTTTGATTGCCTCAGATATCCGGTCTGACT
The DNA here is from genome assembly GCF_056507025.1 of Lutjanus erythropterus. Taxonomy (NCBI): domain Eukaryota; kingdom Metazoa; phylum Chordata; class Actinopteri; order Lutjaniformes; family Lutjanidae; genus Lutjanus; species Lutjanus erythropterus. The sequence continues at coordinate 29,898,793 of NC_139329.1, forward strand.
ATAATTTGCACTGGCCAGTTGGGTCTTGGTTTCTCAAATGCAAATGGACCAGTGCAAACCTCTAATTTGAGCACCAAAAAAAGTCACCGCACTGAGGGGGAAGGGGTCAAAGGTCATCCACTGAGTGTCAGTAGACGTCTGGAGAAAGATCAAGAAGGCCACGCGCATCCGACCTCAGGGACTGCGGGTGCTTTTCATTATGCTAACTTATGCCTCCTTGTGTCCCTGCTCCTCCTGTGACCCACAAATTCAATCCAAAGAGGGGAGAGGAGGCTTCTGGAGGAGCTTAGAGTGAGTAAACAACACGGGAGTCATTTATCAAATGGCGTGATGCATTAATTCACATAAGTAACTAACGCTGCATAAGACTAATGCTATGGAAACAAGGATTTCTCATTTGGCAGCTTCACATTTCTTCCTCACATCTCTCACACCCTCGCTGGAAGGAGCAAAGATGCAAGGAGGAGACCCAAGTACTTAAAAGTAATGAAAAGCACCCTCTATCTTTGAATGATAGACCATTCTCTCACTTTTATAGGACCATCTCTTATGCTCATACTTAGCTCACGTGATAACAGCTAAATCATATTCATGACAGCTGGCATACTTCATCCGCTGATTAAAAGGCTCCAAGATGTGGTTGAAAGCTTTTGAAACCCAATCAAGTGAAGAACGAACATTTTAAGATAACATACGTAGACAGATCTTTTATAGATCTCATACAAATTGATCAAACAGATTGAAATTAATTAAGAAATAAAAGGTCTGTCATTGCTTCGTCCTTTCCAAACTGCCATTTTAAAACCCCTGCACGTCTGCATCATCAAATTCTACATGAGTTGTTTGGGGGAAAAAAATCTCCTGGATCCTACTGAACAACACGGGCATCTTTTAGCTGCATGGCTGAATCTCATATCATTTTGTGTGTGTGCTTAATGGTCCACATTGATTTTTATATAACAATGTATTAGCTTGAAAATGAGCACAAGGCCCGAAAACACAAAGACTAATAAAACAGCTTTTCAAAAAGCGATCAGATTTAAAGGAATATTTTACAAGTCTGTAATTCTTGTAAAAACTTTCAGCCCATCCCACCTCTATGAATCATATCCACCGCACCCATTCCACTGCGCAAAATAATGTAACTACTTTCCAATGGGAAAATAAGACTCCACCTCCTCACCGTGTTGATTTATGTTGCATTCTAGTGCAGACAGGATTATTTGTTATCACTGCAAAACTGATGCTTGTGCTCATTAGCACAGGTTGCTTTTAGGACCTGAAGGTTATTCGAATGCACTCTTGAGAAAATGACTAAAATACACAGACAATGTGTGTCAACAGATCTTTTAAAAGATCACAAACAAAAATAAAAGCGCAGCTTGTGGCAATGCCATAAGTCATTCTGCAAACTTCCAAAGAGCTAAACCTGTTCTCCTGCTCTTTGGCTTTAGCCTGCAGCAGAACTCTGTGCCTGGCTGCCTTTGTGCAGCATCTATGATGTTAATTAACTCGCACCACATGGAGAGTGTTGCTTTAATTGGACAAGGTCTTGGCATGCCGCTCTGTGGACAGACAGGCCAGGAATAATTTCATAATGTACAATTCTATTATTACCCACAGAAAACCAACCAGTGAGTTCAAAGATGGATGTGAATATGCAGGAGACACAGCGAGTCTTTGATCACAGTCAGAGAAAAAAGATGTGAAATGCTGTTTTAGCTTCCAGAGTGTCATTTCCTCTGCAGACAGAGCACCACATGTTTAAGTGTTGGTGTTGGAGGCAGTTACCTGTGACCAAAGTGATGAACACCCAGACTGAACAAGTGGCGGCGACTCCATTTACAGTACTAGACTGGGTGATAACACTGAGTCACTGCGGTCTCGCTGTAAGAGGCCGTGTTACGAGCTCTGGTGAGTCAGGTATATGCTGAATGCAGCGACAGATGCCACCTCGCATGGTCCACTCTATCCATGGATGAGCTGGCCCCAGTAAACTATCAACCTTGTGGGAGTGGGTGGTTACTGGCACAAGGTGCTGCTGTAACTCGGCGCCATGTGATTTATGAATCACCAAGATACTCCTTGATGTGCTGTGGTGCCATTTGATGTTGCCCAACATCTCATTTCTCCCACCAAACACAAGCAAAGGAGCTGCTCACTTTTTTATATTTTTTTTATCTTGATTGCCTGGCTGTTTTTGCACGTTACGTTTTGATCAGCGCTGACTAAAGACAAAATAAATTAGTTTAAAATATGCAGTAAAGCCAGACTCAAGTGACAGCAACAGATCAGATATTTCCTGCAGTTCTGAGAGGGTGGAGTGTCAGCGTGGGCACACTACAAAAGGAATGTAAAATAAGTGATTATATAGGAGATTCTCACTGCCAGCTGCTTTAAGTTTTCCTTCTGGTGTCAAGATATCCAGAAGATGCCACTTCTTCCCACTGCTACTAATTGCTAGAGGTGGACTACTGGGCAAAGAGGGTTGGCACAAACTGGGATCCAAGCCAAACTTTTAATGTCCTAATAGCCACGAGTGGACAACCAATCAGGACTTTAATGTTGCTGAGTACTTAATGGCAATAGAGAAGGAGCTTCCAGGAACAGCTGAGTTTATTGCCATTTAAGGGTTACATGAGAACCCTGTTCATCTTTCTGAGGCCAAAATGTCTTTTTCTTCCTGTGGAAACCAGATAGTTTAGTGATAGTGGAGCAGTTCCTGGTAGTTTGTGTCTAAGGTACCACCACAGCCCTGTCAGATGAGCTCAAGTAACCCTTCAATGATGGTACCCGAATGTTTCAAATGTGTTAATTATAAAGAGGATGTTATTTAGAGGAATAGTTCAACATTTTGAGAAGTGTGCTTGGGGTTTTTTAGAAGAGAAGATCAATACCACTCTCATGTCTGAATAGTAAATATGTAGTTAGAACCAGCAGCAAGTTAGCTTAGCTTTAAGACTGTAAACAGGAGGAGAACAGTTAACCTGGCCCAGTCATAAGGCAACAAAATGCCTTTAACTGTTAAAATCATTTTTCATGCAACACACAATGATCTGGCATTGACATCATTGAAGCCTGGTCTCTTTCTTTCAGATGTTTAAAAATACCACTTTTAAACTACCACTTAAAAGGGCAGAGGGTTGATGCTTTAACTACTGATACATCTCTCAATTTTAACTCATCTGCTCACTTGCAAAACTCTCAATTGCAATATGTGATGTTCAGGTGTTTCGGCCGACTCAGGTTGGTTAGAGGTGTGTCCTGTGAAGCTGTCATTATGTAGTCGGTAGTTAATTGGTTATTGTGACAATAAATCTACTTCTTGGATCATTTTGTAGGCTGTATATAAATATCTATAAAATCTAAAAACAATACATTAAATAAAATGTCACAAATGTCAAATAAAAACACTGATTGCCTATCAACACTGACCATCCAGAACAAGCAGAACATGACTTGAGTTTGGCGTCTAGGTTCTGACTTCATCACTCCCCGCAGGTTAAGTAACATAGAGATATAAGGGGAGTGATGAGCAAATTCTTGAAACCCCTGAGTTGGAGCCACAGGTGGATGCTGGGGTGGTGGGGGGGTTAAAAGAGCAGGCAGCGACACTGTGCAGGGCAGCAATGCATGCAGGCAGAAGGGGAAATGGGAGGTTTAACAGTTTAAATGGACTACCAGATTGGAAGGGTGCGTTCAGTATGTACTATCGAGAGTGAGGCATGTGATTGGCGTGATTGGTCGAGTTGTCTGCCTGAACTAGCTCACAAGCGTCGACACATTTATTGCACTTCACAGTAAAACACAGCAGCATCTGTCTTGTCTTTTCACTACAACTCTGCATCAAGATTTAGGGAATTGTTACTTCAAGAAAAAAAACAGTGCCGGTAAAACTGTATTTCACACAATAACTATGGACTATTCTGTGGCTCCTGTGCAGCACTGACTGCAGGGACAAGGTGTTTCTGGTACTCATTCTATATGCTATTACAGAAAAAGACTAACCTTCAAACAGCGCAAATGACTGGGTTGATGCTGCCATTAAATGCCACATTACCCTGCGAGTAAACTCCCGTCTGCTGTCACTTCCCTGCCCATAAAAAAAAAAATGCATTCTACCTATCGTGTGAAGATAAACTATAACATCTGGCTTGACAGACCTGTTGTTTTTCTCTGACAGACCTGTTGTTTTCCTCTCACCTGGGTTTGCAGATCATTTGGTGAAAAATGGCACCACTTAAGTTTCTTTTATGCGTTCACACCGGTCTGAATACATGAATAGGAGATTTTTAATAAAAGGTTATCCATAGAGACAAAGTAATACATTTCCCAGGCCGCCCACACTGAACCCCCAGCAGTATATACCAGCCTGCTCATGTGGCGATATGGTAAACAGTATTCCCACTCTCTGACCGCCAAGCTGCACTTTCTCTGAAGAAACAGATCTGTGCATGTGGAGAAATTATTTGATACTTTGACTTGCTGTCAGGATCACTGTGCCGTGCTGGTAAGCATTTGTGCTGGATTCCTGGGTTGTTTTTAGATGCTGCTGCGCCAGTTGTGGGACTTGACCCCCTCTCTGTTTGTTTACAGTTGGCCAACAGATGTTCAACTGAGTGAACCCAGTTTTTCTGAGCCATTTACCCTGCGTCCTCTCTGGGGATAAAGATCTGTACCCCCGCAAATAAACCATAGGCCGTTTGATGACGCACTGTGTGGGCAACATCATGTGTGGTATACGTTCAGAATCGGTCATTGTGGTTGCTTAACACATTTAACAAAAAGTGTAAGAATTATCTGGATTGTGAGAAGTGTTCCACTGTGTGAAACTGCAAACAGGCTATTCTAATCCTGCCCCAGAAATGGCTTGTGGCTGAATTTAGCTCCCAGCATCTGTCACTTTTTTTTACTAATGTGACTGATTATCTAGGAATATTCTTAGCTTTATAAATGCTGTCCTGTTTATTAAAAAGCGATTGGACTTTTTATAGAAAATGATGTTGCACAACATTATCTCACATCGCTACGCATCCTGAAGCAGTTCCCATCAGTCATCAGCGTGAATTACCATGAACTTTGCCTGCTCCCCTTTTCTAGGCTCACTTTATCAATGAGCATTTTGCTGCAGTCTCAAACACCTTTTTATAGACATCCTCTGGCTCCAAGCCGGAGAGCTGCCAGAACAGGTCAACCTCGTACGTCCAGGATTGATGAGTCCTATCATACCGAACTGACTTCAAGTCTAATGAGGAGGCGCCATGGATGTGTCTAGTCTTAGTTAACCATGTTTCCACCAGCAGAGCAGCCCCCAGGATCCCTCTGCAGCATCCCGGCTCCTATCTATGGCTCGCACAGTCCACACTGCTTCTGAAAGCCATTTGTCAAACCTCTGCCCACATTAAATTATCATGACCCGAGAGAGATGTCTACCTCTAGGAAGAGGCTGTGAGCCCCGGTCAGACAGACAGGGTGTACAGAATCTGAGACGGAGAAGTGAATGAAAAATTGACTGCGCAAAACTCCAGGTTTCTTCACACTGCGCTGTGTGATTGTGCAGCTGTATTATGAAAGCCTGAACAATGTCTGCCAAAAGAAGAAAAGTTCCCTGTGGCTGCTGTGTGTTATAGATCACTCCTGGCATCGTAAATCATCTCCTATGTTTTAACAACAGTCACACGCAGCCCAACAAACCTTGAGACTCCTGTGAATGCTCTCAAAGGTAATAAAAAGATAAACTGAAAGGACAGCAGATGGTGTTTTGCTATGGAGGCTCCATGAAAAGGTTTCTAATGTGACTCCTTTGGGTTAAATATGAGTTAGGTTCCCCTGGCGGGCCGTGAAGCATTCACATTATTCAGTTCTTTTCTATTCATTAATAATGACAGCTCCCTAATGAACTGGTCAGACTTACAACCAAGATTTTTTTCTTTTTCCCTTTTCAAAAAAGAGGTTGATGTCGAGACAGAGTGCAGCTATTTTGAGATGAAAGACAAATACAGATCAGATGCTTTGCAGAAAATTATCCTTTGGTGGGAGGAATGGGAGATTTCTTAAAATATTGATATTTAAAATATCTGTATTACTCAGACTGAAACCATAAACTTAAATGAGTGAAATCTTTGCTCTTTTAACAATCATAGCAACTGGTAGAGTTAGTGATATCATTGCTAGGCCGTATTCGTGTGTGTGTGTGTGTATCTTAGTGTGCGTGCTGCACTCTTAATAAGGAATTCAAGTAAACTGGGAGCCTGATATTTGAGCTTCCTCCCTGTTGGCTTGGGAAAAGTATGCTAGAAATGCTCTAATTTGTCCTGCTAGACACGCAGTTTCCCTGCCATGTTGCTCTCTACGTAACAAAACACTGAGTACAAAGGAAAACAGACAGACGAGAAAATGAGACACAGAGAGAAACTGTTTAAAAAAAAAAAGAAATGAAGAATCTCTGAAAAGGATCCTTGAATTTCTCTCTAAGCATCTGTTACACTCGTTGGTTTTCCAAACAAAAACAACAACAAAAGTCTCTACACTGTAATGTGATTATCAGAGTAGAACAAATCATATTTTCTAAAAGTCAGCACAGAATTATGTAACAAATCCTACTGTATGAGTGTCAGTTTGGTGGTTTTTAGTTTTTCTACATTTCTGTCTTGGTGCTCTATCAGGAACAGGAACCAAATAAGAGTTGTGTTTTAATTTTGATAGACTTGCATTGAAGCTTGCAGCTCGCTGTGCGTGCATCAGAAATCGCTGTGCTCGTTATTGTGAAACTGTCTTTATGGCCCTAGGATACACACACAAATGTTTTGTTTTTGTTCTGAAACTTTATAACTTCTAACACTAAATATTCATCATCATTCTTATTTTTTGAAGCGGGGTTGTATGAGCTACATTTCCATAGTGTACGACCTATAATAGATGGTGGTCAGCAGTTTGGTGAAACAACCGGCAACAGCAAACTTGCCTCTCATGTACGTCTCCCATCTGAAACTTTCTATTGCGCACTAGAAAGGACAGGCAGTGGCTAGCTGGTTAGCATGCTAACCTCAGTAAATATATCAGCTTTTCACATTCTGTTAGTTAATTTTTTTTTAACATTTTAGATTAAAATTCTGTTCACATCTCTCACATTGCATATTTTACTAATGAACTGATCTACAACAACAAAAAAAACCCAACAGTCTTTTTCAGCTACCTGTCTGTGATGTTGAATTATTATTTTCACACTGCCAACTCTCCCATAAAGACACCAGCTGTGGTTACCAGGAGTTTTGTGATGCAAATCCTAGTTTACAATTTGCTGATTTTTGCAGCTCTACAGCACACATGCATGCCAAACTGCAGGCTGGCAGCGGTGATGCGACAGACAGCGACTCACCATGCGGTGGACGTGTTGTAGGGCAGGAGCGTGGGGCTGTGGCTCTCCCCTCTGAGGCTGTGTCTGGGCTGGTAGTGGCTGCTGGGGACCATGGGCTGGGCTTGAGCCTGGGCTTCGCTCTCCTCCGGCATGGACTGGTGCCACTGGCTCCGAGCCTTCTTCAGCCAGCGTCCCCCCAGACCCCATTTCTCCAGGTAGACCCGGCACAGCTCGTAGTTTATGGCTGAATAGTAGAGAAAGTCCAGCGCCAGCAGCACCATGACGAAGAAGCCGTAGATCCACACACCAACCAGGGCTGTATAATTACTGCAGGAGAGACAGACTGGGGGCATTAGCACAGTGTAATCTGGGAAAGATGATGATAAACACTCCTCACATGCTCAGAGCTACCATCCAGTTACCCTTAAGCTGGGCCCTTAAATCCCCAAAGCTACCATAAAGCTGCCAGGTGTGAATGTTTGCTGTTCATGTGGCAAGACCAAGACGTTCATCAAATCCTCCCTTGATAAAAGCTAGTTGAATATAATAAATATATTAAAAAACCCTCCATCTGTTCCATTCGCTGCTTTTTTTAAATGCTGCTTCTTAAATTGGACAAAGAATTTCATTAGCACAGAAGACTTTTAATCCATCTCATATTGGCTCCTCCAAAAGTCTGTACTCCTAGTCTTCACCTCTCATAAATTTTCCTCATGTATTACATGATCCAGCTGGATTTATGTGGGGAACATTTGAACTTTCTTTTTAGTCCGCCCACGCCCGTAAAGCACAGCAAGGTGAATGGGCCAAAATAGCTTCCTGAGAACTTTGAGAAGCGGTATTTGCCAAGGCAGGGATACCAAATAGAGCTGCAACAATCAATCGATTAGTTGTCAACAGTTTAATCAATCAGTTTGAGAGAAGTTTTAGAGAAATAAAAGTCAAAATTCTCTGATTTCATCCATTAATATTTTCTGGGTTTTTTTACTCCCCTATTGCTAGTAGCAAACAAGGTAATTTGTCTTTATGGAGTCATAGGAGTGCCATAAAAAAAGAAAAAATCTTTTAAAAGATTTTTTTAAAAATTGTAAATATATAGAGGAATTGACTACTCAGCCTGGGCAGGAAGGCTTGCACAAACCCATGTGATTTACAGCATGGCCCTTTAAGGAAAACCAATAGGGAAAAGGAAAAAGAGAGATATAGGACACAAATAAATAATTGACATTTCATAAAGTGAAAATATACAGAAGGAATCACTGAATTATAAGCAAAAAAGTAAAGAATTTTTAATTTTTCTTGCCTTCTTCATTTATTCTTTTTTATGGTACTCACATGACTCCATGCATCATAGCATACTTAATTACATAAGGCAAATCTATTCAAGCTACAATTTGAGTTTATATTTATATTAAGCCTGATCTACTGTATTTATACTCAAGATTTCCTTAATTCGGAGTTAGTGCATTTTAGAAAAGGTGTAATCTCTGCACCAGTGGTGAGTCAAAATCCCTCCACCATCTTCCATCCTTTACATTTGTGTAGCTCACAGCATTTTACATGTGAAAGTCTCCCTGACACCCAGGGGCTGGGGGGTGGGGGGCATTCAGCTGCCAAGCCTCTCAGTCTTGTAAAACGTCATTTCCTGGCAGTTTTCCGCGCTGGCTGCTAATTCCCGTAAACATTCCCATAGTTTTCAGCCTGAACTTCCACGGAAATTTACAATGCTGTTTGCTGACAGAAATCCCACGTTCCATGCAGTGAGTAAACTGAATATCTTTGGGTTGTGACCAAAACAAGACATTTGAGGACGTCATCTTAGGCTTTGGGTAACAGCAATCACTGTTTTTCTCCATTTTCTGATAATCTCTGAACCAAACAACAAATTGATTAATCAAGAAAATAATCAATAGCTTAATTAACAATGAAAATAATCACTAGTTGCAGCCCTATTACCAAATATCTGGGTGTGATGTCCCCATTTCCATGGCCCTGAAGGGGACATTCAGTGGAAGAATATCACACAAATTGTCTCTCAGTTTTTCATTCTGTATAATAGAAGCACCTAATAGGGCTGAATCACTTTCAAATATGACACAGGATAATACTTGGAAATGATTTATTTGAAGGGAAACTTATCTTTTATGTAATTTCAGCATAGTTTGCAATTTATTTGACTGCATGGATTAAAGCCATTTTTTAAAAAAGTGATGTCCAAGTGCTTCTAGTTCAGTTCATGAGAGAAAATCCTCTTCTTTCTAAAAAATGATGTGGCCTCGGGGATATTTATCTGAATATATGGCTTTAAAACGAACAACTGAGTTTTTCAAATGAGCACAAAGGCAGGTGAATGCAACTGCAACACTCGCATCTAAATGTATCCTTAATGGCATTTACCTTTCCTCACCTCATATTTAGAGACACTTATCTGTAATTTTAGTTGTGTGTCTACTAAAGCAATTTGAAGGGCCAACAGTCTTTCTATGTAGGACAGTATGTGTATTTTAACCTGGGGTTAAACAAACTAGAGTATGTGCAGAGTCCTCGGAGGGATCGATCATGACCACATGGCTAAAACAAATGTTATTCAATATTTAACATGGTTTCCTCAGAGAAGGAAAGCAGATGAAATTGATTATCTGTCAAAGGTGTGTGCAGCTTTTCTTGCTGCTTTTTTAAAATTTTATTCTCAGATGACTCGTCCACTCTGAATCTAATAAGATTCTGCAGCATTTCAGCTCCTCTGAACCCCTCGGAGGACGAACGCCTTTAGTTTTACCTTCAACTGCAGTAAATCTCACACTATAATACCATTTTCATCATGCAGTGTGAGTCGAGAGCAGAATTATGGCCACTTTAACTCGCTTGGCCAGTGGTAAATATCAAACCTGCTGTCATATCGCCCAGTGAGCCAGGATGAAAGAGCGGCCCAACAGGCCATCTGACACCAAAATGAAATATCATGACCCGCTGCAGGGCAGTGTGAAGCGTCTGAGACAGAGGCATGCTGGGAGGGCGTTAGTACAAAGAGCTGTGGCTTTGTCACCCAAACCTCCTGCTGAGCGCTCCAAAAGGGTTCATCCCGAGGGGCTGAGGTTCTACCCAGAACCATTTGCTTCTCAAGAACCCTTTTTTGAAGGGTTGTCAAGGGTTCTTTGTAACACTAAGGGTTCCATTAAAGACCCTTTTCATCCAAAGAACCTTTTTTTTTTTTTTTTTTTTTTTTTTTATAGAAAAAAGATCTTCCAGAATCGAAGAAGTCTTTTCATCAAGGGTTCATCAGTGTTTTTTTGTACCTTTTAATAAAAATGGCTCTAGGTAGAACCCCCTGGGTGGGTTCTAGATACAACCCTTGGAACATAAAAAGGTTCTCTGTAGAACCTCTCAGTGTATTTAGATAAAACCCGTGGAATGCAAAAAGGTTCTCCTGAGTGGGTTCTTGTTAAAACCCTTGGAAGGTGGGGAGGCTTAGAATAGAACATCCAGTGAGGGTTCTGTTGACCCATTACACCATAGGAGGGCTCTCTGTGGAACCATAGAGAGCCACAGAGTTAGGGGGGTTCTGAGTAGAACTTTTCACATATGTTTCTAGATATAACCCTTTATGTTGAGTTCTAGGTAGAACTCACTGAAAGATTCCCAAAGGAACCTTTATAAAACAAAAAGGTCCTCCTCTGTGGACAATCCAAAGAACCCTTAATGGTTCTAGTTGGCACCTTAATTTCTGAACATGCAGAACAAGATTTTTCTGTACCCTTCACTCTGCTTACATCTGTTCATCCTGTGATGAAACAAGTGTGTCTTCAGATGTTTGTGCGTGTCCTCTGCATGTGTAGTGTGGTTTACTAACAACAATACTACCACCCATCCATAGATACATGTATTATAATAGCATACCACAGTGATACTTGATAGAATAGCCTGCACTTAACACCTGCTTTGAGAGTGTTCATGCGGAGGCGTTGCACTCACAACACAACAACTGCTTTCAGCATCTGCTCTTCTCTGTGGTGGTTTTGAATGCCTCTGTAGGGGTGGATCAATGTCAGCGAACCCTCTGAGTAAGAGGCAAACGGTGTCAACGAGTGCGATACTGTCGAGGGAGTGAAATGCTTGCAAGCATGCGAGACTTTAACCGTCTGTTTTCATCTGATCTGAGGGAAATGTCATTCCTGAATGTTTGCACCACCATAGCCGTTCCCATAATACTCTAGCTTCATTTTTTTTAACCTAATTACCCGCACCAAGCCAAGGAGGTTGTTTTGATCACTTTTGTTTGTGTTTTGCAGGATATCTCAAAAAGTACAACAAAGGTTTCAGTGCTATTTTGTGGAAAGTTCCCAGATCAAACATGTTTGGTAGGAGTGCTTCCTGGACTCTCACTGAGTTCGTTTGAGGTGCTTTTTGAAGAAGGATACACGTGTCTTTTAAAACAATTGAGATGCCTTGATTGTTATGACATGGTCATAAGTCCATAAAACAACCACCAACACCTTTCAGCATCGAGCCCTTTGACTCACTGATGAAGAGTCAGAGTTTAAGGTCTAACATGACCATATCTTGACAATAAAGTAATTTTAATTGTTTTAAAAGAGTGATTAGAGTTTTTGTGATTTTTTTTTTTTTAAGAACTGATTACCTTTGATGTAGCCATTAATGAAGAATTTCACATTTTGCCTCATTACTTCTAAACCAAGAAGCAGAAACGATATGTAAATGTCCTAGTTAATCCTAATTGAATAGATAACTAGTGGCTATCAATATCTGCTTTAATAATTGATAGATTTTTTTAAGCAAAAATGCCAAACAGGATTTGCTGCTTTTCTTTATCATTTATGATTGCAAACTGAATATTTTTGGAAATAATCAATACGTTTTAAGATGTTGGGCTCTGGGAAGTTGTAATGGGCATTTTTCTCTATTTTATGATGTTTAATCATCTAATAATTAATTGGAAAACTAATCACCAGATTAACTGATAATGAAATAATTATTATGCTGCCCTAGATTGCTAACTTCAAGGTTAATTTAATCAGAACAGGTTTCGTCCATTTCCGCCTTATGCCCTATGTTTTCCTATAATGGGACAGCAACATTTTGTAGGTGTGACATATTTTTGCAAAATCTGATGACATTTTGCTCACAGCTGGCACAACTGGAACATGAATGGAAATAAGTTGGTGGTCATGAGTCTGACTCACTTAAAATTCTGTGTATTTCATGCTTGTAAAAGTCTAAATATTTGCATACAGGGTGTGAAAAAAGCAAGAGGTCATCACTAGTTGGCAGGTAAAGCTGCATTATGAGACTGGGAACAGTTAATACTGTAGTATTAGTATGTTGTGAACATATGTATTATGTAGGGAAAAACAAATGCACTGGACTTACTCAACCGTGATACTCCTTGTTAAAGGATTTTGATGAGGACGGGTAGGAAAAGAATGTAATTGGAACATCCCTACTTCAGACTGGGTTCTGTCTTTTTCCAGTCAGTAAAACAGAAGGTCTGACGAAGGGGTCCGCTGACCCGGTAGGCCTATGGATTCCATGGATTTAGTTATTCTCCAAAATCAACATGACCAGCTGTCCATCGTTGTGTGCATTTTGATTCGGATCCAGGCTCACATTCGTCAGCATTTTCTGTTAAATTAACAAATTCAGATTGGGCAGCTTTGGCGGAGTTATGCACTCTCTGCAGGCTCTCCGGGTCATAATGACATGACAGAGAGGTGCACACGGTACGTACTGGGGCTGCCACTTTGTCTCTCACCAATGAAACACGGCCAAACTTTGGTCTGTTGTGTCAAGAAGTTAAATAGAGATGCTAACACATGAATTTATCTCATCACCGTTGGGTTACTGTAATTCTGTCTTAATAAATGTTCTTTACACCAGCTACAATCATCTATCTATTTTAACCTCTCTGCATTGGCTTCCCATTAATTATTAGAACTCGTTTCAAACTTTTGGCACTCACCTCACATGGCTAGAGTTCACAGTATATCATGGAGCTTCTGCACCCAATAAATAAATGTCTTGTTCTTTTTTGTATCACTGTGTTTTCACCTGTTTATTGCACTAATTAGGCTATCATATAATATACTGTTGATGTCATGTGACCTGTTTAAATCAGCTGACTGACTGCAGCCGCCACTGCAGGGGGAATTTGCGAAAAATAGCTAAAGAAAATGTGTTTGTAAGCTCCTAATGGCAATCTTTGATAGTCTTATCACCCTTTTGTTGTTGGCTGTCCTTCAGCCTGGATTATAGTTATCATAGCTTACTTCTTCATCATATTTGTCTATTATTATAGTTTGCCTTCTGTTTGTAAAATATGCAGTTGTGCATTCAGTAGACTTGTCCATGTTTGTAATTGGTCAAATGCTGCAAACCCTGCCCCATTTACGTGAGCACACTCATGTCTAGATTGTGAGACCCTGGCTTGACTTATCAAGTTGATAACCACTTGATAACCACCACTTAGTGTGATGTCTTTTGTTAGGTTTAGTGAACCAAAAGATAACCTGGGTATGTTGAACATGCTTTGCAGCACAGGGCCCAGGTCTATCATTATTCTGAAAACCTTCCAAAACAAACAGAGCCTTGCTATTGGTGATGTCCTTTTTATAAGCTTTTGCAAGGGCAGATGCAAAGTGCAAAGGGGTCAAATAGGCTGAAATGATACTGTGATTTTTTTTTTTTTTTACTCACTTGTGTGCATAACCGTCTGAGATGGTGGTGAGGTTGACCTGCATGACCATCTGGAACTCAGTCTCGTTGCAGCAGTACTTGAAGGCGGTGTTGTTGTGGTGGCAGCAGAACATGTAGGTCTTGTTGTCTGACAGGCGTGGGCAGTGAAAGCCGAAGTGGTAGCGCCCCTTTTGGTCAGAGTAGGGTTCGCACACTCGGTAGTGAGCTGAGAGGGCTGCAGTTTTGGGGAAGACAAAAATTCAGATGTGCAGTTAACTCAGAAATGATCAGGAAGGAAGTATTTTAGTAGCACAGGAGACAAAAACTCGGCTCAAGACCTCTGAGGCAGAGTCCGTGCTCGTCTCTCTACTCTGAAAAATGGCAACCCCTTATTAGAATTATTGATGGAAAACAGCACTCAATGAAACACCTTTCAACCTCCAGCAGCCACACTACAAAACAAAATACTGGATGCTTTTAGTTTCCTTTGGAAGCCTCAGAAAAGACATGAGTGGAGAGAGTGCATTTAATAATAATGGTGCAGGACAAGGGTCAGAAAACAAACATTAATATGAAAGGAGACATTACATGGAGTGTACAGGCCTGGATGATAAAAGCTCTGTTATAGTTATTTTTGAAGGAACACAACAACCCAAAAACATACATAGGAGTACAACTAATTTATTAGGTCACTGTTTCTTGATGCAAGCACCAAATATGGTCCTCAGACCGGTTATTTATGTCAGATTATAGAACAAGATGGTGTTTTTAGTTAATGTCAGAATAAAAAGTTACATTAATACATGAGCTGAACTCAGATGAAAGGAGCAGGTCTGCACCAGTCTCTTCACCTGTTCATCAAAGCTCAAGTGACCCTTAAACTTCTCCTACTTCTTCTTGGCAGATGGAGTCATACAGGATGACAGAGTCAGGGAGTTTATTACGGAGCAATGCAAAGATATACGGTACAAATTGTACTCGAGCTTATTTGCATTCATCTGTAGCTGTGCGTTCACATCCCTGCAGCTTTAGGGAGATGATGAATCTGCATCGCTGCTGTTTGTTTTTGTTCTAGAAGCTGGCAGACAAACTTTTGCTTGAAAATGAAATCTCAGGAATCTACTTCAGCAGCAGCTGAGCCTCTGTCTGATAATAATAAATTACCAATCTGTCAGAGAAATGAACCAGATATAATGAGTGTCAAATTACAGGGCTGATGATGTTTAATTCACATCACGATGGACCAGGACACTTGTTCAACACCTTCATAACTAATCAGTAGCAGCCTTTTAGCATCCTTTCACTTTCTATTACTGATAATAAGACTAACGATTAATGTTTGCCTGGAGTCAGTCCCAGTGCACAGCATAGGAATTATATAAAAAAAATGTATAAAAGAAACTTTATACTTTCTACCTGCCCAAAATATGTGTTCAGAGACCATATCACAAATAGTGGATGGAGCTACCTGGTCTGAAAATTGAAGCCAGTGCAGAAGTGCTTTAAATCTGCAATCTTTATAATGGCCTCTAAATTCAAAAAGAAGTCATACTGTATAAAGGCTTATGGGGAAATGACTATTTCTCACTTGATTTATGACCTCGGTAAACAGTTTCCTAATGAGTTTATCATCTCCATTGCTAGTTTCAAGACTTCTTCAATACTGCATGATGTTCATTTAGTAAATCATGGTCCTATTTAGAGTAAAACAGATGATAAAACAAGGGCAATGCAAATGCAAATAGTTCATGAAACTCAGACCAAACTTTGTCATTCCCAGGATGTCAAATACTGATGTTTTGGGTTAGTAAAGCATCCCAAGCACTGCAGAGCTTCTCTGCAGGTACAACCAGCACCACACTTCTAGTGGGTCATGATTAATGATTAAGAGGGATTATGTTTATATGAGTCTAAACATTTTTTTGGAAAATGTTGCATATTACACCTTTTAACGAGGAAAGCCTCTTTGAAGTTATAATACATATAATTATAGAACAGATAACAAAATATGCCAAAAATCAGAATTAGACATTGGAAATGTGATTATAAAATCGCAAAAAAAGGGATTTCATCCTGGAAACAACCTAAATAGCACCATACAACAACCCGCGGTGTCTAAAACTAACAAGAAATTAGACTTAACACCTCAAGATCCTAAAATACCTCAAAACATTGGCAGCCAGATATGTAGAGACAATATGTAGAAATATTTTACAGTTGAAAAATAAACTTGCCTGCTGTGTCTGATGGACAGACTGTGCAATGATGAAACCATTTCCTAATTACCACAAATATTTCTTTGGCATTTCTTTACTGCAATTGCGTGTTTCTGATTTGCAGACATGCTGATACGATTTTCTGAGCCAAAAGCTAAAGTCGGACGATGATATCAGCCGTCCTGAACGATAAATCAGTCTGGCTTATTTTGTGTGTGTCATCTCGGGAATGATCAAGCAAACAAGAAATCAAAGAGGTTCCTTTATTACAGAATCAGCAGTCTGTGCCACTTCATGTGAAGTGTGCCCAGATTCATTTCATTGTAACTGATTTGTCTTTGTCTTGTGTGTTTCCTTTCATCACTGGAGCTGAAAAATCTGGCAGTGTTGCCAGTAAAGGTGTTGCTGTGATTTGGTTCAAGGTCCACTTATGCTGCGGGGTGATAGAAGTCTTTCAGTAATCTCAGGCAGAGACAGATCAGCATTTGAAAGGAAGGGGAGCTCTTTCAGGTTATAATGAGCTTGGGGTGTCAAGCCATCTTCCCTGATTTTAGCATAAGAGGGAGTAAAATGAAGCCGTACTGAAGGACACAGAAGGATTAGAAGTCAAGAGCAGTTTATATAGTTTATAAAACTCTTCATTTGACCTTTGCATTGACTGCACAAGTTGTTGATCAGTGAAATGGTTCTGCAGTAGGGCTGCATGATAGTCTTAACACATTATAGTTACATAAAAGCTTTAAAATGAAATATCTTATTGGCTCCAAATCCAGATATTTCTGCCAGTAAGCTGATGCACTGTCTTTCATTTTGGAATAAAAAAGTATTTTAGATTGAAAAGCATTGCATCTTACTTTGAAAAGCGTTGTATTTATTTTGAAAAGCATTGTACTTTACTTTGAAAGGCACTGCATTTTATTTTGAAAAGCACTGTATTTTATGTCTGCATCTGCCAGTGGACCGTCACAGTGAGAGTAGGCAGAAAAAATTGCTGAATCCAGAAGAGAAAAATATGTGCATATATTGGTACTGCCATCTGCAATCGGTCAAAATAAGTTTGAAAATATTGCCATATCAGGTATCGGCAAAAATCCAATATTGTGTATCCGCATTCTGCAGTAATTCATGTTATTTATATCCCATAAATCCTTGAATGTAAAGAAGGGGTCAGCAGTTGTGGGTGCATGAACCAGCATTCAGGAAACAGATGCCCTCAGCATTAGAAGTGGACCATAAAGTCCTGTAACGATGCAAGACTTAAAGGTTTGGAAGAAGAAGAGTTCAGGGGAAGTCTCTGGCTCCTCAAATGAGCAACAGCTGGCTCTGGAAACCTCACAGCTGTAAACACACCCACCTGCTTAATTTCATTAACACCTCTTGAAATTTAGGATACAGTTAACAGCTTGGCTCTTGCGTTACAGTACGTTTACAGCCTGCGGTCTGAAAGCTGCCATGGCTCTTTCCCACTGCCTCAACAACAGGCAACATCTGAACATCAGTCAGTGCTCAGACGTCATAGTTATTTATTTATTTATGGCTACAGTCACACAGTTTGCTGTCTTTCTTCTGAAGCATGAACAAAATGTTTGCTGTAATAGTGTTTCATTCATTCAGGCTCATTAATTTTGAGTTTGCATAAGGTGTAAATTGTATTTCTAATTCCCTTAATTTAAAGGGACAGGACACCCCACAATCAAAAAACATTTTTTCCTTTTACCTGTAGTGCTATTGATCCATTGACCGATATAACCTGGCACTGATTTTGGGGTGAAATGTCCCTTTTAAATATAAGAACGGCATGAGTATGAGCCTCAGTCCCAACTATGTTCTTGGTTCATTTTGTTATGAAAGTGTGAGGAAAAGGAGCATCATACTGCCACCATCTTATTAATAGAAAAACAACAATTTGGCATCAATCATATCAAGCAAAAATGGCAAAAGAAAAAATCACTTTCAGCTTTGGGAAACTTTAATAGCAATTAATATCAAAGCTGTTACAGGAAACTTTCATCTTATGTTGATTTGTGGCCCCTGTGGACAAAAGTGGTATTATTTCCACTGCCACAAATTATAACATCAAAAATCAAATTATCTAAAAAAAAAATCTCCTGCTTCTTTTCATCTGGCTAATGTACTGCTCACTGTAACTTTGCCTGGGAAAATGTAAATATAGGCTCTTCCGGTCTGAATGCTGACACGATAGCAAGCATAAAAAATAACTATATAGGAACAATCTTCTCTCTGATGTTATTGTTTGCTTATGTAGGTCATACAGTGGCATCAGTATTAAACTGAGACTGTTTCACAACCAGTTAAAAACTTCCTGTTGTGCTTTTAAATAGGTGATATCAATCACTTGGCTATGATGTGCCGGTTTAATTCAAACTGTTTCAAAGAGAAGTTAAAACTAAATTGTTGAAAACATATTACGTGTTTAAAAAAATTAATCACCATTTTTAAGATTGGAGGCTACAGTCATTTTATTGTACAATCAATTGATTCTGTTTTATAGTCTATAATGTTCATTTTCCTTATTTTCCTTAATTCTGAGTAATTCTGTGTGGCAAATTTGTGGAAAATCAGTACAGTACTGCCGACTCTTCATTTGCTCCAAAAGTTGCTAAAAGTTGCCAAATGAGGCGCTTATTTGCATTTTGATGACATCTTCACACAGTTATTTGCATAAACCTTATTGGTTGCATCGGTTGCAGCAACTGAAAGATCATCCATCATATTTTAAGTTTTTTAAAAATCTAAAAAGGGAGAGGATCAAATGAACTATTTACATATTTACAAGTTATTAGAACATCCTAATCCAAAGATCTAGAGAGTTTTTTTTTTAGCTTTCCTCTCACTTTCTATTTCATGTCACCCTTATCCTAGAAACTAACTACAACTGAACTCCACTCCTGCAGCAGGTAGTGTGCTCTGTCCCAGACACTGCACTTACCTGCATGTCATTCCCCTGCTGACACTACCCTGTTCCTGTCCTCTCTTCAGCTGTCTTATCAAAGAAAGGCATAAAAGGCCCCCAAAAAACATTTAAAACATTTTTTCGCTCAATCCCTCTGTGAAATAAAGTCCCTGAGAGGGTCTTAAAAGTTGGTAAATCTAGCGAGAAAGTCACCAAGTTGGAAATGCTGCTCTCTATCAAGATAATAAAAAAGCAGAAATTAAAGGTAGACTCATTAACTGAGTCTCATTCCCAGGATGTCAAATTCTGACATTTTGGGTTGGTAAAGTGATTCAAGCACATCAAAGATGGTGGATATCTAGGTATTAAACCCATGTATTCAACTTAAAAAGTTGTTAACATCATTCCCACTCACTCTGCTGATTATTATGCATTTAGTGTTTATTCCAAACCACTACGCACTCCTGTTAGCTCTTGTGCTGATTTCTCCCTCCAACACTCACTTCATCCTCCTCTTGCCCTATTTTGTCATTTTTAAACTTGAGTTGGCATCTTTTCCCTTGTGCATTATGTATAGCCTATTCCATATCTCAGAGATATGTGTTGGCAGGGTTCTTCTCTTTGTACCTTTTGGGTTATTATGTGCTCTCTTCACAGTTTTATGCTGCATGGCCTCATTTAGAGAGCGCCGTAAGGTTCAGAGCTTTTCCTGCCAAGCGAGTACACTTTTTTTTTTGGCAACAGTCCCTCGATGTTAAGTATCTCTGACTTAACTTTTGGCCGTCAGATGTCAGCTTCTATTCATAAAATTGTTTCTTTTGCGGTTGATTCCTGTATTTAGTTCATGGCACTAGTGGCACACTCAGTAGAGGACTGAGACCCACATTTTGGAGCATCCAAAGTTTGTAGAAACTGTTCCTAACATGCCTAATATGAGCTCACCCTGAAACTCTTATACGAGTGTCTGGTGGCTCCTGTTATTATAAAAATATGAACTTTCGAGGGTCAGACAGTCAGACTCACTGATAAGCACACAGTAAACTTTACAGACCTGCAGTGGACAGCAGGAGGAAGATGACCGTCAGGACATTGAAGGACTGCCGGCTGGTGATAGTCATCTTCTTGTCCTCATGTGGGAAGAAGGGAGGGAGCAGGAGGGAGGGAGGGAGGGAGGGAAGGGGGCCTTTCTTTGCTTTAGCTGGACATTGGCATCCTCTGCTTGTTGACAGCTCTTCTCACATGGCTGCTGCTGCCGGGAGTCAGGACTCCTGATGGGAACAAGACAAGCAGAGAGTGGAAAGATTAAGATATTTGATTTGGATTTCTGGAAGTGCCACCCCACTGTGTGGACAGCTTGTCTGGCGGCGAGCTCCCATGATGACATCTGAAATCGGTCTTTAGGTTTACATAATAGGATGGCTCGGACATTAATATTAATTGAAACTGGCAGTCTGGCGACACTGGGGCTCAAAATTGTTCCATTCCTGCAGAAATCCCCATGATGATAACAGTTTTTCTGCTTTTGACAGGAGAAATGCCCTTGACACAGTCTTTTCCAAAGCTTGGAACATATCTATGTATTCCAGACCTAGACTTAACAATTACTTAATTAAATGAGAAAATAGTCAGAAGATTAATTGGAAAGAAAAATAACAGTTGAGTAGTGCTTTAATTTATGGGTTCATAATTTTCAGAATAATGTAATTTGAAATTAAGTGCAGGGACAAAAGAAAAACTGATAGTCCATAGCAGGTCATCTGAATTTGCAAAAATGGGAAATGTGTTGAAACCAGCAAAGAAGTCAACACATGGAATAAAGTTTTCCATTATAAATAAATGATTAACCATGTAAGTCATGTAAAACCTTAATAGAAGTTTCATTAAATATTGTTTAATTTCCAAGAAATGTTATACTCTTTATTACAAAAAACCACACCCATAAAATAAAGTGTTGCGGTTAGTGGCACCCTAATTATGCACTAATTTGGGCTTGTGACTACACTTCCCTGTGAGAACATGCAGCCTAATGCTTTCTGATACATTATATCAGCAAAAGATTAAAGGAGCAATATGTTAGAATCACAAGATTTTGGCCACCTGCCAAATTCATACTCCAATCAAACAGGGGGAAGCAAATCACCACAGCTAGCTGCTAACAGTAGCTGCCGTTAGCTTGTTAGCTCAGTTAGCCATGCAGCTAGTAGTGGTCCTATTAGCTGATTCTGCCAGCCAGGACTGGGAGCTCAGACCACCATGATTGTTGGTGTTTGTGCCTCTATATAGTAATGTTTCCACTGCAGGAACTTTCTCCAAGGACTAGGAACTTAAGAAGGAACTCAAAACATTTCCACCACAGGGACCACAGTCTAAATTGAGTCATAAGTGACATTATAATGCTTTGGACTACTTTGCCTCATCCCCATGGGTCTTTAGACTGCGGTGGAAATGCACATAAGTACTTGAAAAGCAGTTCCTGGGACAAACAATTCCAGGTACTCTGGGTGGAAACATGACTTTCCACAGGAGCTTTGAAACACTGGGAGGAGGAGCTTTTTAGGCTTGGGGTGAGGGGGACCCACATGCAAATCTTAGCGGGAAGTGGCATCCCAGTTCATCAGTTTATCCTGTTGAGAACTGAGGTCTAATTGCCAGTAGTTATTCAATTATATAACTATGCTTGATAGTAAAGAAAAATGTTACAACTGCAGTTAAAGTGTGGTAGTCTTGAAAAAAAAAGTGTTGTTTTTACCAAATATTTAATGAATTACACGGATCTTGCTCTTTCAGCACAGTCAGGGCACAGAGATTTGATTACAGAACTGCTGAAGAGCGGTTTGCTTGTAAATGATGCATCGTGGGAGTTTGTGAACTCTTCCTCTTCCGCCCGAGTATCACTGTACAGATACTATTCAAAGCGGCATCACAACCAACTGTCCACTGATGCTAAGTAAGATTAATGGGTTGGCTGCACATTTTGCTTAGCTACGCTTGTTTCCGTTCTTTGGCAAATGTATTCCAGAGGAAATTGTACATAAACGGTCCCTATCCATAAATTAGTTAAGGTGATTTTTATGGTAATTTATTGCAAACTCTGTAAAACCACCACCAAATGCAAATGGTTTATTGACAAAGTTAATGAGAGGTGAATCTGACTTTTAAGTGTCAACCATATATGACAGAGGAATCATAAAAACATGGACAATAATGTCTAAATTTAAGGGTGTATTGGAAGACACCAAAGCTACCTGCCTGCACAAGTTAAATATGATCCTCAAAACCATAAAATCGACTCCCTCAACTAAAGTATCAGAATCTACCTTTGAAAATGACCCCGTATGACTAAAGAGGGCTTCAAGAGCGGCAAGTTTGTGCAAAGAAAGTCACACATCCTCTCTGTAGAAGCTGCAAGGAAAATATTACAAAACTCAGGTCTTAAATAATTGAGAAGCTGACAGCAGCTGACAGCTGGATAGAAACCACATATAAGAGCAACAAGGGCGTATAGAGGGCCATTGATGTTTTCTTTGGAAAAAAAAAAAAGGCGGTGGTGGATCACATCCAGTTTAATGATGTATCATCACCATCTACTGTTTGTGTGTTCACTTAAAACAAAGTGGTGTCAAAAAGACAGAAGGTTGAGGGCAAGAGTGAAGAGCCATAGCTTGCCATATACTTTCTAAAAAAAATCTTCACACAATATGTCATTTGTCAGGTCTGAAAAGTCACGCATACTTTTATAGAGCAGCTATGTTTGAAGCTGAGGTGATAATGTGTTTGTCATAGTGAGGAGGAGATGATAAAAAGACTAGCAAATATGCTACCTAATAAAAAAAGGAATTAAGTTTACTGCTCGCACCCGGGGAAGCCACATTTACCAGTGAGTGTTCAATACCACCTCTGAGGTATGAGAAGTGTTAGCTTGATTGTTGTTCAGAATTTGATCCAGATTTCTGCAACTATTAGTCAGTTAATTGACAGAAAATTGAAAATGAATCTGCAACTATTTTGATAATCGATTAACTGGTATTTTTGCTTGAAAAAAGACACATTTGATAGCTCCTGGTTCTCAACTGTAGAAAAATTCAGGGGGGAGTTTTGTTCTCACATTGTAGTGACATGAAAGTGTGTCACGTTTGGACTGTTGCTCAGACGTTTTTATTTTATTTTACCTTTTATTTATTCAGGGAAGGTTCACTGAGAGGAGGCCTCTCTTTTGCAGAAACACCCTGATCAAATTCAAACCGTGACTCTAATTCACACCTGGAAGCTGCCCAGTAGAACCACAGACTGATCTGCCAGCCACTGAGCCGCTCCACTTGATTGGCTGGGGTTAAGGGCCTTTCTGAAGGACACCTCGGTGGTGGTAATGAGGGACAAGTTCAAGTTCTGTCTCTCACTTTCCTCACCCAGATTTACCCTGCTTGCTGAGCAGATTCAACCGGATTGAACCGCAATCTCATTTCTCTAACCCTTTATGCCACAACTGCCTATAAGTGACCTTATGGAGTATCTGAAAGTGTAAAGAGCTGGTCAACGTACTTCAGGTCGGACGTGAAGACCACAGCTGGCACACCTGGCTAATCAATGCAGAAGTCACGTATGACTGGTGGTTTGACAGTTTCAGAAGGACGCAAAAGTTTGGTGATGCAGATCTCTTCACTGGTCCAAAATTGAGGATCTTATCTAAAATGCACTGAAACCTGACTAAACCATAAAAAGATATCCAATCTGAAATAAGACACACAGGTCGATCTGAATAGGCCTGAGAATAATACCTGTACACCAGGGGTTCTCAAAGAGCAGCCTGTCTCCGATAAATGTGACACGAAATGCATGTATTATACTTTAATACTACCATTTAAACACTTTCACTTCAATAGCTACATTTAATACATCAGTCAGCTACAGAATTGAATTGCAGCCCTCTAACAAGCATCTGTCAGGTCAAGACACACTGTAGAAAGACCATTGTGATCTGTGAACTGCCTCTAGTCTGCCTCTGTCTGTAGTCGTGTCAAGAAACACATCCACTTAAAACCAAAAGGACCATTTTGCTTTCAGCAAACCTGTATCTTCATCTCATGTAGAGTTCAACTTTGGTCCACTTGACCAACAAAATTGTAGCCTCAACCAATAACAAAGCATTGTTTGTGGTTGATCCCACTTGACTGTCATTGGCCGAGATGGGGGTCTTTCCTTGCTAAAAGGACTGGACAGACCAAAAACCTCCTCCTGTCCACTACAGCCTCTCTCCTTCTCCTCCTCACCAGTGCCATAATATTTCTCTGCACTTCAGTACACATTTTCCCATCACAAAACCCTCTCTCTCATGTGCAGCAACCACAACCACTCGAATGGACTACATCACGTCCTGCACTGTCAACACTCAGCATGACAAGATCAGGCGATGGTCATTATTTGTGCATGTGTGGCTGTGTCCTGATGCATATTTGTCTTTACCCTGGCTCAGATGCAGCCTCCAGCTGTTTATAAATATGGTATATAGCCACATGGATGTGAAATCGAGCATTACTGGAAAAATATGTGCCTGTTTAATTGAGCCTCCACGGATATACCAATGTATTGGAGGAGGGTTAAGTTGTGTAAACACCTTGGAGAATCCCAGTTCCTGCCAGTTACTGTTCTACCTGTTCCAACTCCTACTTGTTGCAATGTTTGGTTACACATGACCAAACCAGTATACAAAGCTTTTACTATGGACCGCATGGCCAAAATATGTACGTGGAGCCCACCAGGCTGTTTCTGTCAGAGTCCTTCAAAGCATTTTAGATCCAACAAGCTGTTCCCTCTTCAAAAAGCCAGGCAGCTGAGGTCCCAGGAGGCTTGTTAGATTGGAAAAAAACATATAAAATGCCACTCTATTTACTCCTGGTGAGAGCTTCAGTATGCTGCCAGATGACAACATGTGCAGTACATCGAGGGATTCCCATCCTCTCAAATCCCCCTACAAACCGACTCCTCTTCCTTCCTGCCGCTGCGGCCTCTTAAAAGGGTTTTATATACATTATTTCTGCTCTCATTCACATCATTGTCACCTTACTTCCTGCGCTGTACAGGCAACAAAAGGGCAAGGTTCACTTCATCACAGCGCCAGGCTTGTTTGCAAAGAAGTGTATGTGAAGGGTTTGTGTAATGAGCCTGATGGTAGTGAAGCATAACATGTACTGTAAATACACAGGCGTACACGTAGACAAGCATACACAAGATAGTACACAGTACATAGCTCCCCGGGACTGAAAATAGAACATACAGTACCGCCCAGCTGAGCAGGCATGCAACACAGATGGAGGGTCTAGCTCCTTGCTGTTTATGTCTGAGATCAAACTAAAATATACATAAAGAGCGTGACAACCCGGTGTTACCACTCTCTGAGTAAATGCAAAGGCTGTTATGAGAGGAAATATCTAAAAAATTAACAGACTCCTGGGGTACCCAAAAGCACACAGAGCTTGTTTATTTGTCTACACCTTACTTACTGTTGTTGCCTGAGAGAAGAAGGAGATATTAAGTGACCAATTACTGCAGCAACCACTGTGAATATAACGGCACACTTTTCATCACAACGCAGCAGGAGACCCAAATCTGTCAGAGGTTTGATGAGGAAAAGTGCAGTGGAAGACTGTGGGCTATTTGGAGATTACACACAGCGATACGCCGGGCCTCATCTCATGAACATTCTCGACCAAGTCTTATTTTTGTTCAAACATTAACTTCAAAGTCTGTGACACGTTATTATGCTTTCTAAAAATCATTATTTATTTATTTTGGGCTGCCATGTCTTTTATCCGAGAGGCTTTCAAGTTTGTTAAGGCATGAACTCGACATTACGATTCTCCCACTCTACAGCTTAACTTTATTTTTAGGCCTGTCATTTTGAGTAACCTTTTTTTTTTCCAATGGATGATAGAAGTTGGATATTTATGCACCCTCTGAGCCTCGTTATTAGGTTTGAGTTTTCCTCAGAACACACAAATACACTCTCTGTTGCTAGGCTGGCCCAGGATCCATGTTAATGTGCATTATCAATCACCCTAAAACATATGAGTTCGTGAGTGAAGTGCAGTTTAGAGATGAGACTCCCACTTCACACAGGCGATGAGTGCACGCCGGCTAAGTGACTGCATCTCGTATCTGGATCTGCTGATGGGCTCGCATCCAAATACTGATCAGTATTCTGCTGTAACGAGCCCTGTGCCTAATTGATGCTCCCTTTGACTGTCATCATAATAAATTGGGTTTCATTCACTTTTGATGACATTAGAGCGTCACTCAGAAGCCCTTCAGCGATGCATTAGAGTATGAGCCCATGTTGGGAGACTTGGAGCCGTGATCTAATGATAATCAGTGGCACAGAGGACTGAAATATGTGCACTACAATTGTCAGTGAATACAGAGTGGCAGTGAAGTGGGTGGTTCGGGAATATGCAGGTGTACTGCAGGGTGGAGTTGTGGATATCACAAGATCAACGCCCCACTTACACATGGCTTTTGATGGGAAATCAACTTGCCCAAAGTCAATTTTTACTTGCCCCTGTACACATTGTTGTAATTTGATAATCCCTAACAGGTAAAACAAACACCTAAGTTAATAGTTATGTTTAATCTGGAGCTGCAACATCAATAAAATGTTAGAAAATAGTGAAAAATGTTAATCCCAGTTTATCAAAGTCCAAGGTGATGTCTTTAAATGTCATGTATAGTCAGTCCAAAACCCAAAGATATTTCGTTTTAGCATCATAATAAACATAGAAAAGTGGGACTTCCCCATATTTGACAGATAGGAAACAGGCATTTTGCATGAAATATTGCTTTAACAATTAGGCTAATCAATTATCCAAATATTTTAACAATTATTTTTTTTTCTGGTTGGCAGATTTACCTGCCTGACAAGACATTTTACTTACCCCAGGGAAGCTGGCAAGCCTGTTGAGCCCTTGCCTTTTGAGTTTACACCTGGTATTTTTAGTGCATTCTTGTTATCCTCAATGAGATGAGATCTCTGTGCTCCAGAGCAAAGGTGGTGGCAAATCAGCCCCAGACTCCCTTAAAAATCATTGAATTTTGTGAGGTGTTGAGTTGGGGAAAACTTTAGAGACTTTGTTAAACCCTGTCTATGACAAATTCTTAAGTATTTTTCTCCTTTTGTACATTTAAAATGTCGTACAATGTAGAACATCAAGTTGTTCCTTTTCTTTCTTTGTATAAAAAATACTGGCACTACTCATGTGTTGCAGTAGCAGCATGAATAGACAAATTATGCCTTGTTAACAACAGATCAGCTGCACAGATGTTATTGATTACTGTATATCATTCATTTCCCACCAGTGTGGCTTTCATTTTTCATGCAGTTCTGTTGAATAATGCATCTTTTGACACTTTCAATGAACAGAATAAACAAATTCAATAATTAAGAGTGCCCCCCTCAGTCTTGTCACTTGCTTGCTCTTTAAATTTGAGTAACGACCTACATTTTACGTTAGCAAAACCAGTGTCATGTTGTGTGCAGATGCCAGCACATTGCACAGATTGCATTTACGCCTACCTAAGATCCGAACACACTGCAAGTCAGACTACCTCTAGATATGGTCAGGCAGATCCATCTCGATAACATCTCCAAATACAGGTTGCATTTTGGATACCAGGTGTCCGTGTCCGTGTCCAAGTCCATGTTAAGACAGTCTTGCATGGCTGTAAATGCCTTCAGAGGGGTCACCACCAATCATTTTCTTTGCAACATAAAAAAAACTATTTTAAATGGCATCTATAAATATTAAGCTCTTTTGTTCTAATTTATATCTGAAATATAAGATTTTATGATGACACTGACCAAGAAATTGTATCTAAAGTGGATTGGTCATGTCTGTCCAAGACCCAGTCTACACACTGAGGTTTGTATTGGCCCTAATGCCGATCCAGTGGATTGGATCAGTGCACTCCTACATGCCTGACAGGTTGCCAGTTTGTCCAAGGGCTAACATATATGTACACAGACAAATGAACCATGAACGCTTATGAAAAAACGAAACCTATATATAGAGGATCGAAATTAAAAGAGAAGAAAAGAAGCCGACAGAACAGAACAGATTCTGCAAAATGTCTTTATAAACATGGTGTTTAAGTTTTTCATCACACTACCAGTGGGAGGATGTTTGACATGTTTTTTTTTTGTTTTTTTTTTACAGCTGGAACAGATAATAATTCACCAGAGAGGTTGACTTTAGGTCAAAAGCAGTTTAACTTGCTGTAAATATCACTGGAGTGTTATTTTCTTATTTATTTATACCATTCTTGCAAAGAACATTCATTATGTGGAGACCTTTACGAGCCTTCAGTGCCAGTTATAACCTCAGGCTCTGTCCAGATTTAAAGCTGGGCAGCATAATGCTGATTTAAATTTGATTATTTGATTTGCTGTATTTAATTTGGACAAGCTGCAAGAAAGAAATGCAATTCCATGAACATAACATTTTGTTTTAATACCTTTAAAGCTTTCGCAAAAGCTCCCCATTGACTCTCATTTTATAACGATACCTGGCGAGTCGAGATAAAAAGGTCCCCTTGATTCATAGGTCGTCATTTTCCATTATTTTAAATGATCTAAATAGTCAGAATTATGGCTACACAAAAATTCACTAGTTAAAGTAACAAGAGGATGAATTTCAATGAGTCACTCAGGTAACATATTACACAAATACCCATAAAAAGTAATGAGGGTACAGAGAAGAGAAGGCATCTTTCCCATTACAAACTGATGAAGGCCTGTTAGGGACTCAGGGTAATAACTGCGTATTCATTTGTGTTGTATCACTGAGAGCTGCAGATCTCAACATAAATTTGCCTGATGAACACAGGTTCCTCTTTAGTTTATATGATCAGTCACCTGAATAAATTTTCCAGATCAGATATTCTAAATAAAGCCCCGAGGCAGCAGTGTGTTTTTGGTCTGGTGGCTTGATGTCGCTGGGGAGACGTTTACGTCACAGAAGATGTGGAGAAGAATTTAACATGTAGCAATTAGCAGCAACAATGCAGTGTACAGGAAATGAGTTCAGTCGATCTAAAAAAAAAAAAAAAAAAAAAAACCTAGGGAGAATAACACAGCGGGGTTGCCATAGAGCTTGTTTGGCCGATATGGAAACATAATAGACTCGGCTATTGTGCAGAGCAGCCACCTTGCTGCATGGGTGGTCTGTTTCTGTTTTTGACTCGGTTATGGTTTGTTAGCCTAACACAAGCAGGAGATGAGAGAGAGGCTGTAATCAAACTTACATCTGCTGCTGGCTTGCTGTGTTTCTACCTGCTGGGAAGCTGTCATGTTGATGGAAACCATTGTGCTTCCTTGTTCACTTTGTCTCGCACCCTTAATTCATCACCAATTTGGATCACACAGGCAGATTGGAAAATAATAGAGGTATTTGTCTGTTTATATACAGTATGTTGATAGCTTCTGGTGGAACTGGCAGAGCAGCATCACATTGTTTGGATAGATTATTGGACGTGGGATTATATGAGGTACTTATTACCTATAATAGATGTTGGTCGGTACACCCCAGAGTTGGAGAAAAACAAGAGAAGTACCAGCATGGAAACTAAGCAATGAACTGCTGTGAGAAGGGTCAGCAATTTAAGGTACTTTAGCCACTTAAAAAAGGTCCACACAGGCATCCTTTTTTGACAGGAAACCTTCATTACATAAGCCAAATATCACTCTCTCCAAACCAACCAAACTCCATAGGCAAAATCAGTAATTTTACCTTGCAGAACACAAGTGTTGCTGGTCTACCACTGCCCCAATCTGTTGGTTTGGTTATGTTATTGTGTGACTTTGGTGAATTCAAACAGTCCTTTTTAAAACACCGAAGCCACACAATAACACAAACGATATAACAGATCCTGGCAGCGGTAGACCAGAAAATCATGTGTTTTACAAAGTAAAATGACTGACTTTGCCTATGGAGTTTGGTTAGTTTGATGGGACTTTTTTCCCACCAGAAAAGGTTGTTGTTCAAGTGGTGAAAATATTCTAAATATAGAGTACACTTAAACTTTTTTAGTGGTTAAAAAGCGTTTTACTGCTGACCCTGTCAACAGCAGTTCAGTGCTTAGCTTCAGTGCTGGTATTCCTCTCTGCTTCTCCTAAATGGGGTTGTGTCGACCGGTATCTACTCTTGCTAATACACTGACTATCTATTATAAGTAGGTAGCGAGGTACTATAAGTACCTCATAAACCCCATATCAAATAAAGCTAACTATCCCTTTAAAGACATTTTACTGTGCTAAGACTTTTAGTTGAGGGGAATATCAGCAACCGTCTGGAAATAAACCTCCCCCAGCAATTGTTCCTAACACTTCTGAGCATTACTCATTTCACCTCGCTACACTGCTCCAGGCTCATTTCAACTTCAATGAGCAACTAATATCAAAACTATGGAGGTGATGGAAAAAGAAATCTGATACTTTTTCTCAAATTTTAACCACATATAGAAGCGGGGAAGGGGTAATTGCATAACACGTCAAAACTCCGGGGTCATTAGTATCATCCAGTAACTGATAGGAGAGTCTATTCTTGACCAAATGAGAATTTAACAGGGCAATTCTTCCTTCAGTAATTTTTGCTTGGCAGTAAATATATGCATGCAGTGAGGGAGAGACGGCTAATGAGACAGCTACTGGAGTCTAATAAGTTGAATTCATTATACAATCAAGGTCTCGGAGTCAGTTGGGGGAAGAACACTTTTAGAGCCTCATCCAATATAATCTAGATCCACAAAGATCCATGTGATGCAGTATGAATGAATCCAGCTCACTTGATGCTACATTTGCTTTTGAAGGAGACTGGATAGTTAAGGTTATTGATACAAACTTTATCAGACAACAGGAGAAGCAGCTGGAGTGCTTAGCTTCTGTCTCTTTTGATTAGCACTGAAAATGTTGCAGGGTTTCTTCAAGTTTGAACAAATTAAATTTAAGACATTTTTAACTGTTTAGCACTTATTTGAGAAAGTTTGGTCCGTTTTCAAGCAGGAAAAAAACATGTCAGCCTGGTCACAAAGACCACCCAAACTTGCATGTGTCGCTTAGTGCTACATCACACATTTCGTTACTCTGATTGGTTGTATGTCTATCAAGTTGTGTCTGGGGACATTTTGGTCTGCACTCCCTGATGAAAAGATAACAAGAGATCCCAGACTAACTGACGTTCACATTTGTGATAGTTTTTGCTTGTGACATACTGTATAGTTTTGCCTCTTCTTAAGCCACTTAAAAATGCTACACCAGTATGTAACTTGCAAAAAAAAAAGATGGGAATCACTGTTACAGTACAGAAATGAAATGTCCAGTTTAGTTTTCTAAGCACTTCTCGCGCATGTTGATGTAAAAGTTGAGACTTAAAATTCACTCTTGACCTTGGACATAGCAGTTGTCAAAGAAGCCCCACCACAGGGTCCATTTAGTAGCTGCTCTGGTTCTTCTTGAATGTCTTTAGCGACTTGACTGCTACGAGCAATTTGAATTTGTCACTTTGGTTTTTAGAAAACTGCAATGGCCATTTGTCACAACAATTCATAAATTAATTCAATAAGTAGTCGACAGATTGATGGTGAAAACAAGCTTCACTTGCAGTCCTACTTTTGATTCGAGTTTGAAGTCCTTGCGCAGCATCTCTTCGACTCAGAGCTTTGCCTTTGATCAAGCAACTCAAAGAATTGGGTGTTGTTGAGCTTGACTGCTAAATGTCACAGAGATACATTAGTTGTCGCTGTTAAATCGCTTTTAAGGCCACAGAAAGCCTTCCAGGAATTGTTCCACAGCAGCTCCCCACACTTACACTTCCATCAAGGTTTGAGCCGCCTGCAGGCTACACAGAGGCCTCATCTGTCAGTGCATCACAGCTTTGGCACTCACATTCAGTCTTCTTTGGTAGTGAGACTGTGAGTCATGCAGAATAACCGGACTTGTTTTGGCTCCAGGGTTTGGGAGACATATCCCGTGGCCTATTTGGGAGATACTGTCGTGTCTGTGTGCATCACAGACACCAGACACAAGCCAGCATTGTTTGTTTGGATTTGCTTTAACACCCCACTCTGGGCTGAGTTGGTTTCTTTTGGAAATATTCCCCATCATCATCCGCCTGACCCTCGACTTAAAATAGCTTCCACCCGCAGACAAATAGCCCAGTGGGAATTTCAAAAATGAAGAAAGAGAAAATCATGACATGGGACAGTAATGCATGACAGAACTGCGGCTACAACACAGCAGCTTGGTAATCTTTGTTGTCTCCCCTATGGCGTGCATTAATATTCAGACTACCATGGTTGTGAGTGAGGCAACACTACACCAAAAGTTGGCTCTCAAAAATATAATATTCTATGTGATCTAATAGTTATCTCACTGCATTCAATTCAAATAAACTAACATTAAACAAGCCTGAAACAATAAAAACACTAATCTGAGGATAGTGTGCGTTTGATTTGTTGTATGGTTATACATTTGCCCTGCACAGAAATGCAGGATAGGGCTGTTGCAACAACCACAATATTGACAGACAGCACTATTGACAAGCCAGCCACCGTGGATGTCAAGCAATTGTAACAACCACTATGTTCATGTTTTCATCTTTTTTCATGAGGCTACGTCCTTCTTGTTTTAAACCTCAGAGCATGTTAAATGAATAAATCAATGCTTCAAGAAATCCAACAAGCAATACGAGGGCCAGTAATGGTTGAAGCTCAAGGATGGATCAATACCAGCTGTTTGTGACCTGCCTTCAAACTTGAAAGCTGTGGGTTTTGATATGTTTCATGTTGTTTTACTGTTTATTTTGTAGGCTAGACTGCTGAACTTGGTGTTAGCATGTTGCACGGCTAATGTGGCTATTACCACAGGCTGGGAAGATGCTGGACTGATGCTGTAATACTGAGGATATTGAGGTGCAGTCAAGAGAAACTTTTTCAAGATTAAGCCTCTTTTAAAGCCAACTAAATAAAGGGTTCAACTTTATACTGCAGCACTATTAGCTTAACTAGCCTTAGCTTTGGTATTAAGCTCTTCTGCTCTATGCTGGCGTGTGTGTGAACACATACCCTGAAGATAATGATATAGTCAACGCTACATTTGAAAAAGAAATCGTCAAACTGTGGGAAGGCATTTACTTAGAAATATTGTTCACCTGAGTAGCACCCAGCAGCTGGCTTGCTCAGACCATAAAGCTAAAGTGGCCCACTGGGCAGCAAGGTGAGATCCACAGATAACGTTTCACATATCGATACCAAACCAACTTACTTAATTTGCAAAAACAAGCAAAAGATGGCACAAATACCGCATACTGTGCTGCTGAGCCACCGCAGGGGAAATTTCTTCACTGCCAAGGCCCAAATGATTGCTCTTACAAATTCTGAGACGATTTCTCTGGAGACACTGTCTAATCTAAAGCTTGAAAATAAACTACTTGCCTCCTAGACCCCCTACCAGCTAAATTTTTATATGGATCTCAAGTCATCCCTGAGCCCCACAAGGCTGAATATTATAAATTTACTAGAAGGAGAAGTGTCTTAACAACTTTAGGCCCATTTTATAAACAATAAGCTTGTCAGTCAGCTTCAGGGCCTGTCATTCCACTGAAACTGAACTTACTAAATTTGTAATTACTGTTTTGAAAGCCAATTTGGGATCTCTGGACTGACTTTTGTTTGGTTAAAGTCCTACCTTTCTGAAGGAAAGTTGTGTTTCCTGCTGTAATAATATCAGTATCTACTGATGTGAAAAATGGTTTACCACAGGGCTCTGTTCTTAGCCATTTACTTTTCTCTATATATATGTCACCTCTTGGCTGAATTATATGCAGTTAAAGAATACATTTCCACTGCTACCTGTATTGGCGGGTAATCACTCTCAAATCATAAATCTAGAGGCTTGCTTGTCAGTGGTGGAAAAACTAGATGTCATATTATTTCCTGCTCCCAAAATCGGATAAAGTTGAGATACTGGCCATTGGCCCTCATCAACATAGATACCAGTTT
The DNA here is from genome assembly GCF_056507025.1 of Lutjanus erythropterus. Taxonomy (NCBI): domain Eukaryota; kingdom Metazoa; phylum Chordata; class Actinopteri; order Lutjaniformes; family Lutjanidae; genus Lutjanus; species Lutjanus erythropterus. The sequence goes on from NC_139329.1 coordinate 29,933,012, forward strand.
GACCAAGTTGCAGTAACTCTTGATAATTATGTGATTTCTCAAAGTCAAACTGTCAAGGATCTTGGTGTTATGTTTGATCCTACCCTCTGACTGTGAATTAAGTTATGGCACAGGATGAATGTCTATTTAAAATACTCCTGGCTGTGAGCAAGAAAGACATGACACAGGAATGGCTGCAGGCGAACCCTCCAACAAAGGACTGCAATTGTATTTGAAATAAGCTGTGTACTAAACCTGACATTCACCTTTAGACTACAATCTGATCATACAAAACATTAGGAAAATAATGTACCTATAAGATGTAACCTATTAGATATGTCATTGGAGGATCCTGTTTCTTTACAAGTATGTTACCCAAGCTGCCTGAAAACATCAATAGAAATGAAGTTGGGGGGAAAAATCCAACTCTGCACTGACTTTTACGAGCTTGTCAGATCCAAAAGTAGCACACTGAATGCAGAGAAGGGTGTGAGTTTCCCCTCAGATAACCTCCTGAACAATAGTCTGTTTTAAGAGACCAAACCTCGTGCAACTTAGCCCTGAAATAGCCACGACAGATAAACTGCAGAAACTGGGAGAGCCTCTCGTACACCCTGAGGTCCCAGAGGTCGCCGGGGGCAGCGGTCACAAGACAACCTCACGCTGTACTGCCAAGAATACCGCCAATGAGAACGGATTATGCTCCACACCGCTCCACATCCAAACGCTAATGGTGTTCTGGCAGCCGGTTTATATGGCCTGTTAGAAAAACCTTAAAATGCAAGGAACCGTTTGTGCACCGTTCCAGCGATCATTATTGGACGTGTTGGTTGACTGGCCCTCGTAGTGGGATTGCACCTCATTAATGAGGCTGTCCTGGTTTTGACCCTCGGAGAGAGTGAACTCACCTCGGTTTGCATAAGTTTGGCGGATCTTGTGTGAATAAAAACTTCCTATCATGTCCTGAAACGCTCCCCGAATGCCACTGAGTTCAACTCTTAAGCTCTAATATCATAACTATGAGCTAAATGCTCTGAAGTCTCTGCTAAAAAGGTTTAATTTAGCAGATTTCTGTGACTGTGGAATGATTTTTTTTTATTATCAGAATTAACAATAGCAGAGTTACCTGCTGTTATTCACTGATAAAATGTGGACGTGATTATCATGTCTATTTAAATTATTAGTCATTATTGGAGAGAGGGATTATAGTGAGCCATTATATTGCATGGTGAATCAAAAATTATAGTCATTTGAGCCCATAATGACTCAAGTCTTTATGTAACATTATTTCTCACAGCATAGTAAGAACATACAGTATGTTTGGTGCTACAGTACAGACAAATGTTCACACACACGCACATAGCAGTTGAGTTTACACACCATGTAATGTGGTTTTTCTGATGCGGTAGCTGACTTGAGAAACAAAAGCCCAATCTCCCACAAACATACACAGCTTTTATCCACATTCATGCCTTTCCCGCCTCGTAACAACAACACTGAGCATTCTGCTTTAACGATGAGGTCCACCTCCAGTGAAAAGAGAAACCAGAAATAATGCATTGTTTTGAGGGAAGGCAGCAAACCCTAGAGATCTGCCCCTGACAACTGCTGGCTCAAAGGCCTAATCTTATACTCTGTCAGTCTTTTAGACCATTTCAGAGGAGGATGTACTCTGTGAGCTTTTGATACGAGGAATAATGAACAGACAGAGGGTTTCATGTGGGATGGGAGGGCCGGCATGCCCGAAAAAGTTTAAGAAGCAAGAGGCTAGTAAATCAAGCTCCTCACTTGCCAGGTCGAAAAAGAATCAAACTATTAAACAATTCTGTTCATTCATTAATCATTAAAGCAGTTTTGCACACTAAATGCTGTTTTCAGCCTCTCAGATATTGCAATTTCCTGCTTTTCCCTGTTTTAAATCATATTAAACTGAAAATCTTTGGTTATGGACTGACAAAACAAGATCAGACTCTGGATTAAACATGATAATTAACTTTAGTCTTTGTTCTTATTTGATAACCATTAATAAATAAGCCATTTTGTACAAAAAAAGAAGCTTGGCATTGATCCCTGTGAATAACCTATTAGTGTGACAATCTCAACTCAAAGGTCCACTGACTGGCTTTTTTTTGCAGCTTCCCTTCAACAGTATTCCAATTCACTTTCCTTCACATACACAAAAGACTAGGAAAAAGCAGGAAAAAGAGTAAAAACAAACATTCAGCTGTACAAGCTTTAGTCTGGTTTGCAGAGGTCCAGAGGTGTGGAATGAGACTGATAATGCTATAAAAATGTCCTTATCTGTGTCTGTTTTCAAAAAGAGCTTAAGGCAGCAGTTACTATTAAAATGTGTTGAAGCTTTAATACCCTCCACAGCTGGACGTCTACTCTGAAATCCATTTAAACTGTACTATTATATTCCACTTGCCATATGTCTCTATATTATTGTATCTCACCTATTTAACAAATGTTTATACTGATGAAAAAAAAAACATTTGGGACCATTAAGTAGTTTTTTTTAGCTTTAGGTAAGATTAGTGTTTAGTGCCTTGGGGTGATTTGTAGGTTGTAACACTTACTGAATAATACATGCACTTTTTAAAATCGAGACGTGTTGGTAAACATATCTTAAATACTATTTGCTTAGTGTCTGGGGCTATTTTGCAAACTCCAGGGAGCTTTAAAGGGTGTCCCATTTCACATATCTTCAGTATGTCTTATGTAACATTCTACTTGTTTTAAACTGTTTTGTGAATAAACTGAAACTGGTATACCAACATTTATCACATTACATTATCATGCATATTTGCAGCTCCCCTCGAGCATCACAGTGAGTTTCAGCTTGTTGTCTCCCTGTCCAGCCTGCAGCCTTTCTGTTTTGGTCACTCTCATTGCCATAATGCTGCTGTCTTGCTGCAGTAGGCAGCTGTTTTTGGTGAAAAAGCTCTAAAAGCCCACTGTGCATCATCTGCTCAGCACCAAACAGAAGACAGACACAGTTAGTGAGCTGGTGAACATAGTGGAGCATTTAGCAGCTAAAGAGACAGATATTTCTCTCAGGAGAAAGAACAGTGTCGTTATAAGAGATACTTATCCAAAGTCAGTGTATTGCAGTATATGGTAGTCGGCACACCACCAGTTTGGTGAAGCAGCAGGAGAAGTGGTATAGAAAGCTAAGTACTGCTGTTTACATGGTTAAAACAACATTTTCTGCTGAACCTGTCCACATTACTTAAAACAAGTAATTGCAAGAGTAAAGCAAGCATCTTAAATGCCAATCCAGAGGTTGCATGCCCAGCTGTTCCTTCGCTCCCCTCACTTGCCCCTTCTTGTTGACACCATGGATGCATTTAAGCTGTTACCTCGACATGCTCCTCTTATCTGGTGATAAAAGCTTTTTGCGCTACGTTGCAAGGCTGAGCCAAAGTGACAGAGGCTCTGCTGCACCTCCGGCTCAGTAATCAACAACCAGTGTCCGAGAACGACGTTTAACCCTTCGTTCACTCACCGTGCATCCCTGCTGTCACTCTCGTCAGCCCTCTGCCTACGACAACGCAATAAGGGAGGTCAGCCAGACGGATGGCTTTATATGGGAGTTGTTGAGAGCAGAACATTTCAGTTAGTCTTTATCTGCTTTGGATTTAGAGGCATAAAGTTTCTTTAGAGACACCGCTACTACTACTGTCACTCCATGCTGTGCTTAAAGCGATTCTGAGATACTTGTGCTTTACTTCATTATTCATATTTTCTCCTACTTTATATTTTTACTCCACTATGATTCAGTAGGAAATATTGTACTGTTTATTCCACTACATTTATTTCACAGTTGTAAGATTTTACATACAAAATATATGATCAGCTCAGGATACATTGCTTCTTCATATATCAGTACTGTAAGTGCCGTGCCATTGTTCCAATGGCTCATTATTCAGAAAACCCAGTAGTCCAAAAAATGTCCCACTGGACCAAAAGCCTATTTGTCTGGGAGACCGTTATCCCAAAAACAAATGCCCATTGCTCCATATATGAATACAAATGTTCCTGCAGTAGCACACTAACCCTAATTCCTAACCCTAACAACTGCTGAGAGAGTGAGTATTTTCTGAGCAATAAGCCCTTGTAGCAATAGACATTTATTTTCAGGATAACGGGCTGTCAGCCGAATGGGCTTTTGGTCCAGTGGGACATTTTCTTGATTACTGGGGTTTCTGACAAATGGTCCACCAGAACAAGGAGCAGTCCCCATACCGTAATCCCACCTCAAACTACTACACTATCAAAAAACTTCTCACATGTTAATGCATCAATTCTAATAATTAATAATAAGTACTTTCCACCAAGCAATCTGATTGGACAACTAGAAAAAATCGCCATGACAGGACACCGTCATACTTTACCATTTCTGTGACAACATTAGAGCTGGATCAAAAACCATTAGCCGACAATATTGATGTAAAATGAATGATGATTTATACGCAGGGTTGTGAAAATAATCAGAGGGGAAACACTTTTCATCACAATAAATCACAACCACAGAGGGCCTATATTGGCTATGACCTCCTGTTAGGCCATTTCTTGCAGCTGTTAAAGCAACATTTATAGAATAATTAAATCAACTTTCTTTAATGAGTATAATTTATGGTACTATTAGATTGCTCCTGCACAGGCTTGTTAAAACAGGTGTGTTTCTCCCTTGTGTGCAGCAAACAATTTTGTGGCTGCAGTTAAAATTGTCGTTTGTTTTTTTTTTAAAGGCTAAACGCCAACAAATATGGATGGAAGATAAAAACATGTCTGAACTCTGGAAATAATTATGCCTATCTTTTTTATCAATAGAAAACCTGTGGTGCAATATTTTTTAAGTATAATATACATAATATTTTACACTTGAAAGGAGTCATTCTGCATCATGAGTATTTTTACTTTTTACACTTTTGTTACATTTTGACAATTTGTAACAGAGTTTTTGGTAAAACTTTATTATAAGTGCTTGTAATCTGCATTAGTTAATAGGTAATAAGGCCCTTATAAGATGCTTATTCTTTCATATGTAAGTGATTATAGCATAAAAATGTTAAGAAAAGCCGTATGATGTTCTTATAAGTTTAGCCTATTATGTCAAATCTTAACTAAGCTTTTGTTGTTGCTTTATTAAGATTTGTACACACATTATTATGCATTTATTAGCAGTTAAATGCTTTACATCTGGTACCTACCGACATGTATAGTTAAAGTGTAAACAATGTTTATTAATGTTAATTTATCCTTTATTATGCACTTATTACACTTGTTAACACTTATATTGTCTATTTACACATGTATATAAGGGCCTTATTACCTATTAACTAATGATTTTAATAAGTACTTTCATATAAAGTGCTGCCAACTATTTCAGTATTGTGGTACAACAGCTGTATTTTATTTAGGTAAAAGAAAATGTAAAGTATATGCACAAAAGTAAAGTGCAGTGTCACCATGAGCAGGAAACCATATTGCTTGTTGTCATGTATTGTTTATAAAGATGAAAACGCTGTAATGTAGATTCAACGTGACGAAATAGTCCAACTTTCCTCTGAGACCACAAAGATTTATATTTGCAGCCAGGAGGGGCAGAAAAAAACAAGCACGATGTTGATCATTACAAGTGTCCACTCATTACTGGTCAGACTTAACAGTGATCTATGAGGGGAGGAAGTGGACTGAGTTAACTGGAGGTTAAACACAGGTCGAAGAGGAGGCCGCATGGATTGGCTGCTCTGGTCACAGGTCAGATGCTGGGACACCATATAATGAGAATTGAGTGGGGTCAAAGAGAAAAGAGTGAAGTCATGCATAAAGATTTAGATGTCAATATGTCAGTGTTATGGTCATGCTCCAAGTGTTTCCCTTTCTCAAAATCACCCTCGAGAAAAGACCCCTGACCTTCTTCGCTCAATTAAGGTTTTTGAGAACTGTTAATGAACTGATTATGATGTTAAATATACAGATAGAACTTATTATTTACGCAGGGGAATTAACAATGAGTATACATACTAATTGCATAATAGGTTCACTACAGTAAATATTTGCCCAACCTGTGGTTTTCCTTAAGTGTTCATTTTTAATTCCTCTCATGAATGATCATTCATGCGTGATTTAACTGTTTCAGCTGGGTCAATACTACAAGAGCCTCACAGGAGTCTGAATCGATGTAATTTTTTTTTCCTGTTTCGACTGTGTTGACCAGACACACACTCACGCACACACAAACACACACGCACAGAAAGCAAACAGTGCATTAATATTCAAAACAGCCGGTGGGTGAACCTGTGTCTGAATTTCAGCAGCTTGTTCGTTATTTCGTTATTCTTTCAGCCTCACTTTTCAGCAGCCGCACAAAAGGAAGGAAATGCCTTCTTGATGCTAATAAAATCCTCTCTCCAACACCCCCAAAAACGACAACAAAGCTCAAAGTGATGTTCAAAGGCGCCCCGACATATTGACATTTAGATATAATGAAAACGTTTAATGGGCTGTTTTATCAGCTGCAAACAAGCAGAGAGCAAAAAGTGCCATCGTGTTTGTGTTATGATTTGTGTGGCTGCTGAGAGCAGAAGTGTTACAAAGCGCCCAAAGGGGTCAGGATGCATATAGTTACTACGTGGAGCGGGCTACTGATATTAGCATTGACAGAATAATGGAACCAAGTGCTAGCCGGCTTTCTGCCTCTGGCATCTAATGGTTACAGCATTGAAGTACACAGGGGCCACATGGAGGGAGAGTGAACCCTTACAGCTGATGAATAGAGACAGTGTGTGCATGGTGTGTGTGTATGTGTGTCTGATTCGCTCTACAGGACTCTGCTAGATTATCATCTGTTCGGTGGAATCTGATACGGAGGGGAAACTGGCATCAAAGGCAACGCTTCATCAAGGAATCTGTTTCTGTCAGCCTCCCTCTTTCTCTTTCTCTCTCACACACATACAACTATAGACACACACATACACACACGCACTTATTAAATAAATATATATATATATATATATATATATATATATATATATATATATATACTCTCAGCCCCTCAGCTGTAAACACATGCATATGCATACTGTACACACACAGAGCCCAGGGCAGGGGAACTGGGTGTGTGAACCCTCAGGAGAGAGATGTCACGATGGCAGACAGACCAGATGAAAATGAATGCAGAGTTTTCTGCACCGCAGATCGGAAAACAAGACACTTCTGTGCACACTGACTGGCTACATGCTGCTGTTTATTTTGGGTTGGAGAATGTAATTATTTGGTTGCCTTTGCAGCTGTTGATATTATTAATGAGTTATACTCTCAGCTGGAAACTGTTCAATATGATTTGTTGTGGGGGGTAAATATGGGATGAACACTTAGAAAGTCAGATAAAAGCCTTTGTTTTGTTCAGATGTGCAAACAGACGTATCTCAGTGCTGCACTTTTAGCTTTGGAGCAGATTTTCGAGTTGTGTTCGATTTCAGTTTCAAAGTACAACTAAAGGATAGTGCTCCGAAGAGCGTGCAACTCTGCAATGAACATTAGAAGAAATATCTGAGTGTCTTCAGGGGCTCTCACACTGGCAGTTTATTCTGAATCTTGGAGTTTTTCCACATAAATATTTTGTTAACTGAACACTTTTTTCTGAACGCGAGTCCAAACAAGACACCTGAACTCGCTGGTCTGTGGTTAGTTTGAGTTTGTTAAACTATGTTATGGCTGGCCTGCAGTCAGAACACAATCCAGCCTCCTAATGGAAGAAAAATTCTTGAGTTCATATCACGGTAACCTCATTAGCAGCATTCTTACATTGTTTACAGAGAAACAAACAAGGACAAAATGCCTCATAGATACATGTGTAACAACCTAACTCAACTACAGGCCATGTGATAATTACCACTTAAAGTTGATTAATTGATTAGTTGATTGTCAGAGATACTCTGCAACTGATTAATTGGCATTTATTACACAGCTTTGTTGAACACTTGATTCTGATTACGATATTCTGAGGTTTGTTATTTCTGAATAGTAGCCTGTTGCTGGAAGGACTTGAGGACAAATGTAAATAGTTCATTTTAACATTTAAAATCAATAAAATCACCTTTACATCAACATTTTGAGTCAAATTACATATTTTTTCATGTAAGTAGCTATGTAATAAGCAGGACAATGTACAGTGAGCGGGTCATTATTGTGAAATAAACCCTGACAGGCTGACACAGGTCCTGCAGTATCACTTACTAATTAAGGGAAAAATATCAGTCACTTGTTGCAGCTTCTAAAATATTAGAAATTGTTGATTTTTCCAAATTTTTATGATGATTAACTGAATATTTTTAGGTTTATGACTGTTGGGTGAATTAAACAAGCAATCTAGAACACTGAAAGAAACTTGTGACTATTTTATGACATTTTTGAAGTAAACAATGAATAACAGTAATCATCAATAACCACTTTACAATACGACTATCCTTATAAATGGTTTATAATTAGATTATTAATCAGGCTGTAACTGCTTTATAAATAATTAATAAACTGTTTCAACACATTAGATAAAAAGAACAGTGACCTGTTACTTGCCAAACGGTGAGCCCACATTTATCTGTACTGTTAAGCCTCTGTTACTTTGTTCTCCATCAGCCAGTATTTATTCCTGTCAGCCTCATCACATAATAGTTAATAGGTTATTAGCTATTAATCACTGTCAGCATATCTTAATAGTATCTTAATAAATTAATTTAGTATCAAATTAACATATAAAATTGCCAGATTCATAGTCTAAGGCTTTGGCAGTATTGTTTATCTTGACATTTTCAGCATGCAATGTTTTATACTTTACTATAAGGCTATTATTGCCAGTTACAAATGATATTAACTCATTAGTAACATTAATTAATAGTAAGCAGTAACTGGATCTTGCCAAATAATGAGCAAACATTGATGTATGAAAACTATGTTATAACTTGTTTATAATTGTTAATGATTTATAAATAATTTTCAACCTAATTAAGAAGCTAATTCTAAAACATTTATTATCATTTTAGTCTTGCAGTGTTACTGTAAAGTGCTATGAAAAAGTATAATTTGGTGCACTAATGATAACTTTTAACTTAAAGAGTGCTTTTCTTCTTCTTCTTTTTTTTTTTTTCAAAAAATCTTTGTGGTTTGTACATGTGACTGTGCTCACTTCAGCTGGGCTCGTGCGGCCCCACGATGATGAAGGTCAAACAGGTGCCGACGTGGTTTGCAGCTGCACCTTGATAGGAGGAGCAAAGCATTACGAAATGAACCGCAGGTCAGAACAACAGTAAAAAGTCCAAAGCAAGCAAGCTTAGCAAAGGGTTAGAGGGAGGGGGGGCAATCAGATTTACAGGTTCTGACTCACCCGAATCCGGTGTTTGTTTATGGTCAGCCTGTCTTCCCCTTGCAGTCCTGTGTTGTTCATTTAGAGTATGGATTTCTTATTTGTGCAAGTTTAGAATATACTGTATCATATCTGTTTTAGATCTCAGTTGGTAGGAGGCAAAAAGATATTTATATGAGTCATTACTTAGTTAAAAATAATAGACGCTTAGTGAAACTGTAGTGTAGCTGATAAAAAAGCTGGTAAATAGGTTCCAGCAGCTTTTTTTTCTTCCTTGTGGCTTCCTCTGGCAGAGTTAGTGGGATGGTGGTGTTCATTAGGTAATTAACTTTCTGCTAGTGTATTGGAGACATTTGGGAGTATAGAGTTTCTTGGCTGACAAAATGTTCAATTCCCAGTCAAAAACTGTCTGTCTGTGTGTGATAAACTGGGGACACACTTCAATCTCACCAGCAAACACAGTTTCAGCTTGTGCTCACTCCTAAATAACCCACTCTGTCTGCACTCTGATACGTCGAGATATACGGCCGGATTAGGTGTGCAGCAACGATAGCTGAAAATGCTGCTCGGTGTAGCTGGGAGTTTTCTCGCCTCATCTGGACCGTGATAAGAGCCACCATCCGTGAGATGACGATACCGCAGTTGTATTAATTTCAGCTCAGCGCCCCTGACTTTTATGTTTAAGATTCAGGCACCAAAAACTCTTCCTCTGCCAAAAGATTGTCTGCATCTGCTGCCGCCAGCTACTCTGCAGTTTTGACACCAGTTTGATCATCTGTTCTGAATTTGAAATGCTCCTCACTCAAAGTGTTCACCTTGAGGGCTTCTGCCAAGCCACCGGTCACGACGCCTCTCCCTACTCCGCCTCCCCCGGTGGAAGTGAGACCGTGTGAGTGTGTGCGCATATGCCTGCAGGGAAGTGAGTGTGTATACTGTACTGTGCGAGTTAATGTGTGCACCAAGCAGACATTAACACCCTCTCAATGTCAATGACTCCTCGTCATAGGGAAAGTCAGCGAGCCACTGATGGACTCACTATAACTGTCCCTGTGAGGCAGACAGTACTGTGTGTGCCTGAGACAAGGTGACACAGGAAACAGTCCTCTACTCATGACTGATGGCCAGAATTAACTGTCCCGAACTCACTAATGTTCTCCTCTGGAGGTGATCATGAGATGAAAAACATGTCCAGACTAAACACAAAGCGAGGACAGTTGCTGCACTAATCTGCTGCGGAATGACCCTTTTTTAAAAGCAGATTGTATAAACACATCCTGCTGAATGTAGAACAACACCTCTGTCACTGAAGTGAATGGACAGTGAGGCTTTGGCTTATGCAATATCTCTCCTTTTGTGTCCAAACACACAGTTCAGAGTAATTGCCCTACAGTTCGTGCCTCCACCTTTGTTAACACTGAGAACATGATATTCTCCATTCCCTGCCTTTTCTTTAATACAGTTTTAATCAAAACAAACTCCCAACTGCACAGTGAATATTTAAAGGAGAAACCTGTAATACATTTACTGCAATTTATCATAAAATCATCCTTTAAAATTTCTAATCCGGACCTAAAATAACTTTTCCTTTCACATTAATTAGAATTCAAATTAATGCAGAATGTTTGCCAAATGAGTAAGTGCCTGTTTATGAGTTGTAAGAAATTATTAACAACCTTTTAGAGGAATTAATAGTTAAATTGAGCAAAATGTTAATGGTGCCTGTCAGGCTGGCAGGCTGAAACTGGGCTTTTGATTTCTGGATAATGGGCTTAGCTTTACATTGACAGACAAGTGACGGTTATAAACAGCTGATCAATTTACAGTGTAAGGGGGACGACAACTCGCTTCAACCATCGATCATATAATAAATAGTGCTTCAACCTATTTAATATACAATCTATGGCTCCAGCTCGCTATTTGGACTGCTGTACTCCTTCATGGACATGCAACAGCTACATATTGCTTCTTTAAAAAACTTTCTGTTCTTCAGCCTGCGTCAGAGGCTTTTGTTACCAGGAGCCAGAGGCCAACCTCAGCGTCTCTAGGCACTCTTATCTTATCCACGCTGAGAAATGGCTGTGAGAAGGCTTTGTGACAAATGGTGAGCAGAACAGGCCTTTATTGGTTTCAAGGAGAATTTTTGACGAAATACTGTAAATAATCATGGCTTCAACAAAGGCAGAGTCCTCAGGGAGCTCATTTATGGCGTAAATTGCACAACTCATCCATTCATTACAGAAATTGCACAATCCAGGTATCGCAATATTTCAAAGGGGGGTGTGGTGTTTTTATGAATTTCTCCCTTTCTCCCATCGTCTGACAAGTTGAAAGTGTGAACAGTTTCTCCCACTTGTGATGATTAAACGTGAGGGCTCACCTAGGAGACTCACTGCCTCCAATATGCACCAGAGATGTATTATACCTGTGCACGCATGAACAGCTGCACACAGACACACTTTCTTTTGCAGTACACACCCTCAGAATAATGTTCACTGTCATGCAAAACCATAAAGAGCTCACAACTGCTGCCCCTCGGCCAGGTTTTCATGCAGACACAGGTTTTTTTTTCACGGAGGAGAAGGCTTTTGTGTCAGTGAACAAAGGGAATCTCCTTCCTCCTCTGCTCCTCTCTCCCCCAAAATCCTATCATGTGCCACCATTCGGCTCCCACACGCCTGTTTCCAAGTTACCGGCCGCGTCGGCTGCCAATCTCGCTTAATTGCCTCCTGTGTAAAGTGATGGCTGAGGAGCGCCGATGAGAGCGAGCTGTCCTCGCCTTTTCCTGCAGCTCGCTCACCGCTGCCTCACCAAAGGAGAGACTCCACCTGAGAACAGCCCTGTATACCTTTGGGAGATTACACAGTTGTGTTGACCCAGTGTGAAACTTCAGTAACCAACCTGGAGGCTTATGGTGCTGTGTGGAAAAAAGGAACAGAGCTGCAACGACTCATCTATTAATCAACTGTTACATTAATCACCAACTTTGATGCTGGATTAGTCAGTTTGAGTAACGTTTTAAGAAAAACAAAGTCAAAATTCTCTAGTTCCAGCCTTTTAAATGTGAATATTTTCTAGTTTCTTTATTCATTTCTGACAGTAAACTGAAATTTTTTGGGTTGTGGACAATACAGGACATTTCATCTACATTTTTCAGCATTTTCTGACATTTTCTAGCCCAAACAATGAATCAATTTCTCAAAAAAAAAAAAAAAAAAAAAAATCAACAGATTAATCGACACTAAAAAGAGCATTAGTTGCAGTGCCAGTCTCTTTGATGTATCTAGGGGACTTTTAATTTTGGGTGAGAAACTGTTCAATTTAGAAAAACTGCTCTGTGAGGACATTTAAGAGACACTAGGGGATGGGAAGCACATGAAAATGAATTGCTTTGAATAGGAAATGTCTTGTTAGAGGTAACAAAGTAAAGAACAGACAGCTGGCTCTGTTTGTTTTAACGATAAGCAGCTTTCCTCACTAACCTTGCTCCAGCTTGTAGAAAAAGAAAAGCTCTTTTTTTCGCTCACACTCCCGGTTGCAGAATTCACCACCCTGTTGCTCCTTGTTTCCTCTTCCTTTGTTGCGTCTTCCTCACAAATAGATCCTCCTCATCCTCGGGACCGGGGCTAGAATTAACAGCTCATGAGGGAAGCCAGGCGGAAGGGAAAGAAAACACACCAGAGAAGAAAAGAAACACACTCTTCTCGCCCCTAAGTCCTCCTTGGCAGTGTATCCCCATCCGTCAGAGCACGGCGACTGAGAGAGTGTGAGGAAGAGAGAGAGAGATGAAACGATACGGAGTAAGTGGGCGAGTGAGTGAGAGAGAAAGTGAGAGAGGGAGGGAGGGGGAGAGAGAGCTTGTGTGTGAATGCAGTTGAGGGTGATCCTCTATACTGTCTGAGCTGCTGTTTATCCCTCTGTCTGTCTCCTCTGGATGCATTCCTTCCCGACAGAAGCCACGAGGTCAGCTGCTTTTACAGTAACGAGATTTGGTTTCCTCTTGAGGGAAAAGACTTCCTGTTACTTCTCCACTCAACTTCCCTCATGAGTGAAATCAGCCAGCGTTTTATGCTTTTTAAAAGCCTTTCTCTCCTGCTTTCTCCGTCTCTTGCAAAGACAACCCCACTCTCTATTTCCCTCTTAATTTATTAACAACCTTGTGACAGTTAATCTCCTTCTCTCTCCCAACACTGCCCGTCCAGAGGTTGGGTCCACTGGCAAGGAATGCGCTGCAATTTAATTTCGAATAAACACTGTATAAAGCTACAAACAAACAAAGGCGGTCATCCGCATATTCACAAAATACAGATGCAATTTGCATGTGTAAGGAAAAAAGGCTCAATAAACTGCTACACTGACTGAAGAGATGCATGGTTTGTGCACATACAATAAGAAAAAAAATAAAAGTGCATTAATGGAGCATGTCACACACATGCATCATCTGAGGGCGTGTTCACGCTCGCCTTGTTTAGTCCAGTTGAACCGCACCCTAGAGCATTTAGCCCCTTGTTTGTTTTGGTCTGTGTGATTCCAGACTTGAACTACCGCTCTCTGGTTGGCCTCGAAGGGGTGGCCTCAGACCTCTATCAAGTAACCTCTGGATTGGGTAATTTCTGGTGTGAACACCATTCAAATGAATGGAGGGCACTGCTACGAGAAACACTGTCCGATGAGGGAACACATCAGGACATAAAGCATGAGTCTGCTCATTCATGTAATCTGCCACCTGGAAAAATCATCCCTAGTAACCAAAGCTTATGGGGAACCAGTCTAAATGCAGGTGGTGTCATTGTTCTACAGTCATTACGCTGTGCAATCAACATTTACTTGATAATGATTAGTTTATCCATTTCCACTTCAAAGACAACACTTTGGACTGCAGGAGATTGTTATCTCTTTAACTATTATCCGACAATTTGAAGACATAACAATTAGTCGATCAATTGAAAATAGATTAACTTATAAAGAAAATCATTATGTGCAGCTCTATTGCATTTCTTGATAATTTTGTTGACAGCACAGATGATGCTTAAGTGCGATACCAAAGGCAAGACTGGCTTGCTCAAGGGCACTAAGGGACTTGTTGCACCTTCTGGCCTCCTCCTAGCTCTATTCATTAACACTTTTGATGCTGATAGTAGGTCAGAAGGGTAGAAAATAAATAAATAAATTGGTCACCAGCGTGCTGAAAGTCATGATGCAATTATGGTAAAACAGTTCCGACCTCTGTACAACAACCAACAACTACTATACCTACGTAATAAAAAACATTTTAAGGCATGTGGAGGCAAACTTATTTTCTAGCATGCAGGGCGGTCTACATGGCACTGCATTGTGAGCCCCCTAGAGGGCACTTCATCCTGTGCCATTGGGCCACTCTGGAAAGCATTTTATCTTGTTTGTCTCCCATAGGGACATCCACGGGAGCATTTTTGTTGTGTTCTTGTGCATGGAGGCACCATATTGGAAACCCCCACTCCAGAAGTCCACCAGTGGTCAACACTAAATTAAAACTATCTAAATTATTGTTAAAATTAAACTGAAATATCACTTAACATCTCACTAGTGCGAACTGTCCTGTAACATTTACAGGCATAGAGACAATTGTAACCGGTGACTTCTTGTCTTGCGAGTTTCAGCACAGCCTGTGTGTATGAACATGGTGTATCTGTGATACTCTGCCTTTCTTCTCTGCTCTGTCGACTCTTGGTGTGACATGGCAGCCAGAGAGCCTAAGCGTCTCATGAGTACAGTGCATACTTGGGTCAATATGCACATGAAGCGATGGATCAATCAGGTCACGCACACCAGTGAAAGGTGATTCAGGGGCCAACCTGACAGCTTCCTCACTTATGTTGATAAAGTGTCAAAATGTCATGAATCACACAGACAGACACACACACTGCGGGCAAAGTGACAGAAATCCTCGGTCACACCACAGATGAAGTGATAGAGAAATCTCTCCGCAGTGGGGAAACGAACCGTATGAACATATGGCTGTGTCATCTTGACGCTGCACGTTCGCCCGCTGACCGGGTGAGCGGGAGGTGCTCCCGTGGAGCACTGTGGGTACTGTGCCGTCTCGACCGGCGGGTGATGCTCCGGGACACATGGCCGCATGCAGCAGGAGGAGGGGAGCTCTGATAAGGACCGGTTTCTGAGAAAGGGAGGACAGGTTGACAGGGAGGCTTTAGGCAGGTTGAGAAGGGACTGAGCTGTATGATGTTCAGCCAGGAGGAAGTATGCACAGGAGCGATATAATGCAGCCTCAGTGTGTGTGTTTGTGTGTTGTAACAGCTCCTGCCTAACCTGCTGATATGTGAGTGTGGAGGATGAGTTACCGTATTTTCTTTTGTGTCTGTAAAGATACCAAAGGAGTATGGCTGCATTTGCTCCTATTAGGGATTTGATGCCTGCAAAATGTTCCAAAAAAGTTTGGACTGAGCCATGTTTTTTGACTACAAAGCCACACTGTTACACACTGTAACATGTGCAGAATGTGTCTTGGCAGTGTGTCACTAAAATAAGCAGGGACATCGCTGAAAAAGACGTTTTGTCTTTGTACTGTGTCCAACTTAACAAAACTCGAAGGATTTGCAAATATATATTTTTTTTATTCACATTTTTTTGCAGCTTTTTTGGAATCAGGGTTGCAGAATAACACAAATTCTAACACAAAACCCAGCCCAGCTTTTATCTGGATCTCTCTTTCTTTCCTGGACTCATCCTGCCAGCGGCTGCATGCTTTTGCTTTCGTTTGCCTTTAATTTTGTTGTGCGTTTTACAACACCTGACACTTCAAAATGCTCACACATTCACATTTAAATCACTGATGTTACTGACTGACACTCCCCACAGTTGTAGTTATGTTTTTAGTTGTTACTTTATTGCAGAAAATAGCTTAATTAACCATCATCCATTATGTTTATTGTTTTGTGTTTGTCGTGGCCCTGTAGCGGGGTTATGACAGTGTCTACATGTGGACTTTTTGACAAAATAACTGAAAACACTCATGGCCAGTCATTTCCAACTCAGTCCAATCATCCACATGCCATCTTTTGTGCTGTTCCACATTTGTTTCCAAAGACAACAGTCAGCCAAAATCAGTTTTTAAAATCATATTGCATTTGTACTGCATGTGAACCAAAAACTATAAATGTGAAAATAAACATGAAACCATGACAAAAGCCATAAAAGATAATTTGTCACAGAAAAGAGCTGTGCTGAAATTCTTGCCAGGATTTCTGTTTTTATATGGCTCGTTCACCCACAGTGCCAGATAGCAAATATTACACATTTCCTTACAACTCTTATGAAATATTGAGCGGCTTGAAATGTACTCGGGAAATGAGGTCATCATAAATGAATGCAAAGCAGGGAAGCTGTGCGGATGGTTCGCTGGCGGCACTTAGTCACAAGATAATGTCTCTGATGACTGTACATCAGACACAAAGTATACCGACGTCTTTCATACTCTAATTTCACCAGTCATTGTTTTCCGTGGTTGGACATCAGTGAGAGTTTCACCTCCAGGTGTGCGCCCTCTCTGTGGACTGGAGAGTTTGTCGGTGGCCGTGCTGAGGTGCACGGTTGTATTCATGACAACCTCATTGCTTGAATTGTCTTCAACACAGCTGGGCTCATTAATAATACAAATGGCTGTGAGCATTAAAGTGTTCATCATCTCCATCATACCTGTGCCTTCTTAGGGATGGAATCAAAGTGATCCTGTTCTAGTTCCCGTTTCTGTTTCTGTTTCTGTTTCTGTAAAAACTTCCTCCCTCCTATGACAGATTCAAATGATAGAAGTTATTCTCTCTAGCGTGGCCTTTCCTCCTTTTCACCGAGCTCCGGGAGATTTCTCTGAATCTTTTTAGGCGGCTCCATAAATGTAGAGGATCAGCTTACACGGTCCACCATTAAACCTGCAGGGTATTTGATACAGATGTGACTTTCAATCTTCAAAAAATGAGATTTCGGCTTAGCTTTGTATTATATGGTCCAAGTGTAAGGAAATGACTTTTTGAAAGGGTTGTCTGTATTTCTTTTCCTTTTACCTGACTGAGACCCCCCCCCCCCCCCCTCTCTGGAGCTGGGTTATCTTCTATTACAGTGATGGTTTTTAAAATGAATTTAGGTTCTTATGCAAAATGTAGCCCAGCTATGAGTTAGTGTCCTCCAGCTGATGCTGCACAGTCCCAGTGGAAATAAAATGAGTGAATGTTGTTGTCAAGCTTTTCTCAGGGGCCCTGCTTAAGCGCACTAGATAGAGGTCAGAGGAGGCATGGGGAATTGTGCAAATCCCTGCAAGTCATTGCATGTCCTCTGGTCTTTAGATGGATGCCGCTAATAGAAACTTGCATCCAGCTGCTTTCTAATGACTCGACCAATCATTAAATGCCACTTTTGGACATTTAGGTGCATTTTTTTGCTTTTGCTTTGGTTGAATTAAAAAGGTCAGACAGGAAGAGGAAAAGTGAATTTGGCCATTTAATTCCCTAAATGAGAAGTAACTGTTAGAAGTAGGGCTATGACAGTATGGATATTTTCTTACCACCATGATAAAGCAACACAGTCCAATGGAATTTATGGATTTAAAGCAACTACCTTAGTAATTATTTTACTGGACTTTATCAAAGCATACTGTTGTGAGCTCCTTTAAGGAATAAGGCAGTACCGAAGTGTGCTGGGTGCATGTGCAAGTGCTCCCAAGATGCCTTCAGTTGAGTCTGTCGGCCTATCAGAGGCTGTGCTGATCCATAGATGTATTAATAGATCAATGCGCTGATCTCACCATGAGATTGACCCTTCAAAATAAAATTTGCAGTGATGACAGTAATGAGCTCAACTGCTCAGTAGGCATCACATGACCCAGCTTCCAAACAGCAACTGTCGATTCTTAGATTTGCAAACTAGCCTCTGCAGGTCTGTAGAACTTTGTTGAAGCAGTGCATGGGGCTCTATGAAGAGTGATAGAATTTGGAGCTGATTCTGAAGTTGGTATCGAAGGTCTGCAGGTCTGTCAAGCGTAACAGTTGCATGGAGCTCTTTGAAGCGTGAACTCTGTGTTTCATAAGTATGAAAAATGGTGTCTTTTTTTGTAGTCTTTCAGCAACAAAAATGCAAGAGCATGTGTGAGGAAGGAATTAAATGTTGTCTTTATCTGCTCTAACATAAACTGTGAATGTTAGCATGTACAGCTAACTGGCTTATCACCTGCAGTAACATTACCTCCAACAAAACTTGTGTTAGATACCACCGCATTTGACAAACTCATGCCTCATTCGCAAGGGTCACATTAGGAAGTGGATGTCAATGTCTAGGCCAGGTTAGCTTAGCTCTTATCCTACACAGCCCTTCAATAACATTATGCATTTAAGACCAGTTCACAGGAATCTCATTTTAAAATGTGTCAGATGAAAACATTTAAAAGTCAACGGGAGATGACTTCTCGGCTGGTTCAAGGAGTTAAAGCATTACCTTACATCAGCTAGCTATACAGCCAGAGACGACATTTTAACCGACAAAATCCGCAGCTGACAGCTGGAAATGAGATGCTGCTTTTGTTTACTGCTCTATAGAATCGAAGACCCAATGTTTAAAAAAATGACTGTGAATTTCCACATTAAATATGCCAAAGTTAACATTGTAAATATTATATGTGTAATGTCAGAATGTAAGGCTTAAATGACATAGCAGCAGTAACTAAGGAGGGCAGGACTTAGCAGCTGTTACTTGTTGCGTTGTTTTTCTTCAAATATGAGCATGAAAAGTAGGTTTTCGCCAGGGCGAGGCTGGTGAGGACACCCCACCTCCACCCTTTCATGTGGTTGTCACATGCTGGTGCTGACACAGTCTCGACTATAAAAAAAAAAGAAAAAAAAAAAAAGAATCAGACACAACATTGACTCTCTGTTCACCAATCCCCTGATGGGTGGTTGTCCACATGCTTTCCCTCATCCAGGCAAGTGTGTCCCCCTAATTGCCTCGAAGGTAGTGTTGCTTGTTGAGAAGCTCTAATCCCCATCTTGAAAGCAATGGGGTGTCGCATTAACATCAGCAATTACAAGATTCAATCATAAACTGCTCTGCCATCTGAAAAATATTAGGATAATAATTTTTTCCTCCTCCGAAAACAAACAAACCCAGTGAACACACTAATGTGCTGCTGAACGGGTGATAGCTTTTATGGCTTTTTTTTTTTTTTCTCTTTGAGTACTTCTTGTTCTGAGCCGCGCAGCTCAATTTCTCACCAAAATCAACGTCTGGAGGGAATTACAAAGTGTGATTATATGCATATTTACACACATAGAAATTAGCTTTCATTGTTGCAGAATATAACTTTAAATGGGATTTTTAGATCAAATTGTTTGGTGGATGGATTTTATGAGATTCTGAGTCAGGAGAGAAAACTCCAAGTCAACTTTTCCTACTTTGAGCCTTTTTCGACTTAGAATAAGTGGAAAGGCTCTCTGACAGGTTTTGAGTCATACCTCCACTCTTTTTTGTTTTCTGTCAACCAGTCGTACATCTAATCGATGTCAGCTCCCACTGCATGTGAAGTGACAAATCGGCCCTGGCATCACACTGAAAGAGCTCTGCTCTCTCAGAGTCACTCTGTCCAAACCTCAAACTTTTTGTGACTTGTCGTCATGCTGCCAGAGACTCAGGTCAGCTCTGGTGTTGCTTTTTCTATTCCACCATCATTTCACCGTCATCATATAATTACTGACATTTGTTCTGTCAAAACAACAACAACAACATTGACTGTTCTTCCATCTGAGCACCACGTCTGCATTGTTATTTCAACTTGAGTGCCATTTAGAAAGGAGATAGTGTTCATTAGGAAGAGACGGATATTTGATAGGACGGAAACAATTACCCGATTAATAGATTAGCCAGTGAACAGAAAAATATCAACAACGGCAAAAATGCCACACATCCACTTGTTCCAGCTTCTCAAATGTGTAGATTTGCAACTTTTCTTAAGATTACGGGTGAGGAAAAAAACATGCAATCAAAAAATGTCACTTTGGGCTCAGGGAAATTGCAATAGGCCTTTTTCACAATTGATATTGATACAAAATTATATTTAATACACTAAATTATTAAAGTTTCCGTGTATGAAGATTTACAGGGACCTAATGACAAAATATGGCAGAAATGTAATGCAATATTCATAAGTATGTTTTCATTAGTGTATAATCACCTGAAAATAAGAATCGTGTTTTCGTTACTTTAGAATGAGCTGCTTATATCAACAATGGGCACAGGTCCTGTTCCACGGCGGCCACCATGTCGAACCGCTGTGTTTCTACAGTAGCCCAGAACAGACAAATGAAACACTGCCTCTTGATGTGGCCTTGCACATTTTTTGCAAGTTTGGTGACGACCTCTTACCTCGCGAGGAAGCTGGATTTGTGAGATTGCAAGATTACATGACAGCTTGGAGCCTGGTTAGATAGACTATCAGTTTGTGTCAGCACCAGAGGTGGTGCAAGCCTATCAGTGCAAAAAAAAAAAAAAAAGGTCCACACACCAGAAACTGCTCCTTTTGGAAATTTAATAGTATCATCACATGTGACGTTTCGGGCACCGGCCCTTCATCAGACATGAACAAGACAAGGAGTCACACCTCATCATGTGATCAAACATGTAGCTATACAGAGTACAACACACTACGAAACCAGCTAGAAATTACATCATAAGAAATACATTTACAAATAGATAAATAAATACAAAAAACAGGCCAGCAGTGCCTGGAGTATCACCTTGAATACCGCATGACGAAACATCAGGTGAAAAAACTGTCATAATGACACACAAATTCAAGGTGAAACTGTGGAAGAAGATATTTTTATAATTCATATATTTTTTAAACATTTTTTAAAAAAAAGAGATACTCAGTGAGAAACATCACAGTGATGTAACAAAACTTAAACAGCGAATAAACATCCCTCCCACAGCAATGGAAAAATACATGATACGATATGATACGGAGCCTATCAGTGTCCTCGGAGGGACCACTGGCAGCCACGAGAGAAGCAAGAAGCATCCATGGAAACGGCTCGTCTCGAACAAACAGTGGCGGCTCTTAAAGAGGTTAGCGTAGATGCTGCCATAGCATCAGCTCAAGTCGTGTTACCTGTACAGACTGGCACATTACAGACTCAACCCGTTCTCTTCAATCTGCACAAAGTTATAGTGGTGACACAGGGTCTGAAATCCTGCTGTGAGGTCAAGTACTAAATGAGGGGATTTAATTAAAAGAGTAACTATATATCTCAGTTTTAAAAGACAAAATGCTACAAAACTCTAATAACCCAAATGACTTTGTCTTCAAAAAGAGCCTCTTTTATGGGCAAATAGGACCCCTCTTTAATCATAATGTGCCTTCCAGCAGCACCAGCAGCCAGTTGTGAGCAGTCTGCATCCATTTTTTTAAAAACGGCAGATAAATCAGTTTGGAACAAAGCTCTTCAAATCTCTTTTTGTGCAACATACTCAAAAGATGAGGAGGCCAAGAGTAAAGTCATAAGACATAAGAACAGCTCCATAAAATATTTACCAGCTGCTGTCAATAGTATATCTGCTCTTTTCATCCTTGCCTGTGTATAAACAAGAAAGCCTCAGAGCACTGTCACCTATCATAATACTTCTCTCTGAAGCCTCAGTGGGGAGGGCAGCTGTCAATCAAAGTCAAACAGACTGATGAAACTGGAGGTCAATGTAAATTTTGTATGAGGTGTTGGGGGAAAAGCTTTCAAAATGAATTTACGCATATATCTGCAACGCTCCTAATGTGAAAATCCACACTGGGCTTTAACAAAATAGCAAAGAGTCTGTCGCCGTGGTCACAGTCACCGTCACGGCTGGGACGCTGTTATTGCTATCATAAAGCTGTGGAATTACTTTTTTGTTTGGTGAATAAAGAAATGCATCATTACAACAATCCTCCCCTAAGATTAAGTTGTTTTTGTGCAAAGTTTAATAGCTTTTCACCTCAAGAGGAACCGTGTCTTTTCACAATGATTGATGCCTTCACTGTTGATTTGGTGCCTGATAATTAGTGAGAAAACAATGAGTGGGATTCTCAGTGTTGAAATCAATTCCACTCTCTGAGAGACCCGCTGGCTGCAAAGGATTTTTTATGTGGTCTTTTGTCTTTACAGCATCGATAATAAAATAAAACAGTGCTTCAGGACAGGCTGTAAAAATGGCCGTGACTGTAGAATGACTTATGAGCAGCAGGGATGTAAATTAGCGGCTTTTAGGGCTCCTGTGACAGACTTTAACTTGATAAAGTCACGCTGTAAGACAGAATGAGACAAAAAGGTGGGACATAAATGGAAAGAATTAGCAGAATTGAACACATAAATGTGGTGTCTAAATTCAGAGATGTTAGTAACTGATGGTATCTCATGCTGCAACCAATAAAAATAAAAAATCCTTTGAAACTATATGAATACTCACTAATTAAAGCAAAGATTAATTAAGGAAAATAATGATAATAAAGTGGCTAAAATACCTTTTGTTGCAGACCCCATCCACAGCATGCTGGTGCCCCTCTAACTGGCAATTGGCATCTACTCTACATAATACATCGATTATTATTAAGTATCTCATACAGCCCCACTTCAAATAAACTGAACTATCCCTTTAATTAAGATTTTATATATTTTTTTAATCCTGTTGGGTTTTTTTTACATTTTGCAAACTCCTATAAAGTTCAAGTAAGAAAATAAACTGAAACTCAATGAGGTGCCGCCTTTTACACAGAGTAGCACTTCAAGAACTTTCTGTTTCACCTCTATTAAGCCTTTTATAGCTCAGGCTTCTGTACCATGCCAACCCCACTGATAGCTTCAGCAATGTGCTGCTACAAATTAAAACCAGAGAGGCAGCGTGAGAGAGACCATCCAAGACGATACGTTGAAATACAACTCATTCTGGCATTAACGCAAAAATGTTTAACAGCAACATTAAGCTGCAAATCTTTGTGGCAAGAGGCTTTTGTTATGTCTGCCCGAGTCCAATCCAACACACCTGGAAGTCTGGCTCCTAGCGTCTCAGACGGTGATTCACAGCTCAATGACTTGTCGACCCGGCGTGCTCTCTCAGAGGAAAAATAGATCTAACATTTGATGAACTGACCTCCTTTATCAGATTTTTTGACCACAGAGACTCATTCTGGAGCAGGCACAAACGGTGCACTGCCAAATTCAACTGTGAGTGGCAGCAATGAGAATCTAAACGTGCTCATTTATGTCTCATAATGTTCTTCTCTTGTCAATAACTGTAATATTTACTTTCAGATTACTGAAAATGGTCACTGACATGATGGTCTGCCTTCTGTCGAGTCAAACCTATTAAGCCCCTTTCAGACATGCAGCCTTTTGCATTAAGTTGACAGCAATTTACCATGTCGGCCTCATGACTCGATAAGCTTTCCAGTCACTTTTATCTCATAGTTATAATGGCAATCTTACCAGGTCAGACCAAATAATATTTCACATCCAACACGACATAAGTGAATCGAATGCAGATACATGAAAAGGCTGCAGCAGCATGAGATAAAATACACAAAAGAAAATCTAATTTCAATGCTCATCTCCTGCTACCTTCCAGATCACTGTAATTTATCATCTCTTATACACAAAATCATTTTAATATACTTAGAAGCACTGTGTAAAAGCTAATTTTAAGACATTTAGGAGATTGGTCTCCACATAACTAAACTACCACCCTGTCAAGCAGTCAAGTTGCCCTTTACATCCGTGTCTGTCCAGACTCATATAACATGTGTTATGATACAGTTCATTGTTCGAGTCCAAGTGGACATTTGTGCCAAAGTTGAAGAAATTCCCTCAAGATGTTTCTGAGATATCATGTTCACAAGAATCAGACAGACTAGAGATCACAGTGACCTTGACCTTTCGCCACCAAAATTTAATGAGTTCATCCTTGAGTCCAAATGTACGTCTGTACCAAATCTGAAGGAATTCCCACAAGGCGTACTTCAGATGTTGCGTTTATAAGAACGGGACGGAAGGGCATACAGACAAACCCGATAACATCCAGCCACAGTCTTTCGGTGTATTTTCAATGTTTAATCCATCTGTGTGGATGAATCAAGGAAAATCCAGAAAACGCTTTATGTATAGCTTGTGAGCAAAAAAGACTGTTGTAAAATTCCATCATTTTAACAGACAGACGAAGAAATGTGTCTTAAAATGACTTTTTTATAGGAGTCTGGAGGTTTGAGACACGAACTGACCTCCTGACCTGAACATTTTTTTCCACTTCCAAGAAATCCAATTAGGCTTCACCAACCTTGAAATGTCTCCAGAGTCTGTTCATCACCTCTAAGCCTCAGTGCTTTTCTGATTTTCCATATAGACTTTACTATACATAGAAAAAATCAACAGTATTAGGTACTGTATATTCCCCAACCTCCTGCGAACAAAAAGTTCAGAAAATAATATCCAAAGTTTGTTTGAGCTGAGTAATTCCTCTTTCATTTCTGTTTTATTACACCATCTTGTAATATGATTTTACAGTTTCAAGTTGTAGCTTGTCTGAATATCAACACTTTGTTAGGTGGCTGGACACCATCTTCCTCAGTTATTAATTGCTTACCGAGAAACAAATGGGTTTTAGGAAGTCCTACAAAATACCACAACAGAGCTCAACAGTGACTGCCCACTTTTTCAGCGGCTCTGGTTCCGGAAGTGAGTTTCTCATTCATCCATTCTGTTGACTTTTCAGAAAATACTTAACGCTACACAAAGAGTTTTAAGCCTGGAACCAAGCCAACCAACTACAAGATGAATTGTGGCAATTAAAAATTGATTCATAGCAAAATAAAAATAAGATTGGAAAACAGACAAAAGACAAAGGCACAAGACTGTGTGTAATTGTTTTAATAGTGAAGAAACTAACCACAATCAACTGCAAACTTTTATGGTGTTAACACTATTAATGCAAGTGTTGTAACATCTTGTAGTTTGTGTTGTGTGTTTATCTAAATGATTCACTGCGGCATAACAACATGAGCACAATTCGTGTCACGAATGGGCTTTTCACTTCCAGAACCTCACTGTTGCGCTCAGTGGGAAACCTTTTCTTCACAGAAGTGCTTTGTGAGCAGTTGAGAGTTGTGCTGCGAATGTAAAAATCAAGCCAGTGTCGATGTGTTAAAGGACCAAGGTTTATGTGGCATCCAGCAGTGACCTTGCAGATTGCAAACACCTTATCTCACCCTCCCTTTCTAAGCATGTAGGAGAAACTACGGTGGCTGTGAGAGCCAGTGTTTGGTTTGTCTCTTCTGGACTACTGCGGTGCAACATGGTGGCATCCATGGAGGGAGACCCACATTCTCTGTAGATGTAAAAGGCTCAGTCTGAAGTAAGAAAAAAACAGCAACAACTTATTTTCAGGTGATTATACACTAATGAAAACATACTTAACAACCTCAAAATAAATCCAGGGAGCCATCCTGCTAACGTGGCTAAAAATGCAAACCACTACTACAACCGCTTAGACTGCACTTAATACTGAAGTTGCAACTTAATGAAATAAATCTGAAAGCTACACAAAAATGATAACTCGTGTAAAATCCATGCAAACCTCAGGTGGTACTTACTGAAGGGCCAAATAAATTATACACCATCATGTGCACTTGTGTTTCTGGAGGAGCATGCAGATGCTGCATTTTAATTTTTTTTTTTTTTTTGGCTTAATTGCTAAAACACATATTACCTATGACAGAAATACAATAATAGACATTGGAATAAGGAAGTGTGTGGTGTGGATTAAGAGCAGTGGACCTTGAAACGATCCCTGCCCACGGCAGCCCAGTCAGATGATCCACACCAAATGAGGAGCAAAGGAAAGAGACCTGGGATGAGAGCCATGCCAGCTTGGACTCGAGGCTGCTCCTGGCTATTTCCGGTCTCAGGAAAATGAAATGGACGAAATGGGATTTAAATATTCACTGCTATGCCCACACCTTACAGAGACGAGCACCACCACAACATTCAAGGTGTTGCTGCTGACAGGTGGGCTGTGTTCTGTGTCGACAGGACAAGAGTAGGCAGATTCTGTGTTTACATCACCTAGTCTTGGTGCTGAAACGCAGACAAAGTTGATCGACTATGTTTCCCAGTTCACCGTATTATCATCACTTCCCTGGGTATATACATGTTCATATATATACGTTTAAAAATAACTGAATAGATTGATAAAATATTAAATAAAATACAGTTTTATACAGTTATCTATACCTTCTTTCTGTGTGTAGTATGAAGACTACAACTTTTATTATGTTGTGCAAACCAACACCTTTAACTTGAATAATGAATCAAAGATTGTCCCTTTGATTGCCATGAATGCAACAACTGTCTTCGTGTGCAATGGAGAGGAGTAACTGAGATGTTGAGGTGGTATTTAGTTCACCGACACAAACATTAACTTCCACTGAGGCTTTAACGGAAGTCCTCCGCAAAGCCTTCTACAGGAAGGACTCACAAA
This sequence comes from Lutjanus erythropterus, assembly GCF_056507025.1. NCBI lineage: Eukaryota > Metazoa > Chordata > Actinopteri > Lutjaniformes > Lutjanidae > Lutjanus > Lutjanus erythropterus. The sequence goes on from NC_139329.1 coordinate 29,959,890, forward strand.
GACTGTCAGCACCGCAAATGACTGTTTGTATAATGTTTACCTTAGAGGCTTTTATAGACACAGTCATCCAGAGGAACTGAAATGAGTCAGTATGTAACAGCTCAGGGACACAGGCGCACAATGCGCAGTTGCTGTGGGGACCAAATCTCTCAAACTTCCTCTGTAACTACAACACTGTCACCACACTGCGGTCTTTCTTTGACAGATTTATAGATAACAGTAACTTGTAGAACACAACATTGTCACCAGCCTCATTACACTGTGGACCTTCACCCTCTGTCTGAACACTGGTATTTATGAAGCTGTGAGCATGATATATTTGATAGTTTTACAAATCATTCCATAAATCCAAATCTTCTGTGTATTGACAACAATGATTGTCCAAGCATAGCCTAGCAGTCATAACAAGGCCCACCAGGCCTGTAAAGTTTTGGATTTGTCTGCATTTAAAGAGTTTGGATGGCGGTGTTTTTTTAACAAACAAGAGTATTAACTCTGTGTTTATCTGCAGTAACGTATGCTGCAAACATTAGCATGTCTGGCTAACTAGCATTGTGTCCAAAGGCAAGAGGTGTACAATCAGCTAACTACTGTACATTATTCTGTGGGGTTAAAGGTTACTTTTGCAGAATAGCTATTAGCTACTGTGGGAGCCAAAATGCTACTATGTCAGAATTTTGAGTAACGTTAGCAGCTCTGTTCTAGTGAAGTTTACACTCCACCAAAAGCTACATTAGACAATGTTACAAGTTTTACAAACTCATCAGTTATTCCTCATTTTTAAATCCCTGTCCTTACTTTCCGTATTTTCAAATGGACTGTTTGAAAATATGAACATTAAAACTAAATCTAAGCACTGCTTGTCCATGTGTGTTTTCTATAGCCCAAACCATTAAAGGCTGTGTTAGCATTACTAGTTACCTACAGCTGATAAAACCTGCTAGCAACAGTCGTCATTGCAGCCGAAAAAAATAAAATAAAATCAATTACTTAAAGGCGCAATATCGAAGACCCTAGCCTTCATAATGAGAACTGCAGTCCAAATAGTGAGTTGCAGATAAACCTATTTAATATACCATCTACGGCTCAAGTCCCATTTAATATAATATCTATGGCTGAAGCAAGCAAGAAGAGCGCAACGTTATATTTTGACAATAACAAGCAACAATGAGTCCTACACTGATCAAATGTTTGTAAGTGTCAGTTGTCTGTCATTAATGTAAAGCTATCGTGAAAACAAAAGCCCACTGCTCTGAAAATACACACTCTGGAGTTAGAATTCAGTGACAGCCTGTCTCACTGCCATACTCCATTAACATATTGCTTAATTTAAACATTATAAACATCTACTTCTTCTAAAAGGTCATTTAGGTGGTTTCTTATTACTCAAAAAGAAACACTTACTAATTCAGCAACTATTCTGTATTAATTTTAACTCTTATAAACATGAAATGAAATCAAAAACAGATGTCCAAGACCAAAATGAAAATCTCAAAGGAGAACATACTGGCTACAACTAAACATATTTCCTTAATCTCTGATGACATATCATGGTCATTTTATGATTTTGTACAGTTAATATAGTACAGATTTCTCCTTTAAAGTGGAAACAGATAACTTTTCAGCTTTCCCACCCTACCACTTTCCAACTGGTATTATTGTTTGCACTGCTGTCGCAAAGGCAACCAGATTGCTTTCTATTTTCCTCGTAGCCTAGCTGAAATTATCAACACCACTCTGGAAATAGCAGAGAAGAAAATAGCATGTTCACTGAAACTGTCACGATTTCATATTGATTTTGGGAAACAGGCAAAAGCAAATGTAGTGGTGCAGACTGCAAAGTTATAGCACAGTTTGAGTAATGTTTTTTCTTCGCACAAACAAGTAATTACAGCAGGGGTTAGTGGAGGGGGGAGTAACATTAGGGAAACATTAGGAGAAAAGGTGCAAGTTCAGATGTTTAGTATATAATGGAGACAAATCTAAAAGCTGATGGTGTCATTATTCTATAGCCATTACTCTGTGATGCCTCTAATGGCTATAAAGCAATTTACTGCATAATAAGTTAAAGCAAAAAAGTTGTCTGTTTCCACTTTAATTTTGAGTGGTAAATCTGCCACTGTAAAATGTGTATGTGACATGCAGATCGCAGTTAGTCACTCGATAATTACATTCTAAATAGATACTAAAATGAACAAAAACACCTACAGTGCAGTGAGCGCAAGCAGTTACCTTTAGAGGGACAGATAAGAAAAGAGAAGACATCTGTGGCAAAGTTCTTGTCTGAAATTGCTGTTGATTAGAGAAGGAATAATGATCAGCACTTTAATTGTTAATCAGCATAAGAGCCATTTGATGTGATTGCACAAGGTCGTTAGACAGCTACTGAGTTGCATTCAAGAGCCCCCGCGTGTGTGTGTGCATCTGTAAGTGTGTGTGTGTGTGTGTTGCGCTGCATAAAATTACGGTGACCTGAGGATGTGAGTGTGGCTCTGTGGAGCACGCTTCTCATGACTGATGAGCTTGACCTCTGACCTCGGTGTGTGTGTGTGACGGCACTGCAATATTCCTCTGCTTATAGAGAGGCTGCTCATGCACTGAAGCCCGAGTTAGGAAATGCTAAGATGTGCTGACATACTGATGGGAAATGTGGTTAAGAATATTTCATTTTAAGTTTGATCCAGCAAATCTGAAACCTTTATCCATTTCTCAGGCTCTAATTAGATAAATTATAGTATGCTCTCTGTTCAAAGATGGCTCGGCTCTATTTATAAAAGCAAAAAGTGGATAAGGATAGCAGTAGAAACTTATTGGAATTAAAAAGGCTAGCCTCTGAATATAATTGCTCTGATTTAATTAGACAAAAAAGCTATACTATAAGTAGTGACATTCAAAAAATATTAAAGCAGTTGCAAATAAAAACATCGGTGAGGCTGCCTTTAAAAATGTTTTGCCACTTCAGTGATCCTCTGGTATAAAGGAAGCACTTTGTGCTGCAGGGACTGGAAGTGAATGCAACTCAATAGCCTGAAGCGTGTGTGGTGAAACATTAAACTGTAGATAATCAGAATAATTCATAACTATTGATTCACTAGACCTTCTCCGCCCTATCGACATGTTTTAAGCGTGCATACTCTACATCTGTATGCGTGTAACCTCTGCTGGTCTGTGTGAACAAGTGCGTGTTGTGTGTATGAGTGATGACCTTGTGCATGTGTGTGTGTGTGTGTATGTCCTCTGTGTGTGTTGACGTCAGGTCTACTCCAGCCTGATGGTCAATCATACGCAGCCTGATGAGAGTCACATACATTTTGCTGAGTGATTCACAGAGGGTCATGTAATGCAGATGCTGAGGAGACCTTGGATAAATGAAATATAAGCTCATGTTATTACAGTTTCTGGTTAATTAAAACCAGTCAAAGACGTGTAGAAGTGCATGGGCATGAAAAACAATATAAAACTCCTTCTTTTAGCCTAATTAATAACATAAAATGGAATAAATCTTTTTGAAAAATTGTGCAACCGCTCCAGAAAATGCTTGTTTTGTTTGGATGGCAGGTGGAAACCCTCAAACATAGTTTCAGTCAACATTTAAACCACTGTTCTAATTCTGTGCACGCATGAGGTATATTAAACTGCAGGTAACCATAGCAACAGTACTTCTACTTCATGCTACATTACCAGTTAATTCTCACTGGTGAAACTGGCACACTAACTATGGGTTAAACACAGTTTCTCTTTTTTTTTTTTTTGCCTTTGGGAAAGTGACCTTAGTACAGTGGTGGAGGACGTACTCAGACTCTTATTGGGGCAATCGTGATTATTTAAGCTGAACACAATGATTTTGCACCAGAAGAGTGCAGATCTTGCAGTGCAGACCTGAAAAGAATATTTGGATGTGTACTGGATGCAATCACCAATATTTGGCTATTAACTATAATTTAATTTCATATCTTATATATTAGATTTTTCAATAACTGTAACAGATTTAAATTGCATTCATTTTATAATTCCATGTAAATAGTTACATGTAAGTAGTTTCTCTCTAGCACTGCTATTAGATGTGAGAAATTTTGTCATTATTAGCATATGGATTCTGGCTATGTTGTGAGGTCACAGTGACCTTGACCTTTGACCTTAAATCACTAGTGAAAAACTTGCTTTTGGATAACAGCACATGACTCCTATGACAGGTCTGGATTTCTCGTAAATTGTGTTCATACCTGAAAGGAAATTCAAAATACAAGAAAAGTGGCGAATGCCGCAAGTTCTGCTAAATCACTTGTACAAACTACTTTAGAACAATTCCGTTTGTCTGACTGATTCTTCTATGAGGCCCAATGCTTCTGACCACAGTTGTTGCCAGCATGGAGCCAAAAAAACAGTATTTTTGAAGGTTTTTCAAATATTCTGAATCACAGAGGTCGTTCAGCATACAGTTATGAATGTGCACAAAAAAAGCTGATGGGTCGAGTAGTGTGTGATGATTCCCTCCAGACTTACACCTTGCAAAGGTAATAATTGTTTGAATCATTCCTGACTTCATCACATTTGTTGTGCCTCTGTAATCTGTTTTCAGATATGCCGTATGTGAAATATATGCACTGGCCAGGATTAATCCTTCCTTCAACAATGTACACACAAACGTCTCTCTTCTGTGTCTTCCAAAACATCAACTGTGTGAACATTGTTACATCATCCCACGTGCTCCAAATATGTCACCGTTTCCTGGAGTCGTGCCACAGTTTTCGCAGCTTCGGTTACCGTTTCTTCTCTTGTGCAGCAACTATCTTCCAACATCGAGATGCAGATTTCAGCCTCAGTAATTCTACCCCCGAGCTGCTGAACCTTAGTCTGAAGGGAATAAGGCTCCTTTTCATTCCACCTATATCAGTCATGATTCCTGCTAGCTAGCTCCGTGGCTGTTTCGAACTGGGTCTTCCCCGTCGCCACAAGCTCTTTTCCCTCCTCCTTCTTCCTCCACATGGGTCGTCTCATCTCTTTGACTGACATGTTCTCCAGTCGTTCCTTGCAATATCAGGTTTGCAAATGGGTATTCATAAGTGTATTATATTACTTTAAGAGGGATATATTGCGTTAAACTCTGCAGTTCTTTGCTGTGCAACCATTCTGGATGTCGTCTCATGTGACTCAGATTGAATCTTTTGCATTCATCTGTATAAAATCAGCTGGATGAAACTAACTATTTCCACATAATTTTCCACCATTTTAGTTTTGACTGGCGCTATTTTAATCATTTTATTGCACCCCCTTCTTCATGGTTTTAATGGCATGGACAATGGCATTTTGTAGCTCTGACCTTCTAATATTCACATAAAGGCAGAAGATGGGAACCACGATATTTGTAATTTCATTTGCTGATTTTCAGTCGTGTTTAATTTTTTTAATGCATTTTTTAAATTCTGCTGGTATATTACAGAAATAATATTAATATGCACTGTCCCTGTCAAATAAAGTAAATAAAAAACTGAATAATATTAATAATTAAAATGTATTTAAATAAAAGTACATATGTATCATCTGCAAAGTTTAAAATATATAAAAAGTTAAAGTATGCCAGATGCAGAATTGTGCCTTTCTAACTTTTAGATTTTTATACTGTATACAATAGATGCATTATATTATTGGATTAATAGTATTTATGCATTAAGATTTAAGGAGTCTGAAGTTTTATCTATAGGATCATATTTTATGATGATCGTGCTTTTAAAATCTTAAATAAAAGCAAATTAATGATTACTACAGTTATAAAATAAATGTAATGGAGTGAAATGTTTACCTAAATGAAGTGGACAGAAAATACTCAAATGAAGTAAAAGTACCTCAAAACTGCAATAAAAAGTATAGCACTTGAATAAATATATCAACTTACTTCTGGCTCTTGCAGTTAGGGCTGGGTATCTGTACTTAATACTTTTAAGGTATCGATCTAAATAATCCAGTTCAAAGCAGCATCAGAACTTCTTCTGTCAAACAATACCTGCATTCAATCCTGTCTGCACTCAGGTCTAGAAGAAAATGATTTGTATGGTTTTGCTTGCAGCGATCACCACAAGTATTCCTCGGTTTAATGCAACATGTGATTGACCCACTTCTGCAGCTTCAGCTAGCAGCTACATTCAGTTTGTGATGGTGAAGTCAGGAGTGGCGTATTTGACTGAGTCTGCAGTTCAGCATGCTGAGATGCCAACTGAATGTTTTAAAGTATGAAAGTTAAAAAAGGTACTGAATGAAGTACTGGTATTATAATTGCGATGGTACAAACTCCATGCAGGGAGCGAGACGGTTAGATGTGTCTGAAAGCTCCAGACATCAGCTACAAACCCCTATCAGACCAGCTTTTCTGACTCCCAGATGAGCTAAACAACAAACAAGGCATTTTTTTATTGAGGAATCAATATGCTGTCACAAAAAACATAAGCTACTACAGGATAGAGAGAACAACTCGCCGAGGAGGACCTGCACTGTCTCTCAACATGTGTCCTGCCAGCTCATTCCAGGATTACTTTAAAATGGTGTCCTTGGTCGTCAGCCTAAAATCCTGCAGTAAAAAGAAGCAGGCTCCTCTCATATTATATAAACCTTTTGTTATTCCATCCAGTGTTTGGGTTTGGCTACACAAGACTAAGCTGTCAAATCACCCAAGAATGAATCATCAACTCCAAGATCATTTGTGAAACCAACAATATAATTATAATAGCTCACAGGAAAGCAGGGAACACAGAGTACAGGAAAAAGCAATTAAATGATGATAATTTGACACGATAAAAAGGAATTACTGCAAAAACTAAAAACTTTGCACTTTGAACAGATCTTAAAGTTTTTATTTAAAGCTTGGATTGTGATAACAGATGTTGCTTGGTTTTGTCCAACAATCCTGTGGTCAAATCCTCTTGTATGCTTCTCCCGTACTGCTAATCTTTATTGCTTTTCAGGGAATGACCCTAAATTAATCCCAAGAATCCAGTACCTCTGAGAACCCCCATGAGGAAGACAGATGGACTAGAGATTTATTAGCAGTATAGATCAAATAGCCCCAAGGAGACCTGCAACATGTCATTTATTTAGAAATGTCATCAACAGAGGCGAGATATAAACCCTGTGTAATGTCACAGTAAATATCAATCATCTTTCTTCCCGTCCTCCTCCCTGCTGAGACAATATTTGAATTATCTACATTTTCGTGAACACAGTAGAGCTCAGGAGTCCTCAGCCTTAGTCCTGAATCACCTGCAGGACATCCGGAGATTACTCTACAGGTCTGAGAGGGTGATAAACCAAAATCTGATTTGCAAATATATTATCCCGTTCATTATACATGCGATAAATGCTTTGCGAAATGATGAAATTTCACAACCGCAAGGCAGCCTCCACCACGAGAATTCTGCTTCTGTTTTTATGTCACAGTTTGCCAAAATCTGGTGATGTGTCTGTTTGACTTCTCTGTAATGTTCTTGTTACCACATTAATAATTTGGACTTCTGACAACTCTAAAAGCCTTATCTGTTGAGATTTTTCCTTTTCCATTTTTGATCTGGAGTGCTGTGCATTGTGCATTAGTTTCCCTGGGATCTGAAGAAAACTGCAAATCTAATCATAGCAATGTATTCACACTCAAACCCCTGCTGGGCCAACAGTGACACTGTTTTTGGGATCGCCTCGAGGAAAGGCGAGATTAGCTTTGATCGTATACACACACACACACTCGAACAGACATATTGCGCCTTGTCTTTCATCTGTTCTCACTGTTTGATTCCATCTGTCAATTCTTCAGACTTAATGCACCTCAGGGTCTGTGTTTTGTCTTTCTGTGTCTGTGTGTGCGCGTGTCCCTCTGAGACTGGTGGGAAGAAGAAGAAGAAGAAGAAGAGAGAGACAGAGAGAGACAGACTCTCCTGCCCTCTCTGCGGCCTTGGAAAAAGCCGACAAGGTGATTTCAATTTGATTTGTCATGAATCACAAAACATTATCTCAACATGACACAAGACAGACACTACACGCAGGCTGTGACCAAACACTTGGAAGCTGACGGCGTGCAGAGCAGCATCCACTGCACGCTGGCAAAGCTCAAAGCCTTTAAGGTTCTTCTTTTCCTCCCTTTTCTCCTTTCCTCTTTATTACCAAGCTATCATAATTCGAATTAATTCAATTTAACAAAATCAATTGAAACATCAACAATAACACAAATGTATTATTTCTATACTGTATGCAGGTTTTTGCTTGTAGAGATGTAACAAGTCAATCCTAAGGATCAGCGTCAGGGCCGACCCGGCATGTTTTAATGGATCGCTATTGGCTAAAATAAAGCCGATTAAATCCTTTCATTATCGCACTCTACTGTGTTTTATCCACCTCAGCCTTCTCTACACTGCAGCATTTCACTGCGTATGTGAGAGACATTTAGTGTGCGAGTGTGAAAATTATTTGGACACACCGGTGTGAGTGACTCCGAGTTCAGACACAGAGGTTGGCAAAAATATACGGATTCGATAAACTCCAGCAATGTGTTATCTCCAAGAGTGCAAAACATTCAGGCAACAGCTTCTCATCTTTAGCCAACGCTGGCCATCACACTCACCGGTTAAAATGACAAATGGAGGCGGTGATGGCAGTCGGCTCTCGCTAATTACACTTGTAATAATCAAACAATTATTTCATTTTCATTTTTTGATGCAAAACTGCCAAAAATGTATAGTTCCAGCTTCTCAGATGTGAATATTTAGTGGTTTTCTGTGTATTTTAGGATAATAAACTGTCTTTAGCTGCTTTTACATCCAAATGTATCACAAATTTCAACTGAATGGGGTTAAGTGGCAAACAAAATTGCGAGTGAGTGCTTGTTTCCTTCCACTATCATTATGCTGTTATTAGGAATTGGTCCATTAAGATAAGGTCACCAGCCAGAAAACTGTTCTACTATTTCAGGAAAAAAGGGTGCAACAAGATGACGTAATTAAAAGAGCACCAGTCAAAATCTTAAACTGTGAAAAACAAGGTAGAAAAGACTGTGGAAATCTAACATTTGTGTTTGTGATGTGAGCGAGGTTACATAAACCCTGTGTGGAGCGATTATGGAGGTATTATAGAGCCATGGGAGCAATGAGGAGACTGTCGGGGCAGAAACAGCTGATCTGTCATGTAAGTTAAACGTTCCCTTCATCAGAACTTATTCTGAAAAAGAGTTTCCACCTCTTGTTCAGCACGATGTGTGTGTGTGTGTGTGTGTGTGTGTGTGTGTGTGTGTGTGTGTGTGTGAGAGAGAGAGAGAGAGAGAGAGAGAGAGAGAGAGAGAGAGAGAGAGAGAGAGAGAGAGAGAGAGAGAGAGAGAGAGAGAGAGAGAGAGAGAGAGAGAGAGAGAGAGATCACTGGACCTACAGCTTGTCCTTGGTATTTCTTGAAAACTACTGTGCCAATCAGCCTAATTTTCTGTGCACATTCATGACTGCATTCTAAAGGATCTCTGTGATTCTGAATTCTTGAATGATTATGTTTTTATGTTTTTATGGCAACAGGAATTATGTTTCCAAGTCAACCCAATTGTTGTGAATTTGATATCTCAAGAACGCCTTGAGGGAATAGCTTCAAACTTGGTATGATCGTCCACTTAGACTTGAGGATGAAATGATTAGATTCCTGATTTGGTAGACAAAGGAGAACTTTCATTTTGCCAAAAAATATACTTAAATATACCTTTTATTAAACTGCAGTTGAAGTTAGAGGTCAATATAGTAGTAAGTACCATATTAAATTCCTTCAAAATCTTCTCTACATACATTATATGAGTCTGGACATACATGAATATTAACTTAACTTGACTGGTTTGTGGAGGAATACAACTGTGAGGTAGTATATTTATTATTTGACAGCTCTATTTTATACGACCATTGATAGCTGACTTATCACTCTTCTTAACCGGCTGCTCGGTGCCACAACAGCAAGGGAAAACGCAGGTTAGGGTCATGTTAATGTGGGCGGAACAAATCCCGCTGGTTGCATTGCAGTAAGTGCTTCACCATCACCATCTGGCAGGGATCTGCACACTACTGACCTCTTCTGGCTATGTATGTAATGTTAATGCTGTCACTTTATTGTTTACTATATGTAGCTTAAGTTCAAATATTGTTTATATGTGCATTTTATTTAGGAAGAGTAGTTGTTGCCTTGACAACAATTAATTAGGACCCTTTCTAAACAATAAACAATCTTAAGACATCACAGATGACTCTAGAAAACCGGGAGGGACATTCTTAACTACATCTCGTTACAAACATGTACTGATCAGTGGGAGGATTTGGCAGAAGCCCCAATTCTCCAGTGTATTGGGTGTCCACACACACACACCTCACACACATGCACAGATGTACCTGAATGGTGGAGGAAGAAAAGAAACCGAGTGCAATTTGACTGCTCACTGAAGGGCCGAAGGCAGATGAGTGTTGACAGGCAGCTGCCTTCAGCTCCACAGAGCACAAGCAGCCAGGTGGAAATTCACCAATACAAAGTTATTCAATTTAGAAGCATTTTTACTCACTGAAAAACACCCTTCTTTTGTTGCAGTAAATTGTTCAGTCTTAAGTGCTGTCCATTAGGCTCGTTGAGGTGGGCGATATCACTGCTGCCATATGGTGCACGAGCCTACACCGGCATAATTTTCTCTGCAACGTCCCTATCATCATTTTAATCATTTTCTGAGAAATCCAGTGAACCTCAGTAAGAACATTCAGCTACACAGTGGATGTACAGTACTGTTGCCGTCACATGGACAAAGAACTGTGATTTTAGATAAAATTATACCAATTGTGTTGAGTCTTCATTCACCTACTCGGTTCTGACAAGAATTATGAATTGTATGAGAGAAATCAATTTTTTTTTAAGGCTGTATTTTATTTTTATTGGACTTTCAGTGTCTAAAGAACTTCAAGTATGTTATTAAATCTTAAGAAGGTATTTTCTGACAGTGTTTTCCATTTATTTTACGAGCTTGGGGTCACTTTGGGAATCAGGAATCTTATCATAACAGAGGAGTCTACATGCCTCCGTGACCTTGGAAGTTTTGTTACTGGGGTCAGCGGCTACTGTTTGTGTCTCCCATGTCAAACTGGACTGAGGCAAGAGGTCAGATGAAAAATGATTCAAAGTCTCTAAAAAGAGGACAGATGAGGGACAGCAGGGTCTCCCTTCTGAAGCCCGGCCTGATGGAGACGGCCAGACTTGGACCCACAGTGCTTGGCCTCGGTACACAACATAGATCAGGCTTTCTACCGACGGGGAGAGAAACGTCAGGGAGCCGGAGCTCGTGAGGGAAGCTGATCAGTGGCAGCGATGAGGACAGACTTGAGCTTACCTCTGTGAACAGTGCTGGCTCTGCGATAAATCTCCACTGCTTGGGCTGGACTCTCTTTCTGTGGTTAGTTGTGACAGGGTCAGCTGGGGATACTCCAAAGTCCCCGGCTGTAAATCCTAAGTAAAAATAAACACAACCAAAAGTTACTATAAAGCAGCTGTAATTGCTGTTTTCATAACTGTAACAAATCAAACAATGCGAAATGGGACGTTTGTACTGATGAGACCTGCAGAGAACTGCAGTTCCTGTCATCTTTATGGAGCTTTGTAGTGTCTTTCAGCTCATCTAAACAACCAGCAGTAGGTAGGGGTCCATCAATACAGCAAAAAGTGAGTATTGAAACCATTTCAAATATTCAGAATCGATATGTACTGAAAAATCAATATTAATGACAAAACTAGCACTGTACAACACTTGAGCTCGAGCTGTGAAGCTTGTGAAGCCAGTGAATCATGTCATCATCATCATTTTTCTGTATCTGTTCAAACAAAATTATCTACATCTGTATTTGAATAGAAGTTGATTTAATATTGGCATTATGAAATTATGAAATGTATTTCCACAACTTAATAGTGTACTTTTCATTTCTCTCTCTTTTTATTTTAATTTTTGACTAAACTAAGTTTTACGAGATGAACCTCACCACCAGCCCTTTAACTGGAGTACAATAAACAATCAGACACTGAGAAAAATGTTTTAGAAATAGAAAGATTCTCTTTTGCATTGAAAATAGAAATTCTTTACAGTAAAGATATAAAGATATCCTTCAGTTGCGGAAAAAAAAATTAAATTTCACTAATGCTGCACTCCTGTTTCTCTATTTATTATTGTAAGTCAGTTCACAGTTCTAGAAAAACTGACATGTATATTAATATTATAATATATTATAATGATATCATAATATCAAAATAAACTACTTGTGTAGAGAAATAAAAGTAAAAAGTAGTTAGGAAATATCTGTTTCCATCACATTATTTGTGCGTTCTAGAACAATGTTTTTGGAATCAGCTGCATCCCTAATAAATAGGCAACAGTTTGCTAACAAGTTCAACATATCAACTATAAAAAGTGATGTCAGGGTAATGTTGCCCCCAAGTGGCAAAAAAACAAAAAACAAACAAACAAACAAAAAACAGTTACTGCAGGTTTAATATACGAAATGACTGACTTAGACTGAGACTGGGATCCAGTGGGCCTCATGCTTGTCTTGGTTCAGTGTGTAATAAATCAAGTCTAAATACGCCCCTAATGGCACACAAACATCCATCAGACAGTGGCAGACAGATGTGCGGTGACACACTGAGTGTCTCACCAGGCTGATGAAGCAGACATGCATCTGTGGAGATCCAACAAAATTGAATTCCATGTGCATATTACCATTTTAAAGTAATGCTTCTCATAATTTTGTCATAATTAAAAGCACCATGTTCAGCTCTCTCTGCTTTGTCACTGCAATGATCTCCTTTAATACTGAATTTCAATTTCATGCAGCCTCAATTAGCTCTCTTCTGTAATAACTGACACACAATGGTTTGTGAACAGAGGCACTATTCACATTGTACATGCAGAGAAGCAGAAAGAGTGAGGGAACAAAGAAGACCGCATGTAATACAGTCTCGACTGTCCCTTGTGTATACGCGTGTTTACTTCTTCAATCTGTATGTTAGGATGGTTAATTATTACATAACACACCGCAAATAGGATCAATGTAATTAGCAATATCGGTGTGGACGGTTTTCTTTGATGTTAATGAAAAGAAACGTTTGAAGAAGAAGGGGAGACGCTCACCAGTAAAGCCTGGTTGCCATGGCAGGGCTGACGCAAAAACAGGACCATCCGCGCTCCCTCCTCACATAAACACGCACAGTTGTTGGCTATTTTAAGCACCACAAGACTGTAATTTGAGCGCTCCATTTTTGACCATTGTAACTCAGGGTGCAGATGAGGGGGGAAAGGAGAGAGGAATCGGAGGCTGACAGGGGTGGAGGATAGGGTTGGAGTGAGAGTCTACCAGGTGGTGGTATAATGGGAACACAGCCCCAAGTGCCAGGAGGTAGGGTCAGAGGGGCCACTTGTTATCCCGCCCACCTTTGCCCCTTTAACACTCTTTCATCTGCTTCAACAGAGAAAGTTCACATGTAGACAGGCGTCTTGTTGAATTGCCTGTCGAACTCATTCTGAAAAGCATTTTCACAGCATGAGGGAAAGTTTTGTGTCTGTCGTACGTCGATAGAAAACAACTCGAATTGTTACGCTTCTTTCAGATTCTGGACAATTGCGCAAAATTGTTCACAACGTCTGTTGGTATTTTCATGTGGCTGAGCACACTGGGGAACCTTCTGCCTGCGCATGTGACATGAATAAATGGCTTTAGTGACTCATTCAAGTGTACTATACTGTAGTCGTACGCTGTACCCGTACTGACAGGAGAGCAGCGGCACTGGACAAATGCCACTTTGGATTCCTTGTGAGATGAGTGGGCGGCAGTCAGATCTATTCTAGGACCTGGATGGGTTTGCTTTTCAGACATCAATTAGCCTGGAAATAGCAGCAAGTCAGAGAGATTATTACCAGGATGAATCAGAGGGAGGCAGACACCTGCGCCGCACTGTTGATAATAGAAGATCTCAGGCAGCTGTCACGAACATTTGAGTAAAGTCAGAGGAGCTCTCATGTGACTTCATCTGCGAGTTTGTGTGAACCAATCATTTTATTCCTCGTATTGTCTTCTTCTTATCATTACTACTTCTATACCAGCTATTATCTTTCTGGAATCTTTATGGAACAGCAGCATTTAAGTAGTTACTAATAAAATCTTACTTTGACATGGAAATGATCCTTTCTCTAAGCAAAGTCAACACTTGACTTAAAGGGATAGTTCACCCAAAAATGAAAGTCCAAACCTGTGATGAAGTTTTATGAACAAAGTGATCGGAATTATCAATTGCCCATTTATGCTTTTGGTCACGGCAAGTCAAACCATGTTATATTGATTTCTATTTCCATTACCAGTAATAACACGCTGAGCCCCTGCTTACCCTGAAACAAGTGCATTTAGAGACTCAGCTCATGTCTTTGCCAGAGATCAGAGAGAAATATGCTAAATCCTCTGTGTGTACAGCTCTCAGTGATTTTGTAGCTTCTAACTGAATCTCTCAGGTTTGGAGTTTAGTTTCTTTTCTCAGTTGCGGTTTGTTCTTTAAAGTATCTGCTATAGTTTATTGTTTGCCTTTGCCGGATAGTCATTTTAAGTTATTGCTGCTGAAAACCCAACATTTCCTGAATTCGCTGCTTCAAAGCTTTTAAATAACAAAATAATGACAATCTTTCATTATGAAGAATTTATTGGAAATTACATATGTTTATCTGCCCTTTTATAGTCTCTTGACTCAAGATTATCAAGTCATCAGCAAAAGTACACACCCCTAATAGAGATGCAAATCCCTGCCATGCTGGACTGATGTGCCAAGTCAGATCGAGTCAAGCCAAGTCAGCACATGTGTATGTGTAAGTTTCTGAGCTCAGCGCCACATTTTTCAAAACAGGGCTAACTCCTTTAGGGCTGCACCTAACGGTTGTTTTCATGATCGATTTATCGGCCAATTATTTTCTTGATGAAATGTTTTGTCAATGAAACATTAGAAAACAGTGAAAAATGGCCATCAAAAATATCCAAGAGCACAAGTTCACAATATTAAATTTCTTCTCAGTCAGAAACCTACAAATATTCAATTTACTATGATGTACAGCCCAGAAAAGCAGTGAATTATCACACTTGAAAAGCTGCAACTAATTAAACCAATCAAATATTTGGCTGTTTTCCTTGAAAAATTAGTTGAACTGTTAACTGATTATCAAAATAGTAGCTGATGAAACATGCCTTGGGTTGCAGAACAGGCAGTGTGTTTTCTGCACTTACACTTTTTTAAGGAGCATTGATAATTTCGGTGACTCTCTTAACACTTTCAGGATCAGATCATAATGCAGGTCCAGTTCATATCTGACAGGTGATTTTAATTTTGTGCACCTCATTTAAATCAATGAGGGTAGACTAATTAGAAACACCTCTCTGTACAATGCAATACAATTAAGCAGCATGATTACAAAGTAATCATTAAGTTGAGTCAACTTCTCTCTAAACAGTTTCAACACAAGCTCATCATTATAACCTTTGTTAAGGCAGGATTCATTACAGGACTTTTGCATCACACTACATAACACACTGGCCACTGAGTGTATTTTGGCTATATACTGTTGGGCCTTTCAACATCAATTCCTGTAATGGGTAAAAACTCTTCCTGCTCATGACTTTTAATCACAAATGGCTCAGCTCCAGGAGAGATTAGCAACTAATCAACATCTTACAGCAGACAGACAGCCTGGCTCGGTTCTCACAGTCAGCGGGAGCAGAATTCACATTTGGTGTGGACACACTGCCTCTCCTGGCGCTACTTCAGGACTCCCATCCATCACCATGATCCCACTGCTCCAACAACAACTATATATTTCTCAAGTTATCATTTTCATTTGTGAATTGTATGGAGAAATACAAGAGAAGACATCTAATAAGTTGTACTGTGACTACACTGAACTCGGAACAGATCTGTTGTAAATGTAGCTGTCACGTCAACTTGTAGTCCTTATTATAAAGACGAGTATGCAGCGTGTCGGCTTTGGAAGGTGTGTTATCTACTGCTCTGAAATGAAAACAGTCAAAAATAATAGCACTGGCTGAGTCATTGACGTCACTGCCCTGACAGAGAGTCTAGGCTTAGGTCAGACTGCAGGCAAATCAGATTTGTTTCTCAAATCAGATTTTTAAGGCAGACCGTCTGCATTGTTATTTACAAATGATCAGAATGGATTTGTGTGTCCAGACATCACCAACCTGTCTGCATGGGTTGCTGTCAGGGTTGAGTGACATGCAAAAATATATATATTTATACTGTGTATTTTGACAGATATTGCAGTGGGGATACGAGTCATGATTTTAGTGGGCATGGTCATTTTTGCAACGTAATTTTTACTGAAAAAATCTGAAAAAGATGATGATGTGATTTTTACAAAAGCTTATTGTATTCACTGCTCAGTTTTCCTGAATTTATGAGATAACTGTTCATGTGAAGAAAAGCTGATTGTGTGTTTGTCTAAATTCAGGATCATTGTTCATGTTAAAAGAAATTTCTGTTTTTCTGAATTCATGAAATAATTTTTCATGTTCTCAGCTCAGCTCTCATAAATCTCACAAAATAAATTAAATCATATCTAATAAAGTCAGAAAAACAGAGATGATACGTTTTTGTGCATGACATTATCTCATTAATTCAGACAAACAGAGCAAGTCAAGTGAATGCAACAAGCTTCTGGAGATTTTTGCTGGAAGAATGCGATTTGTATGCCGGGGCATGTCTGTAGCTCAGTCGGTGGAGCCTACGCCCCACATACTGAGGCTCTGAGTCGTCTGCAGCCACCATGGGTTCGACTCCTGCCTGCAGCCCCTTGCTGCACATCATTTCCCCCTTTCCTGTCCTCACTCCAGCTGTCCTAACAAATTAGCGGTATATGGAGATTCATCATCTCACTCTCGTAACAAATGCGCTGTCACATCATGGTGCAGAAATCCTCCATCGCACCACACAAAGCTCAGTGAAGGCGGAGGCTGTTCGTAGACTGTTGTTCTCTGTACTTTCCTTCATAACACTCTGCAGGAGGCACAATGGATTCTGCTCAGCTGCTCAGATTCACTTCAGTCACTCAGGAATTGATGTTGTCGTGTGTCACGTTGCGAGTGACGCAAAAGTCATTGAAATACAAATTAAATGCATCTGTAGAAATTCGTGCAGAATTTAATTTTAAACCACCTCCTACTGTGGCTTGGATTGGATTGGCAAAGATCTTATTTCATGTGGTTTTTTGCTGTCCAGACTTTTTCAAAATTAGTCTGGATACAATCTGGATATACCAAAAACCTTATTTTGGCCGTCTGAAAGAGGCCTTAATCACCTCTTGAATCACCAGTATACTTGCAGAATACAATAATTTATAGGCATATTGTGACAATCTGAGTTTCATTCAAATATTTTAACAATACACATGGGATCACAAGGGTTTGAGTGTTCTGGGGCAATTTCACCCATTCTATGGATCAAACTGCAAATCATCATTAGTTTGAAAATGGCTGCCATTCAGAAAGAGGAAGAAAAGGAAGGAGAGAGAAAAAGAAGGGAAGGTTTAGTGGGAGTTCAAAGGCAAGAGGAAATATGAACCATCTGTGCAAGCCCTAATTTCTTGGTTGTAAAAAACATTTTTTGTATATTTTTATTTCTAATAACTGGGCAGTGTGCCTTGTGGCTGTTTTCAGGCACAGACTTCAGAGTCTACAGGCAAACAAACAGAGAAGCAATTAGCCAATGGTAAAACATACAATGCAGAACACTTATACTGTTCAGAAATGCATTTGTTTCAGAGAGGTCGCATATAGTTTATAGCTGCTCGACGTCCCTGGCAGTAAAAATCTGCATCTTCAAACACAAGTGGCAGGAAAAAAAAACAAAAAAAAAAACCCTTCATTCAAGTATCAATGATTTTTTTCCACCATTGTTTCTTTTACATCTCTGAGAGTTCTTATGATAAAACTGTTCTGTCTCTCCGTCAGAAATTGAGCATGTTTCCATGGCAACCACACTGCCGTTAGCCAGCTGTCCAAAGTGAGATAACGTAGCAGGCAGCAGAGTTGAGAGGGAGTTCTATAAATTCCCCTTGTGATCCCATAGATTAGGAAAGCTGTTGTGTCAGGACTGATGAAGGTGTGTGTTTACCTCCACACTGCCTCACATTAGCTGAAGTTATCTGATTACGTGCGGTTTTGACTGTTTACACAGAGCTGCACGACGGACTGACCAACATGCTCACGTGGAAGCATATTATAGTAGAGTATGCTTCAGGAAGAAACATGTAACAACTGCAAAAAAAAATTGAATTCCAAAAATACAGTCCAAATAATGAGCTGGAGCCACAGACTGTATCAGACTGTAAATTAGGTTGAAATCCTATTTTGTGTACAGTCTGTGGTAGACACGAGTTGTTTCCCCTCCTCCCCAGAGTCAAGGAAGGTCAGGCAGGCTGCAGGAGGGCAAGACAAGTGCAATATTATAATTTGACAATAACAAGCAATGACGACTCCTCGACTGTAAGCTGCTGGCTCAAATTCGCTTGAGACCCCTGATAGTTTGTTATCCCATGAGAGAACCACTTCAACATTCAAGTACCGCAAGAAAACACAATATTTTTGATTTTTTTTTTGTTCCCATTGCTAATATACTGTATTCCCACCACATTTAACAGAAAAATAATGTTTATATACATGTTTATATACATGAGTTAGCTGTGCACTGGATACAAACTCTGCAACTCTTCTGTAACTTTGAATTGGTCATTAATACTCCTACTAAAAATGGCTAGCTAAGTATTGTTGGTTTCATCAAATGCAACAGAGAATTGCAGCAAAAACTAAATGTCACTGGACAACTTGTGTTTGCTGATATAATATCGTTGAATAAGCTCTTCTTTTCTGGACATTGAATAACAACAAATTGCAATACACAATCCTTCAGAAAATAATGTGTTTTTATTTCAATTGTATTCAATTAAAGGATAGTTTAAAATAATGTGAAACAACTATAATGAATAATTATGTTTTTGACATCATGTTGTGGGTCATAGGGAGGAGGAGAGAGGGCCAGAAATGGCCCCCTCGCCAACAGTTTGAGACCCCTGTTGCAGCATTATCAGGGAAAAATAGTGTGTATCCTCTAGAGACATCAATAGTGAGTTTACTGTCTTAACAATCAAAAGAACAGATGGACATGTTAATGTTAATGTAACAATATACAAAATATATGTTTTGCTGCTTACCTCAGTTTTTGGGTTTTTGGCTCGTTATGACTTTGGTGCATCTAAATCTTGTTGGAGGGTTTTTCAGCTCTAGTTCCTCATTTTATCGTATGAGCTAAACATCCAGGAGTAAACCTGACTAGGATGGTTTATATAACAGACAATAACTGTCCCACTGCCAAAATTGTCCACGAGAAAATTTCACTTATTAGAATTTATTTAGACCTAATTTTATTGTTTAAAGCAACATTTGCTTGATCTTACTAGATCTTATCAAGAGAGGATTTCTAGACTGGGTTAGGTCTATTACTGGCATGCTATATCTTACAAAACACATTTCATCTAAATAAAGTGATGTTTTTGTATTTATTCATGCAGTTTTGTATGCACTGAGTGCACTCACACAGAGCTTTCAAATTTTGATGCATTACACAACTTATAATTCATTAGTACTCCTTAACATAATTGTTCCCACGAGTTTCCCGTGTATTTAACACCCTCCCTGACAAAGTACGCCTGTATTGTGCCAGTGTATGCCCTATGGCATGAATGCATCAGTTAGGCCACCATCTGGCAGCTTGTGCAATATTTGTCCTGCTGTGCTCTGCAAGTGCCCCTGCCGAAATGGCAGCATTGGTAATGTAGAAACAGCTTGTCTGAGACATACAAGCCTTATTTACATGCCTGTCCCTAAAGGCAGAAGCCGGCTGGCAGGCTTAGTTGAAATTTATAATTTTGCATGGTGGAGTTAATGTAGCACACATAAAATAAAATACACAAGCCAAACACAGAATATTGGTGAATGTATATCATGAGCACAAATATACATTCACATATACAAATGTGAAGTACAGAATATAACTGAGCAAAAAGAGCAAGAAGACTGAAAAGTGTGCATCCCTCTACTCTTATCCTCCCAGAGTCTAATAAGTTACCATGACAACCAGAGGAGAGGATTGCCCTTGTTGCGCTTGAGCTCCCTTTTGTTGGAAAGGTTTCCCTTTTTTTCTCTCGTGGTCTGCCATAATCACCTCAAGATAATGATACATAATATTTATGGAAAGAATATATTTCCCATGAGAATGTATTATAAACCAAACCAGAAAGGACAACTGAGAGACGCCAAGATCAATTTTCAAAATCATCCACACTGAGTCAGCATTCGCTCCCGAAAAGCTGCTGCAACATCAGAAAAGCAGGATAGTTTTTTGATGAAACTGTTGTTTCATTGTTTTTTAGAAAACACAATAAATACAGACATGCCCTTCTCCAATTCAACACAACAATACAAGAGCTTTATTTTTCCATTCTCAAACGCTGTTCTTAGGGACTGCGGTTTGGGATATTTTTGTGTTTTGTTGCCAGCCTGATGTGCAAACACATCACAGTCACATCACGATTGAAACTGAATATTAAAATAAAAAAGTGATTTTTTTTTATTATTATCTGCAGCAGCAGTGAAGAAACACTCATTGAACCACTCATAGCATTCCTGTAATCAACACTCCTGCACCTGTTGAAGAGGATTAGCATTTGAGCCCACTTTCACGTCTATAATCCCCCTTTAATATGCACTTCATGTAATAATGAGCTGCTTGACTTCTCTGATAGCACGGCTTGAATCTGATTCAAAGCCACCCCGTGGCTTTTAGTGCTCCTTCTCTGCCTCAGCAACTAAACTTTGTTCCGCTATTTTGTATATAACCTCCCCATCACCACCACCACCCCTCCACCTCCTCTGTGTCTTTCACCGCCTGCCAAAGGAGCACATGTCTCATATGGAGAATCAGCGACTCATCTCCTGGCGCACAGATCTGAGTAGGCTTCAACTGATGACTGACGGGAGCACAGGGCATCATTTACCACACACACGCTCAACGGTGAAAAACAAATGAATTAGGCCACATCCTCCTGTTTCCAAATCACTGGTGGTACACACTGAACGATCCTTTATTAGTATCTAAAGGACCAGTATGTGAGATTTAGTAGCATCTAGTGGTGAGGTTTGCAACTCACCTTACCCTCCCCTTCCAAGTGTGCATGAGAACCTACAATCAGCCCTCTGAACCACTACAGCCAGTGTTTGGTTTGTCTGTGGTTTGCTTAACAATGAAGAAAACAAATCCCATGATCCCATGCTACTTCACAATGTCACCGAAGTCTGTCTGTAGTTATGGTTTTGATTGAGAGACGCCTGGTGGCATAAATTACATTATGAGCATTTAACCTGACCAGCATGGTTTATCTAACGGACAACAATTGTCCCACTGCCAAAGCTGTACTTTTCATCTATTTCTCTCCGTCTCTTTTTTTATTTTCAACTAAACACGCCAAAGCTTTATGAACTGTCTGAAACCTCGCTTTTAACTGGGGGATTTTGAAAAACCAGCAACTGAAAAAAAAAAGTTTTATAAATTGAATGATTGTTTTACACTAGAAATAGAAATGCTACAGTAAATTTATACAAGTATATACAAATATCCTTCAGTTGAAGCGAGTAATCATTAAAACAGTGATTGATTAAGGTAGATGTGACCTTTTTTAATGATGTAATCATTGAGCTGACTTCTTCTGAATAATAATGAGCAACCTCAGATGTTAGAAGCAACTGTTGTATCACTTTATTTGTGCTTTCCCAGATAATGTATTTGAATCTGGGTGCATCCCTAATATAGAAGCAAAGAAAGTCACAAGCTGAACCAAATGGCCTGGTAGCACTGTTTCACACCTACATGTAAGAAACAACAGCAGTGTCATTTTCACACTAATACAGTTCAACAGCATGAATACCTGCACTTAAAACAGACTGCAAGTTTGAATAGCCATATCGCTTTGTCATAAAATGGGATTTTAATGAATCAGGCCCCTAATTTTCTCATTAAATGACCCGTGTCAATTAACTGAAATAACAAGCAGAAGAACAAGCGTGTATTACATCAAGCACTCAGTTAATTTTCACATGTACCTACAGATGTACGACGTTCAAGGATAGCTGGGGAGGCTGAGATGTTTTCATTTTCTCTCTCATTCTCAGTGAATCCCAAGACCGCCTTATCTGCCTTTGTTATGGTGTTCTTTGTTTAATTATGAACCGCTGATTAAAATTCCACTCATTATGTGTAGCCTGCATCACAACACTGAAGCACACAAACACACACACACACACACCGGCAACAATGCAGATGCCGACATTTCAATATTGATTCCCAGCTTTAGCACCGAGGATTGTTGGTACAGGAGAGCAGGGATTATTCATCAAGGTGAGCTGGTGATAAATGGGAGTGACAAATATTGTGACGCAAGTGTTAAAGGTCACGAGTGACACTGGGCATACAGTGCACCTCTCCAGCTAGGAGAGTGAGCCATGTCATTATCTCCTCTTCCAGCTCAAAGGAGGGACCAGCAGGGCAACGGCCAGCTAAATGTCACATCTGCCCTCCCGATGCATGCCGACGGAGTGCGCTGACAGCCCTGTGACGCCACAGGCTGCCGCTGCTTTGCCAGACCATTATAAAGTAGCCATCTCAGAACTGGCACACAATAGCTGCTGTCATAATGTCACCAGAGTGCCTCGCATCCAGCAGACAATGGGCACCAGCACCGTTGGATCGGATAGGAGTGTGTGACCAAGCGTGTTTGGACACACACCATTTATTTATTTTTTCTGAATTACAGGAGACTTGAAAGAAATCAGAGGGGGGGAAAGGCGATAAAAAAAAAGTGACAGTTATTGAGGGATTATGCGTCATCATTGACATTTGTGGAACAGTTTTATCGAGCTGTATTCATTATCTGGTGAATTACTCCCTTTTTAGCACCTAATCAGCCTGCCGCGGATTAGCTTCAGCTCATGTAAAATTTATTTCATGCTTCAGCTTCCATGGAAGCGAGGCATGAAGAACCGTTCAGACTGAATGTGTCAGAGGCATGCAAATAAATGACACTTGGGATAGCTTGAATGCTAGGCGGGAGTATCATTAAGAATAACAAGCAAATGTTTAGAAACAGTACAGTACAGTATGGCGCACTGTTTCACCAAGTGCTCTTGATGCACTTCAGAAATCTGCAAAAATACTGGAGTGAAAAACATTTCAGAGGTTGTCAAAGCAGTGCATTCCTTCAGTATCTGATATTCTTTTCTGTTTCATGTTACTCAGACAAGTTGCACTGTGACTGACCTTTAACTGGTGAGAGAATTAAACCATCCACCGGGCCTATTTATATGCAGAACAGCACATTATTAATATGTTAATACCTGCCAATTCTTCCCTGCTTCGCATTTAAAAGAAAAGAATAGCTTGACCTTTGGTGACAACCTGCCAACAAAGTCAAGCTGGCCTAATTTAGAAAAGTTGTTTAATTTCAATTGCCCTTTTGATCCCGGGGAGCACCAAGAGCCCAGCGTAATACTCTGATGTGTAAACCTGTGGTGTGAAATTACTGTGACCTATAATACCCCAACAACAGGATGTGGGGGTAAGCAAAAAAGTGTACTGGCTATCCATATAATCTTCAGCTGTCTGCGTAAAACTGTTGTGGTGTTGTGGTATTATTGCATAGACCACTGTCAAACTGGCAACACTGCAATGGATAATAAATAATACAATGTAAGGATGTTTCAAGCACTTTCAAGACGTCTAAACCATAATTCCACCATCACATCTAAATTGTTACCATAAATGCAAATATACCCGCAGCAGTCAATGTAGAGCAGTGTTTCTCTAACTTTTTACACCAAGTGCCACCTCAGAAAATATTCTCCAAGTACCACCTTACTGTTTTTCTGCTGTGGACACTTCACTGATGCTTCTTAAGTAGCCATAGCACTTGTGCTTGGTTTACTGCCATCCACTTCATTTTTCCATTTCCTGATCTACCCTTCTCTTAATAATAGTTCCCAGTTTGAGTCATGACTGCAGTGTTTTTTAACCATTTGTCTTCATTCTCTTTATTTTACCTCTGCTCTCTATCCTGCCATGACATTTTAGCTTGTAACTAAAGGATGGCACAGGCACGCTACATGTAGGATGGTGACTTTTGCGGGGATCTCAAATTTTATGTATTTTCATTCAAAAAATTTGTAGTTTTTGCAAGTATTATATCTTCTTAAAATAATTTATTTCATTCTTAAAAAATATTTCTGACATTCCACTTGTGTTGTTTGGTGTTTTAAATTAGCAATCTAGTGGTCAGTATTTGATATTATAGGTATGTGAATCTAGTACTGAATCCACCTGTCGAATCTAAATTAATCAGAAACCCTATTTGAGTAAGGGTCAATTATTTTGGCTTAGCTATCAACATTTGCTACTCATTTGGTTGTATTTAACTACAAAAACAGACAGTGCATTTGCTCATGTTTTTTTTTTCCTCAGACACAGAATGAGGCTGAGTTCATCCATTTTTTTTTGCAGAGATTAGATAAACCAGGCGACAACAAACAGCCGTTACAAAAAAGTATGTTAATTAGCTTCAGCTGATATAATCTAACAATAATGTTTGTCATTTTAACTGGTCAAAGTGACGCTCAGTGCCTGCTGAAAAATAGAAGCTTGATAAATGTTTTCATTGCTCGTTGCTTATAAAAAAAACAACAAGAGATAAAAAATAAGATATGTGTTCAGGTCAGAGCTTCAGTGAATGCAGGAGCTTTAGAACAAAATATACATCCATGATAATAATACAATTCATACATGTGGCTGAAAATTTTCCTAGATCCAAATATAGCAGCCATTATGCAGTACAGTATATGTTATGGCGGGTGTATATCATCCAACGCATGAAATCTCAAGAGTGAATGGTTTTATGTAGTCCTCGTTTTAACTGCTTGATCAATATATGTGGCTATGAAGGGGGAAATCCTTCCTGCAGAATATATTACAGCTGTCTTTAGACCACTGGACAATGTCATCAAACGTGCCAGCTGCTTTCACAAGACTTTCTCACAGAAGAGCAGGATTTGGTTCCCATGTGAGACCAATAGTCCGTGGTGACTGTTTCAAGGAAGTAGTTATTTTAACCCAAACCACAATCTTTTCCTAATCCTTACCAAGTAGTTTTGATGCCTAAACCTACCCAAGAACTTAATTCTGAAACTGTAGCCAAACATTGCATATTCATTATTGTTAACTTGACCATAAAATGAGAATGATATTAGGCAAGTGGTGCCCTGTGTCACAAAAAAACATGGAAAGTTTGTGTCCATGTACATGAATTTAACTGGTTAAATATCCGACCTATTTCACAAACTACTGTGAGACTGACACTAAACAAAGCTGAGATCTGAGCAGCCATTTAAAGGTCTGAAACCAGGTCAAGAATTATTCTTTAGACATTAGAGAATTTTTTCGAATCATACTGTATAATGGTGCAATCACAAAAAAAGCCTAGATATAAAACTCTATATAAGCTTGATAATATTTCAGGGGATCCCTAAAACAAGCACACAGAAGTGTAGGATAAATTTGAGATCAGAGCAGATTTTTTTCTATGTAGGGTTAAAGTGACCTGTTTTTGCAAAGAAATTCACTGTATTATTAAAAGTAAACTTTACCGCTGTACATTCCTGTCTGCAAAGAGCTGCTCAGGTCATGATCACCTGACTGTAATCTCTTCTTTCGGGCTACACGGCTCAATAAAGTGAATCCAAGCTGATTTGGTTAAATTGCAGATCCCGAAGCTCCAGCTTGAGCTTCGTGATTTAGACGTTAGCAGCACAGAAGGCCGGTCGTCCTGGAAAGAGTCGATGCCTGTAGATGATTTGAATGACTCAAAGGTCAACTTCAACACTCTGAGTACATTCACTCCAGAAGGCGAGCTATGACTCACGCTCAGGGGGTTCAATTTAATGGATCAAATTCAGGTGGCTATAGTAACGAAGAGTGAGGAAAATTTCATTGAATGTTACCTTCACTTGATATTGGCCGGGCCGTGTGTGAACCAGAAACTTTTAATGATGCTGTATCTGCACGCCATCCCTGTCTTTGTTTTTAAGACTCCTCTGCAAACCTGCTATGATCTTAAATCACATTTCTGGAAACACAAATGTTATTGAAATACCAGTTTATAAGCAAATTCATTAGAGTGTCTGAATAATACTGGACTGAGGCGCCTTTCACACCAGCCATGGCATGAAAAGAATGGAGGTTCAGGCCACTGAGAGTTCTCTGTTTGTGTCAAAGCACATAGTTACAGACAATTGTGTTTAGACAGAACAATAAACAGAGATAGTGTTGTCGTGCCAAACTAATAGACGGAGTTTGGTAAGGTGGCTGGCAAATGGAGCTCCATCTCTTCTCACTTTTAATGATCTCCCTTGTGAGCTTTGGCAGATATGGAGTTTGAACACCGTTCCAACGGCTGAGGCATTTTCATTACACCGCATTGTTTAATGTGCACACGCTGGTGTTAAGTTTAGACCAAACATACCCAGGGGTGAAACAAGTTTTCAGCCTCTTTAATTTAATACACGTTGACCTGGAGGGGCATTATGTAATGTACAGCCTTCTTCGACCTGCATCAACATCATCAGAACTTATTTCCTCCCACACGAGTCTCCAGCACAGCCTCCCTCCCATCTCTGTGTAGGTAGCCTATAATTAACATAAAAAAGTCCGATTTTTATAACAGAGACAAGTAATGCTTCTTCCAGGAACATTAAGATTAGATTTATCGTGGAAAAAAAAAATCTTTGTTGTGAGCTTACTGTGTTATAGGGGTGAGGTATTTTAGCTTTCATGGCTGAAGTGTGTTGTGGTAGCTCCTTCTAAAAATGAGTGTACTGAAATTCCCAGCAAGCTTTTGGTCCAAAAAACACATTCAGAATCAAAAATACATATTTTTCCTCTGGCCTGAAAAGCTATTTATTCATCTAGATTTTTCTGGAGTGAGTTGCTGAGTTTTGGAGATATTATCCATAGAAATGTCTGCCTTCCCTTCAATATAACAGGACTAAATGTCACTTGGCTCGTCAAAAGATCATAACCTGGTTACACAAGATAAACCACACACCTTACTGTTGTTCATGTAGGAACACGACTCCATTAGTTGGTAATTAAAAAAAACATTCTGGAAACAAAATTCAGCACAATTTATTAATCATTACTGAAAACACTGTCCAAAAAATACAGCGTGTATTTAAGTTCCATTTGAAACCATTAATCACATTCTTTAATAGCCACCATCATTATTTTTGATGGTTATGCTCCAATCTGGATGGGATCATTTTGCACCTCAGTACCACGAATTCATGCTCAGTCATTGCTGTGATGAGCTGCGTTATCTTTTCAGATCAAGCAGGATCACAGCGTCGGCGAGTAAACAATGTCATACTGGTTTGCAGAGTGTGGTTGGACTGCTAAATGTGGTTCCAGCTGAGTGTTTAATATGCCATCTTATTCTGTCACAGCCTACATACAACCAAACTGTCAAACCACGCTGGTTTTACATCATGTCATCTGTCCCACTTTCCACCTTACTGGTTTACAACATCTGGGACATCCGGCCATTAGCACAGGGAGTGTGGCTGCTGCATACCATCCAAGACTCAACAGTTTACCAGCATTGCACATTAATAAAATATTAACAATTAGTTAAACCAGCTAGTATTTATGGTGCCAAATAGCGAGGGTAACAGCATTTCATTGTTTAGTCAACCAATCATCCACATCCCTGAGTGAAATCAGCAAAAAGGATTGAAATGAAAAGAATATCTGGTATGGACTTTTGTCACTAATACTGCAATTGTGATTTAACTTGCAATTATTTCCCCTAAAATAAAAAAAGCCAGCTTCTGAATAAATATGCCTAGTTTTTGATTT
The DNA here is from genome assembly GCF_056507025.1 of Lutjanus erythropterus. Classification (NCBI taxonomy): domain Eukaryota; kingdom Metazoa; phylum Chordata; class Actinopteri; order Lutjaniformes; family Lutjanidae; genus Lutjanus; species Lutjanus erythropterus. The sequence continues at coordinate 29,987,967 of NC_139329.1, forward strand.
TAAAAAATTATACACTGACACTGTGATTTTAATATAAAATTATATAAAATTAGCCCTGATAAATAGTGAGCTTGAAGGCATTTTGTGTTTGCGACTGGAAGTTGTATCTTTTCTGTATTTCACTGCCCCTGTCAATCAATAAATCGAATCATTAGTAGGAGCCTCCGTGGTCAACTGAGATTGTGAGCATTCATTTTTTTTCCTTTATCAGTCAGTGCAAATTACAGTTACAGGATAAAACGGATAAAGGCTTTAAAAAATGCACAGGGAGAACATTTCACTGAGGAATTAAAGGGAATCAGAAATTTATTTTTATATTCGCTGGTGCACTTACTTAAAAATATCCTCAGGACCACATGCGCTTTTGGTTGAGTGATGTGAAGGTGAAAGGAGTAGATGGTAAACAAGTTTCAGCTCTTGTTATTTTATCTGCGTCATTGTATACAGAGCAATGTCACAATATGACAAGCTGTAAACTTCACAAACCGAGTGTCTAAATCCCCACAAACCACAAAACTAACTGTGATGGAACAAGAGAGGGTGACAGAAACACAGAGCAGCATGATGTGCTGTCAGCCACCTCATTCAGGCGCACCTGCGGCGCACACAGAGCAGGTGACGCTTGTTTGTTTGCTTGTTGTTGGTACTTGTTTTTGCCAGTGGCAGGCTGCTTTTCTGTTTGTGTCTGACAACACTTTGGAAATGATTACAACAGTGAGAGACATTATTTTAAAGATACGTCTTTTTTAACCAGAAAGAGCTGTTGCTAAACTCACCAGACTCCTTTTGAATCATTGTTCACTTCATTTAGTCTTCACAGAAACGTGCAGCGCAAGCTGGACAGCAGCCTCGAGAGAGAAGCTCTGCAGGTCAGTTGATTTTACAACTGAACTAAGAAGAAACTTGAAGAAAACGCACACTTTTCTTATTTCATTTCTCTGACTGTGAAAATCTGATATTTTCACATCACAGATGACGAAGAAAGGCATTACAACTCGAGCGTAACTGCTAAAACATGTAGGCTCATAAAGAAATTTAGTGTGGCACACTGCACTGTAAATAACAAAAAGGATGTATCATCGAATAATCGTATAGGATGGACAAATCTGATTTAGCTAAAGAAATTCTTAGTCGGGGACAGCCTTAACACAAATATTTAGCATGCTCATGTTTAACTGCCTTGCTAGAAGCGCAACAGGAACATTTCTGACAACCAGATTCAATTTGCTTTGCAGCGATTCCTGGCTGACAAAACAATTAGTGCAGCTGTGCCACAGAGATGTGCAGCATTTCTGCTGCCAGACGCTGGTCCAGACATGACACTGATGGAGCACGGAAAGATACACTGCCACTCCACAGGTTTAGCTCTGTCATTCACAAACAGGCCTCATTAGCTAGCCGACACTGTGTGTTTGCTCTGAAAAGCAGCCATTAAAAAGGATTTCTAAATGGTCAGATTATTATGTGAGCTTCGCTATCAGAAGTCATGCATGTTTGCAGTGAATGGGATCTCAGCACTAAATTAACTAATCAATGGCTACATTTTGACTCAGAGAAAAAGAACAGAAATGCTGTTACCGCCACACAGTTTTCTCTTCAATTGTCTAGGAAGAATTCTGTAAATATACTAATGATTCAAGATGCCAAAAAGCAGCGATACTATAAATCATTTACATCAATCTTGAATAATAAATCTGCATGCAGAGGAAAATGGGTAAACTGTAGTGTTTGCATAAAACAAAGCAAAGTCTCATTAATTTTCACACACAAACACTGACTATGAAGCAGGATAATGAACATGTTTAACAATCAACTAATGAATATTAGTCACAGTATAATGATGACAACCCATCAAAATGACCTGTTTGGTGCACAAAAGAAACAAAGCACATGGAGTAAAGCCTTGTTTTTTTACAGTTGCACGTGCACATATTATCACAGTAACTATGGCCACAAAATCAAACATAAATTCACTAAGTGCCAGGTTTGGTAATGACCTCACCATTCATTTTATTTGTTCTCCTCCAGCCCAAGAGGAGATGGTAATGCACTTCAAGATGTTTGGTAACTGCCAAAAATGTCAGACAAGCAATAAATTACAACAAAAACAACAGCGCAACAACAGTTTAGTCAGTGTTAGATAACAATCAAACATCAGACAAACACTTGAATTCATCATATTCATGAACTACACGCAAGACAAAAGTTTAATTGTCTTCACAGGCTCCAACGCTGCTCCTCCCTCACCTACACAGATGATTCAGGGTCTGAACTGATAAGGAAGCAGGTAAACACTACAGCAACTTGGTGCGCCTCCAACTTGATTACATGTATAGAAATCGCAGAAGCCAATCTTCTTTGTTGCTTTAATGAGCTAGAGAACAATGGCTAATTTCATTATAACCGTCATTCATTCATTCATTCATTCATTCATTCATTCATTCATATGACTGAAGCTGGCGAATCACAAGAGCAGAGCAGACAAATCATGGATGTATTAAGAAAAGCAGACAGTGAGTGACCTTTTTCCACAGACTGCTTATTTACATTAAGAAAAAAATGCACATTTGGTGGTGCCTGGTAGGTCAGTTGGTGGAGCGTTCGCCTCTGCAGCGGCTGTGGGCTCTTTGCTGCATGTCATTGCTCCACTCTTTCCCCCTTTCCTGTCATATCTTTAGCTGTCCTATAAATAAAGGCATAAAAGCCCCCCACAAAAACATTTTAAAAAGTTAAATAAAATACTCATCAAACAGCTGGTTCAAACTAAGATCCAGCTTCTCACTGGACAGCGATACTTGGGCTGACATGTGGGGTAGCCAGGTCCCTCCCTGACCCCACCACCCCCAGAAACATCCCTGTTTGAGAGAGGAACGCGCTTACACCTTTTCACAACATCTGGCTAGAACGCATCTGGATTTCAATGCTTCTTGGATGCTCCTTGCATGCATTAACATTTCGATTTTACTTAATCTGCCCATGACGCATGAAGTGACTAAGTGTAAATGGGGTCTTTGTCAGGGATGATTGTGAGGGCACTAATTTACATTTTAACATCCAGTCACAAAAATTAATCTGCTGCTTCACAGAGCAAAGCTTCAGCCACGAGGGACACTGTAAATCATGCTCATCAATGTGGGACTGACCCAAAACATCCCCAGTTATAATAATAATAATCATTGGAATTTAAATGCAGGTCTTTCAGAGACTGATGACACTGAAAACACACACGTCTTTAAATTACTCTGTGAGCACTAGCAGTGTCGTCCACAGGATGTTCTTAGAAAAACTCTGCCTGCTCAGTTGATTTCCCAAATGGCTTTAAGGGCAGACGTGGAGCGAATCTCCCCAGTGACAGAGGCTGCCATTTTAAATGGTATTTGTTGTCCTCCTCAAGACCCATTTAAGTTGTCAGCTCAAGAGCCTCTGGTGAAAGCACAAAAAGGAGGAAGGTGATGAAGTACAGAGACCAAAAGAGTGTTGAGGAGCTTCACTGGCTATTGTACTGCAGGATTTATGTCCTCTGAATTTGAATCTGAATTGCAGGAAAGAACAAAAGTGGGAGCTTTGGCCACCACCTTCTCTATTTAGACAGAAGGTCATTTTTAACCATCAGTATAAAATATATTTACTGGCTGCCTCATGAAATGCTGCTCGATTTTATTATTTACTTCCTTGAAGCCGCACCAATCAATATGTTATTATTATCACTGAAAACCACGGAGAATTATCACCCGACTGCAGTTCTTCTCATCTCTGCAGAGTGTTTTAGCTTCTTTCAGTTTTGTTTTGGTTTTATGGCACTGATTCAATGCGCATCTCTTTCTAACACCAGCAGGACACTATTTACAGCACAGAGGCTCTGATAAACACTACCTGCCCAGCACCAGTATGAAGGGCCGTCCTAAAGACTCTCTAGCCAGGTTTAGCAATGAAAGGTGTGTCCAGTCTCTGTTGAGCAAAGCATTCAGAGACTGACTTGTAAGTCTATTTAGCAACTAAAGAGCCAGATATTTATCTCTGGAGTTAGTTGAGACCAAAACAGAGGTCAAGATTAAAAAAAGAGAAAGATTTGAGTACCTTAGGTACCAGGCTGTAGATTCTGGAAACTGCAAGATGAACACGTAATGAGAAAAACGTTTGATTTTATTGTTGCTCATTTTTTAATTCTTTCATCTAATTTCATTTTTATTTTCTATTACCTTTTCCTTAAAAAAGTGTTTTAGTGCATGTTGCTATGTGGTATTTCAGCGTGTTGTTTCGAGTGACATTTGCACCCATGTTGATTGTCTCCGTCCGTGATGCTTATTTTGCACACCTGTACGCCACCGCTAATCACAACACAAGCTGCGTGTGCGTTTTTAAGCCTGCAGCCTGTTGCATTTTCATGAGACTGGTGAAGCATTGAGTGAAACATGTTGCTCTTGTCAGTGTTAATAAAAGACCGTTGATTATATTTTTGCGAGTGTGTGTGTTCTCTACCACAGTTTTCTCTGCAGAGCTTTAAGGGATATTGGACTTAGATTTGTCAGGTGGTCTAAATGAATTCCCCCATAAAATGTCAATGTTGTGTTCACAGTGTGTTGCTGCTTCCCTTAAGAGTGGAAAATGATGAGGCTCATGGTTTTCTGTGCTTTTCTCATTATCAACAATTCCCATGCAAGTATTTAAGTACTGTCTGTATTTCTCTGAAGCAAAAGTCTGATAATGGTTTATTCTTCTGTACTATAGTCCTCTAATTGCTGTCCAAAAATGACTACAGTAAAAACACATCAGTGAGACACACCCTGAGTTGGATAGTTACGAATTAAATGTAGTCGGGATTACATAATCAGATTGCATAAAGTACAATCAGCCAAGATCCCATTAACAAATATGTGTAATTAGATTATGATTAAATTATCATGGATTACTTCATTACATTTTCGGAAGTTGTTTTCAGAAACTGACTACATTTCAAAGTAATCTGATCCAAACTTTGCCACTTCTCCATTACCATGAACGCACAAACTGCAGTTGATTTTAAGTCAATCCCATTTACACCATCCTGTTGTCGCAGACACTCACTAAAGCACAACATGAGCATTAATCTGCACCTTAAAGTAATCCCCAATAACTGCCCTTTTAAGTCCTGTTTGGATAACTATACTGCCCCGCTGAGAGCCACAGACAGGGTAGGAAAGTTGGAAAGCAGAATGTAGAATAACACCTGCCTTATCCTTTGAATAAGCACAATTTGATAAGTTCTCTGAGAAATCTTAGACATGAGCTCAAGTTGATACAGAAGAGCCTTTGTGCCGTTTAAAGTCCTTGTGCGTGTCAGCTGCCACTCCACACTCTGATGCCACTGTTCCTCTCTAGCCAGTCAGAGGGGATTAGCGAGTCCGTCAAATGCCTTTGATCAACAAACAGGCTTGAAGGGGACAAGACACTGCACTTTCCCGCAGCTAATTATCTTGAGTGAGCTACCAGGACAATGACAAACCCAGTGCCAAAGCAGTCAGCTCTCTACTACATGCTTATCATTTGCTGTCACAGATAACATACCATTACAAGGTCACAGCACTGAGTCGCTGCATTGTGCTTGGTTGTAAATGCTGACCTTTGAATAAGAAGGCTACCGTTGACATTTTGGTCTAAAGTAAGTCGCTTTTTTATAATAGATGTAACCTTTAACATTTTTTTAAGAAGATAAAAAGTAAAACTTTTTGTCGCAGACACATTACCGCTAAATATCTACTATTCAAAAATCAGTTCAATTAGACTATTAGCAAAAGCTTAAGATCATATTCTAAGCCTTAAAAAGCAGCAATCTCTTCATGGTTACACCTGCTAAAAGTCCTTAAACCTGCACAGTATGTGGCCATGAAATTCCAAGAGCATTTAAGAGAACATCTATTACCACAGGGCAGCAGGAGACTGTTCCTATTAAGCTGCTTTGGGATTTTTTCTTAAATAAAAATAGGCACTTCTATAAGCTGAGTATTGCTGATAGGTTTAGAAAGTTGTTCTGATTTCATCCTTAAAGGAAAATGGCCAGAGGGGAAATTTACAGCCCCTCCAGGGAGTCAACCTCATGTCCACGTACATTAATGTTACTTTTCTTAGAGTAGCAAAGTCAGAACACAACAAATGTGGTTTATTGTTGCAGAAAAAGATACAACACAAAAATAAATAGAGGGTCTGAAGTGAAGCAGGGTTAAACCAAGCTCAGAAAAGCTTTGCTGAGCTGGTGACTGTCTGCTTAATGTGCCTAATGTGGTAACCATGGACATATCCTCCAGCTGGGAGACAAAAAGGACGGAGGCTGACCTTTAGCCCCTGCATGCACGACATCATTACTGCAGACTGAAGAGTCCTGCCCACAGGCGCAGACATGGACATGTCAGTTTGCATGTGTGCATGTGTTTGTAGGAAACAAAAAAAAACTCCCTGTACAAGAGACAATGCAGACTTTCCATCATTATCCATCATCACTCACAGAGGAGACAGTAGAGTTAATGTGTTCTGAAACAACGCCTCCATCTTGTTTTGACCGGGTAACTGCTTCAACCAACCACAACAAATGTTGCCCCCAGAAAACGTCTGAGTGACTAGGACTCATTATCAGATGCAGGTCATGTGCAGCTGAGTTAATGAAGAGGTTTTTTAAATTAGGTACAGTCTCTAATGAAGGGATAAAATATTTTTGACTTTTACCGAGCTGGAATCACTAAACTTGCTGATTATTCTTGGTTGTCTTTACGCACAGCAGCTAAATATTAATTTCAGAAATGCTAATTTTCTCACAGTGACAACATAGTGATGTTTAGTACTTATAATTAGGGATGGGCATTGTTAAGATCTCCGTCCACATGTCACAATGTTTTTAAGTCCCCACAGACTGACACTGTCTTCAACGCTGCCTTCACTTTCGCCTCTTTCTCAAGAGGTACATTATTACAACCTGTTGCTGTTGTTAGAAACTTTTGACTCTTCTTCTCCTTCTCCGGGGGAACTTTTAACCCTGACCTGCGCCTTCTAGTGGATGTATTGCTTAACATCCATGCCGATGTTGAGGATATGTGGAAGTATGTGAGCAGTAAGAGGAGCATAAATGAGCCTTAAGGCTGATGGGAAATATCATCACCTCCGCCAAGGTGCCAATTGTTTGTCTGTTTGTTGGCAGGATTATGGAAATACTACTCACCCGATTTTCATGAAACTTGGTGGCCAAAAAAGAACCTATTAAAATTTAGTGTGGATCCAAATCACAGGGTGGATTTGCCATAATTGTTAGCTTTTTTCTCAACGTAAGGTGTGGCTATGGAAGCGTAAACACATGCATATAATGCAACTGATTATACTCTTATTCACCTCCAAATGTGAACTGTCTGCAATACATTTCACAAGATAAATTGAGGAAAAATGTTCAAACTTTAACCTTTATAAGAAGAAAGCAATAATATGGACTGTGACATTTGTGCTTGCAGATTTGCATTTAGCAGAAGAGTGGACTATTGGCCTTGCCAGAGATCTGTTCTCTTCAAGAACCCTTCTAGTTTTTCCAGTATTTAATCATAAGCGAAAATATTCTACACATTTGAATTTTGGCCCGATGATTACACCAAATTCAAATCACTACTGTACTGTTGTGCTGGCTCTGCTCACACAACACCAAACTTTACACGGGTTATTCCAATCACAATCCCTCTTAAATTTTATGTCGTATACCAACACAAAGTCTCACAACTGATAAACTCAGAACATAAAGTCCCTGAGGCAAATCTGCTTGCTGCTTACTGCATACAAAAAACAACATAACTTGTAAATGATTGTAAAATTAACATACTGACTGTCAGAGTAGTACAAGACAAATTTACAAAAATCTGGCTGGACTGAGTGCATTGAAGACTTTAAATGAAGCACAGTCATGTTTTTTTATACAAACTGCCATTCCTCCCAGTTAATTGTCTAATTCTGTTAATAAAATAATATATGCTTAAAAATATTGCCAGTTGAAAGGGAACTTTATTGTTATTTGTTTGTGCCATTTCTAAATTATTGTTTTTTTCTTCTCCTTTTTACAATTTATTTTCTCATTCATTTAATTATATAATTACAGAACAAGAAATGGTTCTGTAAATGGTTGCCAATGAAAAATAAAACTGAAAAAGGAAAAAGATGAATGTGACAGCCGTCAGATATCAAATCCATGCCCAAAGTCTCCCTGGAGCAAAAAAAATATTCTTATTTGTAATCCCTGTTTTTCTTGCAGCACCGTTCACAAAAATCTTCCCAATGCATTATCCATGACATTTACAAACAGTAAAAGCTTTGCGCCATGAAAATATAAAATATACAGCATAATGTCAGAAACTATCATTTTACCATCTTCCAGGGGTGGAATCAGCAGGGTCAACAAGCATCTCAATCTAATCACAAGCCAAGTGAACAATGAAACCCAATGAAAAAGGGATTTTTGTGGGCCAACAAAATAAAGAATCAGCCACAGGTGCTCTCATTTCAAAATCAATACCCACGCAGGAAAAATGAGGCACTGGTGAGAAATTGATGTGGAAAAAAAGTGCGTCTCCCTTTTTCATCATAGAATATCGTTGGTTTGCTTTTCATGCATCTCTGAAAGGATTGTCCTTTGAAGTAATCACTTTGCAAGTGAATCTTATTTTCCCTGCTTTGATTGGCTCCGGGTTCTGGGCAGAATTCAGAGGAGACGATGAGTAAAAATAAAATGATTGGCAGCAGAGGAGACAGGCCAACAGGCATGTGTATGTTGAGTCACATCAGTGAACTATAGCAGCAGCCTGTAAGGCCTGTCTGCTCGGACTGAGAGGCGTCTGTTCACAGCTGAAACACACTCTGCTTTGCTCGGGCGTTGTGCCATTGGCTGGATATTGTTATGAGTTCAAATTAGGGTTGCAAATTTTGTGCATTTTCCTGGAAACGTTTTTGATAATCAGTGAATCTTTACTGATGCACAAACAATTTCAGTGAACAGATTAATGAAACAATAAGGCTCTTGCTAAAAACGTTTACTCTTGTCCGCCTGTACTTATTCAACAAATGACTCCTCCAAACAAGACAACGTCAAATGGGGCTCAAACACCGACATTTCTGGATTAACAAGGCAGACCAAAGCAGACCAAACCAACACAGTGCACAAATCATACATGATCAGCTAATACATTTTGTAATCAGTTACATTCTTAACAGCGATTAATCACTCACACCCCTAGTTCAAATAGCTACAGTACAGGTGGGTGCACATCCTGGGTGTTCGGAGGGGACGAGTCCGCTCCAACTTCTGAAAAAACGTCCCACCCAATAAATAATTTCTAAATAAATGATGGAATTGAGCGCATACATTTAATAGAGGCCGACTACACAACGCAGAGAAGGCATACATTAAGGGTGGGTGTAGGAAGTGGGGTTAAAACCAACCTGTTCATACTTCACTCTGTTCACAGTAAAAATTTGCACAACAAGCACAAACGGGGGTTCTGCTTCGCCACAGCAATTAAATTACTTTACCCCTCCTGAGTTGCAATGAAATTCTATGTGTTACGCATTTTGCAAGCTTTATTCATGATTAAAAGGTAGATGAGGGCATATGGAGACATTTGTGCAGAGGTTTCATAAACTGCAAGACTTCCAGCTACTTGATACCGAACTGTAGCACCAATCTGAGTCTGAGTACACTACACTGAGATATTAAAATGCTGCACACATTAAAAAAAGATTAATAACTGCTATCAGTCTGATCCTGACATTTGAGAGCCTGGTGTAGGCAGTCAGTATATAAAACAGTCTGAAAGGATATTCCTTGTCATATCATATCTTTCTCAAATACACCCTCTAGAAACACAAATGTGTTAACTTGCCACCCAGGATGGTAGTTAATTGATAATTTATGCAGCTATAACTGCTTTTACACTGCCAGCAACAACAATGTGCAACCTTGAAGTGCTGCCAGCTGTGCTTCCAGGGATGTTGCATTAATAAGCTGCAAATGTACCAACTGGCTGCATGGCCAGATTAACCTACTAGGGGGCCCCAGAGCGAAAAAATTAATTGCTGGGCCCCTTTTAACCCTTCTGTTCCTCTCTGTGCATTGTGTACACTATTCCTGCACTGCAAAACTAACTGCCCCCAGGTCTGCTGTTAAGTAATTTGAACACAAATTAATTGAGCAATAAACACTAAGTAAGTGCAGTATCAGCTAAACTAAAGGCCCTGAGAACATTTTTGCAGCTTTCTCCCTCAGATTCTTACACTGAGAGATGAACACAATATTTTCAGCCAAAGTTAGAAGAGTTTTGTATAACTCACATTAGATACTTCTGTGTTTGTTTTTTTCCCTGTGCTTTTATAGCTGGCTCTTTACAACCAGCTATAAGTGTGTAGGATTTAGTGGCATCCAAGTGAGCTGCAAACAACTCGCCTCACCCTACCCTTCCAAACATGTAAGAGAACCTAGTGTTGTCTACACCACAGGGTAAAACTGACCATTTTGGCATATAATTTCAGACTTTTATTAAAAGAGGACCCCTGCCCTCTGTAGATACAAAGGGCTTATTCTTACATTTAAAAAAAAAAACAAAAAAACAAAACACAATAATTCTTATTTTCAAGTGATACACTAATAAATACATGCCTATGAATACTGTATTCCATTTCTACTATATTCTGCCCATAAACCCCCTAAATCTTACACACTGACCCTTTAAGTGGACAGGGCTTAGTTTGAAAAAGGCGATGTCATGAACGTCAATCAGGATTCAGCAACATTCAATGCTGTTTGGTGACAATGTCAATGAAACCTGATCAAACTACACCCACACACAGTCCTGATGACCAGGTTTGTTAAACTCTTAATAATACCTAAGGATGTTTGGACACTGATATTTGTTTATTTAGTATTAATTATTTATAGCTATGGTGAAATACTTAATAACCTCCTCCAGTTTTTAACCTTGTTACCACGTCCATGTGGTGTTTTTCATGTGTTACACGACATATCAGCAGTGAAATAAGCAGTAAACACCATGTCTGAGCATTTCTTGCTTTGAAACTGCAGTGAGCAATGGCAGTCTCAAAAAGTGGATTCAGTCAGGCTGCATTTGTGACGTCACAAACCTAGGAAACCAATCAAGGAGGTGGCACCAAACATGTCATTAGCGGCGATGCCCAGCCCACAGGAGAAGCTGGGTGTAGCTCATTACCATGATTAGCAAGAGCAACAGAGGAGCGTAACAAACATGACTGGGGGTGGACTTTGAACATCTGAAACCAAGTTTTCAGGGCCTTTAAAACTAGACTTTAAATACAATTTTTTAACTCAGATGTTCTGCATATGGTGGTGTGTTCTTTACACAATGACAGTTAAAATTAAGATTTAAAAACAAGGCCTGGAGATTTAAGTACACTAATATTGTGCACATTTCACAATCAAACTGACAATTAAATCAACACAAGCCAATTAACACGCAGTGAACCTCGGGCTTTGGGGGGCCCTGCAGTTTTTGGGTTGGCACTTTGCCTGGTTGGCTTGGACTGGCTACTGATGCAAATGACTGAGCTGCAGACAAATCTCTATGCACAGAGGTGAAGGTACTAAGCAGCATTTTTGTGACTGTAACTGTATGTAACTGGACTTTCACTGACTGATTTAAAGTGTCTGCTGTGTGAACGTGAAGTCAAACCTGGGGCAGCTGTAATGACCCTGGTCAACCTGCACTTCACTACAGTCAGCATTAAAACAGTAATTCAATTCAGTCTCTAGGACTGATGCCAAGTAATGCAATCCAGTAGAAACTGCCAAACAAAGGGGAGTGTGTGTAAGAATGTGTATATTGAAGGAGACAGACAATTCAAATTTTGCTCAACAAAATGGAGCAGTCATTCAGTTCTCACTTGGCAAGTTGTGACAGCTGTTATATTCATTGTGGTAACAAGCTGTTACACTCTCTGCTGCGTTTCCCGCTGAATCCTGATGTAGACTCTGTCATTCTCTCCATCTGAGGATTCCTCCAGCCAAAATCGTTATAACACTTATTTATATCATGCTCGCTGGCATGGCCATCTTTCATTTGGCTATGCCGGAGGTCTTCCAAGTAGCTCCATTAGCAGACTCCTCATCACTGTGTTTACTTTGGTTCTGACACATGTGGGGAATGCAACATTCCCCGTGCTCGTCTCTCCGTCTCATGCTGGATAAATTATTCACAAGTGATCACATTCCAGTAGTATAATTATTACTGTTCGACACCAACACCTCAGCAGTTTCTTAGCAACTGCTATCGGCACATTTTCTGCTTCCACAACAGCAGTATTTTCCATCTAGTTGAAACCAGACTCATTGCTCATGGAATTTATGAAATAACGCTACAGGGATTGTCCTAAATACAAATGCACACACTGTGCCTTCTTATCAGAGCTATTCTACTGTTTTAACTAACTGTGAATCTAATGTCATAACAAACATTGCTGCTCTCTTTCTCTGTTGATCTGCAGAGAACACATCCTTGGAAACGCTGGCTCTAGATGTGGGAGTTACAGACAGGAAAAAAGAGAGACAACAGCTCCATGCACACTGGTTGGGGAGATAAAAAACCTCTGGCCTGCGTTCGTCCATTATTCATCCACCCTTAAGAGCTGGCCTGAGCCGTGTATGTCAGCGTGAATGGCAGACAAGCACCCCAGGCCACAGGCTGAGGGAGTCAGCCTTGGTCTTAGTCAGTGAGCTGGTGGCTCAGATGGCCATGTGGATGGCAGCCAAAACTAACAGGAGGGAGGCTGAGAGAACGGAGCAGGGAAATTGTTGAGGTTTTTTTGGGAAGGTTTCAGATAAAATTGCCACTTTGAGAACTCAGCTTATGGGCCTTTTCGACCGAATACTCCCAGGAATTAAATTCAGGACCAACAACACAATAAATGTCATTATTAGGCAAATTAGACCGATAACAGATTAAAAACAGTTTTGTTAGAGACGCAATTCTTGGTGCACAGCCTGTTGTGTAACTGCAACATGAAAGCAATGTTAGAAAACTGTGCAAAGATGGAAAGTGAAATTGGAAATACCAGAAAGGCAAAACCTGCATTTGGTAAGGGTTATCCGTGTTTATTTTTCTGCCTATTAGGTTACCATATAGAGCTACATCAATTAATTGTCAAATGATAGATTACAGTTAACTAGCATATCAATATCTGTGTATATGTTAGCTAATAAATAAGAAATGTCAGTATAGAAATGCCAGAATTATGGTTGAGGTCATTTATAAATAGTGTCACTGTTATATACAGGTAGCAAGTTTATTTTTCAAGTTCTTGTCATTTATTGTCATTCCCACTTAGAGTATATGGGAATAAAGAAGACATATGGAAATCTACAAATATAAAACATAAAAAATATTTTTAAAAAGTACACATGTAAAATATAAAAGATAACAAGACAATTACAAACTTAACTCTGAACTACAACTATATATATTTTGACTATAAATGTGCAGTTCTCTCAAAAACTAATTAAAGAGCTCCTCATCAGAAAATCAATCATTATTGGATTGTCTCTCGAATACAGTTATCAGTATCTGCCTCCAAAATCTAGTTACTCTCAGGGTCAAGAAGCAATTAGCAAATAACATTAAAGATCCCTCCACTCAAAAACGTGTTTTTATGTTGCCTAAAATGTCTGTCCTTGACTAAACTGACATGTATCTTGAGATGTCTGTGCACTTCCATAAAAGGTGACACTGTTTTTACACCAAAATTAGGACACAGTATAGGATATGCAGGTTTTCTGAAGCGCATTAGCTGCGTCAGCCGCTGCCAGGACGCACTCTTCAGGCTTTCATTTCTCTGTTGAGGGATGGTTTGTTTAAATATCACGACACAAATGTCCATTACAAGATCTGCCTTGTTCTCCTGTGAGGTGTTTTGGTGTAAACTTATTGTAACGGAGTGACTGTGGTCAGGGAGGGGAGCTGCTGTGGGAACTAAGTGGCTGTACCTGTGCACGATCAGGACTTGGGGGACAGACCTTCTTCAACTGCAGTGTTGAAAGGGAGACAGTTGAGCGTGGGCAGGCGGTTCTGGGGAGCGTTGCTTGGCGGGGAAAGCCAAGCCTAGCAGAGCAGTCATTTCTGGGGAGTGGGTGCCTTTCATATGCCAGTTAGGGCTGCTGGTGGTGAAGACAGATAACTGGGCTGTAGGAAGAGATGTGACTCACTGTTTCACACGAACTTACTTCCAGTAGCTGCATCCACCCCCGTCTGGGTAGGGTTCGGGATAAGGTTTTGGGGTGAGGTTAAGGTAAAGGGAAACACATATGGAAACAGATGCACACCACCAGTAACAAAAAAAAAAAGGTAAGCTGCCACGGCTGAGTCGATACGCACATAAAGAAAAAGCTGCAATATGAATCTTGTGGTCCAAATGCAAGACAGATAAAAGGCTTTTCCTGCAGTCAAGAAGGAAAACTGCTTCTGTTCTTCCTCGAGAGTTGGGGTGATCACACATTACAATGCACTTGGGTGATCATTTTGGCTGCTCTACAGGGAGGCGAGGAATGGGCGGTGATGTGTTCTAAATTTAACAGTTCAGCAATCTGTCTCTGGGGGAGGCCATTTATCGCACCCAATGACTGTAACACAGTTGCCGCAGCATGGACCTATGTTTGACTGAAATCCAGATTGAGCGGCGGCGAGTTTCTTCACTTCCTCACAGTCTATCTATAATCAGGTGTGTGGTTGCTATTTGGAGGAAGTGTTCGAACAGGAACTGACGACTCCATCAACACAACGGCCAATCTCCTGTTTCTGTTTCTCTTTCGGATATTAAAGCCGAAGCCGAAGGTCTGCTCAGTCCTCTACCCTCTTATCAGTATACCACGGGAACTTGGCTTCCTCTGAGCTCGCACTTATATTGACATTTAAAGGATTTCCTCACTCTGATATTAGTGTGATACCAAACAATTCATCTCCTTCTTGTTAAATTGCTTTTTCACAATCTGATGCAAGGCCATATGGGATGTTGACAGATTTCCTGTTAAGCTCTTCAAAACAGTGACAGATTCTCAAACTGAAACTTTTGTTTCACCTGCATAAGGGCTGAATGACAAATACTGCGACTGTGATATGAGTCACAATTTTAATAGTAACTGTAATTCTTAAATTTCATTCATCAAGCATGTTCCTTTAAGTCTAGAGGATATGATTTGTAGGCACAATGCTTTCTTTAAAATTGTATGTTGTGCCATATTTTGCCTTTATTAAAAAAAATTGCAGCTCCTGTGATTTGGATATCACACTGTGCCGTACTGCAGTCTCATTTGCAATGATATTTCGATTACATGTTCAGCTCTAGCCTGCACATAGGCCTATCTGATTCAGACATTCAAATCAAGATTTCAACACTGAAATGCCTCACAACAAACTGCATCATGCATAGAGTGCTGCAGGAATTATATATATTTGTAGGCCAGCCCACAGGTTAATATCACTCTGGCTCTGGTTTTCCAATGGATTTTCAATTAGTGCAGACGATAAGCTCTGTGGCAAACAAAAGTTTGATACTTGTTCTATTTGCAGCAAGATAATCTTTACAAATGAACACAATAACTACACCACAGTCGCATTACCTCAACATCAACACTACTTTCCACATGATAATATTCAATGTCCCCGACAACCTTCGTCTAACCAAACTTCAAAATTCACAAGTGGAGTATATGTCGTAGAACAAGACGTAGAGATCTCTTAACCTTGTGTTAACCACAGACTTTATATCAAGCATCTGAACAAAAGTCCAAAAAACAGTTGACAGCGGTGCAGAAATAGTAACTAATTTTAGGGCTCATTCCTGCAGCTCACTATCAACCCTACATTTAGCACGCTGTGTAAGATGACATTTCTGCAACACAAGTTGACAATGTACATCAGCGCATGTGTCAGAATGTTCTTTAATTAAGTTTTATATATTTGCAGAGAATGTGGTGAACATGAAATCTCTGTTAATCAGTGTTCTGCTTGCTCACTTAAATGCACCTGAAAGCTGACTAATGCAAACACACAGCCTTAATACTGACTGTGTGTAACTGTGTAGAGGAGCACTAATGTCATGGTTTTACTATATATTTTACCACAAGGAAGTCCTTTTCTACTTGTCAAACACCCAAAACAGCTACAGCGAAGGAGGTTCCTTCTCTGACTGTTGGTGACCACAACTTGCCATGCTAATATTAGCTATTCACCCTACATTTTACACAACTGGCAAGACTGCAAGGCTAAACATCACTGCTATAGACCAGACCAGCCATAGCTGATGAGCTCAGGAACAGAGTATTACTGTCTTTCTTTTTAACAAATCAGAGAATAACCTTATCACATTTCTGAGTCACTACCCTTCTTCTTTGGCATTTAGGTTGAGTGCTTGCTTTTTATTCAGCCCTTCACAGCAGAAAGGGGAAAGCGACAGATGACAAAAGCTCTAGGCCAGATAAAAACCAAGGACACAGTTGTACAGTATGAACCTTCGCCAACTTTGTCGCCAGAACACAATGACATAGAGTTAGAAGGGCACTATAAATAATCCTGAATGCTAATTTGCTCAGTGCTCAAAGGAAAGAACAAGGTGTAGAAAATTGGATTTGGTTTATCTCTTTCTTGTCTGCTCAACGTGTTGACTTGACAGTCGCCACATTTTTAGATAAGCTAATTTGTGTCTATTTGATTTAGTGATATGGCTCAACTCAGACTGTCTCTCTCATTGAGGGGTATTCTCCTGAGAAACTTCCTCAGTATTCAATTGAAAGCTGTGCAATTAACATGTAATTACTTCTCAAACTCAACAACAGAAATTAGTCGAAGGAGTAAGAACAACTACCACTGAGAGTAGCTTTACTACTTCACTGTAACATACAAATATTCAAATGGACAGCACAGATTATTTTGAGTGGGTGTGTATGAGAGCAATATCCAGCTTTCCCATCGATGAACCTGTCTGACAGTAAAGTCATGAAAATATTCTAAACATAATAAACACTTAAACCGATGTTAAATTTTTTTTGGGCAGCCTTTTATAAGGTGCTAAAATACCTTTTGTTGCTGACCCCGTCCACAGCAGAACATTTCTTAGCCTCTGTGCTGGTACTCCTCTCTGCTTCATCAAACTGGGCATCTACTGTAATATTTAATATTGATAAGTATCGCAAACACCTATCCCTAACTAATTATCCCTAATTAACATTTACTTAATAGATTCTATACATGTTAGTAATGGTATTAAGCCATTCAACTGATTACATATGGGTTATTTTCTTATTTGTTATCATTATTTCTATACTAGATGGGCATTTTAACATACTAAAGACTCTTTTTAGAGTGGATTCCCAGAAAATACATCATCAGTAATATACAGTATAAACAGAAGTATGGCCAGATGGTGTTGTCGCTTCACAGTTTGCATCCCTTTCTGTTCATACTATTACCGACTGCATGGGTCTCATTTGTTCCATAGGCTTTACTCATCACGAGCATTTGTTACATAAGCTTTCAGATGGGTTTGTTATGCTCTACGCTCTCCAGTTGGCATTTAAGTCTGCATTTCAACAGGAAGGTAGAATAATTTCAATATGCAGCTCCTGAACATTGTGCATGGCTGTTTCAATTGAGGTTTGCATATTTTATCAAGTCTGAATCGAGGCTTTGATTTTTCAGTGTTGTATGATGTTATAGCAATTTTAGAAAGACAGTGGCCATTTGTAGAGCTAAATTTTGGTTCCTAATCATATTTATATTTGTCAAAACAAAACTATCCTGACTCCAACTGCTAGAGTCTTGCCTCCAGATAATGTGTTGCCCACCGTGTTTAGTAGGTGGAAGGAGAACCTGTCTGACAGGAGATTTGTCATGGATGTTGACCATGTCCTGACGCTCCATCACTCCCAGGTCTCTGTGTGGGTGTTTGTGACCTACCAGACCTGGACGCACACCCGGATCTGCCTGTTCTTTGGGAAATAATAACCACTCTCGCAGGAGCAGGTTGAAGGTTAGGACAGAAATCCAATAATAAACCCGGTTAAGTCCTTGTTCCTGCATGCTGGTTCCGGCATTGACATTCCCCATCTGTCAATAGATCCGCTTTCTGATAGAGCTGACTTAGTGGTGTTGACACTAGAGAGCTTTCTACGGCAAATGTCAAAACCGACTGGTTTCATTGACTGACATTCGGCCCCCACAGTTCAAGCTGACACCAACAACAATGCTTCTTTCTTTAACAAAAGATCATGACGTGCTGAGTCAGTCGGCAGACTAAATGGCAGACCTGTCGGAGACTTTCAGATTTTCTATTTTCAACTAAATTTATGCAAGTAAAAGCAAGCTCCCATTTCTCAGTACAGCTTCCTGGCGTGTTCAAATCAAACTGTCAGTCAAACATACTTAATTTTGCAGCTGGCTGTCCTGCAGATTGTGTCGTGACGCCAGTATGTGTGCTTCAAGCACTACCACACACTAGTGTTGCTGAGGGTTGTAATCTGCTTTTATTTCTTCTTAAGTAACTGCAATGAGATGAGGATCAGATACAGTTAATGTTCAGTTTCTGTTTAGTTTTTTCTTTTTTGGCCTGCCCTCTCACCATGTCTCTTTTCGAGATATCACGACTGAATCCCCAAAATATTATCCACAAACAAACTGTGATAGCATCTGACGTAAACTCATCTTCCTTTAAACCCGCTGTTTAAGCGTCAAGGTGAAAATGAAGCCCTGCAAACTTTCCACTTGCTGAGATCACTGCTCTTTACCACACTGAATAATGGAATGCAAACACAGCAATGAATGGCAGCAGACGCCTATTCAATAATGAGACAAAGCAAACCGTCACATAGTGAATGAGAGTGTAAACACAGTTACTGTGGGGAATATGATTAAAGCCTGATACAGCCTGGTGATGAACAATTCATCTACCTGGTGCTGTGGAGGTGATATCAATGGGTGAAATCTGCACTATAGATCAAGCTAATCATATGTAACTCAGGACAATTGTTATCGCCTTGAGGAAAGTATAAATCTATTGAGTGCTGCAGGTACGGTGTATTTTTGCAGGCCAATTCAGAAGTTAGCATTGCTCAGATTCCCTCCACAAAAAGCCAATGGGATTTTTCCCTCTGATTTTCGATTAGCGCAAAAAATATGGTGGTCTCTGTGGTGAACAAACATTTATGATGCCTACATGTTTTGTTCAGCAAGATAATCTTCACAAATAAATGATAATTGCTACTATGATTTTTGAAGTGGAAATGTAGTCTGACTCACCAGATGCATACTGCAGCTTGAAGCTTGTCACTGGCAATGCAGCATTCACTTTCTATATTTTTTAATTCTCTAGGAAACAATAACAACATTTGAGCTGCAACCTACACGCTGAAAATAGCAAATTAGCACGTGAGACATTAATGGTAAACAAGCTATCAGATGTACAGCATTACATATTAATCACATATACGTGAATATCAGATAACATGCAGAACACACTCAAAAAATAATCTATTATGTTTCAGATCTTTATTTGATAGTAGATTAATTAAATTTTACTTAATCAATAAAATTCTTAGCAACCAATTGCCATTCAATCATTGATTACTCGTTATCATCCCTACCAAAACGCCCATTCAGAAATTGCTGATAATTAATTTCATGGTTTTAGGACTCATGCCTGCAGCACTCTATTGAGGGAAAAAGGTAAAAAAAAATAAGATGTGACATGTCCAACATGACGCGTCATCACAGAGTGCTAATAACTGAGACAACACAGGCTTTCAAAAAGCGACATAACTGCTCCTCTATGTCGCCTTAGTAAAAGGCTTCCTCTTGTTTTTGTCCGTGGATCATGTGACCACGTGATCTCAGTCTCAGGACCTGCTGGGCCCTGAGGAGACTCAATTTAGCCACCGACAAATGAGCATATACGATTATGTCCTCAAAATCTGATTTGTTCGGAAGGAGAGATGACTTGCACTTCCGATGGCTCTAATTACGCTTCATGGGGGCAACCATCACAACATCAGTGGGAATGTACTCTCCTTGCCATATTAAACATTCTGCTTCAATATGAATTATGCATACCATATAAATGTTAAAGTGGATTAAGTGCCAAGATTAACACAAATTAAATTAAGCGAAAAAATCCTGTGTATAGAGGATCACTTGTCATTCTAATCTCAGACTTTGAAAACGACAACCAAATACTGCATAAATTAGAGTTAAATAATGTATTCTGTTGTCTGAGCCTCCTGCTGGGTTTTTCCCCTCTGATGATACTGAGAGCATTGTGACTGGAAAGTACACCCGCACAAAAGAACCTATTACCACTGATACCTTTTTGCAAAGTGTGTTATTGAATGTTTGAGAAGAGAATGAAATGCAAAGCACAGACTGATAAGAGCAGATCACAGACCCTAAGGCAGGCCTGTTCAACTGGTGGCCGTGGACTAAATCCAGCCCTTTAACAACCTCAATCATTTATATATTTAATATTTATAAATATGACAAAAAGTATATCACTGTGATTTTATTTGAATAACCTGCTAACATTCAAAGTTTATGGATGTTTACAGTGTTTATTAGACGCTCATAATATCTTAATTTAACTAATTAAATTAATTATTTAACGATTTAGCCTGTTCATTTGTTATGTCTTTTGTTAAGCCACTTTTTAAAAACTGTTTAAGCAGGAGGAATTTAGGAGAGTCAAACTGAATGAAAAACGATGTTAAATAAAAAACTGTTTATTAAAACGAGCTACTTCCAATCCTGGATTATGCAGGTGCTTTGTTTTTCTTGCACTTTTGTACATGATGTGTCTTTTCCCTAATTAAATGGCAAAGAAAAATTAAAATGTGCACTGTTTTACACATCTATAAGTCAGACATAGGAAATGTTAACATCCGGCCCCTTGGCATTTAGCTTATTTCAAATCTGGCCCTTCTAAAAAAATGTGATTGTACAGGCCTGCTCTCAGGGATAGGAGGAAAAAAACATAAAAGAAAACCCAGCATGGTATGTAGACATACATATTACAACACTACATGGGAAGACACACAGAGATTTCAGAGCTTGGATTTGCTACACGGATGAGGGAGGACAAAGCTAACGCAGAGCAGTAAAATACCCAGGAGAGAACATTAGACATTCACAGGGCTACTGGAGGGACGCCAGTCCACAATGCAACGCCCCCTGTATTCTCAGTCTGCTGGGCAATTTGGGAGGCAGTTAAGAAAAGGTGCCCACAGCTTATCAGAAACCCTTTCATTCCCCTTTGAGACTGAGCTCAAGTGCTCCATCTGCAAAACTTTAAGGATTTCTCTTTACCACTGCTTAACAGTAGGAAGTCTGGGCTTTATCTATTGAAATAAAACACATCTTCTTCCTAATAAGAGAAGCTTGCTCAAAAGTTTTTGCTGGACGATGGTCAAAGAGAGCCTGAAAGACTGAGCAAAAACAAACCAGGATTTATTCATATTTCCTTATCATAAAATAAAGTTCCTGTGAGACTTGTCCCCATAATTTAGAGGTCTGAGGACGGTCCCAAATGCAGTGTTTGTAAGACCCAAACTCTTTCGAACACTTGACACAGAAAGGCAAAATCAAGAGGTACTTTTGTTTGAATAAGATTTTGTTTTACATAGGCTAGAAAATACACAAACATCTGATATTTGCAGTGAAAATTATTCAATGCTTTGCCGTCTTGTGCGCATTATGTGAACTGCTACTGCGATCCAAGAGAGAAGCACAAAACAGGTCAGTTTTAGCCCCCCTTCTGTCATTTACATGGTTCATTATTAAAACATAGATCAGCTAAACTTATATTAATTGTTTACTTTAAAATACCCTCTGCTCCCAGTGGTCTTTCAAGTGAACAGACTGTTAAGCTAAACTCCATTCAAAAAGCAGGCGTTTTACAGTACTGTCATATTTTTTCATAGTAAAAACTTTAGTTACACCATTACTAAAACTCTCTTCTCTGTGCCCAACATTCAAATATTGAACAAAGTATTCAAATTTTCCATCCAACATAACAATTTTGTCAATCTGTCTAAATCTAATATTACATTAATTTGATAACATTCCTATCTAAATAGAGCGGCAACTAAAAGCTACAAAAGATCTCAATACAAAACCAAAACCTCAACAGAAAATTACAAGGATTTAAGAATTTAATCGCACGTCTTTCATAACTTAAAACTCGGATTCCTTGCGCTTTAATGCATAGTACATAAAAAAAAAAAGACTACATATAAGTCTTATGAAGAACCATTGTTTGCTATGTTTGGGCCCATTTCTTGTGAAAGAAAACAAGCACATCCTTGGCCAAGACATCAACAGTCTGTTAACCACTTACCCCGCAGTGTAAAACTGTCTCTGCAGGCACGACGGTGGCAGGAATAGCACCGCACTGTTTGGCAAGGACAACAAGTCTCTTGAAACAGCGTTCCTGCCTTTGTCACAAATGAAGTGCGTTCTGCCTTATTTGAGTTTAGCTCCGTCTCTGTAGCGCATTAGCGCTTCGCAAAAGGAGTGCTAATAAATCGCAGCAGTGCTTGACAGTCGGGGCTCTCGAGGTAGGAGCTTCCTAAACATCTGCACCATCAACACCACCAGCCAAATCCATTTACACAGACTATATTTAGATCAGTGTGTTTACTGACACAAGACATTGTTTTTACTCGGCTAAATTTAGTTGTGCAAGACATCACTGATTAGTCTGACTTGAGTAAACATTTCTCTCATTTCAGAACTTTTTCACCCTTCTGGAGTTCTGCAGGGCAGGGACATCACAAACCAATTTGTTCCACACATCAATGTTCCTCCAAAAAAAATGTATGGTGTTAGATTAGTGCAAGCAACACCAGAACCCATTTTTAGCAGGCTTTAACAACTGGCGAGACAAGAACAGATGAGACGCAGTATGAGGGGCATGACACAGTGGAGTCAGAAGTAGCGCCTTAATAAACTCCCATCTGATGTCCCAACCTCAAAAATCCAGCACCTTGTTAAAATTTCCCAGCTGAGCCCACAGAAAAGTAGCCTATGTCTCATTTTATAGCTTTCTATAACTCAATTATTGCATAGCCTCGCAGCAGTGGTATGACAGAGCATCATCCAGGACTGAGCAATACAACAGGCCCAAATATTCTGAACAGAATTCATATTTCACAGCGTGACAGTTTAGTAGCAGATTTACATGAACCTCTACAGAAACAGACAGAGTGAACTTACTCCACGCCCTGAATATTTTCATCTTTCTGGCTGTTTCAAACTGGCTAAAGTCAGAACATTACAACTTAACTTGGATCTGACCGACTCTTTGAAACAACAAATGGCATAAATCTTTCTAATTGAGCATTTTCTAAAGCATTTAACTGGACCACCAACCCTCAGCACTGCTTGTTAGTGTGCCAATTCAAATTCAATAAATAGTCCACTTTTAACGATGCTGCATTCGTTTTAGAGCACATTTATCCTTTCGAGTCATAATACAAACAATTTGAAAATGAAATTTATTATCTTTCAAGTAAATGATACATAACATACATAGGCCTATTAAAGTTCCCATGAAGTCAAAATCCATGTTTATGCATTTTTATCACATACGTTTTTGGCTTAACGGCACCTATACGCCAGTATCTGACTCAGCGATGACAAAAAAGTTATTCTGTAAGTATTCTTGGGTATTCTTAATGTTTGCAATATTTTAGAGTTTGTCATTTCCGAGAAAACATATTTAAAAAAGTTGGTGACTCATCCTGCACACCCAGCACATATAAATGCTTTCTTGCTTTTGTTTGTTCTTATGATGCCGCCAGAGGAGAGGGTGTGTCTGTGCCTGTGATATGGGTGAAACTGAATCATATTTTATAGAGAGACTAATTTCAGGTTTTTGTCCTGCAGCTGCCCAGCTTCAACTCTTTGTGATTAATAGTCTCCTGACTTTCCGTTACTCTTTGCTAAAGTAGCTAACCACTAACTGCTGCCACCCGTCTGTAAATGTAAGCTGCTCTTAGTGGGCAACAGAACCAGGTTCTGCAGCTTCCCGGTGAACATGATCGGATCGGGACCAAACAAAGCCTCAGAGACTGACAGTGAATACAGTAACAAGGACATGTATGGAGTTTCCTGGTGGCAAATAGCTTTAGTTGTTGCTTAAGCTGTTAACTGCTAACTGTTCCCTGTCATCAAACTGGTTTCCATTGGTTTTGGAGGATGTGTTCAGTCCCATGTTTCAATTTCAGTTCAAATAGATTAAAATGAACTAGTTCACAGTTTTGAATTTTGAACCAAGTTTTAAAGCGTTTAAATAAAACCTCCTCCTACAAGGGATGCTGGAGTAAAAATACAAAATGGTGTAAAATAAACATGTTTTAATATGAAGTCGCAGGATTACTCCTATCTATAGTTGTTAAAAACTACTCACAACATTTTGAGAGCTTTTTACACTACAGCACACAACAAATTTGAACAGTGACATATTGTTGACATTTCCAACTGGGAACTTGAAATTCAAAATTTCCAGTGCAAATTGAATGCACCATAATAAATGAGAACTGCATGGAAATGAAGAGGGAGATGAGACAGCAGAAGAACAAATGGAGCCGTTAGTCTGCTTCTCACTACAACACAATTTCCACTCCTGCACTTCATGCTGCATGATCAACCAAAGTTTTTATACTGCACCGACATTTTGTTCCCTTGTTCTGCTATGATCACACTTTTTTTTTATCAGCTGATAATGTGAGTGCTGTTATCTCCCTCAGGAGTGAACATCACTCATGTGCAAACTGATGTGTTCAGTTCACTGTTCACAAAATAATATGAGCACATTCTTTTAGCACGTCCATGCCCAACACCGCTCCCGGTCAGCTAATAGGATCTCTCTCCTAAATACATCCACAGACCGCTATAGCTGCATGGCGAGAAAAAGGGGGGGTTAATGCACATTCAAGACTTTTATCTACTGTAAAGGCCAATCAATATCCGCAACAAGTCCCTCCATAGCAGTAAATGCATAAATATGCTTAAGCAATAAGCACTCTGCTAGCCATTTCATGGGAACTTTAATTGTCCTGATGGAAACCTCTGGTCTTTGATGGGCGCCAAGAGGCCTAGCACAATTATGCTAAACAATAAAACATTGAAACTGGCATGATACGATCTTATTCTTTGTCTTTATCAATTAATGTGTCCATTTAGACAAGGAACTGTTGCTCATTTTCTCTGACTAATTGCTTTGACCAGGCTTGGACCTACTATTCCATTATAATAGGATTTTAAAAGGAGCCATTTTCTAAGGGATTATAGCGCTGGTTGGTATAACTCACTGCCTTCCTTAAGTCAGCTTCATTTAAGAAGGTCACAATACCTTGGAGGGGCTGTGTCCCGGGGAATAAATGCTTTTTTAATGTCTAGACATTGGGGATTTTAATTCATCCCCTGGTGAAGCTGGTTGTACAAAATGGCTCTGGAAATATTCACAAGCACTGTGACTCTAATTTCTCCAACATTGTTGTACTACATGAAGATATACAACATTTATATCAGACTTGATGATTCATAACATAGAAGTTGACGACGTCTTCATAAACTTTATGGAGGATTACAAGGAATTGCACCATTGAAAAGGGTGACGGGGGTCAACACTGTAATTACCAATCAAATCAAAGTTCTCTGTGAAGTTTACTTATGATTAAAGTGACTATACAGGCACACTTGTTAAAACGACACACCATCCAAGGTTGGCCTGAGAGCAGGCAATAATCTTGTCAAAGAAATCCAATTAAAAGCACCTGGATCCTGAGGAAACAGGGGAGACTGGTACCTTTTAAAAAGCTATTTCCAAGAGCCGTAGGCTACTGGGGGCAACCGGGGCTCTGCTTCTAATAGTCTGGAGGTGCCGGGGTTCCCTTTTCTGACAAACGATACTCTCAAACACGTATAAACGAACATACAAGCTCACCAACACACACCAGCTTTAAATCTCAAAGTAAGAATGTTTTTGGCTTCAATCCTGATCCGTGTCATTTAAAATTGGGCACCTGCTGCACTAAGTCTGAGCCAATATTCATAGTTACCTAGATGTTGATTAAAAATGTGTCTAACACATTTAAATAACAGATGTAGCCTTTTAAATTTGGCATCTTATTTTTCACAAGGTTCTTGATCCAAATACTGAAGGTCCTGACTCAAAATTGATGAGGCTTAGATTAACAACACTTTCACACATAGTTGTCACTTAAGTGGAAACCTATTCAAAAGCTATTTTCTTTTGTTTGCACGGGTTTTGACAGTATCAGGGCTCATCAATAAGAATTGCCCGCTTGCCTGGGGCAAGTAAATTGCCATGTCAGGCTAGTAAATCTGGCAACTCACTTGCCTTACTGGGCAAGCAATAAAAAAAAAAACAGTTAATCATTTAAGTAATTTTTCATGCAGACGTTTTATGGACATTGCTTTAGTCTTTATTGTTATTTGATAATCTATAATAAATAAAACAATTTGTTTAGGGGCATATAAAAATTTACTTTGAGCAAGTAGATTTCTGACCCGGAAATTAAAGTAAAGACAAAACATAACTGTTCAGCCCTGCGTGTAGCTGCACAACTGCCACCACAATGAACACTACTGTATTATCCAATACACTGCCACCTACTGGTCAGCTGTTGTAAGCACAACACAAATTTCTCAAAACAAAGATGGCCGACAGAAGGCAGACAGTGAGCAGCTCAAAAATACCTTGCAAGGAAGGTAGGAGGGTTTGCTAACACCAAGTAACAAGTAAGGAGTAATACATATATTCTGCAGACTTAACTGCAAAACAACTTTTTTAGGTACAGATCAATACAAAAATCACTCTATATCACTCATTTTTCAATGAAAATGAGAGATATATAGATATTTCTTTGGAATCATTCAGCTCTAATACCAATCCACTAAAATATGCCCAGATCAGCACCAACACTGATCCTTCTGATTGGCTCAGGACATCCCTATCCAAAACCTCAAACATTCAATCAACCTGCAAAATGTATAAACTACTCAAACCACCAATGTTGTGACTGTCCTTCATCTTCAACACACAGTATTACACAGTATAACAATAGGTTTTGTTATGGACAATCTCAGTTGCACCACAATTATACAGCATGAATATCCATTGTTCGATGCTGAGCTAATTAGAGGGATTAGCCCAGTTTTACACATAATAAAAAATGACAAACACAGTAGGATTGAACCATGAAGAATGTCTGCAATGTAAAGTCCCCACAACTGTCCACAATGTATGAAGTCATATTATCCCACTTATTATTACAGCAAGTCATTTAAGTCTAATTTGCAAACAAACACGTAAATAAATAAATAAATACAATTTCACAGGCTGTGTTGTTTGTGTGCCTAAAATCTCAGTAGATGGATATCGGCAGTTATCAGTTTGTGTTATGGATATTCTACCATTTTGCTGCAACGATAATCAGGAAAGTCATTCGGCTAAAGGCATGTAAAGTGATTAGGACAAGAGAAAACCAGGAAGATAAGAAATTGCTGTACCATATCGAAGCTCCATCCTCATAGACAACAGCAACAGAAGAGCTGTTCTTACTTTTTAAGGTTGTTTATCGGTTATGACCAAATGCGCGATTTAGTCGTAATGCTGTTTTTCCAATTTGACTATAACAGATTGATAGCTATGTATTCGCTGGTACCTGAAACTGACTGTTAAATAATTGATTATCTCTGTCTTTCTGCCCAAAATTCCACTTCAGAGCAGTATTTTTCTTCTTCTCTGTGACTGTCTAATATTATTTCTCACATTGTTTCACATTTTCATGGCAGAGTATTAGGTTAAGCTTCAAACCTGCAATAATCACACCTCAGGTAAACCTGATAGACTGTAATATTGCATAACTCTGGGCTTGAATTTAAAAATATATTTAATGTGGAAGCTTTCAGCTCTTTCATCTGCACAGAACTACCGAGCACCGCACATGAAACAGTAACCGATAGCACTTATCAATCCAGTTCATGGCTCTTTTATACCTTAACGTGACGGACTCTCCTTTGACACTCACTACCAATCAAAAGAAGGAGAAACGGAGCAAAAGAAAGATAAAATAAAGAGTGGAGGAGACCAATCACCCCTGCTTGAAGGCTTTTCAAAGTAATTGAAGCTGAAATACAATCACGTTGCGGCGGGGTGTCAGGGTGTCACAGGAGGCAGCTAATTGGGGGCAACCCCTTGTACACCACGCAGTGATTAAGAGGGAGATGGCATTAGAGGATTGGAACAAGTTTAATTGGGTGTGTTGAATAACTTGATAACTTTTGAGGTTTCCGTTCATTCGTGTGATCTCTACATTTCTGGTTATCTACCAAGAATAATGGGCTAATTCTTCTGATCAGCTCCGAGGAAAAGAGGAAGAGCACTCACGGAAAGGTGATGCAACAAGGATGTCCGTAATTGGCTGCAAATCAAAGCATCTCTTTTAGATTTGCACCTGCTTTTTTAATAGAATAGGCTGTGATGTCTCACTCTTTGAAGAGAAGCCTGGTTTTCCATTTGGAACATCGAGTTGTAACTGGATTTGTGACAAATAGAATCAAAACAAAAGATGTGCTGCAAAGCAGATTGCAAATTAGCTTGCTGAACAAAAGATCTGAGGAAAATGATTAAAACTAGTTGTTGTTTACTCTGATCTTGAAAAATGCCTTCATTTGTAATGGAGTTCAGGGTAATTACGGTTTTCATACTATTCTAGTTGGCAGAAAAGCATGAAAGCAGGGCAGTTAATTGCACGGTAATGTACAAACGTAATGTTCGAATTTCAGAGCGCTTTGTCAGCTCTAACAGTAACATTTTACTGTCAAGCATTTTTTCTCTGGTGTCTAGGATTTAGCAGATCAGCCTGCCAGAATTTATGCTATAGCTCGTGCAAAGTATGAAGGGAAAATACTTTTTATGACGTGACAGTATCTTCCTCCACAACACCTGGAAAGTAAAACCAATTCACAAGAAAGGGAATATTCTCACACATTTCCTAAAAGACCAGAGAGACAGACAGACAGAGAGAGAAAGCGGGAGAGAGGATACGCTGGTTTCCATAGCAATTGTCGGCACTGTCACATGGTTACCTAGGAACTAGTCCTGTGATGCTGTGCAATTTATTTGTTTATGTTTGGCAAGTCTCTAGCTGTCGCTTACATGGAACAAAGCCATGTCTTGCCACTTCATTTCTGACAGATAAAGAACTGTCAGTAAAATCTTAAGGGTCAGAGTGTGAGAGATGTCAAACATGCAGTGAAGGAAACACTCCTGCTTCTCTCGGATAATTTGTCTGAGTACCGTAATTACTTCCTAACATGGAGAAAACACTGGGTCATATGCAGGTCAGGAGGACCACACGCAGGCAACATCGTCCCTGAAACGCCATTTGGTGCGGACTGATCAATGCTCAGCGGATGTAAAAGCAAGTGTATCATCATTCACACTGAATGAAGATTAAATGCAAAAGCCGTCTCAAGTAATTTATGTAAATATGAATCACTCTTCAAAGCCTTAGTGTCACCTTTGATAAAGACAAACAAATGATCCATTTGTCTGAGAGCATGATCCATTTCCTATAATTTGATTACCAGTGTTGCAGCTGGATTACAATAATCACATTACTGAACTAAACCCAGAGTAATCATTCCTCAAAAACATGCTTAACTAAACTACATTTAAAGTGTGAGGTTGCAGATGAAAAGATACATGTATATAAATATCTCCTGACATTGGTTATGAGAATACAATCCCTCAGATTTTAATGAATTATAATTAATATTGAAAGCAGGAACCTCAATAGAACTGAATGTGAGTAAAATACATGGTTATCCTGGTATTACCCTGGTTAGTACTCCTGACCTTAGGTACAATTTGCTAAATATCACACAGGACTTTATTTCAGAAAATTTTGTAGAGTAGTCAACGACAAGAGACATATAATTTTTTGTTCCCATTTGAATTTCATCACGATTCAAATGTATGATCTTTATAGATTTATATCACCACAGAAGGTTCCCTGTTAAAAAAAAAAAGCAAAAATATTAAAGTACCATTTAGTTTTGTGTGAAAATGCTACATCTTTCGTCTCGCATAATATACGTCGCTGACACCAACAGCACCCTGACACATTTCACTTCATTTTTCAACAAGGGACCTTGTATTAAAAGATATGAAAATCACTGCAAGTCTAGCCATGCCATGTGCAAAAGGACAGTTAGTTGGTTCTAAGGCTGTGCAATACATCAGTGTAATATAAATAATGTGATATGGGACTACATAATGTCTTAGGTTTTGGATGTATCATTATATAATAATATGGCACAAGTGCTTCCCTTTTCTGCTTCCTGGTTTCCTTGTTGGTTCCATAAGATCTGGAACGCCTGTGTAGTGAAATGTAACTTGCGTAGTGGCGTCGTTTAACCATTATGGGGCGCTGTAGGATTCTGCTTTGTGACATTCACATATGCAGCTGATAGGCTGAGGCATGGCCCTCATTTGCATAACTATCCCATGATGTGTGGCTGAGAGTTTAAATTTGCTAATGTTTGAAATTTCAAATGCTAGTGTTTGTCATGCGTTTGTAACGAGCTTGAAATGTGTTTGTTGACGACATGGTGGTTTTTGGTGGTTTATGTAAGTAACTGTCATTTTGTGCTGGTTTATTCTTACATCATGATTGAGGTGAAAAGTATGTTTCTTCAGTGCTGCTGTATTGTATTGCAATACTTTGGATTGTGCTATACCCCCATAATTCATACAGACGGTGGCAGGTTGTAATTGAAACACTTTAAGGTCACACTTGCAAATAGGAAATCTTGGATTTAGATCTTAGAGCCCAATAAACTGGAATGCCTTATGTTAATGTCAGGCCTGATACTGGATGGGACCAATCTCTAAAAGATGTCATCAGCAGTTCTAAGTGTAAACAGTGTCACAACATGAAGTGTGCCTAAATGACAGCAAGGATGTAAGAGAGTGTTTACAGGGTGACAAGAGGCTTTGAGCTCATCTGACTAATGAGAAGACTGACTTGATTACCCCTCTACCCCTGTGACTGCCTGAAACCCACCCATCCCTCCTCTAATCAGAGATCACTGCAATTACGGTTCTCTGCGGGGTGGCAAAACATGACTGCACAAATGTTACTTTCACTTTAGAAACAGAATCTCATCACTGGAGACTCTTAAGGACAAACTCTTTCATTATGCAGCAATCATCATCAAGTCAGAAAAAGAGTCAAACTTTCAACTTCAAACACCAAATTGTTTCATATCTTTAAAACACGTTTTAATTGTTTTTCACTTGGCTAGGAAGCAAAATTACTTATGTTTAAAGATTTTAAAAAGAAACACCTGTATGCTCTTCTACTTGACTGTCAACTTTCTCATATTCACCATGGCCTTAGCCTGTGTCAGAGTGCCCTCTGCTGATCTGGTGAGTGCATTGCACCCTCACCAGGATACTGTAACAATCTTTTTAAGTTTTTGTTTCCATGTATGTAGAAAGGACTCAAGCATGCAACAGAAACATACTGATTTATAATGTATAGTATGTCCAGATATATGGTGACCCATTCTCAAGACTAATCAGACTAATCCTGACGAATGCTGGAGCTCTTAAATCAAAACAGAGCCTTTAAATGTTAACTTAAAGGCATTAAATTGAATCATAATATATATATATATATATATATATATATATATATATATATATATATATATATATATATATAGTAAAACATGTCAAAGAAAAAAGGTACTTGGATCTTGGTACTTTAAAAACACATTAAGGAATGGTTCTTTCCACAATGTTGCATTACTGTTGCATTGGCCCTACTGATACTGTAAATTGTCTGGACATCCCACATACTATTGTTGGACCTGTTACAAGGGTATAATAATGTTTAGAGCTGCAGTGATTACTTCATTAGTTATAAACTAGGTCTAATTAATTTATTGCCAATTATTTTTAACTTATTTTAACTTTTTTTTTTTTTTTTTTTTTTTTTTCTTTTTCAGAAAGAGCTCTCCAATCCCAGTTTCTTTAATGTGAATATTTTCTTGTGTCTTTGCTCCTTTAGGACAGTAAACTGAATATCTTTGAATTGTGGAAAAAGACTAATGCCTAACCTGAAGACCTTTAGTAAAACTAAGGCAAGTAGTCATAAACTTAATTTTCAACTTAATATCAGTCTCCTTAGAGACCGTCAAAAATTGCCATAACCGACTGTATTTCAAGTCGTCAAGGCGGGGTATTGGGTTAAGTTTTCAACTAGCAATAATCACGCCTCGGATAAACCTCATAGGCTACGATACTGCCACTGCAAAAGGATACAGGACAGAGGCCATAGAGGGGGTCTGTCTAAGACCTACACACACCCCTGTCAGGGTTTTAACATGCATACTGTAAAAGGACTGTAAAGGAAATCAGTTAAATACAGACATTACTTAAATTATAATTGTTTGATTAAGAAAAGTCAGTTTCTTGTATTTACATACAGTGAACTGCTACTACTGTTTCTGTGGGTTAAGAAATGTTATTGAACTGCCAGGTTAACTGTTAAGTGCCTTGTATGTTTAGGTCAATGTTGTGACTGCATTTGGGTGGATGGGAAAGACTGACATTTGTCACCATTTTCTGACATTTATGACTAAACAAGTAAGCAACTAATTGAGAAAACAATCAACAGACTAATCAACTATGAAAATAATTGCATGTTGCGACCCCAGTCATGATAAAGGGAAATGTCCCCTATGGAAATCCAAGGTAATAATCAATTACAACAAATAATCACCATGAATAAATAAAGATTTCTTGTGTAACAAATACAAACACTCTATTTCTACTGCACATTTAAAGAAGCATGGATAGGAAAAATTTAAAACATTTTCTTTGTCGCATTTATTTTTTATTATTTTACTATAAAGCAACTAACAAGCACCTCAAACAAATCTCTGGGTGTGTGAGACACACAACTGCTAGATGTCTACTAAACTCAGATTTTCATAAAGCTTGTATACTTCTGTATGATTAATTTTTTAACACAAAATCAGTCTCCTTAGAGACCGTCAAAAATTGCCATAGCCGACTATATTTCAAGTCGTCCAGGCGGGGTATTGGGTTAAGTTTTCAACCAGCAATAATCGCGCCTCGGATAAACCTCATGGGCTACGATACTGCCACTGCGCAAAGCTGACGAGATGAGCGGAAAGACAGGGGCGTGTCTCCTGTCCCAACACATCTGTGTCACGGTTTTAACCGTGGGCGTGGATTCAAGTATGCAACTTTGTAATATATCGTTATAACAGTGTAAGAAAAGCTGTTTTCATTTTTAGAGAGGAGCTAAGGGTGCTTTATTAATGTATCCCCATAAACGGGAACACTACAGAGGACAGAACAGATTGCGATATTGAAACGTAAAAGTGTCCTGAAATGTTGTTCTGTAATCATAAGGTCGTTATTACGTTATAACTACGTAACATCTTTGATGTAACTTTTGGTCGAATCGTGTAAGTCATGCACTGTCAGCATGAAAACTCACACACACCGTAAAAAAGATATACAACATTTGAAAGAAGTTATGAGCGGAAATGACGTACACTCTCGTGCGTCTTTGTTTAAGGCTCCCTGAACTCCGCCACACTACGTTTTTTTTAACTTAACATTTTTAATTTATTAAATACCAACTGTATTTTTAACAGTGACGAAAACATGTAGCGATAAACACAAAACTGAAACTAAATGGTTTTGTGTGAAATGCTCAAAATAAAACGCTTACGACCAGTTACTACACCAGAACACATAATAACAAGTGAAGTACAGCATGGAATTTGGTGACTGCGAGAATATAGAACAAGACTATAAAAATGTAACGAGTTTTGTCATATTTTGACAGAACAACAACCATTAAAAGACCATTAGCAGAAAACTAATACTTTTATTTATGATTTACGTTATACAACTTATAGGTCTCTTTAGAGACCGTCAAAAATTGCCATTTCCGACTATATTACAAGTCGTTAAGGCGGGGTATTGGGTTAAGTTTTCAACCAGCAATAATCGCGCCTCGGATAAACCTCATTGGCTACAATACTGCCACTGCAAAAGGATACAGGGAAGAGATTACGACGGGGGTCCATCTAAAATCCACACACCCCTCTGTCAGAGTTTGCAAGTGCATCTAAACCGGTTATATACGAATGTTACTTTAATTATACTTGTTTGTTCTCAGTTCAATTATACTTACATGGGTTTAAACTACTACGGCGACACGTGTGTTTCTGAGGATTATGTTATTGAACTGCAAGTCTGCATGTTAAATTCAGCATTATGGTTGCAATTGTAAGTAGTACTAATTATTTCCCTGTTTGAGTAATATGCGTGGCTGGATTACACTAAAATACTTATAAAAGAGTGCAGAAAAACAAAGCTGACTCTACTGAGGTCGATAGATTAGAACATGTTCATTTTTACGTACCAAAATATTTGTATTCTAAAAATACTGTATGTTTCATAAGCCGTGCAAAATACAGCATTGCCTCACAGACTATCTACTATAAAACGCTACATTCAGCGTACACTTATCAAGATAAACATTTAAATATTACATAATAGTTGTGACTAAGGATTCCCACAATAAAAGAAGAACAGATTACTGCCTCGTAAAATTATCTCCTAAAACAATTGGTTTAATAATAATCTATGATATATTTTATGTTGAGTTTTTTACTCCATCTGTATTTATTTGTTTTTACAAGTTTATCAGTCTCCTTAGAGACCGTCAAAAATTGCCATTGCCGACTATATTTCAAGTCGTCAAGGCGGGGTATTGGGTAAAGTTTTCAACTAGCAATAATCGCGCCTCGGATAAACCTCATAGGCTACGATACTGCCACTGCGCAAAGCTGAATTCACAACTCCACGGGCAGGGGGGTCACTCCGCCACATATGTTGTTTAGTCACGGTGTCTTCCTTTTGTTCAAGACGCTCATATAGTTCTTCGATTATAAACAAAACACGAACAATACACTCCACCAGCCCATTTGTTGTTGTAGTTCGCGGATTCTTATTGTTAAGATTTACTTCAAACTATCACCATGACGCTATGCATCATGGGATACAATCTCTGACTGTGACGTAACTGTAACGTCAGTCCTGTCTCAGCGTACAGTTTCTTTAATTTAAATGAACGCAAACTTTCATGTTTTACCACACAGCTTACGCTTTACGTCGAAAACACACTACAGTAAGTAGTTTATACTCTTGGCTATTCAGACTTTAACAGCGACCGTCTACGGTGGCCCATTAGACACAATTTCTAATCGCGAATCCCTCTTTGAAGGTTTTGTCCAGATAGGAACCCTAGGCGCTCGTACGATCTCGCGAGAGTGATAATTGTAACCCAAACTATGACCGTACTCTAACACTTATCATGTGTTTTCCCACATTGGATGTAAGCTAACCACAGCGTTGTAACAATGTATATGATTAGTTCTTTATACAACGTGCACGATGATAAACAAAGCGCACAAGTTTCGCGAGAGCTTCTCAAACGTAAGGTTCCTATTTAAGCCGTAGACACGACAGTGTTCGAGAGGTTTGGCATACGTTCACACGCAGGTAAAAGGAGTTTCGGTGTCTCTGCAACAAGACACAGCGGTTATCCTGTCGATATAAATTAAGTATGGTATAATTTAGACAGTTGTCTTTTTCTTGTTTCAAACAAATCCCTACCCATCATGGCTCCTACCGATCCCTCCACAATGCCATGTCACGGTATCACCACCAGATGTCACTGTAGACAAGGATAAACTGGATCTAATGTCCCTGACAGAGCTCTTGTTTTGAAAATAAGCAATCTGTTTATTTAATTTTACAAGTGAACTCATATGTTTTAAGTGCCAGCGTTACTAAACATAGCACGTTCAGCCGAATGCTTAGTAACTTAAACATAACAACATAATTGACGCTAAATTACACAACTAACCACCGTCCCAATAAGTTTAGAACTATCGTAAGAGATAATGTTACAGTAAAAGTGTAGTTTTATTTGAACGACAGTTCAATTAATAAAGTGACTGTTTAGCATGTACTAATACTATAACCGTGCCAAATGAAGTTGCCCCCTTACCCCAGCAAATAAGGTTACATTAACTTTCCTACCTGCTTGCTGCTTCGGCCTCCTTGCATGGTCCGTTTGAAGAAGTATAACATCCACAAGGAAAAACATGCGAACTGTTCCAAATGTCATGTCCAAAGCAAAGAGAAGTTAATCCTTACAGCGCGTCCAGAATGATAAGTAACTTCCACCTAGTCAGTACCTGTTAAATAAAATACAGGTGTTTTCCCCTCAGTCTCCGGTGATGCTGCTGGTCTGAAGTTGTGTAAACAGGAATGACAAATGGCCGGCGCCGGAAATTGATTAAATAGCTCACACTGTTCGTATTTTTACTTGTGCTATACGTAATGGATCACCTTTCATAATATTGCCTTAAACAAATTCAATGTTTGCAGAAGCCCATTAATTTTAAACAATGGGCCACAGACATATTTAGATAACTATGCAGGGATGACTCTGAATATTTAACTTCCTTTAGAAAGCTTTAAAGAGGTAAAGCTGCACGGTTGTTTGTAGTCGTGACTCGTTTTGCCGATCATTTCACCTGGTGAAATGTGTCATATTTCCTCCTTTTTTTCCCTTCATCTTCCAGTACTAATATATAACACTATTTTAAAGGTCACAGAGCCGTATGTCCTATAATTAAACACATAGAATGTGGTCCAGATTAACAAGCACAGGTTTCTGTAGAAATGCAAATGACTACACAGAGCTGATGCAGTAATTTCAGCTTTAAGAGTTTGGGTTTGAGAAGACAGTAAATTACTATTCTAATTAAACTAGTAGTAGGCTTGCTAGTAGTTCAACTACATTCATATTGACATAGTGATTCAATGGCCTTTTTTTTTGTTTAGTTAACTGCTGAAACAACAAATAAACCTGGGCTATAAAAGGAAGGGAATTGTTTATTTATTTGTTTCCCATTTCTTCCTTACTGACTGATGGACACTTCATACAAAACCAAAGCTGACTTTGACTTTCCTGTGAATCCTGGGGTAGGGGAGACCAGGAATGGTAGTAACACTATTTGTTTGAGCATCAGTAACTCAGTGGTGGTTTGTTTATGTGAGCTAATGTCAAATACCAAGAGTTCTGTTATTACAACCTACCCCATTTCCGGGGTGAGTTGTAACACTAGGCGGGAATAGATGTAACAGTGAAAGGTCATTTGCTTATTTAAGACAAATTCAATATTTTTTATTGAAGAATAGGGAATAAATAGTTTTGAATAAAGTGAACAATTTAACGTGACAGAAGAAAAACAGAAAATGTGTGTAGATTGTATTCTTGAATGTACATGTGTCACATAAAGGCTCAATCACTGTCAATCACTGAGCTTTTTGCAATAAACTCAGTTGAACAGCATTTTTTTGGCCACGTGACTTTTTTGCTTTATATTTTTGTATAATTTTGCATCAAATGTACCACATATCAATTTGGTCAATTTGGTTTTTGACAAAGTAGTTTGACATACCTTTTCTAATAGCTTTAGTTAACCAAATGAGATTTTCCCAGGGGTGGCTTTGCTGTTGTTCAACTTGGTCCAGTGTGAATTAATTGGTAGCTTGCAAAGCTGTGCTTTCAATGTAGCATCTTCAACACTGTTATTGTTCATATTTGATCATCAGTTTGAATCTAAGGATTAACTAGTTTGAATGGTGGGCCTGAGATTATGGTTTCAAGAGTGATATAACAGTAATAGTAACAAACTGGTCATTCATTAAAAATAATAAGCCAGATTAATCAGTGCTAAAATCCCCTGGAGCCAGACACAAGGAGAAAGGGTGCCAAAACTGATGCTGTTTGATACTGTATGTGTATTTTGATGAGGTCGTAAGCCCTTAGTAATGGTATGCACTTTGCACGCTGTGTGTTTGTGGTGTGACACAAACTGTAATTTGACTGTGTGGATATTAGAAGCCCTTTCACTTGTTGTGAGGCTTCAGTGGGATAATGCAGGTGCTTCTGGGTGCTCAGCAGATAAGCATTGGCGTGCCAGGTGTTAAAGCTGCCTGGGCTGACACATTAGACAGGGATTTTCTCCTGCCAGAATGTCAGGCCAATGAGGTTCATAGAGGTAGGCTTGGATCACTGTCAGGGACAGGTAAGTACGCAGATAAGGGGATTACACCATGTTTGCGCCAAGTAATCTCAAATGAATCCTGCCAGCCTCTGTTTCATCCTCACCTGGAAAGCCCAAATTTCTCTTTTCTCAACCCAAGAAACACATTACATGAACAGAGTTCAATTCACAAGATGATCCTTTTAACCAGGCTTAAGAAGCATTTGAGGACACATTGGGTTATGGTCATTTAACAACTGTGACAGCAATAATCTCCTCTAATTCTCTGAGGCACCTGATTACTTTTTTGTATTAGTATTTTCTCCTTTATCACCGGCTCTGCCCAGTGAAGCGATGTGTGCGGTTTTGTAATCACCTGTGCTGTACCATAAATGAGATCTGGCATGGTGGTCCCTCACTTCAAGGCTTAGACTTGACCTGTTGAACAAATAGGACTCTGTGAAAGCAGTTGAAGTCCCTTTGGGCCGCTTCTCTCCCCACTGGTAGGCAGAGAGATGAAAATAGAGTGTAACAGATGGCTTAGCTGTTTCCACCATTCAGCACAGGCTGCTGGGCAGCCCACATAATACCATGCCATCCAAAAGGGGCTCAGTGGGCAGCCCATAGTCTTCAGCATGCTGAGAGCTATTTTCCCCCTGAACCATCAATCACAGAGCTCAAAAAAAAGAGAGAGAAAAAATCAATGTCATACTCGGGTTATGATCTAACCTATATTGCAACCATGTGGAGCGGCTCATAGTGGGTTCAGTGAGGCTGTTTTGGTTTGGGGAAATGTAAGCTTGTCAGTAAAGTCTGTAGACTGTGTATGTGCCAACTAGGCTGATCCAGCTTAGACCACACAGTGCAGCTTTCTCCGTATAATCACACTTCTACAGACCTTGTCAAGGACACACAACCTCTTTGAATTACTGATGGTACTGACTCAATGGGGAATGGATATGTTGCACATTTTGTGTAAAAGCGTGCATGCGAGTAGGTGTGTCTCTCTGTGTGTGTGTGTGTGTGTGTGTGTGTGTGTGTGTGTGTGTGTGTGTGTGTGTACGTGCGTGCATTTGTTTACCTACACATGGGTGTACTTGGGTGCACACAGGCCTTTGTGTAATCTTGGCTACATCACATCAGCCTGGTTAAGGACATTTATTGATGCTGAGAGTCCCTCTGTTCCCTCTCAGAGTGGGGCCACCTGGACAATACAGGATGAGCCGAGCAAACTGTGATTAGATTGTGTTATGAGCAGAGAGAGGAAAACAATGACATTTTTCTTGAGTAAAGTGACAGCTCAGCCAGTGCAAGGGGACATCTGATAAGAGAAGACAAATGTCGCTCATGGTGCCTTTTTTAGTTTCTCCCTAAACTTCAAGGTCACAGACACAGTGGTACATTAGTATTTTAGCTTCACTCCTCAATGCCACACAGCATGTATACACAATATATATATAGTAGATATCTGTAATGTACTCTACACCCAACCAGCATCTTTAAAGCTACTACAGGGAGATTTTAATTGGTTATGAAATAATCTCAATTTATTACAGATGCCTCTATATGACCCACGTGAGCAAATGAGACCATCTGCGAGAATATTGGCTATTTCTGTGTTCTTGAAAGATAAATCTGAAATGTATTTACTGTAATACATCATAAAATGACCACAGTATGTCATCAGAGATTAAGGAAATGTGCTAAGCCGAAAGACTCGCTACTCTGAGTGCAACACTCCAGCCGTGATTTCCTCTTCTGAAATTGCTTAGTTAGTGTCTGTTTGTGAGTCACAAGAAATAATTAACAATCTTGCAGAAGGAGTAGATTACTTTGACAGACTATTGACAGCTGTAAACAGCTGATCATCTTACAGTGTAGGACTTGTTGTCGC
This sequence comes from Lutjanus erythropterus, assembly GCF_056507025.1. NCBI lineage: Eukaryota > Metazoa > Chordata > Actinopteri > Lutjaniformes > Lutjanidae > Lutjanus > Lutjanus erythropterus. The sequence continues at coordinate 30,028,128 of NC_139329.1, forward strand.
TTGTTATTGTCGCTTTACGGTGTAGCGCATGTCGTGACCTCCAGCAGCTGAGCTGGCCTGAGTCTGGGGAAGAGCAGGTGGAAACAGCTTTCTTAAACCAAACATTGTGTATTAAATAGGATCTCAAATTATTTAATATACAGTCCGTGGCTCCAACTCGCTGTTTGGCTGCAGTACTCATTTTTCCATGTTGCTACATACTGCTCCTTAAATGTCAACCACCAGGTCAGATTCTTCTTTTTTACTGAATTTTATTCTTGAGGCTATATTTTCTGTTTATGGTGGTGGAAACACCACGGCTTTTGTCCACAGGGGCCTCCAAAATCAACCAAACATGGAATCTACTAGTAGCAGCTTTAAACATCAATTTTCTGATTCAAATATTGCTTCTTTCTTTTTCCCTGACACACACACCCAGACACATACACATGCTTGCAGACTGTTCACACCAACCCACACACTGCTGCCACCCTGCTATTCCCAGCTTGTGGTTATTCCCAGACTGAGTCAGGATGGCACCATAAGCCTGTCTGTCCGTTTCATGCCAAACCTGATGTCTCCTTGTCACACATTTCTTCATGAAGCATCCGAGCCCTGCATACAGTAGCCATACAGTCTGGGTGCTCACACATCCCTCCTTCCTCTCTCCCTCCCTCTGTAATTACTTATAAGTCATATTGACAGCTGCAGGCGCACTTAGCTAGGTCAGGGAGCCATTCAAATCCAAGTGTTCCTTACGCTTTAAATAACCTTCCTCTGCCTCCCCGTTGAGTCTTTCTTCACACCTTTATCATTCACCACCATGACAGTTTCCTGTGTCTGTGAACTGCTCCATCTGTTATCTCTGGATCTTTAGATTTGCCACTACAGTATATCTGGCAACCTTCACCTGGTGATACAGAAAATAACAAGACAGATAGACGCCGACAATGCCGCTGCAACGGCAAGGACACAGCCAATGGTACAATTGTGAGAATGTGTGCAATAATATAACAACATCTTAATCATTCTGCTGTGCAGCTGATCAGTTGCATAGAGCATGAGACTAAAATGGCATTAACATTCCTGGGGCTGACTTTGGCCACATGTACTAAAAAATGCATGCAGTGATGGTACTGTGCCAACTGCTGTATGCTATTTACCAAATGGCATATGATTAATACCACTTCATCTTGTTCGTTATTGAGGAATAATGCATAAAGACTGCTACACAATTTGCATCAGTGAAAATGTAGAAATATATATAGTTCAGATATGCTTCATTCTCCTAATAAAGTTGCTAATGATGTGTGCACTTGATAACTATTTTCCCATCCTACACACATTATCTTATTGTATTGGACTATGTGCTTATAATCAATTCAAAATTGCATGTGTGAAAATGCTAAATGTTTACCTTAATCACAAAAAAACAAACCAGAAAAGAGAAAAGTCTTGCCTCACTGCTTTCTATACAACACATACTGTAAGGTGTGTATTAGAGTCAGAATCAGCTATTAGAGTCCGAGTATGTGTGCACATACAAGGAATTTTACTTTGGTTTTTGTAGAGACAGAGCAGACATTACAGTTAGGTACAAGGACAACAAAGCTAAACAAATACAGGTGGAGAGTAGACAGGACTGTTATGTACACAGGAATAATAGATGTTCATATATAAATATATAAAAGAAGCACCAGCAACCTACAGCATAAATACAAACTCTATATACAAGTCAAGCATTCAAAAATTGTAAACATTACAAACAGTGCAAAAGGTAAATATTGAATGTTGTATTTGCAGCTTTGTGGCAATGCTTATTTCAGTTGATCTGAACGCATGAAAGGAGCTCTCCCTCCAATGATTTGAAAAGCATAAAAATAAAAACACAGACTTTGGAAGTATGTGGTTTTCACTGGACAGCGGCATATATTGTGCAATATATTCTACAATATGTCTTACTATGCTATGAAAAAGGTATAACTAAATTCATCTTACATGGATGGGAACAGGGTCAAAAAGCAAGAGCTACACAGACTACATGTAGCACTAGTACAATATAATGTATTAGCATCACTGCAGTAAATACTAGTCTTAATATTGGTGTGTGTCGTCAAGGTATTTGAGATATTTTGTACATTTGTTTGTTTGCACAACAACCACACAGTAAAGGTGGATATAAACTGTGTCAGTTAACAGTTAATCCTGTTGGCAGCACTTTATGTTAAGTACCCAAAGTCAACATTTAGATATTGAATAAATAAACACGGTATAAATACAGGTTTAAATATACATTTTTCTCAATACATTTCTAAACAACTCCTCCCGTGGGCATCCACCGGTGGAGCTTATGAGTAAACTGATAATTAATGATAATACAGTGAGTTTGTGCACTAGAATCCTAGAACTGAGAATCATCCTGTTTTATCCTGTTCAGGTTTTTGATCATCTTCCTCCCTCTTTCAGCCACTATGAGGTTCAGAAACCTGGATAATTTACATGCAACGATATCCTGATTTCAATCAGAGTACTCCAGTTGGTATACTCAGGTTTCTCAAAACCAGGATGAGGACTTCTCCAGGTTTCTGAAATCAGAATAAGCTGTTTATATGACCAAAACCTAACCAGAATACTCCAAAAACTCATACTCAGTAAAACATAGATGTAATAACATAAAAAATGTCTTGTCATGAAGTGTTTATATACTGCTCATAAATGCTGAAGAGGGTGATCCTCCTGTTTGTTAATGAGGTTGTCAGTTAATGAAACAATACGAGCTGCCACCAACAGAGGGCAGTCTATCCACATTGCAAATATACTCTGAACTATGAACCTTGAAACTGATATGACCACTACATCATTGTGGACAACTCAAATGCTGTGTCATAAATTAGGTTGTATAATGTGTTGATAGTCAAACATTTTACAGCCTGGACCAGCTAAGGGACACTGTATGACAAATGGCACCGTTTGACACCAGCATGATAACAGATCATCACTATTCAAGCAACATAAAGGCGAGCTGCAGGAAGGTATAGGCGCATTGATCAAAATGTCATCACAGTCAGGGTATCTGGTAGAACAAAGTGAACTTCTATTCCACTTTAGTGAATTTAGAGAGCTTTGACTCGGCCTTTTCTGGCTACCGACATCCCCTGGGCTAGCATGTTCCAGGACTCAGCAGGCTCATTACTCTTTAAACAAACAGGTTTGGACATATTGAACTTGGACCCAAAACAGCCCGGCTCTACCCTGCTGCCTTCCACTCGCCCGGCTCTATTTGTGATTGGGAAGTGTTTGTCTCTCTCACTCTATCGCCGGGTGTCTGTTTGCCTGACACTTGTCTGGCTTGGCCTAGTTTCTCCTTGATCTCATCAGTCAATGTGAGGACCTGTGAAGGCCATCTCCCCATCTTGCTCTGTGAATCTCTGCCAGCTCCGTGCCTGTGTCAGCAGTTAGGGACTGACTCACACCCACGCAGTCTCCGGTCCTCACTCCGAGGCCCACTGGGCAAAGGCAGCACATCTCCCCAAACAGACAGCCTCATTTGCATGCCCATAAATCACTCACAAAACTGACACCCAGCCACACAACAAGAAATGACACGGGGCCATGAGGCTCAATGTGCCAAATTGCGGTGTTTTGTCATATTAGGCTCTAAGGCAAAAAAAAAAAACTATTCATATAACCTCTTGTGTGACGATAGAGCCAATCAAGCTTGAGTAGTACTTACACACATTGCCTATATCGGAAACCAAAGTGACTTCTAGCCCCTTCTGCTTGAATGAGTCAAAATTCAGTGAATTTCATACTGAAAGAGGCCTTAACATATGGCTGATTCAAAGGTTATAATATATTCACAGGGCAATGAAAGATTGCTGCATTTTCCAAAACTTAGTTTGACTAAAGTGCTTCAAAATTACACTTCGCGTGATTAACGATTCAGCAGCCAAGGTACAGCGGGCACACCAATAATTTGTGTTATAATGACTACTAATACGGCTCTTGTAAGGACATAGTCAAATGAGGCTCAGTGAAATATAAATAAATGAGGAGTGGTAGCTCTTGAACATATTTTTATACCAAGCAATGTCCCCAGATTCCCCTTCCACACTAATCATGTTGTTCATTTGCATGAAATACCAATGGTTTATTTATGTTTTATTTAGCTGTTTATTTGACTGGGATATTGCAGTTAACATCAAGATGTGTCGCATGTTGAATTCATGGTGGCAGCTAATCTACAATTATTATCCCTAGGTGGCCCTTTAGATAATTACACAATTTGAAATGAACGCTGATTGTAAAAGTACAGGAAGACAATATTATTAAAATTATAATCTATATCATCTTAACAGCACAAACATCATAACATAAAAGGGAGATAACAGCGATCGGAGTGGTACTATTATTCGTTTATGTCACAATTAATCAACCTTAAATGGTCAGTTCAGCAAAGGCAAAAAGAATTGCAAGGCACTTAAGTTTGATTTTGTTTGACGATATAGCTGCTGCCAGCGCTCCTGCTGTCACTGTAATCCAATGAATGTGACTGGAAACTTGTTGCTGATGCTCAAAGGATCAAGAAATGACATTTGAAAAACTCAACAGTGATGTGTCTTTCTCTGGAGAAGTGACAGACCTCCCTGTCAACAGTCACTGAGAACTGTTTCCTTGCAAAAGCAAAGCTTGGCAAAGCTGTCCATGGTGATGTCTCTTGATCATCCCGGGTAAACATGGGATTGTCTCTGAATAGACACATGCTGCTGTAGGGTGTTTTCAGATTACATTTTTCCAGCGTTGTGGGTACCTCCTATAAAATGGCCGCACCTGTACAGTGAGATTTTGTCTTCACTTGTTGGTCGGAAAGGAAAGCTGGGTACAGAGGAGTTTTAAACACAATTTCTGATATTCTTCAGAGTTTTAAGTGTCTATTTCCAGACAAAAAATAATATGAAATCAGGGTGTTATGGTGTCAAACATTAACCAGTTTGGGGTAGGGTGGTGGTGGGGAGAATCTAAATACATGACTGGTAGTATTCCTATTAATCAGTCCCTCAGTATTTTTCAGTAACTTCTAAAACTGTGCCTCTGTATGTCTTTGTAAAGATATTTTGACATGCCCCATTACAAAAAAGAGCAGTAAATGATACAATTAAGAATGGCTGGATTACATTTAGCTGCCTCAGTTTCAGGGCCCTAGTATTGTGTGTGATGACTCACTGTCACACTGTCATGGCTTACTGGGAATACAACAGAGCCACTAGTAGTTTTATTAGAAAGTGTTTTTCCTTCTATAATTATGATAAAGCAGATGCTATTAGCATGCAGGTGTCAGTACAACAACATCACTTTATGCATTCAGGGTGAAATAGGTCATGTAGCTATTTACATCCAGGTGTGTATAGTCTAGCATGGCAAGCACACAAGGGTGGCAGGTAGCTGACAATGCTATTTGCACCCAGGCTTGTGGCTAGTTACACCCACATGGCACAGAAAAACTACAACCTTTTCCTATAAGGCAGAAACAAAAATCCAGGTGACAATAGCCAGCATTTCTACTTGCACCCGGGTTATAAATCGTCAATGTGGCTATTTACACCTGCAGGACAGTAGTAGTTTTGTTTCCTAAACCTAACCAAACAGCAACGGAAAATGCAAAAAAGAGAGCAAAAGAAAAATAAGTCTTCTAATTTTACATGTAACTCAAACCCCAGTCTATGTATCCCATTCATCCACCACAACCTCCTCTCCTCAGAGGCTTTGTCTACTGACTCTTTTCACCTGGGTACAAATACGTGCCCAGTTTAGATTAATTCTGACTTAAACATTTGTATGTGCAGCATGAGGGGTCTATGGCTGACATTTACTTGTGTAACTGTGTTGTAAAATGACAACAAATTACAGAACCAGTCTATCAGAATTAAGCTGGTTATGCTTTCCGCATCTGTGAATGTGTGAGGGTCCATTCTGGTCCACATGATGCAAATTTTGTCATTCGAGCTTAGGCTCTGCTCAGACATCCATGCACCCCCATTTGTTGTGACTGCGCAGACTCCTTCTCTTGGGTCCACAGTCGTCCATGAACATGCTCATTCAGGACTATATTAGAGCCCTTAGCGGTATCTAACAGTGAAATAACATATTTAAACCACTGACGACACATCTCCACTTCCCCCCACTGTACAAAACTGAAGCCACACTATCCCAAATATGAGCGCTGCCATCCAGCACTGGTATTATCATTTGGAGCCAGAGTCTGCACAGCAGTGACCAGCATTGGAGCCGCGCATTTTAGTCCCCGCTAACACAACCAACTCCTGACTCAATCGCACTGAGAGCTCAGCTGTCAATCATGACATGAAACCCTGATTCATATCATCAAATAACTAATGAAAACCAAACTGATCAGAAAAATGGACACTTGAACAAACATCAGCATAAGAATTACCTAAAATGATACAAACAAACAAATTATTTGAATTGTACTTTGACATTTTAGTTTGGCCAATGTCCCACCTATTAGCAGGATTTACGACCTATACTGCAGCCTGCCACTAGGAGGCGATCAAGATGCTTTGGCTTCACTTTTAGGGAGCTCTCGTTTTATGATTTCAGATGCGAAAGGCTGTATCTAGAGCCAGTGTTTGGTTCTGGTTCTGGGCTATTGTGGAAACATGGTCTATGTAGATAAAAATAACACATTCTAGTGCAATGAACACACAATGGATGTTATTTAGAGGTGAGCATACACTAATGAAAACGTGCTTATGACTTAAGCCATTTCTGCCATAAATCCCCATAAATCTCAACTCTTGTCAATCAACTATTTGCAAATAAAACCACAACTATCTGTAGTCTTGACACCACCGAATGAGTTTGCAATTTGGGTGAACTGAGCCTTTAACTTTTCCCAAAGTTGAACTGATCATAGATCAACAAGTCAACAAACGTGTTATTTCGTGAAACCATATGTTTCATCCCATATTTCATAGGATGTTTTCCGAAAACATCTTGTTTATGCTATGATTTGACAGAATTATGTAACCCTGTTCAGTCTGATGGGGGCGTGAACGTTTGAACATTGTGAATATTCCTTATTTTTTGCCTGGAATGACCTGGAACCACCCCCGCAGACCCCTGTTGGATCCGGACCACACTTTAAGAACCACAGAGCGGGGCTGGCTGGCTGCTGCCACACCGCTCCCACCGCTCCCACCGCCCGCGGAAATATTCCAGCGCGTCGGCGAACAGACAGACGACACAACTTGTTTCGTTTTCCCTCTTTTCCTCTTCTTCTGCTACTTATTGTCTCCACACACACACACATACGCGCGCACATTCACACACACACGGAGGCTTTGCCGGCGGTGAGTGTGGAGTGGGAGGGGAATAATTCCTCTCCGTGCCCGGTCGCGTCGTTCCTCCCTCCCTTCTTCTTCTCCTTCCCTCTCCTCCCTCCAGTACAACATCCCGGGTTTCAAACGCGATGACAGTCGAGGCGAACGCGTGAGCGGATCCCACAGGTGTGTTGCTGCCAACTAGAGACTGAACACACACACGCACACACCTGGAAATTACCATGTGACTCGGCACCTGGGCGTGGAGAAAGTCCCCGATATTGTAACCAGAGACTCTTTTGTTGAGGAGTTGCCCGGGTCGCCTTTCAACAGGAATTGACAAATCGCTCAAGCAAGAAGTAGCAGCCCGTGTTTTCTACGGAATAGTGCCTTTTTGAAACCTCTCACAGGACGTGTGAGGAGAGTAAAATGTGAACTTGCTTGCGGACTTATTTGTTTTTTTATTATTATTATTATTTCACCGGGGGGGAAATTCTTCATCTTGTAAAATCTGGACTGTTCGCGTTTGTGCAACTACTCTCTTCGCTCCTTTTCCTCCAAGGTGAGTTCCAGGGGTAACTGGTGAATCCCCCAAAAAAGTGGCGTTTGCCTGAGTGTTTAACAATATTATCAATTTCAAATCAATGCCACATGTGTGTAGCAAGTTTTGATAGCATTTTGTACGCCCTGTCGATACGGCATGCGTGCGTAAATCGTACCAAGCCACTAATATTGCTGCTTTTTACACCTGATTGTTGTATTTATCGCTTTTTTCTATCGTGCCATCCCATGCCTTTCCTTTATGCGCAGCCCAAACGCGCACAATAATTGTGAATTGCTTTGGAAAGATTGTAGCTTTCTTCCAAAAATATCCACAGTGGTGTTTTTGGACAGGAATTGTGAAATGTGTCAATGAAACGCTTGTTGGCGCAAACTTGTTCTGCTGTTAAACTCAACAGCTGTGTGTTTGCAGGGAGAAAACAGGCAGTCCCTGTAGACATGCTCTTCCGTAAACCATGCATTTCATCTCAGGATCACAGCATCTGCCCAGTCACCTCACAAGGAGCCGTCTGTCCCCATACACAGGCAATTTCAGTGAGAAATGGGCACTGGAACTGTGCTCCTCACCTCTGGACAGTAGGCTGTACATCAACAGCTGAGAGGACAGAAGTAGTAGTGATCATTGCCTCTTGTTTGTTATTTCTCTCTTTTTTTCTTGTCTCTCTCTTGTGGAGAACAAGGAGACAGAAGCACTATTCATGTCCCTGTTGAATCTCCTGTGCAGTTCTGTCAGTCTGTATCTCTCAGTCCCTGGCGCGGCCCCTCTCTCTCTCTCAACCAGACCACTGTACTTCCTTGTTGTCTTTCTAAATCGTCCTTTTATTCGCAGCCCTCTGCCATCTTCCGCCCCTACTGTACATAGGATGCTCCATCTCCTGGGGATTATTCCTATTAGATAACATTATACAAGCGGTCTCATAGTGGGAATGGATTAGTGCAGGCGGGGGGCACGTGCAGGCAGGAAAGACTGCTGCTGGTGGCGGCTGGAAGGGGGTTAGAGTAGGGGGTCAACGCTCCCAGTCTCCTGAACGAGCAGGGATGGATCTCCAATAGATGCCATCTGCTCCCTTGGACTCACACAAGCAATTGAAAACCAAGCTGCTTCCTTGTCCTTCCCCTCTTTCCGCCATCTCTTTCTCTTTCGTCTTTCTTTCTCCCTGTCCCACAGTGCTTCATTCAGGGTTTATCTCTTCCACTCTGAATAAATAGAGACACCTTATCTGCGCCGAAGAGAGTGGTGATAAATGTTTTCTCCTGCTGCCCGCAAGGGTGAAAAAGACAAGCGTACCACACTTCTTCATCATAGAGGCTCATTTCAGGGCAAGTGAATGGGAGACATTTCTCATTCAGGTCATGTTAGTGTTTCAGGAGTCTGCAAAACAATCCCAAAAGTCGGATGCTCATACCCTGTAATACAAGGGGAGCAGAGAAAATACAAACAAAGAAGGCATTTCCAAGTCCCTCTGTGTTTTTTTATGTTGGCAATAGGCCGCTGGCGCTTGAAATGAAACTTTGTGGTAAAATCCACTCAGTATTTTTGGATCCAGTAAAATAGCCTCTGACCAACTGAGAAATGGAGGTAGCAGCGAGCACTCAGCTGTTAAGCTCCTACATGTTTTGGGTGAGCTAAAGTTCATCCTCTCCTTTTTCGCCTTCCACAGTTTTCTCAGATAGTTTAAACCATGTCCTCTCCTGGAAGCATGCACTGCATATTCAGAGACGGCTGCTGTATTTTTTTTTATTTATTTATTTATTTTTTTTTAGGTCAAATGAATTTGAACTCATCCCCAGTCTCTTTTGTTTCCTTTGCATTGGATTACTGACTTCTGTCATTTTCATTTTGAAAATAAAACCATAATCCTCGTACGCAACAAGCAATCCCATGCCTCCTGTCCTGTCTGCAGCCTACAGACAAACAGCACCAAAAAAGCTGAACCATGACAAGCGTAAATGCCATTCGTTCACTGCAAGTGACTCATTTTAACATCTTTTTTAGTCTCCACCAAAATCAGATGTAATCTAAATAGTTATCATCTTGCAATACTTTCCCTTTAAAAGTTGACTTTTTAGTACTGTTTGACCAACATTTTCCTCCTGTAGGATGGACTTTGTAAACTTATTGGTCATAAATATAGGTGTGGCGCACATGAGAAAGACCCATATGCATTACCTTGCTCTCCCAGCTTATCTAAAGTACACATAGACTTCAGGAGAGTGTGGGCAGATGCGTGAAGGGCGTGTCAGTTTGGCATTAGACTGCTGAAAAATCTGGGGAATAGAGATTTCTTTCAGATTGAAGATAGGCCTGTCTTTTCATGTCTGAGGATTATCCTATGATGAAGGGACGTCATGCTGAGGTGGATTTCTGATCTTATCTCCGCCGGGATTTACAGCTGCCACCATTGCCCTTGGACTTCATGGCCTTGTCCTAAACTAAACTATCCCCTCAACAGTTTTCCTTTCATTACTGCCACCCTCTTGCTCCGACATGGCATTGTTTGTACTTTGCACACCATTTCCTCGTCACCCTTGCCACTCAGCACCTCTTCACACTCATGTGCTTGAGATCGGAGAAAACAAAGCTGATGTATGACAGACCTACGAGGTGTGATCATGCTAATTCTCATGCTTCCTCTCCCAGCAGCAGGCAGTGAGGATGGGCTGTGTGGCAGGAGATAGCAGCCTGGCTCTGCTTTGAATCCCTCAACACCAACCCACCAACTCATGCAGCTTTAAAGGGGAACTTCAGTATTTTGCAACCTGGAAACTATTTTCACATGATTTTATGTCTAATGGGGACAACAGTTTTTGAAATTTGTCCAGTATTTAGGGAGAACACTGCAGCCAGTAGAAAGCAAAACTAATCCCTCCGGGCAACTGTGTGCTGTCAAAGTAAGTCCACTAAAAGTGCTTGTTTTTCCCACTGACAGGCTCAGACTGTTATTTTAAGTGTCTGATAACGTTATGGAAAAGATAATTTTATAAAGAGTAAGTTAATGTTTGGTTTAACCAGAAACACCAGTTTTATTGGACACGTCCCTTCACAGGAATGTCCACTTTAACATCAACTCCAAAACATCTCGGTTTATCTTTCACTAACTTTGCAGCAGTGGGGAAAAACAACATGTACAGCCAGAGTATTTTCACATCTACCTCATTGGATGGGTTTAATTTGAACAACCAGCCAGAGCTGGTGATAGTCAAGCCAAGACGTTTTTGGCGAGTTTAAATTTTGTGTCTGTTGAGTTTGAATGAAGATGAAAATCTTAAAATGATTGTTTCTAAAAGGGGAGTCTTGTTAGTTTGGTCACAGACATTTATAATAACAACCTCTTTTGATGGACTTACTTTTGGCCTTATTAATCACTTTTGGTTGAAAAATACCAAAGTTACTCTTTAAGTTCACAGCAATCCAGAGTTTAACTGGGTATGACTGCAGGCTTTAAGCCCAGGATAGTTCAGTCAACAGTGTGTACTTTTACCTCCCGATGTTATGGAAAGGCTTGCTACAGAGATGGACCTAGTAAGATAGGTTTTGTTGTACCTCTGGCTCTTGCCAAACTACCCAGCCTCCCTTTGCAGAAACACTAATTTTAACATCATCATTCAAACTCAACAGAAACAAAATAAAACTCACCAAAAAAGTCTTTTTTTCATCTGTCTACTGTTCCAACAATCATCAACTCTGGTTTGGTTGAAATAAACTCTCCATTCATGGTATTAGATGTGAACATATTGGGAGAGGATGGACATCAGAGAATGAGTGGAGAGAAACCATGTCTAGAGCCAGAATGTGGCTTTTTTTTTTGACCAGACAACCAGAATTGATTGTTGGATCAGTGGAAAGATTAGACAAGATGAGATGTGGAGTTTTTTTTTAAATTGAGTTTTTCATTTTATAAACAATCATTTATGTGTGTTTTTTTTTTAAATGAAACTCAAAAGATTAGACCAGACTTCGTAAAACTTTGTAATTATTAGACTTTGTTATTAAAGAAAGGGGCTATGTCTGTTATCAACTTCAGCCATTCTTCATAAACTGGGTTTTTCTAAGTCTTCCAATGGGGAGGAACAATCCTTGAAGCACCAGTAAATCCTGCCTGTGTAAGTCCAAATTTGTGTTTGGTTACACCCGGTGGTAGGAGAGACCCGTCTCCTAATAAACACAGCTGGTGAGATTCTAGCAACGGTTTATGCAACCAACCACACATTTGACTACTTGTTTAAGAGAAACGAATGAACAATCCCGCAGTAAATGAAGAAAAGTACCTGCTTCCTTTCGATGCCCCCCAGCAATTATTATCCTCCAGTCCCACTGTTTGGAGTTTAACTGGTGTGTCATATTACCTGTGTATGATCTTGGGGTGTGTAAATTTGCCAAGAGCATTTCCAACTGACTATCCTGCATCAGCCACTGTAGTTTTCCATATATTCTCATTATGAGTTTTCAGTTACCATCAGTGTTTGCCATCATCGTTTTTGATTCTGTTGAATCAGAATGAAGATGACAATGTTAAAATTAGCGTTTCTGCATAGTGAGTGTGGTTGGGTGAAACAACTGTTTATGGTAAATCAAAATGTGTCTTACCCTTTGAAACAGGTCTCTCTCTGGAGCGATCCTTTCCATAACGTTAATCTGAGTCATTCAGGGGCAAAAAATACTTTTAGTGGACTTACTTTTGACTTTAGTTGCCACTTAGACATAAAATTGTGGGAAAATAGTGCCCAGGTTGAAAAGCACCAACGTTACCCTTAAAGTGAACTGTAATTCAGAGGTTAACCTGGTCTGTCTGTAGGCTTCCAAGCCAAGCACTTCAGCTCCAGATTGTATGGTCAAGTTCATCTCAGCAGCGTGTACTTTACCTCTAAAACAACCTTGACAGTTTCTCAACCCACACTGTCTTTCATCCCATGTCCATGGCTGACCACACCATGCACTTTACCCATCGCGGCTTCCTTTCTTTTCCTCGCTGCTGCCGATGCTTGCTGGTTTTTCCCGCTGCTGCCCACACTGCTTTGCTTCTGCCCTCACCTCTACCTTTAACCATTGTGACTCTTACCTACACTCTCAGTGCTGTGAGCATGAGTAAGAGGAACATGATGAATATTGTAAACATGCTCACACTCCTGAAAGAGATAAATGATTCACGTGGAGAGAGGGAGCTGCCTTAATTGCTCGGTTGAGAGCGATGTGGGCAGGATGTTCTGCATGCAAACTGAGACATCCTAATATTTGAAAAAAAAAAAAAAAGAAGAGATGGAGCAGAGAGGGAGATGGTTGATGAGATGGTTGATGTGATATGAGGTTTAGAGAGGTAGGCGGCCACTTGAGAAAAGTTAGCCCAGAGGAAGACACGTTTTTTGCTGCTGTTCAAAAGGCATATTGGGTGGTGTTGGCTGTCAGCAGCCTTGAGGTTGCATATCTGAGGTCTGTGATGGATACACAATACAGACATCTGCCTCAGTCTCCTTCCCCTCACCCACTTCCCCATGGCAGCCGAACTGACAGGCTGACACAGACACAAAGTATCGTGGAGGCGTCTGATGCTACCTGCTCACTGGAGGCGTGTCAGCCAGCTCACCTACTCAGGCCACTGGCAAAAGTTCACACCCAGCCAGGCGTTTCAGGCTGACACCACTGAAGCAGGTATCTGAGAACTTATCAGTAATGATGAGAGTGAGAGGGTCACCTTGATTCCTATCCTGGGGAATCTTAATCAGATGCTTTCTTCTCAAGGTTTGTATTGGCAGGAGAAAAGAGCGCAGCAAGCTAATTTATTTTTCGCTTTGGTAATTGAGTCTGGCACATATTGCTATCAAAATGCTATCCATTTAAACACATCAGAGGGAAGTTGGTCGTGCCTGCCTCAATCAGCGTAATGTGACGGGCGATGTTTAGTCCGGCTCCCTTGCTTTATGATGAAAAGACGCCTCGCAGATCTCTCAGACTTTGACATATCGAAGATGAGTCGACGCTTCATTTCTGTGCAAATTGAGGGTGCCTGTGCAGGATTTGGCAGCTTGCTGATATATCTTTCTCAGAGAGATTTGGATTTGAAATGGACTTAGTCTTACAGTAGCTAAAGGAATAATGGAAACTGTGTAGAGCCACTTATTCCACCTGTAATGCATTTTCACTGCAGTTTTTGTTCCTGACTGAGACTTGCTCCATGTTGAGTGCCATTTAATCCCAACTAAGGCACCAGAGGGTGCAATTCATTTTTATCCATGTGAGTCATTTCACAGTTAATCCTCAAACTGACCAATTTACTCCTGCCAGGATCATTTTTAATTATCACCTCTGCTTTACAGCTAATATGACGTCCAGCTGGTTTATGTTAATATGCTAGTTGCCGTCAAGTATTGGCCGTCTTCCTTTTTTTTTTTTTTTTTTTTGCATGCACACTGGGCGATTAATTATGAAGTACTAAATGTGAGCCTCAGCCAGGACTGGTGGGTGACAGATGCATGAAGGGTCAGCGCACTGGCGGCAGCTGGAGATGAAGGTCACCCCAACCTGAGAGAGCGACGAGGGAAGATAATGTGGCAAACTGAGCAAGACATGGAGGGATGATCTGTGCAAGTGTAACTTTGTAGAAGAAATGAATGATCCTCAAGGATCAAGGAAGTAACTCACTGGCAGAGAATAACTCTGAACAAGCTTATGTGTCTTAAAAAATACACATTTTCTTTGTTGTGTTTCATCCAGACATGGTCCCTTTGTTGGCAGAGACAATTAATTGGAAAAATATGAAAATCTAAATCTTAACCACTGGGATTTCCACATTACAAGCAATTGCTGTTTATTTATGTTTAGCATTTATACATTTTACTTTGCTGTGAGACAACTTTTCCTGATGGGAACCATCATTATATACACGCCAAATATCACTCTTTCAGAACCAACCAAACTCCATAGGTGAAATAAGTCATTTTTACTCAAGATGTTCCAGTAATATTACAATACCTGAACTGTGCGTACCAATCCAATATCACTTTTGTTGCTGATCCAGTCCAGCGCTTCCATGCCAGTACTAGTACTCCTCTCTGCTGCTCCTAACTGGGGACGTGTTGGGGACACTTATTATCAGTAGGTACCTCATACAACCCACACATGCATACATGAAATAATCTGAACTGCCCCTTTAAGTGGAAACTTTAAATCCTATGAAATCATTATGGCTGTGTGCATTTGCACGTCATTTAGTTTGATTTTTGAAGATTTTATATTTGCATTTAAATCTGACTAATGAAATTGTCTTGGAAAATCTTTCATAATTAAATCTGATAATGTGTAAAAGCAGTAACATAAACTCTTCAGGCAGAATGTGCACTAAAATAGCAATAGCACTATTAGATCTAGACGAAACATATGCTGTCCTTATTATCTCTGGCATCTGCTGAAATCTGCTGGCAGCTGGAAGTGGACATGGGGATGGCAGCACTGCTGGAGGTTGGGTGTCTGTCTCTTGGTTGTCTGTTTCAATCAATATTAGAAGTCAGGCAAGTTTTTGCGAGGGAAATATGGGATTTTCTTCTTGCACACTGTACCTGTGCTTGTCAGTGGGAAGCTTGAAGGTTTCTTTTTACTCAATTGCTGTGGGTCATTATGTCCGTAAAATAAAATCTATTTATATCTTTTACATAACTGTATTTAAAACGTTTCTCATTCAGCAGCACATTACAAAAACATGGGATGATTATGTGTCTCTGTTCCTCTACAGCATCAGATCTGAATTCACAATCTTTTTAATCAAGTTAAGATAATACACTGTGTAGGCAAGGCTGTCTGCCTTTATTACAGTTCATTAATGAAATGGTATTATGAAAATGAAATCATTTCTTTGGCAGTACCATGTCCTTGTCTCTGTTAAATGAGGTGGGCATCGTGGCCTTTCAGTAGCCTATGATCCAAGAGGGACCTATTAAAATCTGTTCATACAGCAATTGTTAAAGTTACTGAGAATCTAGTTAAATGCCACCGGCTCTGTTGCTTCTCATCTGTAAACTGACAGACCATTTTACTGTGGCAGTAGTCTCGGCAGCAGTAATAATACTGCCAAAGATACTGCCTTAACCTTAGAGACTGACATTTCACAGTGACCACCGGTCGCTAAAATTTGTGGTTTGCTTATGTCTGAGGTGGGATTTTCCAAGGTAACACTAATGCTTTTTTAAGATAAGTTTATTTTTATTGATCCCTATGGGGAGATTAGTTGCCCAGTGCAGCAGAGAAAGAACTCGGCAGGGGACAAGATGTGTGGAATATAAGCACAAAAACAAATAAAAAATCTGCACTAGACCAGCCAAAGTAGGCATAAACAGAAAATACGTAATAAAGCAGTGAAAGTAATGCAGACCGGAGGTGAGCATTGTCACATTTTGTTCCATTCTTTTTTGCAGGCTGGTGTAGGGCATTTGTGTGAGTCAGGCCTTTACCTTGGCATTAACCTTGTTGAGTTTGGTGGTGAACTAAAAGCAGACATGGACGTGCACGACTCTCTGGCATGGTTCTGAGCTACAGGAATGTTAGCTATGCCTGATCAGCCAACCATGACCCCTGTACTGCTGGAGCAATATGGAGTACCCACTGCCCTTGTGTTAATAACTTCCTGTTTATGTTACTGTGTCATCTCTGAGCATACTCTCTTGCTCCTTTTGTCAGCCTCTCTTTATTCAGTCTTCTGCGCTCCATAACTTTTTTTTTTCTGTTGAATCCCTGTTTTTTTTTCTAACTTTTATTCTTTGTCTTTCTTACTCAGTGTGTCTCTAGTCTAGGTGGATATTAATCCTGGTGCCTCAAATGTGCCCGGGGCTCAGAGCTGTCTTCTGAAATGCAGATCTGTGGAGGTGTCATCATAGCTCTATGTCTTGGGTGTCTGCGCGTGCCCCCCAGCTTCACTCTTCTATTCACGCAGCCGTGATGACATGCATTATTCCTCACTGACTCATCTGGGCAGCTTTGAGGCTGCCCAGTTTTGGTCCCCCCCCTCCTAACTTTTTCAGCAAAAAAGGAAGTTATTAAGAAATTTTGTGCTTGTGTCTGCAAATCACGTAGACATGGTATCTGCATATTTCTGCCCCTCTCCCTCCTCTTCCCTAATCTCTCTACAGTTGGTCAGACATGTGATGGTCATGCAGATAACTTGCGCTTCTGCATGATTTATTTTTTCCTGTGACACACTGTTTTCCTCTATCTCCCTTTTCCACAGTTGGAAAAAGTACACACATTTTGTACTCAAGTAGAAGTACAGATGCTTGTGTCAAAAAAGACTGGTGAAAGTACTGATTCATATTCTTTATTCAAGTAAAAGTGGAAAAAGTACAGGCTCTGAAAAAGCTGAAAGTAAAAAGTTGCCCCCTGAAAGACATCTGTAACAGATGTTTCTGTGCAAAGTTAACAAACCTCACCTCTTCTTTGCTTTATTATGTCTTCGTTGTTTTCATCGTTGTGGTTTTACTTGGTTTTCATCTTGTTATGTCTTATATGTCATTGTAGTCTTAAGTTTTGTTACATCGCTTTTGTCTTACTACATCTTTTAGGACTTATTTGTCATTTGTTTTTTGTTTTTATCTTGTTAAATCTTTTACATTGTTTTCATCTTGTCACTACTTTGTCGTTTTCATCTTCTTACGTCTTTTATGTCAATGTTGTCTTATGCGTTGTGTCGTTTCTGCCGTTACTTCTTTTACTTCGTTACAGTCTTATGTCTTCTTGCGTCATTTTCATCTTACCATGTCTTTTATGTCATTGTAGTTTTATGTGTCCGTCTTTTCAGTCACTTTCACCTTTCACGTCTTGTTACATCTGTTGGATGTAATATACACTAATGAATACACCAAGGAATCATCTTTTCTCCGTGTTATTATCCCATCTATTCAGTGTTGATGGTTGGAAAGAGTGCGCAATGATGGAAAATAAAAATAATCAGTTCTCCTTAAGCGTATTTAAACTAAAATGCAGTGCCTGTTTTGAAGATGTAAAGAGTAGAAAGTACAGATATTGTTAAATGTACGGAATAAAAGTACAAAGTTGTGAGAAATATAAATACTCAAGTAAAGTACAAATACCTGAAAATCCTGCTTCAGTACAGTAACAACATATTTGTACTTTGTTACTTCCCACCTCTGCTCTTTTCACAGATCTGTGTTTACAGTTGCTCCACACTGGGGTTTCAGCCTCTAACTAAAGCAAATGACAGGCCTAGGAGAAATGACATCAGAGTTGCAGCCACATGCCCCTGTAAGAATGCCTAAATATTTACAGGCCCTCATAACACATGCTAGCCAACCACTCAGCCTCCCATTTGTTCGGCCTGTAAGTTTTTAAACTCAGCCCTGTGGTCGCTTCCTTCTGCTGTAGCTACGTCTCTTCTACGTCCTGTCTGGGCCGATCCCACGTCATTGATCCCTCCGTGAAGCCGGGCTCTTTAATTACAGTCATTAGCTGGAGTAGATCTGCTGCTGGGGTTAGAGAACCTTATTACCAAGACCTTCGTCTCTTTCCTCCCCTTACAGCGAACAGGCCTGATGCCGCTCGCTGGTGTGTTCTCTGAAAACAAGCTGCAGTTACAATGTTTACAGAAAACATGATGCCAAATTGGATCCCCAAATCACACAAGTCTCACCAGGAGACATTTCCCCCCTTCTACTTTCATCCTTTTTCAATTGGATATGGAGGCGAAGTGTGCAGCATTCCAATAACAGATTGAAGCAAAGTGGGGTGTAAGAGGCCATGTCGGTGTGCTGCTGTTTGTTTATTGGTGGACTGGTGCCGACTGGTGGCGTGACCAGGCCAGAGTAGCCATTTATCCACCACTCCAGACCTCCATTAAGATCTCTGTATAGTCTTCCCTGTTGAGATCTGCAGCACACCACCACTGACATGTCACTCTTCCTCCTCCTCCTCCTCCTCCTCCTCTCTTAGACAGTGTTTTTATTTTTAACCAGGTTCTGTTCTGTTTCACTTCCAGTCCCTGTTTTTGTCTCCCGTCAGGATGTCATCGCGCATTCCTCTGTGTCTGTCGTTTAATTAGTCATATGGAGTTGGTCTCTTTGTGTAATGGAAAAAATGAACTTGCGTGTTTTTCCCTCTTGGATTCTTATGTGTCTCTCCACCTTCTGACTTGAAAACAAAACATTGTCCCCCTTGAGCGCTGTGCTAAAACCACACATCTGTTCTGCGCATGATATTTAAACAAAACAAATCATAATTACCACAAACCAGTGAGGTTATTAAATATGGTGCAGTTTCAACAGATAAGTGGATAATGTATGTGGCATCTGATTAGATCGGATTAAAGCGACTTGGAGTTTCTCCTACGTCTGCTGTGTTGTTGTAATCCACTGAATTTTTGTTTTGTTTGACCTTAAAGGGATAGTTTGGATTATTTGATGTGAGGCTGTATGAGGTACTTATCCTATCAATAGTCAGTAAACAATATGTAGGAGGTACAGTAGACAGAGAGAGAACTTTCAGCATGGAAACTAAGCAATGAACTCTTGTTCATCATTATATATAGCCTCTATAAACCAAATATCACTCTCGCCAAAGCAACCAGACTTCTTAAGGAAAGGCAGTAATTTTACCACGCAGATCATGGGAGTTGCTGGACTACCCTTCCCTTGGTTTGTTTTTGTTATTGTGTGAGTTTGGTGACTCTAAACTAACCCTTTAAGGCGCCAAAGTCACACAGTTACAAAAACAGACGAACCGGCAGTCGACTCTTTGGAGAGAGACATGTTTTGCTTATATAACAGAGGGCTTCCCGTCCGAAAAGGCTGTGTGATAACATACACTTAAACGATACTGATTTATTTTATTTTTTTTTGTAGCTAAAATATGTTGTATGCAAGTCATAGCTTATCCTCCATACAGGTGCCCGTATCTGCTTCTCCAGAGTGGCATGCCATAGGGTTGGGCTAATCTCCCATGTCAGCTGGGACATCACAATGAGTTCCCTATGTCCAATAAATAAACAAACAAGAAAGGAAATATTCTCACTCCTATTTTCCTTATTGAGCAGAAAAATACAACTGAACACCTTCTGAATTCTTTTCTACCAAGCTAAGATGAGCTGTAATTACCTTGTTTTCTTTAAAACACACTTCGTTCAATCTCGACAGACATTAACAAAACTCACCAAAACCATCTTTTTCAGTCGTTCCACTGTTATAACAATAGGCATCTTTTGTTTGGTCGAAATAAATCCATAAATCTGAATTAGATGTGAAGACACTCTGGCTCTGCAGCCTGTTTTCCTCTCACTCGTCCTCTGGCTCAGTGGTTGTGTACTTTTTACCACTGAATGAGTGTATTGTGGCGCAACAGCTGGCAATCTTGCAGACTATTAAAAGAACAATATGTAGGAAATTTGGAGGTCCAAAAATGAATACAGCAGTCCAAACAACTAGTTGGAGCCATAGACTGTATATTAAGAGGTTGAAATCCTTTCTAATATCCGATGTTTGGTTGAAGCAAGTTGTTTCCCCTGCCTTCTCCTCCTCAGACTCGGGGAAGCTCAGACAAGTTGCAGGAGTCTCTGCAGGAGCGTAGGATGCAAGCAACATTGTAAATTGACAATAAAAAGCAACAAGTCCTTCACTTGAACTTGATCAGCTGTTTATAACATAGCTGTCTGACACTGAAAACAAAAACCCACTGCTCTGAAAATACATAGTCAGGACTTTGAGTTAAGTGACAGCTTGCCATTAACGCACTGCTTCGTTTAACCATCATAAGCATCTACGCCTTCTACGAGATTATTAATGATTCCTTTCAACTCAAAAAGACTCTTGCTCATTTGGTGACCATTCTGCAATAATTTTAATTGCATTTTTTAATTTTAATGTCAAATGGCAAACAAAAATTTATTTCACCTGAAATAGAAACGGGGGACACCATGGCTGGAGTGTTGGCAGAGTAGAGTATATTTTAACTTGACATGTCTCCTTGACCTCTGACAAACATATCATGGTGATTTTATGATTAATTGCAGTAAATATATTACATATTTTTCCTTTAAATTAGCAAAATAAAATGACAGAAATCGCTTAAGAAAACCTCCAGGCAGTGGTCTCCGCCAATTGTTGATAGCAGATTTATTTGTTAGTAATGCACTATGGATAAGTACCTCATACAACCTCACTTCAAATACTCTATGCTATCCCTTTAATTAAAGATGTGGCTGTTTTTTATCTTATCTTTAAAGAGGCATTTGAAAAGCTTGTGATGGGTGTGTGTCCTTACTGGGTAAAGTTCAGGCTAGAGCAGCATGACATGACTGCAGACAGATATTTTTTGAAGAAGAAGAACTAGGTTAAACCTTGGAAAATTTGATGCGCTGCAAAAAAACTTATTCTGTCACGCTGTCCAGTTCCCCATGCTGTGTGGATCACCATTGAGGAAGTGTGGAGAGCTTTCTCAGTTAAAGTGGGCTTTAAGGTGCCACAGCCTCATGACAGAATATAGTCATGCCTTTGTCTAATGGCATGCACCTCATGTTGGCAGATGTTGACGTTCGTAACGGAACACGAGCTAAGCGAGGCCCGGTATTTCAGCACGTTATTAGCAGCAGCAGCAGCAGCAGACCACCCGAGGAGCTCAGACAAATAAAAATCCCATTTCCTCTCTTTCCATTGGTGGTATTAAGAGCTGAGGATTGTGCTGTTGCCTGAGTGCCAATGAAAAAGCCACTCAGTGTGTGAGCAGTTAAAGCTCTCTCAGCGCAGCGAGGGTGAAGCCTTCCTTCTGTATGCATCACCCCAGCCGGCTTGATCGATTCACTGTTTGCTCTGTCTTGTCTAAGTGCGAGCTCACACTGCCCACTCCGCCCACAGAAAATAATTCGGACTTGACCGGTGCAACCTGCCCTCCCCCTAGGCTTCCCCTTGCACACGTGCGCCTGCACACAGATGCACAAATGTGTACATGTACCGACAGTCCACACACAGTCTGTCTTTCAGCCTAAGGGAGCTGGACAGACCATGCATGGATCCATGAATTCCTCATAACACAATCTGTTGGCTGATCAATAATTCAATTCTATCTGTGAGCAAGCATGTCTGGATCCAATCCCACCTGCACCTCCCTCGGCCTTCTCTTAACAAGGTGGGTGTTGTGTCCTTGAGCCGGGCTCAGCTTATGTCTGCGTAGTTTGGTGTGTGTCCTTGTGTGTGCTGCTGATTAGTTGGCCTTAGTTAGCTCTCTGGCAGTGCTTGTTCTAGTCCATCACCGTGTATCTACTTCCCCTGTGCATGTGTGCGCACACATGAGAGCCAATGGCCATTGTGGATTACACGGTGTTCATTATTTCAACTGTCTACGCCTAGCGTGTCTTTTGTGTGTGTGTGTGGATGCAAAAGTGTCCATCCACAGACTTGATGTGTGTGTGTGTGTGTGTGTGTGTGTGTGTGTGTGTGTGCGCGCCTGAGCTTATGCATGATCTGTCTCTCCCTCCAGGCAGCTAGACGAATCAAAGGCATGGATCTCATTAAAAGGTATAGAGCCTGTGGAGAGGTCAGCGGCTAAGTTCTCTGATTAGTGAGCTCCGGCGGGCTGCCTGGGTGCTGTGTTTGGCGGCGGGAGTGGTAGATGGGTTGGGGGGGGAGTCTCCTCATAGACATGCCTCTCATCCCTCTCCGGCCCCACACCTGGAGGGGGGGCAGCAAGCCCAAACACTCTTTCTCACCGCAGGCTTCAGCCCCATCCGACAGGGTCAAGGACAAAAAACACCGGGGCACGGATTTACCCCGTAGTCGCCGTCGTCGTCAGTGGCCCTCTCTATTTCCTCTACTTTCTATCCCAGCCTAATGGGCTGCCTACTTCCAGTTCTGTTTTTATCCCGCTTTGAGTGTTTTATCAAAGGCCACATTCAGTTTCCATCCCAGTGACAGCCTCTCTCGCTGCATATCAAGCTGCACCAATAGCCCGACAAGCAGCTTTCTGGGTCGTTAGTTACTCGTTCCAGGGCCCGGACTCCTATCAAAGCCGGCGACCATGAACCGGAGATGACTTTCAGCCAAGGGCAAAGTGTATATGTGTGACTGTGAGTTAGAAAGACAGGACGCTTCTGAAGGTTGCATGACTTTGGACAGTTTCTCTCTTCCCTCCGAATGGTCTTTCTCTTTACTCTTCGCCGTCTCGTCCCCCGTGTGCCTCTCAGTTTAATGCCCTTCCAGATAAAACAACGGCAGTAAACTTCCTCTTTGTTTCTCTCTCTCCTTTTCTCACTGATAACCACGCTATCTAAAAGTAGGCCCTGGCAGCACTCCCTGTCTATTCACCTCCCCCCTCAGTATGTTCGGGTGCATTGTATGTAATCTGTAGATGGAAGGGGGGAAAGGGTGTGCTTTCTTTATGTTTTTTTTTTTATTTGCCTTTTCTTTTCCGGACCCGCCAGAGGAGGAGACAGCGGGAAAGATTGCGGGTGGAGGGGACCAGCGCGTATCTGCTGACTGTCACTTCCATTTAGTGTGCTGTCCTCAACTGCCTCCCCTATATGCCCAGACCCGGCCGGCTCCTCA
This sequence comes from Lutjanus erythropterus, assembly GCF_056507025.1. Classification (NCBI taxonomy): domain Eukaryota; kingdom Metazoa; phylum Chordata; class Actinopteri; order Lutjaniformes; family Lutjanidae; genus Lutjanus; species Lutjanus erythropterus. The sequence goes on from NC_139329.1 coordinate 30,051,533, forward strand.
GTAAGCCAAGGTCCCCTTTTGTTCAGTGTCCAACCTTTCTAATCCACAAACCCTTCGGTCCACAGATACGCTGTAGTAATTTCAGGGCACTTTTTCTCTGTAAACTTTTCCTACATGAGGATTTAGATCATTTTTGAGGCTTATTTTTGTTGCTGCACAGAATTTGTCAGAGTGTAGGTTTTTTTTATATGTTGGTGTAAGGCAGGCCAATTCAATTACTTTTTTTGGAGATGCAAGGTTTGAAAAAAGTAAAGGGGCAGGCTCTTTGCACTTCCTGTCTGACTTGTAGGAATTTAAATGTGTAAAACATTTATTCTCCTCTTTATTAATTTTCAGTGAGGCTGCCTCTGACTAAAGATTTTTCTCATCGACCAGTAGTTGTAAGTTCAAGCCGTTAATCAATAAGTCTTCACAAGTTTATGATAAAAAAGCGAAAAATCTTTATGGAAAAAACAGCAATGATTCTGAACATTTAATTAACTTAGTTCAACACCATATTACCCTGTTGTTCAACACAAAATGGATGATGTATACAAACCTGCTGCCTGACCCCGCAGTGTTTTCGTAGTCTGTTGTTTTGGTTGGGGCCACGGTGACGTTAAATCACCTGAGATGCTCTATGGTCCTCAAACTGGCCTTCATCGGTCTCGGGGGTGGTTTTCCAGTCTAATAGGACCGCAAGCTGAGCTAATTGTCTGTGTTACAACGATCCCCTGGGCCAAACAGCAAGGCCTAACTCCTAAATGGAATCGGAGGCGTTTTCTTTCTTTTTCTGCAGCTAACAAATTGATGAAAAAGACTTTTTTCACTGACTAATGGTTTAGTCATCTATTCGGGGGCAGCTCTAGGTTTCGCAATTGGAAAAAAAACATTATGTACAAAAGTAGTGGGAAAATAATGTGTCTTTGTAATCCTAGCTTGTTGTTAATAAACAATTGTTGCATTTAACAAACTTTTTTCAGTGAGTTTGACTCTCCTAAATTCCCTCTGGTTAATCAGCCAAAGTTAATGCTCATACTAGTAGAGACTTGGAGAGCGGCTGAAATAAGTCATTGCTATTACATTTCAAATAAATTATTTAAACTTGACCATATGGCCTCAGTGTGGTACATTCTAAAAAATATGGCAGTGAAATGACACTTGATAACATATAGACTCTTTTTGAAGAAGAATTTGAAAATGTAAGTGAGAGTTGTTAGGGCCTAAAACTAATGATCTGTTCATCTTTACAAGTCAGGACTGGCATAGCAATCAGAGCTGAAACAAAAATGTTTTAGGATTTGTTGGAGTTGTTCGTAAATGCACCAGAAAGATAATGGCGTTTCGGGTTGGTAAAGTGACCCATGCACAGCAAAATAATGAGAAAATAAGGAAATGCAGGCGGATGGCAGGGTCTCTACGGATACAGACGCCACCACACACTTTTAGTGGGTCATATGTGATGATTGAGAAGGATTATGTGTATATGAGTGTACATTTTTTTTATTTTAGGAAAATATTGCTGGCTATGCCTTTAAAATTGAAAGTTAAATTGGCTCATGAGAATTGTGATCCCTCATAAACCCCCATAAACTTGGACTGTTAGCAGCTTATTTAAATAGAATCACAATGATATGCTTGTTTTCATAGTCATAAATGAAAAAAGGGCCAGACTGAGTTTGTTAAAGGGATGGATTTGGCCCACGGGCCGCCAGTTGAATAGCCTTGGTGTAAGGTTTTGGCATCAATTTCCCCTGAGAGCCGAGAGGGATGAAATCACAATAGTCCACACGCCGCTTCATAGCTTCCACGGCCTCTCTCTCTCTCCCGTTCTCAGTCTCTGTCTCTCAGGCTCAATCAATTAATAAAGCTTGACATTTATTGGAGAAAACAAATAAAAAGTGCTTGGTTTGGGGATTGTCTCGTATGCAAACCTCTCTCCCATTTTTGTGTTTGTTTACATATCATTGAACGTCCTGATCCCCGGACAACAGCACGCTGCCAAAACCATAGGCCTCAAAGGAATTCAGTTTAACGCTGTGCAAGTGCCTTTTCTAAAGGGCAGCGCTGCGCCTCTGGATGTCGAAGTCGGTTTAGCAGAATAATCAGTGCTTTAATTAACAAAAGTCAGTTCAGAATATCAATTATAGTTTTCCTTTATCTGCAGTCATGTCACACCAAGAAACAATTATGACTGATTGTGAATTTCTATTGTCTCTTGCTGGTGATAATTAGTTACTTTTTGCCTATAAATCACACTTTTTTTTCCATAAATAACTTCCCCCTCCTGCCCTCCACTCTCATTTGCGATGTCTTCTTTCTATTTTTTATATTAATGAGTGGCCTTAAGCTCAAATCATGAGTTTGCGAGTCGTTCGTCGAAGTGTGTTCTGTCGAAGAGAGAGGGCAGTGTGTTTTCATTCAGAGAGCCTCGGGGGCCTGCTAGCATTTTCTCTCCGTCTCATCCCAGTCCAGACACGCTCCCCATCCTGGTATGACAAACATCTCCATGGCGCTCGCTCAAACGAGAACAGAGTCTTGATGACACACAATCACCTCCGAACACACAGACACCTCATTTAGACGCATTTTAATTCACAGTCTGCATGCGGTGGTGGGTCGAGCACAGAAAATCTATACTCGAGTACATTTACTCCCATTAAAAAAAAAAGTCTCAGAAGTGAAAATTACCATTTAAAAAACTCAACATAGCTAACGTTAGCTCATATTTCAACCCTCATGATTTAGAGTTCATTTATTTTGAACATTAAATTAAATTAAATGTGTAGAAAATGAAATGTTTCAATGAGCATTTCATGTCCAAACAGGAGTCATGCTTGTCAGGTCCTGCTCTTATTCTAATACTTATCCATCAATACCGAGTCAGGTATATAAGTCCACTCTGCTTCCCAGCGTCCATCCCGACAATTACACCACTATGTCCATCTTCTTCATACCGGATCAACGCTCCATAATTAAGAATGAGAAAAGAGAAAATAATCCATAACAGCAATATCACCATTAACGCCATTAAAAAAAATCATTCTCTCTAATATATTTGCTGCAATAAATCATACAGTGACCATGATATCATGAGAGATTAAGGAAGCATGCTAAGTTTACATACTTGCTTCTCTGACAACAACAGCCGCAGTTTCCTCTTCTTCTTTTTTTTTTTTTTTTGAAATGTCTATTCTGGTCTGTAGCTTGTGTCATTGTTTCCCTATTTCATGTTTATTAGAGTTAATATTAATGCCAGATGTTCACCGAATGAGTGCCTGTTTGTGAGTCATAACAAATCATTAATAATCTTTTAGAAGGAGTAGATGCTTATAACGATTAAATTGAGCAAAATGTTAATGGAGACTGGCAGGCTGAGCCACTGAACTCCAACTCCAGAGTGTGTGTTTTTTTTTTTTTTGTAGCAGTGTGCTTTTGTTTTCAGGATAACAGACTGAACTTTACACTGACAGACAACTGGCAGTTATAAACAGCTGATCTACTCACAGTGTAGGACTCGCCCTGGCTTATTATGGTTAGTTTACAATCTTGCACTCCTGCAGTGTTGCTGCAGCCTGCCTGAGCCTCTGAGAGTCTGTGGAGGAGGTGGCGGGGGGGAAACAACTTGCTTGAACTATAGACTGTATATTTAAAAAGGGATTCATCCTATTTAATATACCATCATTGGCTCCAATTCAGTTTATTCTATTTGGACTGCAGTACTCATTTTTTGGACACCCAGCCTCTACATATTGCTTTTTTAAAAGTCACCAGAATGCAGGAAACAAAATCTATAAAATTCAATTTTTATGGGGGAGGACCATCAAACCCCCTGATTTAGTTTCCAAACAACCTTCCCTATTTTGAGTTCTCAGGGAAAGTATGACTTAGCTACCGAAATAAATTTTCACCTACAGTACGTGTAACTTACTTCAGTGTGTGTGTGTGGAGGTTAAATGACGAGCTTTTAAAAGCAGAGATCTCACTGCCTTTTTTGGGAGGCACAGTCGGCACTTTGTCATGTAACTGTAGTCTTTTTTTAGATTTTGGTATAAAAAGTGTGGCCAGATGTGGTCAGGGATTGTTGCTGAAAGCTTCCGCTTGTTCTGGGTTTTGCTCAGCCATCACTGCATCATGGTCAAAAGACAGGTAGTGCTTATTTTTCTTCCAGGCATCAAGCAACATGAAGAGGTGATCCTCACCCCCCCCCCCTCACACACACACACACACACACACTGAATCCCTGCATTTAAAGGATGCTAGTTGTAGCAAAAGGTACAAATGGAAAATGTAGCAAAGTAAAAAATAGTTTCAAAAAATGCTTTAATGAGTGAAAATAATTGGCCACGTTACCTCTGTGGTTTTCTCTGGTTTGGCTCCTGGCTGCTGAGTTAACAGCAGTTCAAGGTTAGCTTACTTACTTTAGCAAAGAGCAGAAAGTAAAGCCAACTTCCCATCAGAGTTTTCCCTGTCTTGTCTCGGAGGTTGCGTTTGATCCGGTGACCAGCTGAGTTCACTGGGAAGCTGCTGAATCTGGTTCTGTTACTTACTAATGACTGCCAACTGTTATGGTTAGCTACTTTAGCAACAAAGCTAAAGCTATACTTGTCCATCAGGTGACTCTGCAATTACAGTGCCGAGAGTTGAAGCAGGAGGACATCAGAGAGGAAACCAGAAAATATTTTCGCCATAAAATATGTTTCATTTTAACCCAAATCAGTGATTAAAGTAATAATGTTGTGATTTTGTACAGTAAATGAATGTATTCTCTTTTCGTGCTCAGGCAGGGTCATAGTGGAGGATGATTCAACAACCGTTTTTAATCTTTTTCCAGGAAAAGACAAACTCTGAAATACTTGTTAAATACATGAAAATATCTACAGAACAATTTATAAAAATGCTTTACTGACTGAGCTTCCTGGACAATGCTTTTGTTGTCATTGTTGAATCATGTTCTGTGGCATATAGTGCAATGCATATGTCATGAACCACTTAAAAATCAAATTTGACTTCATGAAACTTAAAAAATCTGTTTTTTTTACTCATTCTTTACTTGTAAACCATTCCTATCCACCCCTGTCTTCGTGTAACTCATCTCTGTGCTTTCTGTTCATCTTTCTGTCATTGTCAGATGCCCTCAGACAAACATTTCTGCCAGGCTCACAATACCAGGTTCTTCTTTGGCGGCTGGGGTAATGACATGGTTGTGGGCCTCACTGCGGTCGCTGTGAAACAACAGATCCGCTTCACAACCGCACCTTTTCTGTCTGTTTGTGTGGGGTGATGGAGTGTGTGTTGTCATCTGGAGGTGTGCCATCAGCCCCACAGTCACACTGTCATCACCCCTACACTCCCACAGCGGAGGCAGACAATGAACAATGTTTTGTTTCACCTCATCTCTTTTCTATTTCATCCCTTATTTCTCTCTTGCCTGATTGAAACAGTCCTCCTGTTTTCACTTCTTCCCCGTGTTTGGAAATAATTTGTCATGCTTGATTGTCACAGAGACATGACCAGGATTTGGTTCTCTTCCAGTTGCTGCAGAGTTGTTTGCATTTGCCGGTTGGCCCGTCCGGAGTGGGTAAAGGGTGCAGTGGAGCCAATTATAGCAATGGGTTTTTGTGCGCAGTAAGCGTAGCGTGGCGGTAGTGGGTGTGATGGGTTTTTAATGGAACTGAGACACAGTCACAGATGTAAAGCCTTGTTGTTTTTGGTGATTGCAATGGTCAATATGTGATAGGTGGGCCAGAGGAGCACTGTCCACTTGAATCTGTGACTGATTGTTAAGAACAAGCACCACTCACATTGCCAGATGGTTTCCCACTGGTGTTTTAAATCCGATTTTTGTTGCAAAACACAATAAACGTCCAGTGCTGTTGGGGTTAAGTGCCTGTGCCTCCATCCGTTTCTCATATTGCTCACAACAAGCTTTGTTTGGTAGTTAATTCCAAGCACTAAGTGGGAAAAGAGAATTAAATAAGAGTTTTCATTTCCCACGCTCATAATTGATGCGCTAGTTGTTTGCTCATTCGCAGTAGGGGTTGAAAGTAGACTCATCCCCTAGAAAGTATTCTTAGGATGCTATCTCTTGAGTAATGAAAGTGTCCCTTCTTCCCTGTCTTTGGAGCCAGTGTGAGATCCTCTGTCTGGCTCGGGGATGTACGGTAAATGATATGGCCAGAGCCATTAGCTAGATCTTTGTCTGTTCATCCTGCTGGCTCCTTCTGATAGCTAAAGTGTTTTCAGCTTATTAACCGTACTGTCATATGCTCTTTTGTAAGAATGCACATTAATCTAAATGCACACTAGTACATTAAAATTCTTTACAGCCGCTCACACTGAACCGCAAGAGGTTTGATCGGCCAAGAAATGAATGAGAGAATGCCAGTGCACAAGTTTTTTTTTTTGCTTAGCTCACTGTAGACTATCGAAGAAGTGATTTGTATTCGTGCTGCCTTGCGGTCCCCCTGCCCTGTTTGCAGTAGCCAATCTGGACAAGGGGTTGTTATCAGAGGGCCTGAATGAAACAGCTGCCTCACACTCTTCACCACGGCTCCGCTCAAGTCCTTCCACGCCTTTGAAAATGTCGTGTTCTGCCCGTTGTGTCAGACACACTGCTCGCTAATGGCTCCTGGCTCTGATCCAACCTTATCCCACATTCTGAACCTGGCTTTGGTTGCATCAGAGCCCCCCCCCCCTCTTCTCACAACTTGAAGACTTACCTGGATCATGCCAGGAAGCAAGCAGCCAGCTTCTGTGAGGGAACAGTTTTCCACAGTGGTTGAGGCATTTGGAGGATATAAGCCCTACCCCCATGGACTGCTCTGAGAGGGGATGGCTAGCACCTGCCACTGCTAACACGCTAGTATTTAGTGATGAGAGGGCTGCAGCAAAGCCCTGTGGGTAAGCCACACCGGATTTTTCACTCCACAAACTCGCCTAGTCACATTGAAATGGCTTTTCCTACTGTTTTGGCTCTGCCCTCTCCATGCCCTTGACTCCGGGTACTGCTATTGAAATCAAGTGCACGTACAGACTTGTCAGCTCCATGTAGCCACTAGCAGCTAGCCTAAGTACATCACCCTTATCTGTGATGTCACTTGCTTCCTGCCCTGTCCATGCTTGTCTGCGCCAGGTCATAAGCCACCCCCTCACCCTCCCTCTCTAGACCTGTCTGTTTCACTGTAATGCAGCCTAAGCCTTTGGTTGAGAAGGGCATTAGCCTATATTTGTGGGCATGGGCGCTTTGTCATCCAGACCTGGGAATGGCTGCTCCAGATGGGTGATTAGTCACAACTGTGTGTATACGTCTTTGAGAGACTGAGAGAGAGCTGCTGGTGTGTGTTTGTGTGTGTGTGACGTAAGATCGGGGTGATTATAAGAAGATGAGCCAGACAGCCTAAATGAAGATAAAACACGGCTGCTTGTATGGTTGTATGTTTTGGTTCTGTGTGTTTTTAGTCTAATAGCCATCATCCCCCCTCCCTGTACTCATATCCCAAATGCAATCTCATCTCTAGCTCTGACTCGGCTAGGCTGGGCTTCCATCAGCGATTTGGAGTGCAGCTCTCATGCCTGTAGGCTGCTGTAATGATAGCTTTTGCAAAAAAAAAAAAAAAACAGCCCCAGCTGTTTGCTCACAAAGTATGAGAATGAAAAGTGGAGAAGAGGAGGAGGAGGAGGAGGAAGAAGAGGAGGATGAAAGTGTCACCAGCCCTCTATTGTACAGCTGCAGTCTCATACAATTTCACGAAGCAGACCTAACAAAAGCAAGAACACGTGCACCATGAAAGATTAATTGGTTGCTGTTAGCTCTAACTCTCATCATCACCTGCAGCAGAGAAGGTAGGGAATACAGAAAGGAAACGTGTTGTCTGCTTTTGGCGAGGATAATAAGGAGCCAGGGGGAATGGCGTTTTTCTCTCTTTGGCCGCTGGCTGACAAAAAAGTTTCCAAAGTTAAATGCTCAGTTAGAAACTGACGCTGAGATGCTGTTGTTTTGTGTTCACCAGGTCTAGTTAGCAAGGTGACGGCTCATTAGCTGGCACTGATTAGACTGTGGACATGGTTAGCAGCCCATTTAGACGTTGTGCGTGTGTGTGAGCTTGCATACAAGTGAACAAGTGTGTAAGATTATATGTGTGTGTGGTACACCACTGTCCAGACACATCTGCCTGGCTTTAATTAGTTTTGCCTGGCACAGGGACCCACCAGTCTCTCTGGTGTTTAATAACAGCCTCGACAGTGGGCATTTATCAAGGTCTGAATACAGCTGAGGGATTGTGCGTTCATTTGGCCAAATTCACTTTAAGCGATTATGCTCTTTTTATTTTCTGAAGCAGCTTGCAAAGAAGCTCCTGTTTTGCCCGCATGCTGGGGCAAGTTACATATTTTGGCTTCCTTTCAGTCCTCTCTTTTCCTCTCTTCTCACTTTTCCCTCTTTGTCAGTCATTGTATTAATATGTCATGTGTCTGACCCAAATTTCCAGGCCCTTGAATGCTTCCAGGGCTCTTTCTCCGCCCCCCTGCTCTTTTTGATCAGAGCCATCGTAGTGTGAAGTATCCCAGGCAGAGAGACGGAGGCTATGTTTCGTTGTCTCCTCAATCAGAATCAGCAAGCAGTCCTCGGGACTCGGGAGCAAACAGACCCCACTCTAAATGCCTCCTCCTTCAAAGAGTCTCTGTCCTCCCCTCTCCCTGACTGCAGCGGTTTCTAATCAGGGCAGGAGATTTTTGCTGATGAACCAATATGAGCTGACAGACACCCTCCCCTCCCTTAACCTATCTTCTGCCTCTTCTTCTTCCCCTCCATCCTTTCACATCTGTGAATGTTACCTGACGAGCCTCATTTGTCAACCCCCTCCTCAGCCCTTCTCTTTCCGTCTGCTTGCCCCAGCCACCTGATCCCTCCCTCCTGTTGTTCCGCCAGTGCCAACAGAGCTGAAGAGGCTGCCGTGTGTGTGTGTGTGTGTGTGTGTGTGTGTGTGTGTGTGTGTGTGTGTGTGTGTGTGTGTTCAAGTGGGCGGGGAGTCTGAAGAGACGGAAACTAAACTGAGCAGAGCCGAGGTGCATACAGGTGCAGCTCCTCTTGCAGCCCGAGGTATAGCTGTCAAAGTCTCTTCGTTTTGGCCCTCTTCCTTTCTGTCACCCCCACTGCAGCCTTCTTGTGTCTCACTCTAGTCTCACTCAGGTCTAGCTAAGCGCTCTTTCAGGACAGGGCAGTCCCAAGAGGCGCAGTATCCTCAGGGAGCATCCCTCCGGCTGTTGCTCCAGCTGTTGCTCCTCAACTTCTGTGCCTTTGCATTGTATGGATATTGTTTTTGTTATTATCTCTGACTTACTACAAGGACAATTTCCCCATAAGGGATAATAAAGATTTCTACTACTACTGTGATATATTGCACGCCAGAAGGGCCTAAAAAAGATGGTGCGGAATTCAAAAGCAGCAGGAGCAGCAGCTAACGTTGCCCCCGAGCTCCTCTTGCAAGCTGAGTGAATGCAAATGGACTTTTTTAAATAAAGCAGAGTTCCCCAGCCGTAATAGTCTGCACGCCTCGCACAATGCTGCATAGCCCCACATCCCCTCATTCAATTCCACAGCAACTTCCTTTTTGGGTGGGATTGGCTGTCTCATTCCTTCCTCTGTCAGCTCACTAGAGGAGATTGCTTTGATTTCGGGGCAGACTTGACCAGATTAAATAGAGTCGGTCTGGGCCGCGTGGACGGGTGGCTCCCAGCCATCATCTCATTTGTGTTTCTCATTGTCGCTTGCAGCTCCCCTCCATTTTTGTTCTCTCCCCTTCCCTTTGTTTGCCTCACGCTTCTGCTCAGTATCTGGCCAACGATTGATAAGACCCAATCCCTGACAATGCTTGGCGAGCGGCACAGGATCGGTGGCGATGGCGCTCATGCATTGTGGAGAGCGCGTGTGTGTCTGTTCGGGCTTTAGGAAGGAGATGGGATGCGGCTCACGTCATTGTTTATCTACCTTCCCACTTCCAGATGGCGCACAGCAGAAAGAATGTGCTTCTTGACACACTCTCTCTTTTCCTCTCTCCTCACTCCTTCCCCGCCGCCATCTCTCCTGTGGCTCACTCCGGTTGTGCGGACTGTGTTTCAGGTCCAGAACGCGCAGCATGAGGTGAGGGGGAAGGTGGTGCGAGAGCCAGGAAGGCAGACTGGGACTTGAGAGGGAGCCCTGGAAAGTCAGGTGGCAGTCTCCGAGTGTAGCCATGTGTGCGTGTTAGGACTTAGTGTGAGAACATATGTGCTAGTGATTGTACCTCCGAGACTGCAGCACTTTTCATGAGTATTTGTGAATCTGAATCACAGTGCGATGAGCGTGCCGGCACAACAACACATTTTGAAACACTTGACACATTTTTCTCATTTTTTTTTTCGAGGTCATTGAATCATAAAAATCTCGTCTCAGGCAACAATTGAGTCTGCCGGCCCCGGTCCTCTCGGCCGTCTGGATTGATGGACGGTCAATTCCAGCACCGGGAGATAATCACAGCGTGTCAGCCTCCACCGATCCAAACTCTTATCTGTGTCTGCCCACTGCCAGCACGCCACAAATGACCACAGGGACACGCATTTCTCTTTATTGTTCCAAAGCCCCGAGGGTGGGAATGTGTTTGTGCATGCTGAACTTAACTTTTGCAGGCTTGTGCAACTGCATCCTCAGCTAGATGTTGCACACATTCACCTGAAGTGCACCTTCTCCACAGGAGCCCTTCATCAACACTCACCTCCCTGTTTTGGAAAGTGCATACACTTATGACGAGGCTTTCGGATGTTTTTTTTTCTCTTTCTGCCTGCTGCCTCTTTAGATGAATTATGCACTGTCTGAAGTGTCTGGCGATAAGCCTTTTTTGTCCTCACTTGGACACCTTCTAGTGTAACCAGTCAATGGTATCAGGCTGGATTCTGACACTGTCCCTTGGCATGATAAGGTGTTTATTTAATCTTGAAGCCTTTGCCATCAAGTGTGATCAAATAAGATTACTCCTGTAGAGTGTGGCGCAACAATAGACTTTGGAGAAAGTCTCCATGTTTGTCACATCCACTCTGCTGTCTAAAGGTCTTTGAGGGGTTATTTTTCCCAGAGTGAGCCGTGCTAATTGTAGCCTAATGGCGAGCTGTTATAGTAAAGAGTGGTAAAAAGCAGTCGGTTGGTGAGGCTTGCTGCCTTCCCTGTGCAGGCTGATTACGCTGTCTAGTTAATGCACCCTCCTCAGATACAAATGGAGGGTGGTTATAGCGCCAGGAGAGACAGTCAGCCTGTCAAAATCGCCCTCTCTAACAGACAAGAGAGGGAGATAAAGAGAGATGGAAAAGAGTGAGAGAGAATATATTCTGGAGAGCCAATTTCACTGAGGGGATAGAAGCGTGGTAGTGCAATTATGAAATATAGCTTTCTGTTTCAATAATGACCTTTTCTCCACGGGCTATATATAGGCCAGTGTAAATGATTTAGAGAATGGACCATAGTGTCGTATAGATGATGGCCTATGGATTCCTACAGAGAGCAAAGACAGTTTCCAGTGAAAAATTGTCTCTCGCTGGCAGTGTGTTGAGGAAGAATGGTGGAAATGACAGGTGGGGACACTGGAGAAAGCACTGTAGGGCACTTCAACACTATTCCTCTCTCAAGTTGTTGTCCTTCTGCTGCTGTTAGTCATTTCCAGTTCCTATACTTGGTGTGTGTGTGTGTGTGTGTGTGTGTGTGTGTGTGTGTGTGTGTGTGTGTGTGTGTGTGTGTGTGTGTGTGTGGGAGTGTACGCCGCCTATGTGTATCTACTGGAACTCAACAGAAGGAAAAAGGGCACTCTCATGTGGGCTGTTTTTCTTTCACCATAATTAATCACTAGAGGATCACATGATTGTCTCAGCTCAAGATTCATTTTCATAAGAAAAAAAAAATCTCCTTCAGCACAACTTTTGCTGCGAGGAGTCACACATGAAAGCCCAGCGAAACACGGTCTCAGCACTGCTGCCAGTTGTACCGAACACCCACACTGGCTGCAGCAGTGCTTACTACGCATCTGTCTGGATAGATACTCAGTGGTGGTACCAGCCAGCCGCTTTCTCCCCGGGCTGAGCCAAAGTTGAGGGGGGAGAAAAAGCACTAGGGTCAGGAACTGAAGAACTCCTGTCTGACCTGCTAATATAAGGAGCAGACACTGGTGGAATGTCAAAGCAGCTGTAAACCAGAAAACATGTTTGACAGAGTTAAAAGCATAGACGGAGACCTGGAATATTTATGCTCAACCACTTAACAGCAGCAATTACACATGTACAGAAGTATGTATTACCATGTTTACATCCACATAAACACATCTAACTCTCAGAGTCATTACAGATCATCATGCCTCTTTTGTACCCAGCAGCAGTACAGCACATACACCCCACCAATATACGGTCCTCCTCAACATCTGTAAATCACAGTGTTTGTCTTGTGCATGTATGCAGACGTAAGCTCTAGGGCTGCACTATTATCTCCTGACATCTGCATTCTATTTATATATACGTACATTTTAAAAACCCACTGCACTGATGCATTTTACAGCGATAAGAAAGGGGGAAATGCTGCAAATCGTCTGTCACAACATGATAAATAAATAATGGAACGTGTCAATTAATCTTTTGTTGATTGAATAATGTCTAATTGTGCATCAGATTTTAAACATCACCAAACTTTTTTTTTTTTTCAATTCAATGCTAATCATGGAATCCATCAGCTGCAGACCTTTTCCATGGCAGCAAACACAGGTGTTACCAATGAGACTAATTAGGTTTCTGCTCCATTCAGGTCAAACAGAGTCAGGATGCCGCTATTGTGCATGTTGGCTCACTGGAAAGGTTCTGCTACACTGAATGGAAGAGGACTGTAATTAGCATCATTGGTATGACCGGTGTTTGCCTAGAATATGGCTGTCTTAAAACAAAACAAAACAACAATTTAGCTTCTCAGAGCAATGGCCAATGTGAAGGAGAAGGGGTGAGGAGGTGCAATATGTGTTAAAGGAAAAATGTATGTCTTTTAAATGAATGAATGTCGTGAGGCATATAGGAGATATCCTGCCCTACACATCAGATTGTAAAAGATTGGTAAAGATCTTTAAAAAAAATCACACCATAGTCATTTTAACAGCCCTAAAGCCCTAAAGACAACGTCTACGACCTGGTTGTATTTGCATATGAAAGCAGAAAACAAAGTAAAATAAGCTAATAGATCGCTATATCATCGTCCAACAGCAGCCAATGAGTTAACAGATTGCATTTTGGCAAATGTGTTCACCCTCTTTTACCTGTTGACTTTCATGCAATCAAAGGCTTCTCAAACATGATTGGTCAATAATACTGGGACTACAAACAGAAACCAGAACACTTCCATGCAAAAATGTTGTTCCTTGCCTACAGACTACATTCATATGCAGATATGTATGTACAGATGTTATTTCGTCACTAATCTATGTCATGATAAATTACCACATTTAACTTAGTAATGATAATGATATATATAGCTATGTTTTTTATTTAATATAGTGAATAAAGGGCTTGGTGATGCAGCTATTATTGATAACCATTGACGATTTCTAACCTATTTTGACCATTTTTTAAGGAGAAAAAATGTTGAATTTATTTATCGAGATGCACAGGTAATAGACTTAAAAAAAAAAAAGACAACTAAAGTGCCATATTGATAATCTGACCTTTTTCTTTTTTTTTAAATCAATTTGCGCACCATCTGCACTCATTTTCTCACTCAATTGTTGTTGTGTCACATGTCGATGGTGCAACCGAACAACACACCTGTTGATTGGCTGTTAGCATGCCACTTGTATCACACTCCATTATCATGGGATGTGACAGACTGTTTGAGATAGGGGTGTACTCATTCATTACTTACTTTCATGGTGGTTTGCATTTTCTTATTATTGATTTAGTGTCTTGATTTTTTTAAAAGTATATATTTTGGGGCTTTTCGTGTCTTTATTTGATGGAGGCAGCTGAAGTGGCAGGAAAGGAGGGAAACAGATTGGATGGCATGCAGCAAAAGGCTGGAACCCATGGCCACTGCAGCAGACTGATAGCCTCAGTACATGAGGGTATACGCTTTGCCAGCTGAGCCTCAGGGGTACCCGCTGTGTTGCTGTTCTTTAATTGCAGAGCCTAAGTTAATATAAGTTTAGTATAGCTGATTTATATACTGTATTTTCTTTTTCTGTGTTGGCTTACTTCTGATATGTTTGTCCTGACTACTCACAGTTTGACTCTGGACTGTGAGGTTGTTGTTGCATTGAAATTCTGTCTTGGTGTCATTAGTTGTTGTATCTGTTCTCAGTTTAATTAGTTGGGATTGTTGTTGTTGTTACAAAATGCATTATAAGCTAATTCAGTGAAATCTGTTTATTTTCCAGCCCTGAACACTAACCTACACACACAGACCACCGCACCCAGCAGTCACTGAGGGGAAGCCCCCCTGTGGTGCCAGTGTACAGCCATGCTCTCTCCACTCTCTTATTATCATGATTGCCTGCAAAAGGTGGCGGGACGCTGAGTCCATTCAGCCCGCCAGACGGCTTCATAAAGCGGCTGCCGATGGTTCCCAGTGGGGCCCTCATCAGCGGCAGAGAGCAGTGAAGCGCCTCTGGACTTTGCTCTCTGAAGTGACAATAGTTTTCCTGCCGATAGAGGGAGAAAAGAGAGCGGGGAGGGGAAGAAAACAAGATGGCGGTCAAAGCAATAGACATCTGTTGAAAAGCCTCATAGGGAGGTCATCCAGGAAGTAATGAGGTGAGACGCTGCAGTAGAGCAGTAGCTGTCAGTCAGTTTGGACATTGTTGGGTTATAATGAGTGCCTGTTGTGAGCGGTGAGCACCTACATAACTAGGCAGCTTGCTTGAATGTGCACCACCTTTAGCCTCCTCCACCGTCTGCTTCACTTGCTGTAATCTCCTTCATCCTTCATTCTTTTTTTTCTCCTCACTGAGAACTAGGCAAGTAATGCTACCCATGGACCATTTCCCGAGCATAATCCAACATCTGTCTTGCACACAGCTCTTGCTTTGGCATTAAAATCTTCACACACACACCCCCCTCAATCCCTCCTCCTCTACCTCCACCTTCTCCTTCTCTTCTTCTTCTTCCACCCCCCTCTGGTAGCCGTCACAGCTTCTGAACGATTTCCTCTCACTGGAAGGCTCCTCCGAGTCACTGTGGCAGTGTCAAACGAGGCTCCTATTTAAGCTCATTAAATGTTTCCAAGAGAATAGGAAATCAATGGTGCATACCAGTGCACGAGAACTTTTCTCTTAATTTAATTTCCCCTCCCCCTTATCTGTTTGCACATCTCTCTCTACTTCTTTTTCTCCCATCACTCTCGCTCGTTCTCTCCAGCCTGTCGTTCTCCTTTAAGCAGTGGAGGTGGTGGTGGTAGTGGGTGAGGCAGGGGTGTAACAGTTGCCTTCAGAAACCATTTCGGACTCGTATTAGTGACAGGCACCATGGTGCGGGGCTGTCCAGACTCTTCAGCGTTGTTTGGCACTCAGTGCACGGAGGACAATCGACTTGAAAGTTTTGCTCACACTGACCTCAGCCCCGGAGTTTTAGCTTTTGTTTCGGGCCATGCTGTTAAGGGAACAGGTTTCGACCAGGACAGAATGTTGCAGTGAAAACGTAGGGGGAGTGAAGCATGGTGATGTCTCTTTGGGGTTCAGATCACTCCAGTTTAAAGGCATAATATCCAACATCTTCCTAAAAAAATATATAGACTCATATAAACATTATCCCTTTCAATCATCACTTATGACTCAATAGAACTGTGTGGTGGTGGCTGTATCTGCCTGTATTTCCTTATTATCTCAGTATTTTGCTGTGCTCGGGATGTTATATCATCCCAAAATGTTGGGATCTGACATCCAGAGAATTAGGCCTGTGTATTGGCAAGTATCTGGCACGACGATACATATAGCGATACAAGTGTTACAATTAAGTATACTGCAATATATAGTATGTAGATAAAGTATAAAGAATATACCACCATATGAATAAAATCTGACTCTAAAAAGTTATCCTCTAAGTTGATACTTGAGCGTTCTGATATTTTCATACACCTGTACTGCAAAGTAACTTCAACAGTCGACTATCATGGTGGCGCTGAGTTTGAAAAAACACTGCAAAAGAGGGCAAAAGTGCGCTCTTGGTTGTCCTTAACCTAGATAAAACATGTTAAGTGCCCTCTGGGGTGCCCTTCCAGTGGACAAAAAGTGGTAAAGTGCCCTCTAGGACGCAGGCTTGGGTGGTATTTTTTCATACCGTCCTGACATTTCACCAGGGTATATGGCATATGAAGGTATTTGTGTGGAAAAGCAAATTATTAAAAGCCATTCTAGCATATATGACATAGCATAGCTTAACATGCTTTGTGTCTAATATGCAATTAGCCTTCTTAGGCAAGTCTTGCTAAGGTTAAATGCTTACAGCCTATAGATTAATGAGTGCATAGGAAATAAGCACCCTTATTCCATAGATTGTTGCTAAAGGACCCAGTGACACTTGCTGTGGATTTCAACAAATCTTCTGGCTGGACAGAGATGGTTTACAGATGTATCATGTGGCTAAATGACTGTTTTTATAGTTGGCAGAATCATGTCAAAATTAAATCTAGTTATATTTAATTAATTAGCATGAAGACCTACTCCGAGTTCGAGTCCACCACCGCTGATGCATTTATGAAACAGACAAATCCTGCTGATTTTACCTTTAACAACACTCCTACCTCATTCTTGCTTCCTTGACTTTCACTCATGGCCTTGTCCTGTTTTGTCCATCTCTTGTCTTTCACTCATCAGAAGTTTGTGTTTTATTAATGCTTGTGTGTGAGTTTGTGTTATTGTGAGTGCATGTCTGGCAGGGCTTTGTGCTGTGTGAAACTATGCCTGGGGGCTGGGCCCACACCTTCTCTGGAGCTCCTGTAATTGCTCTTCTGGGGCCTTGTCTCTGGCTCTGAGCCTGTCTCCATCACTCTCACTCTGTCTTTCTCCCTGGCTCTTTGGCCTCCTCCTTCCTTTTTTTTGCCCTCTCTTCAACCCCCCTCCCTCTCTCCTCTCCCTGCATGGCTCATTATGGCTTATCCCCACCTGCCCAATCTGGGAATTCTCTTTACACACACAGACACACATCCATACAGAGCCACTCAGCAGTTTTCAGAGCTGCCTGTCGCTCGGATGCCTTGTGTACTATCTGCTATAAAACAGCTTTGCTAATACTGTTTGGCCGAGAAATGGAAACAATAGTGCCGTCACATTTTTTCTCCTCCAACTGGTGCAAACAGACAGTTTCTCATCTCTGTTCTGGCTGTCAGTGCACACTTTTTTTTTTCAGAAAACCCTGGCCCTTCAACCCCTGCTCCTGCCTTTTTGTATAAAGCAGCCTCAGCCACAGGCTTCTAACCACAGGCCCGGGCTTTTCCATTTCCATCCAAAGCCCTCCCTCCAGCCTGTCACCCAGCAGCCCCACCATGCCTGTTCCCAGGCTAGGGGGCTTACTTTGAAGGATAATGGATGTGGCCAGTTGCAGCTGCTCAGCAGCAGGGCACTATCATAGGAGTTATCTAAGGGCCTGAGTGTCCTGTGATGAATGGCTCGGAGCTGTGTGTCTCCACCGATCAATAAGCCACTAGCACCCAGATGAGCTAGATGCCCCCTCGCTCTCTGCTCCCCCCACCATCCACACATATATCTCCCTCTCATAATCTCCCACTATGTTTGTGAACTTTTCCCTCCAATTCATGGCCTGAATTGGGCCATTGATCTTTTATCCCTGGCTTGTTTTAAATAAAGGGCCAGTATCTCCTCTCCACCCAAGCATGCAAGGTTTCTGACAGCAGTTATTGCTACACTGGCGGCAAAGCGCACAAACATTACTTTAGCCTGATCGAACGGCCGTAATCGGAGAGGGAGAGCCGAGAAAATAAGGGAGTGTGAAGCTGCTGCTTCCCCCCACCCCGGAGCACCTCTGAGGCTTCCATCACAAGGCTGATGCAAGCGGAGGTCCCATGTGGATATACACACTTGTAATGCAGACAAACACGCGCGCATATACCAAACAGTCTTGCTGTCAGGGCTCATTGAGCGCAACCTGTCCCAAAGCACCTTAACAGCTCCACCCAATCTGAATTGAAATGGGATGTTGTCAGTTTACTCTCTCCTTTGTCTCATAGCCGTGCACACATGTATGTGAGGTCTCTCCAGACCACTAAAGCGTGTAAATCTGTATTTCTGTTGCAGAACAACAGGTGTGTCATAGCTACTGTATGTGTTGGTTTTTGATCTGTTTTTCCTGCACGCCTGCGCTCTGCCGACAAGGGATTTGCGATGAAAAGAGCCGACTGGAAATCTCTCTCCCTCTTCTCTTTCTCTTCCCCTCCCTCCAGGGACCTTCAGCAGTCTGCATCTTCCTCTCTTCCTCCTCCTCTCTCACCTCTCCTCCCACTTCGCTCCTCTCCTCTCACCCTCCAGCTCTGATTCTCCCTCTGATCTGCTGTTGTCTCTGTCACAAGGAGCAGATTCTCAGCCTGGTAATTGCGTGTCTACTGGCCACCACACCTGTTGCTGTCAGTGCAGTGGTGTGGGAGAGAAGGAGGGGGAGCTGTGCCCTCTGGCCTCCGTGGCTCTAACCCCCCCCCCCTCACCACCACCTTTGCTGCAGGGTTGAACCCACAGGGAGGTGGGAGTGTAATACGGCGAGTGTGCACATGTGCGGGTATAGGGTGCTCTCACAGTTAATTGTGTTTATCTCTAACCTTGAGCTTCACCTCTAGCGTGTGTGTCCGTGCAAATGCATGTGTGTGTCTCCTCAAACCTGGCTGGTGCTGATGGTTTACTCTCCCTAATCCTCTCCTCTGCACCCTCTCTCCTCTTTCCCCTTATCCAGAGCCTGGGCCCTTAATGAAGCTGGGGGTCAGCGGCAGTGTGCGGCTAATTGGCCAAGTTTGCCCGGGGCTCCGGCTGCCTGTGATTGAAGTGTCCGGCGAGGGCCTACTGTGCAGCCGCCGCTGCACCCTGCTCAGTTCCACTCCAACAGCCAAGACGCTCCCTGCACCCCTGTCTGCCTCTCCCTAGTGAGTAGCACCCGAGGTCATTCTATTTTCACTTGTACTCCCAATACTTTGTCCAGCTTGCTTTCTTCTTGTATTATTTTCACGCAGCAAAGAGTCCAAAGGCTCTGACTTTTTTCTGAATCACTTGTCCTACATGTCATTCCATATTTCTTCTTATAAACATTCATCTTTTGTGCCTCATTTTTCTAAGCTTCTCTGCATCTCCTCTTTCTCTGGCTGTATTTTCTTTTTTTTTTTTTTATGCTAGACTTTCATTCCCACACTTGGTCCCAGCATTTTCTCACTTTCCTTGGCTTGTGCCATCCTCACACTCTTTCTCCTCACTTGCCTCAGTGGGATTCGGGCAATTACTACGGTCCCCCATTGGCCAGCAGCCAGGAAAAAAAAAACAACTTCCAGCCCCTATTTCTCTCACAATGGGTCCAACAGTCCCAGCCCTGGCCAAGCTGTATCACACTGTTCTGAGTTAACAGGAGGGGTTGGAGGAGATGGCGTGGAGGGGGGGTGGGGGTGCCTCTAATTAGTCGAGCCTCCACTTTCTACTCGTTAAGGCAGTCCTGGCTCCCATTGTTTGGCTGTCAGTACAAGAGTGGAGGTAGCGGGGCGATAGTGAGCTCTAGGGAAAGGACCGAGCAGATAGGGTGTACAGAGCAGAGGGAGGGGAGGGAGGCAAGAGCTTTGCTACCCAGCAGATAGTTGACCGTCTCACCTGGGAGTTTCACAGGCAAGGGTCGGCCTGTGAGTGCCACAGAACACCAATGAAAACAATTTCTGTTATTGTGCTCATAGAAGTGGAACATTGCTGCCTAGTAAATGGTCAACAACACTAGTGTGTTTGGGTGTCAGGAAACAATGGTCCAATTATAAGTCAAGTCTTGGCCTACAAGTTAGGGTAAGTTGTATTCTGTCAAAACTTTGTTCGCACACCAGTAGGTTTCTATGCTTGTTTATTAAGGGCTGTAAGTAATTAAATTTGCTCTGATGCTCATTAACTGAAGACCCCCAGCAATTAACTGCCGCTATAATGGTTTTATATAGATAGCTGTAAAAGTTTCTTCTGTCCATACTTCACTCAGGAATGGAAAAACTAGAGTTACCATGATTCACTCAGTCAATGAAATGAATGAAAAGGTGAGGAATATTAATGGTGTGTTGCATTTGTTGGAATGTCCGAGTTTCCAGTTGCAAACTTCAACTGGAATGCTCCCTGA
Source organism: Lutjanus erythropterus (assembly GCF_056507025.1). Taxonomy (NCBI): domain Eukaryota; kingdom Metazoa; phylum Chordata; class Actinopteri; order Lutjaniformes; family Lutjanidae; genus Lutjanus; species Lutjanus erythropterus. The sequence continues at coordinate 30,071,852 of NC_139329.1, forward strand.
GTTGGATTTCTGACTTGGAAAAACGGAGGAGCCTCACCAACCCTGACCTCAAATGTTTGAGAAGATATTAGAGTGCGACCCATATATATCGGCCTGATATGGGCCTATCGCAGATACGTCTGTATTTATCAATCTTATATTGAAAGCTTCTTGCGTTTTTCTTTTAACTGCAGTTTTTAGTGACTCACTGGAAAAGACAGTTCGAACGGTATTATTAAACCCTGCTCTAAGATCATTGGAGTGAAACAAAGAGATCCAAATTCCTTTTTTTTAAACCAACAAATCCTTCAAAAGTCTTCTGGACACAGTCATGCAAGTGAATCTTCTCTGTTGCCATCAGGGTGCTGCTATGTTGTGCTTGCCTGTAAAACTAACTGCTAATCTTTCATTCCATCTGCAATCCGTCTACTCAATGCTTTGTAGTCACGGTTGGTATATGTTTTTGTATGATTGTTTTATTGTATTTTAGCAGCTCTATTTATAGATTGCACTCCTCATTACCTCTCTGGGATCACAATTTGGGGTTTGTGTGTTACTGTAGTCTGTGTTTGTTTTATACATATCAAGCTGCTCCAACAAATTGCCCCTAGTGGGATTAATGAAGTTGTATTGAATTGAAGTTATTTGTTTCAGAAAACAGCCTTCTAAGCGCCTTTGTATAGTCATATCAGTGCATGATCCACATAGAAGAGCTCTATTTTCATTCCAGTTCAAAAATTCACTACAGTGGCCACCATATCTGTATTGGGTAAATTTTTCCCCTCTAAAATCATTATTTTAACAGTCTCAAACATCCCATATTGGTTGGCCTTTAGAAGATGTGTTGTCGTAAGTTTAAGTACTAAAAAATCCTGATCCACACTCTGTACCAGTTGGTGGCAGTGATGAACCAATTTGTCGTTTGCCAACCGCCAATAAACCTCAGACATAAAGAAGAACCCCGACCTCAAAATCCAATATGACATCTCAAATCAAATCTGTTTATTAGCACTTATGTCTGATTAAATCATCTTGCAACACTGTTTCTTTGTGCAAAATACTGTGGAACATGTTGTTATCAAACACAAAAGTTTTTTTTTTCTCTTTAAACTTGTCATACTGGAACACGATGAACTCTGGTGTGATGTCTTTCCAACATTCGACTTCTGAGGAGAATGGAGCACAATGTCATGTAATTGCATACGAGACACTGTGCTTGGGTTCACCCACCGTTCATCGCTTCCTCCTAAACTGCTTCTGTGGTGTTCTTTAAAACCCAAAGCTGCCACAAAGCCTGAGGACTTGCTGGTTTCTTAGTGTGCTACACTCGTCCATCTGTTGAGGGCTTAGCTTGACAGACAACTCCTTTCCTCACTCATCTCCTCCATAATCAGCTGTTTGCTTAGGTCGTAACTCCTGTGCTCCACTTTCCATCACATTTCCTCCAGTGCCACATGCCTGCCAGCCTGCCCGCTGGTGTTAAAGATAAACAAAATATGGCTCATTTGAAAAGTAGGCTACCCCAGGTGGTTGTTCTGGCTGCGCTGGATGAATAGAACCTGGGTGGAGAGATGCTTTTTTTTTTCCCCCACAAAGTACTTAAGCTACACTTGTTGTGACCCAAAACACAGCACATTAAAAATTCACACTTCTTATTTTTGGAGTTTTGTTCATAGTTGTTATGCCTTTGTTGTTCCCACGCTTCATCTAACATCCCAGAAGATTGTGTAAATGTCATGGTAATAACATGCTTTTGGTATCCATGAGGATTAGGAGGTGTCAATCACTTCTCCCGTGAGGATTTGACTTGGCACAACCCTGGAGCAAATAGGTACTTTGGGATGAATGAATTAGGATGCACAGGAGCAAATAAATCTTGTTTTTGGTTTTTTTTTTTGTGGTGTTGAGAGCGGGTCCAACAGTCTTTTTTTCTCTTGTGTGACACTGACCTTTTTATCTTCTGCGTTACTTAAAGATGCTGTGAACGTGTGTCAGTGCAGTCAGCTTATTTGTGTGTGAGATATTTGTTTAATTTACTTTTTTGAATGTGTCTTTGAAGATGTAGCACTAATAGGTAAGGCCATTTAATGGATACTGGTACCTCTGACACATAATATTTCAAAGAGGCAGCCTATACGAAATATTGTCTTTGAACAAGGCTCCATGTTTGTTTGGAATATCGCTGATGGCAATATCCTAACTGTGACACTTCTGAGGTTGGTTCAGGTTAATCAAGTGAGGAGCAACATCAAAAGTGCTTTCTATGATATTCAGAATGAGTCAGAGTTTAACTATGCATCCCCAGAGATGAGAGTGAATAATTCATTTGTCACACTAAATCAAAGTGATGATCCTAACTTTAATGCCTGTGATCTGTGGAAACTCTGAAATTGTCACAATGGTTTGTCTAATGACAATGTGTCATGTAATCTAAAACCCGTTACTATGTTAAGGTCATGGTGCAAAGTGCACATGTTAAAAACCTTCATGGTCTTGTTGTGTTTATTATTTTCTAATGAACCATAGGGAATATTTCTGTTTAGATTTTTCTGCGGCGATAAATGTATAATTCAGTTCCAGGCTTTAAAAATGCATCTCACCAAAGCAAGGTATTGCGATGGTGGCATTAACTAGCACCTTAAGAATGTATGAAAGAGGTTGAGATTTCTGCTAGCCCCCTCCTCCAAGCATACCTGCCAGATGATAAACTTAAAGTCTGTGCAGGAAATTCAGAGGTTTCCTTTTCCTAAATGCATCAAACATGTTAGAAAATAGTTGCTCTGAAAAGACCGAGAACTATGTAGTACTGAACGATGGAGTTCGACCGTTAAACTGTTGACGATTTTTGTGTTCAGGATTTTTTGGGTGGACCTGAAATATGGCTTGGTGATGCACCAGAGCCATAGTACACCCCTAACACTATATAAGCCCTGCAACTCCAGTCACAAACAACACCGCCCGCCAACCACCCACCCTCCCCATTGTTCAGTTATGAAAAAAAAGTCTGTGCAGGAAATTCAGTTTTTTTTTTCCCTAAATGCATCAAACACGTTAGAAAATAGTTGCTGAAAATCTAAAAAGACCAAGTGGTTACAGCTCACATCAGTTCCAACAACTCGCCAGAGAAAAAAATACCCTCCTGTTCCAGACTGAGAGAAATGTGTTGATTCTTAAGTGAGTTGACAGGACACTGTCCTCCGGCCAATAAAGCTGCTAGACGGGGCATCAATCTGAGAAAGTGGAGCAGATACGCCCCCAGTGTTTCAGAGCAGAGAAACCTGTTCAATTTTTAATGATTTTTAGACCCGATTTTATGTAAAAGGTTTTTTCAAGCATTAAAATCTGGCTGTGTGGTTAATAACACATGTTTCCGTGGTGTGGCACTCACACATATTGCTTTATACAGACTTTAATCACTGCAGGTCAACACAGATATGAGGCCCTCATCACCCACCCGGGTTTGGTTATGCTCATCGAACACAGCAAATGCCATGTCCTTGTGGTACCAAAATAATATAAAAACACCTTGTTCCTTGCTCATCGCCCCTTCCCGTCCTCCTCCGAGCCTCTCCCAGCTCCAATGCAGTGCTGCAGCCCTCTAGTTTTCCATCGCCCCCTGTGAATATCCAAGCTGTCGAGGCTGACTGGGCCGAACGTTTTCTTGCCAGGGCACAGTTGGAACAGATCCGGCCTCCGGGCCACATATACTGCTCCTCTCCAGCCCCTGCAAACAAGGCCTGCCCTCCGCAACTGTCATCTAAATGCTAAGCGCCTCGGATTGCGATGGTAGATTCCTTTTGTACATACTTAATCGCTTTTTTGAGACTGCCTGTCCTTTTGGAACGTTATGGCTTTACATGCTTTACAGTTTGCTGAGCATGAGCTGCTGTTTGAGCAGGTTTTGTGATTCATTGAATTTGCACTGAATCATCATTACAGAAAGAGTCTTTGTTAATCAACAAGGTGCACGGTGGCAGAAATCCGTATAGATGATACAGATGCTTGTTGTTTGGTTCCTCTATTTGAGGATTATGGGCTTTTCTTTACTCAGAGGCATACTTTTTTTTTTTGAAGCAACAAAGTGCTGTAATGGTTATCTCTCAGATGATGGTATGAGACCTGTCTGGTGAGTTAATCGCCCATCTGCACCCTTGAGGGCTGAGAAATGTGGCCGTCAGGCTTTATGGGAACATAAGCTAAACAGCCAGGACCACTTTAAGGGGAGGCATGTTGAGAGACAGACTCCAGACGAGCCTCTCTAACAGTTTCATATCAAACCCACAGACATACAAATCTCCACAATGATCTGCCAAGTTTCTGCAGAATTCACTGGAGCAGGAATAGCAGAATTTCACACCCCCGCCCCGAGCCCCTGCTCGCCTCCTCTCAGCCGTCACTGGACGGCGCTTGGCAGCATAGGGTGATGGGAAACATCTGCGAAAGTCAGTATGTGTATGTTAGCGGATTGGTTGAATACACTCACTACATAAAGAATGGTGTTTTTATGTCTTTTTTTTTATTTTGGAAGCGTCTTTAACACCGCAGCAGACGAGTCAGTTGTTGTAACATGAATCTCACAGTGGAGTGAATGAAATATGAATGAAGATACAACATGCAAACTGTTTTAGGAGTTAAAAAAGCTCCAGGGCTGATGTTTTAGAATTGATTCTGCAGCCTTGTTGGCAGATAAATGAGCAGCAGCAAGTGGGAAAAGAAGAGATTGTAATGCACTTCCTTCGCAGCTAAATTACTTCCTGTGGCTGGCAAAGAGGAAGTAAAGTCAGCCCCTGGCTTCATTTTCCTATTTTTATTCCATTTTCTTTGCACTAACAATGTTGTGTGTGCATGCTGACTGGTATATTGTCAGGAAATAACTAGGAGACAATGATTCAGCAGGTCCTCTGGATGCTCCTCTGCAGCTGCCAGAGATTTGACTGCTCAGAATCACTGAAGTCTCTTTTATTTGGGTGTGCTGAGCAATATAAATAATGAAATGGAGCCAGTAATTGGTGGTTCTTGGTAATTAGGACCAAGCTGTCAGCTAGCAAAGTTGCAGTCTGATGGCGCTGCAACAAGGGCAGTAATTACTATTATCTATGGGGGTTGTTGACACAACAATAATCCCATTCTTAACCAGGATAGCAGGGCTTATGTTTACTGTCCCATTTTTAAGCGGTTCAACCACAATGATGCCACAGAAATAAATCTTCAAGTATTTGTGTTAATGTCCGTCAAGTAGCCAGCTCTACACCATTACTGTAAACGGAGAGGGAGACCCCTGGCCTTGAATTTTCCACTTGGTGACTATGTGAAGAGCTCGTCCATATTTTCATTAAGCAAACAGTTTGACTTTTTCCCTGCGAGCGGCGTGACGCCCAACCATAAACAGCATTATCAACCATCTCAGCAGGTTTTCTAATACCCCTGTAATCCTGTCATTTCATTCATGGATACTGCCGGGTTATTCTGGGCCTGGAGCGTATCTTCCCGCCTGTCTCTGCTCCTCTGTGTGAGAGATTGGATTCCCCAACTCCCCTCCTGCTCCATCTTGCCACACACACACACATACACACACACACTAGCACACATGTTCATACCCGAGTGTTCGCTCATCTCTTGTCAGATCCCCATAGTGTAAATCGGCTGGTCAGACCCGATGATATATAGGCTGGAGGACAAAGGCACCGTATACCCTGTGTAGGTGATGATTCCTAGTTGCGAATAATAACTTGCCCTCGCTGAAGTGAAATTCTGCTCATCTGCCTCACAATTTACAAGCACAGCATTTGCCCCGTGAGATGAAGAAAGGGAATGGCCTCAAAAGCAGCGCGCCCAGGTGACATTTCCTCTTCCTGCTATCATGCAAAGTAATGAACCTGCCTGAGACTCGCATGACTTTATGCAAGAAAGTGTGGAGTGTGATTATTGGGCGAGGGGAAGAGGGAGCAGCTTGGGGACGTGAGGGGTGGCCAAAGGCTAGACGAGTTTCTGTTTCCACCTATACAGTAGCACACAACACGCAAATTGCATCAGCTCTGAATTAAACATGTGGCACCTCGTTGCTTGAGGCGTGATGGACATTTAAACATATTGCGAGGCAGAGAAAATGGCTTTTTCAGTGGGTTATTTATGGTGAAGATATTGTATTCATTTGATTATAATAAAACATCCATTACACTCTGAGTGAATGGCATGGGGAGGTGAGGCCGGCAGAGTGCAGCTCAATGTAATAACAACTGTGCGCCTGCTCTAAATGAGCCAAGGAAAAGAGCGGGTTCCTGTAGATATTAGTTTCCTTTGTAGGGGTGCTCAGATCTGCTGATATGCTTTGTGAGGAGTAATAAAGAAATATATCTGTTTTTATTGTGCCTTGGCGACAGAGTTATGTTTAGAGCTAGTATAAAGAGCTGGAACATGGCGTAAAATGATATTATGGCCCATTAGGTGGGGGCCCGAGCTAAGCGTCGCTAGCGGTAACCAAGGACTGGGGGTAATGGGGCCGCGGCGTATTGTCTGTGATCTGCTCTTTCACTTCTCACTGATTGAATCGTCTACATCAGTGGCACTCCATCTCCTGGGGAACCGGAGTCGACGAGGTGATTTTGGCTGAAGACATCACTCTGTCAAACCTGGGAGATAACAGGAAGGGGGAATTGTAACCGGGGGCGTTCTGAAATGTAAAGGAAAGGTGACGTTCAGGAATTAAAGCGAGATTGGTGTGTAGAACAGACTGATCCCAAGGTGTATAGATGTTTCATTTCGGAATAGAAATCATCTTGTTCTTTATAGCTGCGCATAGGGTCGCCTGCAACAAAACGATAATAAATATGGTTTACTTCAGTTGGATTTCTGACCGTGAATGGAGGATAATATATCTGCTCTCTAGCTCTCCTCTCACGTGGCTTAGGCCTGTTTATGCTGCAGTAGAGCTTTAACCAATACTCTCAAGGTTCCTACTCTCCTAACCTTGCATCTCTGTCTCTCTGTGCTGAATCTCCACAGAGCCGACCCTCTGCTGCTGGGGCTTTCCCCAGTGCATATCAATAGGAGGGCTTTGGATCATATTAAGGTGCTGTTCCGTCTGGCAGAACCTTTAACACAGCCTTCCCTTAGGACCCATTCCTGCTCGACATACTGCGAGGAGAAGGTGGAGAAGCAGTAAATTAGCATACCTGCCCGCTCAGAGGTCTCCCGCTTCAGGCTTGACACCCAGAACTCGCCTATAAACTCAGCTTCACCTCTACTCCCTGTCAACCTCCGCCCTTCCAGTTGCGTGTTGAATAGGCAGGACATTGTGTTGAGCGACATAGTTTATCTGCTCTCCAGCGCAGCCAGCATGGGGGCTCGGGAAGTAATCTGAACCAAGCAGGCAAAGAATTTCAGGCATCCTGAAAGGAACCAGATGTGTGTTTTTGTTCACTCCATTTCATGAGTGTGCACTTGGTGATTTTTACTTACGTATAACAGAGGCAGGATTCTAGTGATCTAACAATCATAACTTAAAAACTTTAATTCTTTTCCCAATGGGATTTTTAATTGAAACTTTGTCCAGTGGAATCCAAAGCAGATTTTACCAATGATTGTTGTTGATTATACCATATAAAGCTCTTGAGCTGTAAGTATTAATAAATGTTTATGGGGAATATTATTCTTAGAGTTAGACTTGACTCCAAATTTCTTAAATGTTTTAATATTCTCATCCTGAGCTCCAAAAATGTTTTAGTATGTAAGTATTTTTGTACCTTATTACCATACAACAATCATGTTTCTCAGTATAGGGTTTGATGTTTGATAATCCTGAAAACCTTAGAGAGAATATGCACGTCAGTAGCCAGACCATTTCAAAGCAAGATTCAGTATCGTGCATTTTCTGTCAAGTAACAAAAAAAAACAACTTATCGTTCTGTTTTGACAAGCCCAGTAACACCACAACAAGTTTGGGCACCAGCCCTCATAGTCGCCCGATCCAACCAGGCACCGTCAGCCCAGCAACCGACAATCACAAATTATATTCATGCCAGTCATATTTCAGGTGGGAGACGTGCATGCTGCGGGCTTGCTGTGTTGCGTTTATTTTTCTTATTAAACAGAGCTTTAATTGCCTTATTAATTCAGTAGAATAGACTTCATTGACAGAAACAAAATAAAACTCAACCAAATTGTCTTGGATGGTCTTTGCAAACACCAACTCTTTGTTGGTTTGGTTAGAGTAACTCTATAAATCTGAGTTAGATGTGAAAAACCAACTGACAACTGACTCAGCCAATCGCCTACAACCAATATAGTTTTTTACCTTTCTGTTGTAAAGGTAAATACAGAAGTGACCAACACCGTCTAAGGTGTCTTTTTTTCCATATAAAGTTGCTAAATAATTTCTTTAGTCGAGGAAAAAAGTTTTAAGGAGGTGGCAAAAGAATATTCTGAAGATAATCTGAGCTGTAATAGCTTGGGCAGAGTATTCATTTCCAGTTGTATTAATTCTACCTATTTGGGAAATTGGGAGTGATGACCATCTATCAACTGGCTCGACAGTAATATTATTAGGTTGTACAATTTCTTCTATCCTGTGAGTAATTTGTATTCCTAAGTTCAGTGAAACTGGAGACATGGAGACATACATGAATATGCTTCTGGGTGCATACTCTCTCTCAAACACACACACACACACACACACACACACACACACACACACACACACACTTCCAAAATGCCTGCAGGGCAGTCTAGTTTTCATAACAGAACTAGACGATATGATAAGCAACAGGATCGGCCAGAAATTCAGGCTTGTTTATGTTTGCGTAGTATGCTGGCCTTGCAGCCCTCCCTACCACTCAGATTGTGTTTCTTGTACATGTGTGCGTTGTACATGTGGGGCTGCACTGACCCTGAGATGGACAAAATGTATCTGTTACTGAAAAATAGATAACTGAAACCTTTGAGGATGAATGGTACATAATGTACGCAGTACAAAGTGCTACCACCACCTGGGTAAGTATAGAAACAGTTCAGAACACAGGAAGAACATTATAAATCACAAGTGGACACTTTATTCATTAAAATATTCATTTTTATTGTCTGAAATTAAACAGGGAAATTTAGATAGGAAAATGGATACGACATTCTCAACAACTGTTTTGTAATGTATCATGAGACCGCTGAGGAGATTATATGAGGGAGAGACCATGACTGTGAATAAAGATGGATGCTGCATCTTTGCTTGCTCCCACTGCACAGAAATGAAGCCAAAATATCCTGAATATGAGCGCTGCCATATTGCTGGTGACCTCATTTGGAGCCAGAATCAGCACAGTAGTGATCAGGGTGGGGCTGCGGTGTGAAGTTGCCATCCAAACAGCCAGCCCACTCAACCGTGAGCAAGGCTCAGCTGTCACTCATGTCTCATCTGCAAACATGGAGGGGGCCGGGTGTATGACCTGCACTGCAGCCAGCCATCAGGGGGCGATCAAGATGTTTTGGCTTCACTTTCTTTTGGGGAGGTGTCACATTGTCCAACATGATATATGTCAGTGGCTCCCAAACTTTTTCTGGCATGTCAATTGGAGGGGCGGATATCTGACTAAAACATTGTTTATAGTCAGAAAAAGTTTAGATCAGAAGTTTGAGGAAAATTGAGATGTTGATCAAGTAACCTATACAATATTTTAATTATTTTTCATGATAGATGTTTTGACAGATCATAGCAGAAAAAGCACAATAGTGACTAATATCAGTGATGGCTCTGGTCCAGTGAAGTGTCCTAGTGAGCCACCATGCGCAAAACAGGATTTATGGAACTGGAACGCTTTAATTAAATTTAGCCATTATTAGTTTTATTAATTATACCTGCGCTTTCTCTGCTATGGTATTTTAATAAGTCTGCCAAGAAATGGCTTATTGTTTGGAACACAGAATAACAGTCCTATCTGCGGGGTCACTGCTGCTCTCTGACCATCTGGTGCTTTATCCTAAATGCATATATTCATGTAGAAAAAGTTGTCTGATTTTTGTAAGTCACTGCAATAGTGTATCTGTTTGGCATGGGGATATTTATTACTTATTCTTCTCATCAAGTTGCATGTGGTTTACATATTTGTATATTCTTGGAAGTTATAATGCTCTCTGGTCTAGTCCCAGAATGTTGATTGACAACTATTGGTTTGATCTTTTTTAGGAACTGCGAAATGTCCCCAGTTATGATCATAGTTGTTTTGTACACACTGAAGGAACCTGGATGGCTGAAAACATTTTGTGTAACTTCATCCTAGACAAATATAAGTTTGTTAAACGGTATATTCCTGGGTGCGACCCTCTCCTCTCCACATGAAGTCATGCAACCGAGAATGTATTTACAAGGCAGATTGCCATGTGATAACTATTTGTTCTTTGTTATGTTGGTTTTAAATTTAAAAACTGTGAAAATTTTATTTTAAAAATGGTTAACATCACCAGCTGGTTTCTGGCATTACACCCACATTGCGTAAGTGTTGACCCCGCGGACGTGGCTAAAGCACTTAGATGGTTCCGCCAGCAACACACAAAGGCTTTTCAAATCTATTCCACGTCCAAAGACTTGTTTCTCCTTCTTCTTGGCTCCACTATACCATCAAAGGAAGTGGTGTTCATTGGCCGGGGTTTTGCTGGCAGGAATGTGTGACTAAGTGTGTGCGTGCTTGTTGCCTGAACATGTAGGCCCGTATCAGCCATCACCACAGGAAATGACCAGCCGTTTGCTTTGAAGTCCCAGCAGAGTTTTTCATTATTCCTACTATCTCTGGAGACACAAGGCGACAGACCCGCCCCCCCCTCCTTACACTGCCGACGCTCTGCACTCACCCTTCGCTGCTCCCCACTCAGAGCCTTGCCACCAAATGCCTGTTAGAATGCAGAACAAGCGTCTATTAGCATAGAGTATGGGAGTGCTGGCCGCCACAGGGCACAAACCCCACTACTACCCCCTCACTTCTACACACCACACTTGCCTGAAAAGGCTGAGAGGGCACGTGTAATTGCATTTTCTTCCCCCTGTGCAGAAACTCGAATGCAAGATATGGGAAATTCTAAGATTCTCCCAACCCCGGCCCATCCTTCCACTTCCTTTTTCTCAGTTATTCCCGATTGCCACGCCGCTCACCTCCACCCCCTTCATACCTCCACTTCCTCTCCTTATGCTCCTAGCATGTCGAAATGTGTGGCGTGCGGAGATGAAATTAATTGGATCGCGGTGTAGAAGTGTTCAGCCCCCCATGGCGTACTGATGTGTAAAGGTAGGATTGGCAGACGCTCGCCAGAATTTGCTGCAAGACCAAGAACTGCTCTGCTGCCAGTACGTGCCAATCTGGAGCCTCACTTCCTACACACACTCTTACATTTTCAAACACACACTACTCTCCCACACATGCATACAAACAACAACTGTCTTTTCTCCAGTGGTTCATACAATATATATGTCCAACTTTCAGAGCAGGCAGGCAGATGTGTTGTTTATCTGCCAGTCAGGCGTGTGCCAAAGCAGCATGCCTGGGTTGGGTGTGGTTGAAATCTAGGTTAGGAAATCCCTTGTCGAGGTTATTACATGCAGTAATGCTAATGAAGCTTTTGCTCCAGTAATGGCATTACCAAATGGAAATGCTAACCCACATGTTCTAATCGAGCATCACAATTTACAATGACAAAATCCTAATGACTAAATGTCTAGTCTATGAGCACCAGGGCAATCTGGATCATGTGTATGTTAATGCAGGCTTTTATGGGATACAAAAGCAGAGACTCCCAACTGCAATCTCGTTTTGTGTGAAGTAGCTTTTTTAAAGCATGTTTTACTCCATCCTAAAGCTGGTGATTTCTTTTAGACCTGTGCCAATACAACACTTGAGTGTCTGTGCCAATATCATAGCTTAATGAATATAAACCTTTTTCATTCAACAAAATGTGCCAAACATTTCAGCGTGTCAGTGTTTTATGTTGTATTAACACAAGCAGCAGTATGAGAGAATGAAAATGGCAACGTGTCACAGGGAGCTCTGGTGGCCAAGGGGTTTAGGGCAATAACCATGAACTGCAACATCCCCATTTCTGGTCCAGCAGGAGACCGTTGTTGCATGTTGTTCCATCTTTCCCTGCCCTCATTTTTCATCTCTGTACTTTCCGCCATCTCATAAAGTTTCCTGATTGAGATAAGACGATATCTGATGAAGGAATGAATAAAAATTCCTAAAAATCTTACCAAGTGTCCAATGTTAACTGTCAGTATAAAAAAACTTTCAGATTGGGCCATTTGGGAAAAAAAATGACTTTGCAATATATTTTTTTCTGCTGTTTATATTGCATAGTCTATGTGCTGATTATTAACCCCTGAAATGGCACTCATTTAAAGTACGCATTTGTTCATGTTTTACAAAGCATTTAACCCGAGCCAGCAATCACATCACACAGAGTTAGAAGTATACAGCTGTTTGTTGTTTTTTAACTCAGTGTTATAAGATCGGTACTCAGAACTGGCTGATATGCAAAGTTGAGGTATCAGAATCGGCATCAGGAAAGAAAAAAATATATTCCTAATCTGTGTGGTGGGACATAAACATTTCTCTCAGCATGGCTGAGCATGGCAAAACACGACTAAACTGTCATATCAGATGGACTTTTTGTTTAGATGAGTCATGGAAAATGAGAATCTAGCAAGTTTTTTTTTTTTGGTATCAAGCAGCAAAAAAGTTGTAGCATGACGTGTTTGAGGTCTTACTTGACATTGCGTGTCCTGCAATGTGACTAATGCACATGCCCACATCTCGATGTCAATGCTGAAAAGTGCAGTCCTAGTTTCAGTAATCAATGCTATGCACACATTTCGGTCAAAACCCAAAAAGCATTGAGGTTCGATACTCGGCCCGACTGTGCCCAGCTCTTCTATTATGTGTGTGGAACCTGTCTTGTGTTGACAAATGCTTCCTCTGTACAAAGGTTTCTATTTGCTCCCCTCGCCCCTCCTTGCTGTCTGATCAGTGCTGTGTGGCTGTGGCTTTTTGACTTCTCTGTTTGGCCTTCTCCCTCCGTCCTGCTGGCTGGCTTTGTCTGATTTATGACAGTCTGGAGCTAATGGTACAGAACCAGGATTTGTGTCTGTGGTGTTGTGACTGGATCGGTGCCGGCTCATTGGCCTCCTCACTTCTCCCTCTGTCTCTCTCCCACACTTGCTCCCTCTGGATGAGGTGAGCGACGGAGTGAGATGGCCGGTGAGCGACTCGGCCGTTGATCAGCATCCCCATGCTCCAACTCATTCGTCTTCATCCCCCCCCCCCCCTTTCCTTTCCGCCAGAGGAACCGGGCTGCAGGCTGGCGGGAGAGCCGGCTCACCTTCAGACAAGGCTGCCAGACCTCGCCTCACCTTTTCATCCCTTTTCATCCCTCATACTCCCCCGACTCTTCCTCACACACACGCACACGCACACTCACATATACACATATCCCCCTTGCTCTCTGTCCCTCTGTGTCGGCACTGAAGACTGGGGCCAGGCTGCGAGGCAGGCAGGGGGCCTTGTATGTGGAACTGTGTTAATTAGCACCGGAATCTGGAGACGAAAAAGTCACGTTATCTACCACCACAACCCCCCTCCTCCAGACTCCCCCCTCTTCTCTCTCCTTCTTCCTCTCTCCCTCTCTCTTTATGTCTCTGGAGGTTGCCTCCATCATGCCGCTTGCGTCGCCAGGTTTGTGAAGGATGTCGCTGCCAGCTGTCTTTTTCATGGACGGCTGCCAACCTCTCCCCATATCTTCCGTCCGTTGTCATTTCCTCGTTTATTCCCATCTCTCTCCCCCTTTTCCCACCTCCCCCCATTTATCTGTTAATGAACTCTGTGTCTTGAGCCCCTTTCTGTTTTCCAGCCTTGTCTCAGGGAGAGCACAGGGTTTTTTTTAGGCGAGGACAGGGTGTTATGGAGGCCTCGTTGGCACATTGGCGCAGCGGTACCAAGGTCGGGCAGGGCGGAGTGCGCCCAGGTCGGCAGACAGTCTGTGTCCGCCGCGCTATGCCAGCTCTGCAATCTGTGAGCAGTGTGTTAAGCGCAAAACAGACACTCCATTTCCCCCTCGGCCTGGCCGCGTTTGCCTTCTTCAGCGGCCCGATAAAGGTCAGAAGAGCATGGGCAGACAAAGAGAGCTTTATATCCCATCTGAACAATGAGAATCCCAATCGATCGGCAGCTCCTGCTCCACCTTCCTCTCTTTCCATCAAACCCAAGCAACATATTTTCTGTGGGGAAGCAGCGCTGCCATGGCGCCTTCACCCCTGATTGAGTTCTTTGCACTGTGGGTGAATTGTAGCACATTCCATTTATGAGTTTTAGATGGAAAGAGATAGTGAAAGACAGAAGCTGAGCGCCAGGCAGGAGTCGATTATTGTACATGTGTCTCAGCTATTTAATGTAGAAAGCTGTTGAAAGCAGGGCTGACGTAGCCCACACATGCTGCCTGCCTTATTCAAGCAAAAAAGGGGGAGGATTTTTTCTGTGTGTCTGGAGACTGTGAATTTGTCTAACTGCGTGGTTTCTTGTCCGTCTGCGAGTGTTTGTGTGAAAGTGAATCCATTTGTGCGTCTGTCTGTGTTTTTAGTCGCAGAGTAGCCCAGCCTCCCCTGGTGTGCGAGCGCTGTTAAGCTCCCCTGCACTTCATTTGACCCTGGCCTCCTATGAGGTGTCATAGCAAGCCAAGTGTAAAACAGATGTATGCCAAATAAAGACATGAAATCCCTCCTCATGTGAAAATGAAACCCTCCTACACCGACAAACACACACACACACACACACACACACACACACACACACACAGTGGCTCTGCAATGAGTCAGTCATTTCTTTTGTTCGCACTGTATGACTTTTGCTTCAGAGAATTGTGGCTTCATAAATTAAGCTCACTTGGCCTTTGATTATATCAATTAATCTGCACTGGCATTGCTTTGTGAAGGACACACAGGGCAAGGCTAATTGTGCCTTTAAACCAGTTACATACAAGAATTTCCATGTCATTAGTCACTCTGCTAGAAATCTCTGAGAAGGGCTTCCCTGCTCTCTTTCTTCAAAACTATTTCTGTCTTTTTTTTATTGTTTATCTGCTTGATTTTCTGTTGTGTGCCTTTATTTGTCCTTCTATACCCCAAGACCCCTCCCAGTAGTATTCCACCCATGGTTATTGAGGCTTTTGAGAGTTGGAATTTTAAATATCCCCTCATTGATGAACTACTTTGATACCCTTGTTAGAGTGAGCTGATTCCACCATCGGGGGAATTAAGGCCTCTTTTGTACACTGAAGCTCCTCAGTGCCACACAGAGCTGTGATAGTGCCTCCTCTCAGAGAAACAGAGGAACGGGGACAGAGAGGGTGGGTGGGAGGGAGCTTCTCTCTGATCTTCTGCCTCTCTCAGAACCATCTGTCTGGTGCTGGACCAACATTCTGCGCCGCTTAGTATTAGCACTTACAAATATATACATTTCTCACATCAAGCTTTTTCAGAGAAGTTGTGGCCCCCGTTCCCTCGCTGAGTTGTGCTTGCCAGGAGATGGGAAGCGAGAGCAGATTGAAGCTGCGTAGAGTTGTGGGAGTGATGCCTGCCGTTGCCTCATTGACAGGAGGGAGTGGGGTGCACACGATTGGATGGATAATGGAATGAGGACTGTGGATTGGCTGTGTGATCAGGGTTTGTAATATATACCAGACCGGTTAATGGAATATGTTTGTCTCCAGCAGCTTGATATCACAGCAAGCAACATTAACTCTGAGTACTGGCTGCTATATGTGCACATTTATCATTCCTATTCTTATACTGAGGGAATGGTTCCCTTCAGCATGCATTAGCAACAGGTTTTACACAGCAACAGAAGGGGTGAATATACACATAGTCCTCACTCAAGTAGAAGTGCAGGTACTTGTGTGAAAAAAGGCTCTGAAACCCCTTTTACACTAGACAAACAAACCCACTGACACCCACTAACATCTGGCTTTTGTCCTCAGCAGGAAAAGGTACAGTCGCCATTCAATCTTGGAGCAGGTCTGGCAAGTGTGAAAAAGGAATGAAATTATTAAATCGTTTAGATAATCGATTAATTGTAATGTCTCATGGAAAGAAAAAGACAGAAAATACTGTTTTCAGCCTCTCAAATATGGAGATTTCCTGCTTTTCTCTGTTTATTGTCATATTAAACTGATTATCTTTGGTTATGAACTGACAAAGCAAGGCATTTAAATACATCAGCTTGGACTTTGAGAAACTCGGAGGGACATTTTTCACAATTATTTGACATTTATAGATGTTGCAGCTCTAGATTAAACATGACAATTAACTTTAGCCATTGTTATTTATTTGCAGTTATCAAATAACAATTTGTATAAGGCCAAGAAAAAATTGACTTTGGGCAAGCATTAAAGCCTGTACAGTAATGAGAGAGATTTGTGTTAAAATGCAGGGACTTTAAGTAAAAAGAAAAGTGAATACTCAAGTAAAGTACAGATTTCTCAAAGATCCACTGAAGTACATTAATGAAGTACTTTATTACATCCCAACTCTGCAAAGGAACATTGTAAACCCTCAAGTACAGGTGATGAAAACTGAGCTCAAAGCCTTTGATACCCACATCGAACATGTAGAGGTATGCATTTAGTTGTTATTTATTCTCTGTTTGCCAAATCATGTCTGCTGTAAAAGATGGTGTTGCTCTGTTAGTCACAGAGAGAGCTTTAAGAAGTTCGGGGCACCAGCAAAGTGATATTCACAGATGCTAATAAGCTACATACAGCGTAGCAGTCTTCCTGTCAGTTGTCAGTACTAGGTAAGCTTCTGAGTCGTACAGCAGGATGATTTGGTGTTAAGTCTGTCTGCCTCTCTTTTTTTTGGAGATATCTTGGGGTGAGCAGCTTTTATCCAAGGCTTCCATTTCTCTTTAGAAGCCGGTGACTGACTCTCCCGCCCCTCCTCCTCGGTTCCTCGCTGCTGTGAAATGGAATTGCTTTCTCGTTCGTTAAAGATTTTCTTGTCGCTGCCTCGTACTACTCCAGGAGTGAGATCACTTGAAATGGCTGAAAGTTCTCAAAAACCACTGGAGAATTATGGTGTGGCAGCGGTGGCGTGCGGGCGGATGGGGGGAGCCAACATAAATAAAGAAAATTGCTTTTTTTTCTATTTTTTCTGAATTAAATCTGTTTGGGGGACTTTTTTTTTGACAACACACAAATTAATTCCGGCAAGTTGTCGCTTTACATTAAAGCATGAAGTGGCCTGCTGGTGTAAGGGAAAGCAATCCCTCCTCTGGTTGCCATGGAAGCAGGTGCGTTGTAGCGTTGGGTACCAGCTGCGATGGTTCTGCCAAAACCGCTGCCCACCTATATCCTATAGGCTTTTTCTGGGGGTGAATGGTTTTTCCCTTTCAGACCAGCCAGTCGTCTCTGTGAGAACATTTTGCCCATTTTGGAATTGAACTGGTATTTATACAACACTGTTCCCATGAGTGGCTTACTCCAATCCTTTCATGTGATCTCTCCCTCGCACTTTAAGAACCAAACGGCAGAGGATAATCTGCATGTGCTCCCGATAATCCCACTCTTCTAAAATTATGTCTCTCTAAACAGTTGTTTGCAGCGAATAAGCCATATGAACTTTTCTCACACAACCACCCAGCTCCATCCCTTCCTTTTCTACTCCACTTGCGCCTTTCTCTTTCAATCAAACTCTCATCATCGCTCCCATCTGTCCCGAAATAACACAACTATGTTGTCAGGGTCTAGAGCATGTACTTATTTATATAGCGAGAGCCATCGTGATACTTCCACCATTTTTATTCTGGAGGAAAGTTTGATCTCTTCTTATGATTCAGACCTCTAGCTGTGCGAATCTTGAGAGTGAAAATATAAAAATTTTCTTTGTGAAGTAAGAGGGCATTTAAATCGACTTTTTTTTAGATAACCTGCTCGATTTAATGTCCTAGACCCCCTACCACCCTGGGGCTCCTGCACTATATTTCACTTTAGAACCCGCTAGCGCCCATCATTTCAGATTCATTCTCAGGCTATTAAAACATGGCAAAAAGTCCTGAGTCTGTAAGGACGACTGACCGGGCTGCGACTTTCCTACATATAAAGTCAGCAATTTTTCTTATGTAAGTTGCCAAAAAGTTTCCAGAAAATCTAATATTAGAAATAATTCTTAGCTCATCGGTGATGAAGGTTACATTACTTTCATACAGCTCAACGTTATTGCTTATAAAACCTGCTCCTGTAGTGTTGCCATCGAAAATGACAACTTTTATTACAAGATAGACAAAGTTTTTTTATTATATGCTTATTTTATTAAATTATGCTTATTTTGAAGCAACAAATCAGCAGTAGCTTAACACGACTCTTATACAACTGAAAGCAAACATTTAACACTAAAATAAAGCAGATACATGATAGTAGAAATCGTGCTGCAGGAGAGAAGCTAAACTTCAAACTTAAGAGATTTAGTTAGAAGCTACAAAAAACAAAAAAAGCCACAAATTAAATTCCATTCACCTCCATTCTACTGGAAGTGGAGGCAGAAATCAGAGACAAAATCAAAGCTATACTGTATAGCACTACAGCAGAATGAGAAAATGTATTGTAATAATTTGCGCAGTTGTTTGCAGTGAATAAGCCATATGAACTTTTCTCGCCAACCACCCTCCTCCATCCCCTCCTTTTCTTCTCCACTCGCTCCTTCCTCTTTCAGTCAAACTCTCATCATCGCCTCCATCTGCCCCAAAACAACACAACTGTTCCACGCGTCTCACACCCATGCCCCGGCACCCACAGTGTTGGTGTACCAGTGCAGCATTGCTCGGAGGGTATGCAGCGCCAATCTTAATCACATTGGGTGAGCACACCTGTGAAAACAGATGTCCGCCGGGGCTGGCATGCTGTTCCTCTTTAGGGTGGAGCGTCTGCGTATGGCTTTCCGCCACTCCTCCTCTTCGCTCCCCCCTCCTCCTGCACGGAGC
Source organism: Lutjanus erythropterus (assembly GCF_056507025.1). Lineage (NCBI taxonomy): Eukaryota > Metazoa > Chordata > Actinopteri > Lutjaniformes > Lutjanidae > Lutjanus > Lutjanus erythropterus. Next base: position 30,090,826 of record NC_139329.1, read on the forward strand.
CGCTCGGGTCCCCAGCAGGCAGACCTGGCCCCGACACCCAGACAGGAAGAGACCACGCCGGCATCAGGCGGGGGGCAGGAAGCATCGGCCCCTAGGCTTTACCCCCTGCTCTGTTTATTTTAATATTAGCCCTGCTTACAGATGATAATAAGAAAGTGTGATCAAAGACATGGAGCCTCTCCTCCTCCCAATAAGCCAGACATGTTGATATATTATGAAGTACAAAATCAATCCTGAAGGAATTTGAGCCTAAATCAATTTTTTAGCCCTTTTTATGAGAGAATTTGATAAACACCAGGTGTTGACCTTTAAAGTGAACCTCTCCAATCACAAATGGATTTCAGTCATAAGAATGGGCTTACACTGATATTTTTTCCATATAGAACAGCATTAGTATGGGCATACTAATTCTTCTATGCGATTAAGTGCTTTATGGTGGCATTAGCCAACCAATGTTGTGTTTTGTATAATTACATCCTTATCTGATAGAAGGCATCTCTTAAAGCCAGTGCCACATGGCTGTGCTTCTGCCTAGAGGCGTTTGAAATAATGTACGTCATTAAACTGGTTCTCCAGATAACTACTGACGTTAATGAGTTAACCAGACAGAATGATCTGTATTAGTGAATTTTAAAAAGGCAATAAACGCATCACTAGCCTTAGTAGAAAAGGATTATGTGATTTCTATCCAGCTGTGCTTTCCCATTCCCCGCCAGTCTAAAACGTCATCCATTTCACGCTGCCAAATCCTCCTGGCTGCCCAGTTTCATGCAGGCACCCGAGTACCCCTCCTACGGAGACGCAGAGGTGGCCAAAACCAGACGGAGTCTCACCCATTCCTGCCCACCCATGCCCACGAGTCGGTGCTTTAAAGGGTCGATTCACCCAAATTACAAAAAAAATGCTTTCCCTATTACATTTTATGGTTTCCAGCCATGCGGGTAGTTTTTATTTTGTGTTTCCGGGTTGTGAGATATCCACCCCTGAGATTTCTGCTGCCACCCAAGCACAGTGGAGGCGAGGGGAATTTAGTTTGTGGTGCTCACCGCAGTGAAAAATTGCATTTTAAAAAATTCAACAGCAGTGTGTCTTTCCAGAAACAGTGACTCCATTACTCTGAATAGTCCACAGACCCTGACTGCGAGCCATTTTCATTGGGACCACTTTTTTTAAACTAAGAAAAAGGTCCCTATATTCCCATTTGGATGGGGTTTACATCCCTATGGGAGGTGAGGTGATTTCAGTGTTACTGTACAGGTGCTGGTCAGTACATTTAATCTGGTCTAGCGTGCATACGTCTGTCATTTTTCACTCCTGGCCCAGTAATAATTGCAGCCCCAATTATCTTCTGTTTTTTGTCAAACTTAGTAACCCTCCCACAGTTTAAGCCTTGTCTGGCAAAAGCACTTTTTGCATCTCTGAATTTTATACACAGAACTGTTCTTAGTGTTACAGAGTTACATCAGCTCAGCACACAATGTGACAACTAAAGAAGCAGAGAAGGATTTGCTAACCTGAAATATCACTCCTTATCAATCAATTCATGCAGTGAAGGGAAAAAACTGAAGATACAGAGTATAAGGCAAAGACTCCACAAGTTTTGCCAGTGTGGGTTGCTGTAATGTTACAGATGATTCCTTCTTTGCTGGTCTAGCTTTTGTGTAGATGAACTGAACTTACATGTGGCGAACTGTGCCCCTCTTACAGCAGAAACATAACCGTTCTGACATTCACAATGAGAAATTATAGCAGTTTCCAAATGTTTGCGTTACAGTAATGATTCATTTACATCAAAGAACAAAGGTAACGCCTGCACACTTAACTCATACCACAGAAATTTAATAATAACAGCGTTTCAATCTCACTTGGATCGTTGTCAGGTCAGGATGTTTGAAAAAGGGAAACCACACCCATAAATCTAAACATTATGCACCCCAATAGACTGACAAGCTTTATGATGATGAGGTTCAAAAACCATTAACAAATCAATAAATTACATGTCTCAGGGTCTAGACCCATTTATATATGGAGAGCAATCATGATGATGTTGCCACCATATTTATTCCAGAGGAAATGTTTGATCTCAGACGTCATTATGAATGAGACGGTGTTTAAATCACCTCATCCTCTCTGAGATCCAACCTGCTCATTTTAAAGTGAAATTACAATAAAATAATTAGTGGTGACAAATTACATTATATTATTATAAATAATACTATACCAATTTTCAACCTCAGTTTATTTTTACAGGCAATAATGTGATAAATCGGTAAAATAAGATAAAAGTATTTGTGTAAAAGGGGAAAAAAAGTTTTAGTAATTCATTTTCAAAAATACGCATAATTATTTGTTTTTCCAATGTTTGCTGTGTTTTGGATAATTGCAGTAATGAGATTTTTCAAGGACTTTTTACACGAAATGTGAATAAAAATGGGATATACTGTCAATATATGCTTTGAGATTAATAGTCCCAAATACCTAAGACCTTGTTTTAAAATAAAAACAAGCCTTATGTCTTTTTTTTTATGTTTTAAATCCTTGAAACCAGAATTTCGTGAGGATAATCAAACAACTTCAGGGTGATGGTCACATGATTTTCCTCCAGCTTACCATTATTGTTTACAAAGCCTGCTCCCATAAGATTAAACAAAACAAGAACTTTAATTGAGACGCAGAACAAGTATTTTTATTCCCCACCTCTTCCTTCCTAATATTAATACTGTTAATGTGAGAAATTAAATTCCATTCACCTTCATTGTGTAGGGGCTGAGATAAAACCAGTGCTATATCTGCATACTTGGATACCACTGCATGGGAAAACATTTTAATGTTTTGGGTGAATCGACCCTTTAACAAGTTTGCATTAAGACACATCACATGGCAGACCCAGTGAGCTCACTGCCGTGATGGAGCCCACACCCTCCGTCCCTGTTCCAGCCTCCGCGCACCGCTCCATCCTCTCGCCCGTCCGGCATTGATCCAGGCTCTTATCTCCACTCCGATCCCTGTGTTATTTCGGGAGCACAGGGATTGCTTAATGATCTATTGACCTGATCTACCGATCTGTACAGTCGACCACAATGGACCATCTACTAAAGAGGAGCCTGTAGGGCACGCACTCCTCTCTTGTGTACTCCCACTCAGCTCGCGCCCTCCCACCTCCTCTGCAACCCATCTGCATGCTCTTTGGCTCCTAGCGTTACCCCGGAGAGATTAGGTCTTAATGTGCTTCAAGCATCTGGCTGTAAAGTGGTCTATGTATTTTTGCTATCTAACAGTGCTGTTCCTATAAGATGACTGCTGATGACTGGGCTCAGCTGAATCCTCTCACTGTGTTTTCATTTCACTTAATGTCCGTGTCCGTATGAGCCTCTGACAGTGATTCGTTCAGCCACTCATGTCTGGTTTGTTTGAAGCGAGATTGCCTCATTTGAACTGTTGACTTTAATGCTCTCTGCAACAGCCGTACTCCATGATTGAATCAAAACAAAGCGCCAAAATGAGCTGAAATGGAGCAGTGTGATATATGGAGCCTGACCCAGTAGGGGTGGGCGACATGACCTAAAATTTATGTCACGGTATGTTTTCCTTGTTTTTTTATGGTATTATATCACAGTATTACAAATGTAATAAGGCAAACTCCACTCAGAAACATAATCCTATCTCTTGTCACCCAATTGGCAGTCTAAGGGAACATTTTTGTGTTTTATCTTTAAAAAGTTAGTGTCCAGGCTGCCTTAAAATCTTGAGTTGGCTGAATTTGAAAAGACAAGATGAGGTAATTTTTCTACAATTCAAAACGAATAACCTTTTCTGTTGAAATAAACTTGAAGAGATGATTGAATCCTGTACAGCACAGTCATTCAAGTCATTATTTCAAGTCACAATATTTCATTCAAGTTAGAAGAGCTAATGTTAAAAGGTGCTGAAGTGATCTGAACAAAAGGTACTAGATATTTTAAGTTTAGTTAACTTTAATAAATTAAACTTTTATATTTACATTAAAGCAACTACAAAGAACTTTCTTATTGTGCTGATTTTGGAGCCCTGTTTGGACAAAAGCAGTAGTGTTTCTACCGTCACAGCTGGAAAATATGTCAAAAATAAAATTACCTAAAATTCTCCTCCTACCTGAATCCTGCTTTGTACTGGCCCTCGTCAAGGGAGCAGTCCTGGTAAACTTAGCGTGCACATAAATTTTCCAGTTGTTGTGGGAACATTTCCACCGAAATTAAAATTAATCCACCGAGTCCTCACTTCCTCGGGTGGTGGGAGCAACGTTAGATGAAGATTTTTGTGTCGGTTGTTGCAGCTAACTACAGAGAAATTGGTGAACTTTGCTCGTGATGTTTCCTTCCACATCTTCATGTTGCACAGCCTGCTTGTTGTGCCAGAGTCTCGTCAGCAGGGAAATAACTGGATATAAAGTAGCCGTATACCTGCATGTTATTGCAGCCACAGTAAAGTGCAATAGTTTTGAAACATTTATCAAAAAAAATGCAGAATCCATCCGGTCATGGTGACGAAACCAGTGTACTACCCTCCGCTGTGATCTTCTTAGTTTCACTATGTTTGGTATTTGACTGCAGAATCTTTTAAAATCAAACCTATTGAGATTATTTTGGCAGATTATTTGCAATTGCAATATGATTCCTGGTGAATGGTAATTTTTGCAATAAAAAATCATTTAGATTTTCACTGAAATTCATACATTTATTGGGGTCTGTACCAAACAAACATGCTTTCTTACACCTGGAGAACAGGATCTGTGGGTCAGAGTTTCTCTGCAGCACTACAGTACTTCAGTGTAATGCTATTTTGTCACTTATTTTCCCTGTCAAAAAGTTGCAGCTTCAGTGAATTCAATATTGCACTTAGTCATATTGCAATTTAGATAATTTGATTAATTTTTGCAGCCCGAGTCTGGCAGTAACTTCTAGATTTGGAGAAAGCAAACACAAGGACAGCAGATAGACAGACAGCCTGGTGTGTATACAGGTATACATACAACCTAACTAATGTGAAAAAAAACACTTGAACGCCACCGACACATCTGATTGGATCTTGGCCCTCTGTGTGGTTTGCACTGTGGCACCTTCAAGCGCGACTGGAGTTGTTATGACACGTTGCGCTTGTCATGGGTGAGATCCTAGAGGATTTGCACGACACCAATAAATGACTCCACTGTGTTTGATTCATTTGTAGGGCTTTGCTTGTGCTTTTGTGATTGTTTTTGTCATGCTCGCAGCACAGCTTAGAGATGGCAGGAGTGGTGGGTCAGTCTGCCTGCCTGTCCGTGACAGCTTCTGGACAGATTTCCATTAAATTTGGTATGGATTTTCACGGTCCCGAGAGAATGATTTATAATCATTTTTGCCAACCTTTCATCTTGTGCTGCCATCTGGTAAAAAAAAAAAAAAAATTCTCTCTTAAACAACACTTGTAATGACAAGGTATTTGAAAAAGCTGGATTTGCTTCAGAATTGCAGTGCATTTGCTGTTTTTTAAAAATATTTTTTGTTTTATATTCTTAACATGTCTGCATTTGTGGTACAGATAAACTTTCTTTACTATTGGTAGCAGGATGAAAGACTGCTGTGTCACCAAAAGCATTTTGTACATTTAACATTGTTTAATACGGTTAGGTATCGAGATTTCCCAAAGATGAAGATTTCCCAAATCAATTTGATTTGATTCAGAAGGTCCCAGTTCAATTCAGACTGTAGAAGGATCCCTCTAACGTTGTGCATTATTAGAAATATTAATGTTTACATTAAGAAGTCACCCCAACATGACCTGACCAACACTAAAATTAGATAAATCTCACTCCGCAAGATCTTATGCTATGAGATTTTGTGCCAAAGCTGGTCACGTGAGACTAACAGGGTTAGAATTGCAGGCTGTACCACACATAAACACACACAGAAAAGACATATATTAAAAGATCTATTTGGGGAATTTATGAATCAATACCGGACCGTGCAAAATCGATTCGAATGGTTTTTTTTTTACCTTGTTCTGTTGTTTAATCACATCTTGTTTACTCTCTGTTGTCCAGCTTTGTTGCTAAGTGCGTGTTGAATGTTAGAAATAAGGAATCTGAACTGGTTCTTCCTGAAACGCTGGGATTTTACCCAGAACCATTTGCTTGTGAAGAGCCCTTCTTGGAAGAAAGAGTTCCTCAAGGATCGCTGTAGGCATGGATGTTAAAAGATGTCCACCCTAAAATATTCAAATGTTTACTCATGTTTCAAATGGTATTTTTAAATGTAGATGAATCTGGAATCCCCTTTATCAATTCTTAATCTACTTTTAGCGACGTATGCGGCGCAGACTGTGCTGCTGTGAATCGACCCTGCTCATATTGTAGCAATGGCCATAATTTCCCATCCTGTTGATAATTGACATTTTTATGCTGGTTTATTCTTCTAATCATCAGTGAGGTGGCTGAGTAGGGCTAAACAATCAAAATTTCTAAATCAAAATCGCAATAAGACTTACTGCAAATTTCAAATCACAGGAGGCCTACACATCATGTTCTACATTTGTTTGGTACAGATCCCTCCAAAAATCACACTGTAATCTCTTTAATATGTTTCCCAATAAAAATGAGAATAATGATGTAATAAATGATCAGTCCCTCTAATATTGCAAATCATTTCTCAATTGCAATATCAGTCAAAATAATCACAATTAGATATTTTTTAAATTAGTTCAACGGATCTTCTGGTAAATTGTGTGCCTGAATTATTGTTATGCACATTTTATTAATTACTGTGCTAATTCACAAGCGCAAATTACCAAAAATACTACTGCTAACACCTGCCTGTGTTGTTAGCTGCACTCTCAGGATGACACCAGTTGAATAACAGCACTTAAAAGTGAGGTCACTTACTCTCTCAGGTGGGAAAAATCTATTAAAGCTGAGTACTGAATGTGTTAAACAATGAGGTCGCTCACGTATGAGAAAAGTGAGTAAAATCATTATTAGTAAAAACAATCAGTATTTTTGTTCTGTTCATTTTGTTCCTACTTCGATGTGTAATTATCATGTCTGTAGTGGTTTGGTAGCACGGCTTTTGGCTCTTCTCTTGTTCAATCATAAACATTTGCTCCTCATGTTTATTAATATGACCTAAACCTGTTACTCGCAGCTATTAACAGTTAAATGAAGGTATTTGCTCCTTGGCATAGGGCCAGGTTAATTACGGTCGAAATTAAAATTCAGGTCATGTCACTGCCATTTGTGAAGAGTATTAATTGGTTTAACAGATATTCTGAAATGTTTAGATATTACAGGCTAATGTCTGGGGCTGCAACTAACAGTTATTGTTATTCTTGATTATTTTCTTGTTTATTTGAGTAGATGTTTGGTCTGTAACAGAAGTTTTCAAAGTGGAAGGCAGGCTGTGCCTCCAAAAAGATATTTCAAACATACAGTAATTTAGGGGAATTTGACTTCTTTCCCCACATTCCAGAAATAGAAACTAGTAAATGCCTTTGGGCAGACCTTTTTTTATGCATTTGGTGCAGTCTAAAGTTATGTAAAATATCATTATTAGGCTGTTTTTTAGACTCTCAATTGTTGAGAGTCTATGGGATCAAATAACACATGAATGATCCCATAGACTTCCAGGAACTGAGCAAAATAACCATCTAAACCTAAGGGTAGGATCTTTTACCAAGGTTTGTCTGAGGGGAGGCCCACAGCCTCAGACTTTGAAAACCTCCGGTCTATAAAATGTCAGAAAATGGTGAAAAATGTCGATCAGTCTCTGCCAAAGCCCGAGATGACGTGCACAAATGTTTGTTTTGTCCGCAACCCAAAGATATTCAGTTTACTGTCACAGAGGACAAAAGAACCCAGGAAATATTCACATTTAAGAAAGTTTTCTTTTCTTAAAGCTGCTTCAAGGAAATTTCATACTGCGTTGATTTGAGAGCCCCTTGTGGACAGAAATGGTACCGTTTCCAGCACCGTAACCACAAAATATAACACCAAAAATAAAATGATCTACAGAAAAATCCTCCTGCTTCCTTTTAACTGGCTAATGTCCCTCTCTCTGTAACTTTGCCTGGGAAAATGTAAATATAGAAATAAGCAATCCTCTTGCAAATAGTCTTATTCGCTTCTGTAGGTCAAGTAGGGGCCTCAGTATTAACTTGAAACTGTTTCATAACCAGTTAAAAACTCCTTAAAATTGCCTAAAAAAATTAGTCAAAACGATTAATTCATTATCAAAATAGCCTGTGATTAATTTAATAGTCAACAACTAATCAATTATTTGTTGCAGCTCTACTGAAGTCCTGCAATTACTTACTGCATAAACTTAAACCACAACATATTTCCGTCACCATATGTGGTGCAGCTCTGACATTAGAAGCACATGCATCATGTCCTGCAGTGCAGTCACACTCAATACAGAGCGAGAGCAGTGTCATCTGCGGGCATGACCGGGCGCAGAGATCCCATGATGTGATTGCGAACGGTGACACACTGTATGTGGCGTTATGAAATTAATGTGGCTGCGATCGATATCGGACAACTCTCAAGCAGCTCAATTTTACACTTGCTGCAGGGAACAGATGGTACTCGCTGATAATGTTGCTGGAGGTGGATCCATGGCAGAGGAGATACAGAGAGGGGGAAACCAGATCCTCCGGAGCACGGGAGAAAGGAGGAAAGAGGTTAAGGCGCTGTGTAATACTTATTCACACAACCTGCATGGATGAACAATTCCCTAATCAGATTTATGTAATGAATAGTTAATTGCGCATCAGCTCTGACTGCCTCCATACACAACACATAACCCCCTCCAAGCTCCAGATTCATTCAAACACAAACAGCAGCTGCACCATTGTAGAATGATCTCTGTACTCCTGTGCTGTCGTCATTACCATCAATGCTTCATGTAGCTGCGGGGCACAAATTTGTGTTCACACTGTGTTTGAAGGGAAAACATTCTAGCGGCACTCAAATATTAAAAATACACCCACAGGCACCTTAATGCCTCAGCAGCCGACTTTCTCGCATTGTGTCTCTGCTTTTGTACCTGTTGAGGAACTTCTGGGTGCACAGACCTGTCTGCTCTGTAATGGATAGGTCTTGGCATTGCATTGATAGGACTGGATATCTATGGGAAAATAGGCCTCTATCTGCACCTCGTAAATCTCTCAGTCACGTCAGGTTGAATCTGCTCAAACTGCATGTCCTGGGGGAACGGGCGAATGAGACAAGCGGCCCTGTGTTGAAAAGCATGTTATTGGAGCCCATTCCTGCTCTAGGATTCCTTTTGGGCCCCTGTGATTACAGTGCCCGGGCCGTGTTTGTGTGCATGCCTGTCACCAGAGATGGAAAAAGTACACACAATCTGTACTCAAGTAGGAGTACAGGCACTTGTGCAAAAAAGACTCGTAAGAGTAGAAGTACTGATTCAGCTTCTTTATTCAAGTAAAAGAGAAAAAGTACAGGCTTTGAAATGTACTCAAAGTATAAAAGTAAAAGGACATTTCTTTATTTGCAAGATTAAGTGAACCTCACCTTTTCGTGTTTTGTCTTGTTACCTCTTTCACTTAATTTGTCTTTTATTTGTGTTTTGTCAAGTCTTATACGTCATTTTTGTCTTATGTCTTATAAGTCATTTTATTCTTTTTACATCTTGTACGTTGTTTTCATCTTGCTCCATCGTTTATGCTGTTTTTGTCATGCTACATATTTTACATATTTTTGTATTTTTATATCTTTTTTGTAATTTTTATTTTGTCACATCTTTTACATTGTTTTCTTCTTGTCACATCTTTTACATCATTTTCATCTTATTACATCTTTTATGTTATTTTTGTCTTGTGACTTCTTTTACTTTGTTTTTTTTCTTTTACTTCGTTTTTGTCTTGTTAGGTCTGTCGTGTGTGATATATTATTATTATTGTCCCATCTATTTAGACTAAAATCTGTCTTGACATTGGGAAGGCAGCACACAAGGATGCAAAATAATCAGTTGTTCCCCTCAAATATATTAAAACTTAAGTAACAAGCTTTTGTTTTATACGCAGGGAGTAAAAGTAAAAAGTTATCTACTCAAAATACTCTAGGAAGGTACAGATATCTGAAAACTCTACCTAACTAGAGTAACAAAGTATTTGTACTCCATTACTTCCCATCTCTGCCTGTTACCAAGTGTGTGTCAGAATATGTGCTCTACCAAGTCTGCCACTACTCAAATGACTCGCTCCGAGCTGAAAACAAGACCGAGCGAGGGATCAGAATTCTTAAAACAAGCCTGGGCACATCTGGTTGTGATTGGCAGTAGAAAAAAGGGCCCTTGTGTTCTGGGAACTGGCAGCAAAAGCCTGACCCAGCCCAGTATAACCCAGCCCAGTACAGTACAGAACCAGCCAACGCAGGGAGGAAAAAAAAACACCAACAGCAGGACTGCTCCCCTTCATCCCTCCCTACTTATCCTGACTCTTGGCCAATTCTCATAATCCCACAGCAAAGCCCCTGGCAATGTTTTCTTTCTTTCTTTTTTTTTTTCTAAACACTGTTCAGAGCTCTCCCATTCCTTCCATTTCAATATAAGAAAGTAGGGCCTGCCCTGAGCCAGGTAGACCCAGAGCTCCATTACTTTTGGCGGCAACTCTTGTGTCTGGGATAATGATGCCCCGGGGGGTGACTGTGTGCCTGAATGTCTGTTTGCTCATCTTGCCACCTTAGTCGAAGTAGGAGGAGGGGAAAATTGCTATGGGCAGGCGGTGTATGTGAAAAGGCATTTCATGGCGGGTGCTAAAATGGGTTATTCTTCCATCTGTTTGATTTTCAAGTTAAAGGTGGGGAAGGGCTCTGTGTAGTTTGTGTTTAAAGGATGGCATGGCGCAGATTGAGCACGACAGAAAGGACCACTCCTCCCACTTCTCAACCAAGCGGAACGGGGAGAGCAGTTGCAATTAAAAAGTGATGCCAGCATTTTACAGCAGGTGCCTTGAGCCATTGTTTGCCCTGCCTACCCTCATCGCGCTCATTATTTGGACCGGCGTTTTACCTGTGGCACGTCAATGTGCTGCTGGTTTAGGAGATAGCCTGGCCGGCTTCTCCCTGAAGGCTGCAGCTGAAAACGAGCCCTGTCACCTCAGTGAGTCCAGCTCTAATTCAAATGGAGCGTGTGCATTTAGCCTTCTGAACCTCCGACCCTCTGCTTGGACACCGAGACGGTTAAACTCCGGCTACAGAGAGAATATCATGGCTTCTGTTATTGTGCCTTTAGTGCTGCAGGGACTATTTGCTGTCCTTATTAAACAGGCTGGATGGTGACTGGGCAACAAGCCTGGATGTGTGGGTATTCTCTATGTATGTGACACTGCTCAGTTTGGGATGTGCATGAGTGTCTGTGTGGTGTGTGTGGAGGCAGGCAGGCAGGACGCCTGAGGCGGAGCACTGAAGCCAGAGCACTACTGGTGTTTCCACACATGCCACAGATCCAGTGACCCTCACCAGCATAATGACTGCAGGGTTAATTCCCTGGGAGTGGCCCGGTGCTCAGAGGGAAGACATGAGAAGAAGTGTGGCGAGGAGGGTGATACAGCAGGGTCACGGCTGTACAATGCGCCGCAGCTCTTATTCTTCCATGGAACACAGACTGATCTGTCTCTACCCCATCCTTTCTGATGGGATTTTGCAAGCTGCCAATAATCCACTGGCATTGTGAGGAGCATCTCTCGCCCTCCCTCTTGCTGTCTCTCTGTTTCTCATTCTCATGGATTTCTAAAGCTAAAAATAATTTCGCCACAAATGGGTAAAAAGCCGAGCGGGAGGGGGGCTTGTTTTTCTTTTTTTTTTTGCATCCCTAAATCATGGCTGAAATGTTTGAGGGAGGGTTTTGCTGGCACTGAGCAAGAAGTGGAATTACACAGTGACAATCTCCTACTCCATCTCTGAGACGCTGTAAGACGAGGCAGAAATGCCCATTTCCCCGCCGCATTAAGTGATTTGCAGGGCAGCATTTGAGTAGGATTGTTCATGGCGAGCGCATGAGAAATCATCCATTTGCATGACATTTTCTTTCTCAAGATGGAGAGAGATGTTAAGTGCCGTTACCGTTTTCCTCTAGACACTGTCGTGGAAATTGTTCTCATAAATAATGTTTTCAAATGAAACCACAGTTATGGTGTACACAGGAATGTCCCTGAATAATCCCTCCAAGGCCCGTTCGTCCTGCCTGTATCTTAGTGTATTTACTTTCCGTAGCTGTAAATCATTAGTGCTGCTTGGCAGTGCGAACCCTGTCCATTAGTATTCAAAGTGCACGGTAATGAGATGGAAAAAGTAGAAATGGAAGGCAGCGCGAAAACTCTCTGTTGGATTTGGACCTTTTGATTTTCAGCAAACTCTCTCCAAATCCCACTTCCCTATCTGCCGCGGCTGCAGTTTGTGTTTTGCGCGCATTTGTGTTGTAAATTGATGAGAAGGCTGCCAGTTCGACTGTTATCTGGAGGGAGAGCAAGCACGAGTGTGCACGTGTAAGCATGTGTGTGGACAGCGATGGCCGCGCTCCCCGTTGTTACATAATGATGAGATATTGAGTGTGTGACCTGGTACCACTTTATCTCGGCCTGCACAGATTGCATTCCATAATCTAATGAGACAGATATTCTTTAATGGAAATCCTGGACAGGGTCATGATTGCCATGATAAAACTTAAGGTCACAATTCACATTATTCAAGGCTGGCTGGCATACATGCGTAATAGGCAAGGTTGTTATTGCTGTGGAGAACATGCTGTAATCATATGTCTCATCGTATTATTTCTTTGCATATTAAACACGCTGAAATTGTTGGTGTTGTGGTTCAATGGCAAAAACTGTCACTAAGTAATTACCAATAAATCAGTGCATGATGAATGTGTAGGGCACAGAGGGACACAGATCAGTGCTAACAAGTACAGTGTGCAGAAAGTGGTGCCTTAAAATGGGACTAATTTATTCAAATTGAACATACAAATGAGGTCAGAACAATATCTGGCTCTGTCTGGCTGTTAGCTCTTGGAATAGGGGTCTCAAGTAATTCAGACATCACATTCTAGCTAATCTTGCTCTCATGACTGGTAATTTGCGGTAGTCTGTGCTTCTGCAGTTGTGTTCCTTGTGGCTTGATTCCGCCATGCACGGCTGCATCGCGTCGCGGCTCCGCCATGTCCGCCGGAGCTGATCACAGCCATTCCACATGCCTGTGATTCCACCCAGCAGCGGGTCCCAGAAGCAGCTCTCTGCTTCAGATACGGGCAGAGTCTGTTTTTGATGGATGCCACATTAATCTGCACAGAGCAGATCGAGCGGGCGGGAAGTCAGACACGGAAACAACGTAGAGAATGAACTACTTCAAAAAACTCATAATTTCCTATCATAAATGACAATGAAAAGCAGCAAATTTTTTACATTTAAGAAGCTGGAAATGTTTGAAAAATGGCTGGAATTATTTGGTTGTCAAGATAGATGGCAAGTGATTTTCCTTCTGCTGACTAAATATAGTACAAATTGAGGTACTTGTATTTATACGACTTAATTCTTTTTCTCCAGTACATTCCAGAGGGAAGTATTGTACTTTTCACTCCATTACATTTATATGACAGATAGCTACTAGGTAATTGTTGGATTAAGATGTTACATTAGAAAAAATGAAATGCAATACATTCTTAAATATCAAACTCAGTTTTACTTGAATGTCTGTTGAAACTCCAAACAAATCCTAGACATCTCAACTCAAAGAGAGAAGGTTGTTATTGCTATGGAGAACATGCTGTAATCATATGTCCCATCATATTATTTCTTTGCACATTAAACACGCTGAAATTGTTGATTTTGTGATGCAATGACAAAAACTGTCACCAAGTAATTACCAATAAATCAGTGCCCTGTGAATGTGTAGGACACAGAGGGACACAGACGAGCACAAACAAGCACGGTATGCAGAAAATGGTTCCTTAAAATGAGACTAATTTATTGAAATTGGTCATATAAATGAGGTCAGAACAATATCTGGCTCTGTCTGGCTGTTAGCTCTAGGAATAGGGGCTTCAAGTGATTCAGACATCACAAAGACATAAAAAGCAAGCTGTGTTTGTGCAGTGTGCACAACACAGACGTGCTGTAACAACCTTATGGAGAGTCTGGCCAGGCTTGGGAGTTTGCTACAGCTGCCTGAAGATTAAAAGCCTTATTGCCATAAGCATGTCTTGGACATTTGGACTGGGCCTTTGCTAGCTTTGGCACAATGTGAGATGCTCCACTCCTACCAACAAAAAAGGAAAGATGAAGTTAATATTTTTCTTCCCCAAGCTTATTGTCTGCTGGTAATTCATACATGAAAATTCTGTCAACTTCAAAAGCATATGTGGGAAAGCTTTTTTTCAATTTAGCTTTTATGTTTAATGCATTGTTTGGGAGCCACATTGTGCTAAATTTTTGAAGAGGTTTGATGACAACAGAATGAAAGTGTCGCTTGCAAAGCAAAGATGAACATGGTTGGAGAGGGGAGGCAAACAACATCATAAAATAAAGTAAATGTCAGCACAAACTGCTGCATCAGTTCAGAATAAATTCCTCCGATGGATCAACAGTGAGACAGAGATGCTGCGACAACAATACCATCAAGTGAAAAAGTCCTCCCCACCAGACAGTGAATCATCTTAATTGACGATCAACAATATAAACAGTGGGCCTTAATTATACCTGAATGAAAATAGATAGAGACAAACCGCGTGAGCGATACAGCTGGAGAGAGACAAGAAGAATGATTGCAGAGGGAGAATTACCATGGAGATCTTGCTTTCCTTTGGCGCCCTCGCCATCGGAGGGCCGCTTTTGGTTTTAGCTCAGTGTGGTCGACACTGAGGGGGAGAGAAAGTTTTGGTTTCAGTATCTGGAGTCAGAAGCTGCACAAACCCCCCGCTTTCCTCTGTTTCTGTTTGTCTCTGACGAGCTCATTCTCTGTTTTCCCTCTGTAGTTCTCTCTTTGTCCCTGACTCGCATGCCTCCGCTTGCTGGAGGGTTTGTACGCTTCATGCCATAAAGGGAACCCAGCTGCACAGATGTGTTGCCTGGCTTGCAGTTTTTAGCATTTGCCTGGAGCAGCCGCCCCTCCAGGACCACCGGCCCTGATGAAGAGCTGTAGAGGCTCCATTTGGCAGCTTCTCATTCGACATGGGGCCTCTGTCCCCAGACATCTCTCCCCCCACCTCCCTTCCCCTCTCTCATCCTGAGTGCTCCTTTGAAACAAGGGGAAGCTGCCAGGAGGGGGAATCCATCATCGCTTTGGCCCAGGGCGCTACGTTTAACGTTAGCGCCCAAATGGAAAAACGTGCGCAGCACAACAAGAGCGCAGTGATGTAGGGACCTTCTTTTTCCCTCCGCCATCCATTGAAAAACTAGGAGAGGAGTACTCAGCCCACCCTTTCGTTCTGATTATCCATCACCCTGGAGCTTGTTGAAAAATCATTTACTGTACGCGAAGGTGATTGACGACACAAAAACGGAGTCTGCATGCCTGTCTCATCAGTCCACCCCCACAGACATAATACTCTCCCTCAGAGGACAAACGTACACACACACACAAACACGTTCCCAACACAAGCTCAAATTGTTTCTAGAGATGTGACACTTAAAGTTCAAAAGAGGCTGGAGGGCTGTTGTAGGCAGAAAACATCACAGTTCTCAATAGTTAACACCCCTGGAGAAATGTTTCTCTTGTCACTCTTTGTCTGGTTCTCTCTTAGAAATCCTCACCTAACACGCAGCGGAGAAGTTGACCTGCGTGGTTCAGTGCAGCAGCATCCATCACGGGGAAAGGAATGAGACCAAAGCCAAAGATAAATGGTTTCTTTTTCTTTATTTTCGTGAAGTGAAAGCTGCACCGGACCACTGTTCTGGACCTAATACTGTGGAGTAATTTAGTCCCAAGACAAAAAAAAGAAAAAGCTCCTGTCTGCTGCTGCGGCGGAGAGCATGCGGTCTAATCTGACCTTGGGAGTAGGCTGCTCTAAATTTGCTGTAACGTTTACTGGTAGGTTTATAAAAATGTTATGCGGATTAAGGGGAAACTTCTGGAGAATCCTTTCTAATCCACCGTTCCTCCTGATCAAAGGGAGCGACATTTGAAGCTCTTGAGTCGTACTTACTTTTTCTGCCCCCACTGTTTCTTCTCTCCACCGCAGCCACACTGTATATTCTTTCAAATATGCACTTTGCCCCGACCTTGTCTGATGGCTGGAATGTATTGGTCTGAGAAAGTGTGATAGCGTGAGAGAAATTGGACTGAGAATATCTTTTTGTGCGGTAGGCGCTTACCCTGTAAGTGTAATTGGTTGGAATGGTGAATTGAAAGAACCCGCGGTCGGTCATGTGTGGGGGTTAGAAATGTGCAGGGCCAATTGACTTCCAAGACTTTCTATATCTGTTCCCCTTACTGTGATGACGTGTCTCAAATTGCCCAGAACTATTGTTTTTCCACTTCTCATTAAGCTCAGACACCCACTTCGCTATAATTTGCAACAATTACCAATTATTCGAGCTAATCTTGCTCTCACGGCTGGTAATTTGTGGTAGTATGTGCTCCTGCAGTTGTGTGTGTTAGAAGCTCAGCTTTTGGTTGGAAGGTCAAGTGGCCATTCTTAGGTGATCCAGATTTAATTAACAAGGTAAACGGCAAGCGGTGGAGGAAAGAACATTTACTCAAGTGCTGTATATTAGGGATGATTATTTTCATTATTGGCAAATCTGCTGATTATTTTCATCATGATTGCTTGTTTAGTTAACTGTCAAAAAATGTGAAAAATGCTGATCACAATTTCCCTCAGAACCTTCCTTAAAATTGCTTCTTCTTCTGTCCGACCAACAGTCCAAAGCAACAAATCCATACATTAGAGAAGCTGGAATCAGCAAATTTTTTGACATCTTTGCTTGAAAAATGACTGAAAAGATTTATCAGTCATCAAAATGGTTGGCATTTAATTTTCTCTTGACCAGTCAATCAATTAATTGACTAATCACTGCAGTTCTGCTGGTGTTTAAGTACAAATTTGAGGTACTTTTACTTTGCTTGAGTGTTTCATGTTACTTCTGCTCCTTAAATTTTAGAGGGAAATGCTGATTTTTTTGTGTTTGTGTGTTTGACAGCTACTGTTAAATTTTCTGATTAAGATGCTATATTAGAAAAAAATGAGAAACTCAAAATGCAGCACATTATTAAAGATGAAACGCCTAAGTGTAAGTTCAGATTCTATCTTTTGTGAAACTGGTTAGATGGTTTTATTTAAATAGAAAACAGTTTGAGACCTAATGAGGTAAAATGATGCAATATTTCCTAAAAACACAAAAGTAGTTTAAAAAAATTATATGTTTGGCAGATGAGAGCGGTGAGAATGGCTCAAACCAACAAATCTACAGACCTGACAGATAAACAATGAGCTGATATACTTGCTATAAAGGAGGAGCTGCAGATTCAGGTGATAATTCTCTGCGAGTGACACCTTTCACATTGTAGTTACAATGAGGAAGCTTTTCAGCAGAGTGAGGGCTTTCGCTTCTGACACTTCAAGTAGATTTTTTTGATAACACTGATGTTCTTTTGCATAAGTAGGATTTTTAAATGCAGAATTTTTACTTGTAATTGGCACATCCCCAGTTTGAAGCCAGCACCACGCTGCTGATCACAGGCTTTACAGCTAAAATCTCACCTTCAGTTCTGGCTGAAGAACAAACAACCCAGGTTGATGGGTCTCCTCAAAGGTTTGTCATTCAGACTCGTTGAACTTCTGTTTTTGTCACTGCAATGTCTCACTACAGCAAACTGTTGCACCGCATCAGTCTCTGAAGGTAATGCAATGACTATGGATAAGTATAAGATGTATAAGTACCTCATACAGCCCCACTTCAAATAATTCGAACTGTCCCTTTAAGCAAAGGATCTGAGTCCTTTATCCGCCACTGACGACAAAGATTAATTAGGAGTCTACGCGAGGAAGTCCATGTTCGATTTCATTTTCTGAAACTATAAGCAAAGCCAAACAGAGTCCAAAGAAAAAAATCGCATCTAGCCTTTTGAAGTGTGATATGTTGCTAGCCAGCGTACCATCTGCTTGAGCTGATCAAAAAACAATTGACATGTGCATTTTGACTGTGATGTTTTAGTTAGAGGCCTCAGTCTCCGTGGATTGCGTAAGCAGACGGCACTGCGTTGCAATCAACATTCTCAAAAAGCTCAGACTTGCTTGATGCAAACTTGGAATGCTCCGCTATGTCACTGCCAGCGAGAAGGAAAAACAACAACAGTGGTATCTGTTTGTGGATGAGGGAAGCCCTGCAGCCCACTCATTGTGATATGCTATCTCTTAGATGTGATACGAGAGACGCACACACGGCTTTATTGAGTCTGGGTGGAAGCTCTCCAGAAAACCAAGTCGACAGTAGTCGATGTAATATTTGGTTAGAGGGACTGGAAAGACGAGAAACGGAGAGGGGGAGGGATCCCTGAGAAATGAAGATGTTTGATCGTTTTTATTTTAAATAATGGTGCCAGAGGGGGTTTTGAAAGCATGTGAGTGAGTGTGGTGAATCAAGTGTTGACACCTGCAAAGTAATAAGAATTTCTTTTAAAAGAAATGGTTGGATTTGTGTCAGTGCCAGATTTTCTCTTCCGTTTTGACTTTAAAATTACAGCATATAAATCTCTCTTCCACCAAACCTGTCTTTAGTTGCCCTAGAACAACTCGTAATGCATTTTTGATGATGTGGACCTAAAGACTGATATTTTACCTTTAAAACACTGCTCCCCTTTACGAGTCACAGGAGACGAGATGTAATTGATATGGATTTTAATTTGCCAGTCCAATCCTCTTAACATGCATTAAAAGTGCTGAAGTGGAATGGTCTATGGAAGCTGTCATTGCCCTTTTCACAGCGATGACAGTGCGTTTAGGTCTGCTGGACAATTTATTTGCCCTATAAGAGAATTTCCTCCACGCTATCTGCACTAGCAGGTCAGCTGGAGCCTCCATGCACCACATTAAACGATAGTGAAGTAGACCACTGCTGAATAAACGTGGAGCAGCTTTAAACACCGGCTGTCTGGGGTGATTAGTTTGAAAGAGAAATCAGGGTGATGAGTATCCGCTCATCTGTAAAACCCTGTAGACTTTGAACAATTTACCCCCTCCTTGAGCTGTGTTTACCAAACCTGAGGTGATTAATTCTCCTCCACCCTGCCAATTTCTGACCTCAAATTTGTGAGGTTTTGCCCCTCTTAGGACCACTTTACTGTCTTTGCTCTTGGTTTTTGAATAACATGAGGAGACTCTGTACTAAGCCCTGTGGAGCGCCCCAAAAAAACACAATGTACAATAACCATTCCACTCTCTGATTATTCTACCCACAGAGGTGCACAGACATTGATTATTCCACGGCTCTTCGCCTCCGTCTCAGAGTGGAAGTCAAGCAAACTTTTCCCCAGTTGTTTTCCAGCATGGATTAAAAAAGCAAGGAAGTAAACTTGTCTGTCTTGTGTTATCTCAGCATTTCTATAGCAGTAGCTCTCCCAGGCAGCCATGACAGGATATTGATGGGCCCCTTCTCCTCAGTCCCCTCTGTTCCCCCTTTTGCTAAACCATCATTCCCCCCAACCCCTCACGCCGCCCCCCTCTGCCCTATCCCAGCCTGCGCTCCCATCCCTCTCTGCAGGACAAAGAGTTCAAACCCCTGGCGGAGAGGAGCTGTCTGGCTCACTGTCAACTGTCCTCCTCCCCCCCGAGACTGCAGAGTTCAGATGTTAGAAGGGGTGATTGAAAATAAAACCAAACTCAAACAGAGGGATGCTGCTCTTCTGTGCGCCCGGGCTGTTAACATAAGTGAGTGGCTGTCATGCATTTTGTTAGCATCAACACTTTTCTTTGGGCAGCCCTGCGGAGAAGGATTGCTTGTCGCACAGAGGAGATAGTTGTCAAGGCCGTGTTCTTGCCCTGAGGATGGAGACTAGCAGGAACCCTTCTGCCTGCCTGCTTCCTTTCTAAAAGATGTGGGGAGGGTGGAGAGTTGGGGGGGGGGGGCAGCTTTTGGAGCAGACTGGTTCCTGCCGATCTGAGCGGCGAAGTGGAAAAAAGCACTTTTTATCAAAGCTTCACTTCAGACAGCACTTGGCGACTAGTCATTTTTACAGAGGACCCCGTGGCCTGGGCAGGGAGAAGTGGCCACATCAATGTTCAAGGGGCAGCAGAGTTAACGGGCCAGACGGGGAAAAGGGGAGGGGAGTGCCGTCCATCAACGCTTGAGGAGATGTCTTGATGGTTGGCAGGTGTTGCTAAGTGCGACTCTTGTTCTGCTGTGACTGATGGGAAACCTGTGTCTTAATCACTTAATGCAAAGGGGAAATGAACGACATTAGGACCTTGCAGACCAGAACATTGTCACATTACCTCTGCGCTCCGTCTCCTGCTCATTAAGAGTAACTAAACTCTAAATCCACTTTTTTGTAATTATGTGTATAGGCACTTTATTACACTATCTGTTGATCCTGATCCCATAGCGCTCATTGCAACAGACTTTATTCTCCTTTTCCCAGAGAAAAGCCGATAATTCTGTCCATAAGACCCTCCAAATCCATGACGTACCCAGGAACATCATGCCCTACAAGAGGACAACTGTCACTGACCTCCCTGACATATAAATCCAGAAATCAGTCATCAGTGTAGGAGACTGGGGGCATACAGAGTAAAATTAGCAGCAGTATTAGCAATACTCCTTCTACCAGACAAATAGATTACAGTGTTGATTAGTGTTATTCTATAGTGTTTGTGGCAAATTTACATCCTCTCTTCCTCTCACTCGCATCACTTTTTTTTTGTCACACACAGTTTGTCAAGGGGGCGTGTTCACGCTAACACAAGGTGTTAAATTACTCATTGAAGACCCTGAACAAACACTTTCTCAATCTGTTCTTCACTATTAGTGGTACGGTCTTACATAAACATACTATTATCATCCAGATTTAGAACAAATTTAGACATTTCGTAGGAGAGATTTGGATTTCGTGTTTTCGTTCGCATTCTTCTCATTGGTCTGAAGTGGGCGGGCCTAAGTTGGTCCCATGCACCAATCAGAATTTAGCAATTGGTGGGTTGTTTGTCTGTCTGCCAAATCTGATCAAACCACACCAACACATTTTTAATGAAGCTGAAAGTTTTAGGGTGTTTTAAATAGGGGAGCATAATCTGATAACTTTAGATTGTGATCTAAGGCTTCCGCAATCAACTTTTCATGTGAATCATTGAGATTGCAGTATGTAATGTCCTCTTAATTCTGTTTCCTTGTGAGTCTGTGCTGTTGTGAACAAACCAATAGAGCGATGTAGCCAACTAAATGGCTGTGCTGACTGGATGACTTGCTTCATGTGGCTCATTGTAAACAATGCAGTTGAGCTGTGCGTAGTTGAAAAGTGTTCTGTATCAGAAAAAGGTGAAAGCCCAAAAATAACTTGGTGCAGATGGATAAATTCATAGGCATTTTCAAGTCTGTTGTCTACAGGGCACAAGATTGCAAGATCTTGACTGCAATTACTTAGATGGTGATATTACTTTTTGACCAGATTGCTCACAACTCCCTTTAAGGTCAGATTATTATTGCACTAGTTTTATGACACATAACCCGGTCACACCTCAAGACCACAGCTCACACTTTTGTCTTTTCTGAAAGGCGTTCGTGTTGCGTTCATTTGCATGAAGAATGTGCGGAATTAAAAAAGAAAATAGAGATCTTGAAAGAGATGTTCAAATCCTGCCTCACTTTCTCACCTCCGCTCACCTGGACAATCGCCGCTGAAGCGGGCGTGAATGTTGGAGTTTCTATTTTGAAAAGTTACAAAAATAGTTTGACTCAGACCTTGAAATTCCAGCATTAGAGAGGGAAGGTGCGAGTGGGTTTTCAGACGCTGTTCGACCATCTGGCAAGCACTTCTATTGAAGCATGACGCTTCTAATCTCCCTTAGTTTTCCTCTGATTGTCACTCATCTTTCCCCCTTAATTTTACATATTTCCCTCTCACCCCCGATTCCTGTCCTGTCTTCATCCCCCTACTTGCTTTGATGCTCTTCCCC
The DNA here is from genome assembly GCF_056507025.1 of Lutjanus erythropterus. Lineage (NCBI taxonomy): Eukaryota > Metazoa > Chordata > Actinopteri > Lutjaniformes > Lutjanidae > Lutjanus > Lutjanus erythropterus. The sequence continues at coordinate 30,112,956 of NC_139329.1, forward strand.
GTTTTTTTTATCTCCTTTCCCCTGCCTCATTCCCTCGGGCCCCATCTGTCTGAACTCTGTCCATTTCCACTGCTGACCTCATAAAGACGAAAGTAAGAGGATTCCACTCTCTTCGGTGTCAAACAAAATCACGCTGCAGCAGCCCTATATAGGATAAAGAGCTTAGATATTAAACATATTACAGCTTAAAAAAAAAAAAAAAAAACACATATACTGTATGTGATGTCCACCCTGTGGTCGTAAGCTTTTTCTTGATTTATGCTTTCCTCCACAGTGTCAATGTGACTCTCATCTAGAAAATACAAAAGCTCATGTGTCTCTGTCACCACAGACTCTGGCAGATCATTTATTTATTCATGAGGAAGCGCAGTGTTATAGATAGAATAAAAAAAAAACGTTCATACGAATAAATGTGTGTCCTGCAAATGTATGAGTGAGATGGTCTTTTCTGCCAAGAGGCTGATGGGTGGGTTTTTTTTTTTTTTTTGTTTGTTTTCCGATACAGCAATTTAATGAAAAACTCAAAGACCAGACCGGTAATCCCTGACAACAGCCACGCAATCCCCGATTTGTGATGTTGAGCATGCTGCATTGTAAACAAATCCAGGCAGCATACCAAGGCAGCAAACACAGAAAAGATCTATTAAGCCGTGCAAGGTCATTGCCCTTGAGAACATGGATGTTTTTCCCCCCACTTGTACAGAACAACTGTCCATTTAAAGGAGAAATATGTGATATATTTACTGTACTAAATCATAAAATGACCATGATATGTCAAAAGAGATTAAAGAAACATGTTACAGTGAATAAATACTGGCTTCGCTGACAGTTATTTCGAAACGTCCAGCACGTTCTCCTTTCTCTCTCCATTTCTATTCCAGACCAGAATGTCTGTTTTTGTTTGCCCTTTTCACGGTTATTCACTTTACACTGAGCTAAAACTAAAGGAGTAATATGTAGCAATTGCACGTCGAAAAATGAGTACTGCAGTGCAAATAGCGAGTTGGAACAATAGACTGTGTATTAAAGAGGTTTAATCCCTGTTTAATATACAATCTATTGAAGCGAGTTGTTTCCCCTCGTCTCCTCCTCCCCAGACTGAAGCTCAGGAGCACTGCAGGAGTGCAGGACGAGGGCAACAGTCTAATTTGTCGATAACATGCCACGACGAGTCCTACACTGCGAGTTGATCAGCTGTTTATAACTGTCAATTGTCCTGTCAATTTAAAGCTAAGCCTGTTATTCTGAAAACGAAATCCCACTACGCCGAAAATACACACTCTGGAGCTGGAATTTAGTGGCTGCCTGTTTTACTGCCCGCAAGAGTCCCTTTACATATTGCTCAATTTAACCGTTATAAACACTGACGCCTTCTACAAGATTATTAATGATTTCTCATGACTCATAAACAGACACTTACTCATTTGGCGAACATTCGGCATTAATGTGAACTCTAATTAACATGAGACGGGCTAACAAAAACAGTTATTCCGGCCCAGAATAGAAATTTCAGAGGACACTGTTGTCAGGGAGGCGAGTATTTCAACTTAGTATGTTTCCCTTATCTCTGATGGCATATCCTGGTCAACTACAGTAAATATAGTACACATTTCACCTTTAATACCAAATGCTGCCTGAGCTTTGAGCCTAGGTAGGAGGGGGGTGAACAACTCACTTCAACCACAGATCATATATTAAATAGGGCTTCAAAATATTTAATGTAATATCTTTGGCTCCAACTTGCTACTTGGGCTGCAGGAATCATTTCTGAATACTAGGGTCTTTCGCATTGCTTCTTTAAAATCAAATGAAAGAGGTGGAGGAGTAGTTTTTTGTTCAGTATGAAGAGATAACTTTGAGAGAGGAGCGTAACAACATAGGTGATCTTTTTTTCCTGCTTTTTATAGACAGAAGTAAAAGTGAAAGTCTCATTCGTGCAGACTGAGAACAGAATCTGACACTTTCCCTGCTGTCAAGAAGTTATTGTAGCAGCTCAGGATTGGATTTAGCTGAAAACAATTCGTCTCTGCCACCGTGACCCTTGGGTGAACTGCCGAGAAAAATCTTCTTCACCCAAAGTGTGCAGCACAGATTATTTTCGGCAGCGGCGGTGTCATTACAGGTTTGGTTTGATTTGTTTTTGTTAATGCTCACCTCGGCCAAGGAAACATGAGCCGGAGCTTCTTTCTCCCCCGTATGTTAAAAGAGTCGGAGTGCATGTGTCCCGTCAAGAGAAGCCCAGTGTGTCTGTTAGCGGTCTGACACTGTGACTCACTGAGAATCGGATACTCCTAAAGGAATGACTGTGGTTACCCTGTCTCGTTTCCTGCCACTGCGCGCACACACACACTTTCACACAAACACACTCAATCTCTCACACTCTGTCTCTGAGGCGCTCTCTTACACATAACCTACCAATCTGCCTTTATTCCATTTGCACTGCTCTTGTCATACATCAACCCCATTCTCCTTTGCACTTTAATTTCAGCACCCTTCCCCTTGCATTCAGTGTTTGTAATCAACGTTATTTATTGTGATCGAGATTAACTTGGCCTAATCGACACGAGCCACCCACCCATAGAGAAACTCTAAACGTGGCTGTCTCTATTAAGTGCCTCCTAATGAAAATTCAGTGTGTAAGTTGATGAGTGGAGCTACTCGATGGGCATACTACAGCGAAAATGATGATGAGGTTTTTTAAAGCAGGCTGGCATCGATTTGATCCAGGATGCACGGTTGCATAACCAGCGTACATGCTAGTTATTGATCGTGAAATAAGAAAACATTGGTGGGTTATTGTGCTGCTGCAGAACAACCTGTTTTTATTCCTCCAAACATACAGTAGATGATCTCTTGTTAGAATCTAACGTCCTGCTTTATTATAAATGCCTCTTTTTTTTCCTTTCTTCTAAAAGTAAGAGCCCACAAGGGACCAAGTGAGAGAAGATTGTCACTCATGAGAAAGCTGGTAGGTAGGATTTTAGGATTTCACTGCCAGTTGGAAGCTTAGGCCAGATGAGTTTCCCAGGAAGATTGGAGCACACTTGCACACACTTGCGCATAGATAGAAATGTGCGTGTGCGTGTGTGTGCGCAGACCACTTCAGCTGCCGGCTGACAGTGATTATAAACCTTGGGAATATCTCCCACGTGTGGCCTCACGCAGCTATCAAGAGCTGCACGCTATGCGCCCTAACCTCCTGATCCTTGGTCTAACGTTGCCATGGTAACAATCAGCGGTTAGAACCCCCCCCTCCCCATCACCACCACCGCCTCATCCCTCCTTTCACTCCCACCACTCAGATGTGACTTGTCAGGGACTATTTGGGTCCACACACATGTGGACTGGCAGGCCATGAGCCCGGCGTCTCTCCTGCAGAGTTACAATAGAACCAATCAGGGATATGGACCCACTCCACCACATGCCACTTATTATTAGCATTACCTCCTTGGTGCTCCCATGTGCATTTTAGTGCAGGCATTATAAAACATGACCTCACAAATTGCACCAGAATCTCTTTCAACTGTTCTAGTCTCATAAATATGCCATCTATTATATATCAAAAGAAATTCAAGTGGGGGAAAGTTTTGAAAAATACTGAAATTGGTGACGCCACAATTTCTCATTGCCATCCATGTTCAAAAAGGTATTCACGCTTGTCTTCTTGTCTGATGTCCGCACAGACGGTTCAGTGCCGTCCACAATCGATGAGATGCTGTGTCTTACATGAGCCGTGTAGTTGGATGCAGCAAAGTGCATATTAAAAAGGAAGTTCTTAACTCTTAGATGCATAAAATGACAGATTGGGTTAATTTGGTGTCAGAGAAGCACAAGTCTTTCACCTAGGAGACAGGGGTTCAAGTCCTGTGTGAAATGAAATGTAAACATAGTTATTTAAAGTTTTGAATAAAAATATCATTATGGATGTGATGTCCATTGAGTCACTTCTGTCACATGAAATATGCAACGTGGTTATTTTATCACAAACAACAATCTGACCAAGTAGTTTTTATACCTAAACCTAACCAAACTGACCATTTACATCATAAACCATGTGCAGTAGCAAGTGAGTGATGCCATGTGACTAAAGTCCAGTGAGCCTGTTGCTGCCATTAGTCTCCACTGATAATATAAGTTGTTTTGGCAGTAACTGACAATCGGCCTGTTCTGTTTAGGTATAAAGATGTGTTGTTCAGTTTATGTCCAATGATTGACAATATTTATGTTGATTAGTGCCTATTTGTCATATAAGCCACAAATATTAATACAAATATGCTATTGTAAGTGATATTTAAATACTTCTGTTTCAAATTGAAGTTAATTAATGCCAAGATTAATAGATTAGCGCTAATGTATGTTGCCTTGCATAAAAGTATACTAATATTGTGATATTAGTTTAAATTATTAATTTAGGAAGCTAAAAACCCCTTTTTCTCATAAAAATGCTGTTTTTCTCTGATTCAGAAAACACTGAGGACACAAAATATGTTAACTTTTTGTTGTAATTTCTTATTTCCAGTATTCATTTTATAGATTTTCTAAATTGAAGGTGAGCTGCTGACTCTGAACAAGGCTGACAGAAGCAAATGATGCTATGATTTGCAGTTATGTCACATGGGACTCCAACACATACTGAATGGTGTTAATTTGGATGTATTTTATTGCACAGTGGCCTCTAACCTCTTGGCACATGGGCCTCTTGAGCAGAAATCACCAAAATGCTTCCTTTATGTTTCTTTTGAGCCGCACTTTTGGGTGAAATGCCTCTTTTACCTCTTGATGACAGTGCTTCCACTTGCCTCACAAGAGTTCACACAAGTAGTTTCTCTGTGTGTCTGATAAATATATGTCAAAACCGAGAGAAAACCATGTTAGCTAGGCATGCTTTCAGGCTATAATCATGGCTGGAAAGTGACACAACAGGACTCCATTTAGCCACAGCTAATTCTGTGATGCACTCTAGTTGCTTTCCATTGACTGATGCGAGTGATTGTAGAGTACAGTTAGACCTACATGGTTGTTAACAGCTGACAGGGGGAACATGCAGAGATGAAACGCTACATGCTCTGAAATGCTGTTTCCCTCCATCTCTGCTGTAGCGCTGCCCCAGGAGACCATTATGTGCTCTCTGAAATGCGGTAAATTCGCGCAAGGGAGGAGGGGGAGAAAGCGTGCCGTGCCGAATGTTAAAAGTTTTTGTCAGAACCTGCGATAGATGTGGAAGTTTCCGGGAAGGTTTGCCCCGCTGTGGAGGGAAGGAGATGTTCTTTTGGGGGATGTAGAGAAGGCTTTGATGTGGGTTGTATTTCCAAAGTGGTGGATGTGCTGTTTCTGTTTTACTCTTGTTGTTCGTCGTGTCATTAGGGAAATCATTTGTAGCTGAATAATTTTTAGCTCCAAGCTCCCATGTCAGATGCTTCTTGCAAGGCTATATCTGATCTCCCCTGAGGGCCTGTTTAACAATTAGTGCAAGAGCAGCACTCTTTTAAATATCATTGAACAGCATCCCTTATTTACTAGAAAAATCAGTTTTTGTGGCATCATTACTGCACTTCAGACTCTTCTTTTCATTGTTCATTATAAGCAGCTGGTGGATCTGACTCTGCACACTGTACTGTGTTAATCCACAAACTGTTGCACGAATGCCACAATAATGAGCCGCGTTGTTTAGCCTTTATCATCGCACAAATAAATTTTTTTCCCCTTTGGCGATTATCATCAGCGAGTGAGACAAAGAGATGGAGACACCGACAAGCAAGACAGCCACCCGCTCGAGCACTCACACGAGAAAATGTATTTAATTAGTTTAAAGATAGCAGGGGCGATCATGACATCAGCAACTTAGGGAAGTTAAGCGCCGTCTTTACTTTTCCTCTGTTATTTGATGAATACTGTGCAAGAACAAAGAAGCGCACATTCCCCCCCGTCTTACTGTACCATCCTTTTGATTTGGGTCTAATTGGGTGCACGCTAGCCTCTGGTACAACAGATACAACTAATTAGGCTCTTGTGCGTGTAATTAAAACGATGTACTATGGCCGAGCTTCCAGCAGGGTATGTGTTTAACAAAAGCAATTAAGAAATTTATCACCTGGAAAGATCCTTTATCCATTTTTATCTGATAGATCAGGCGCGCCTCTGTTTGTTTTTTGTAGACAAAGGTAAGTCTGTCCGTTGCCGCCGTCTTCCGCATCTGAGACGGACTTGGTGGCGGCATCGGAGCTGTGGAGAATTAGGTTTGATCCTGGGAGGCTGGCACTTATCAGGAGTGTTGTGATACGGCGGGCTCAGTAACCTCCTCGGAGATTCCTCTCCCTTTTTTCCCTCGTGCTCTTTATATTCTCCACTCCTCCCTTCTCTCCTCCCTCGCCATTAAGCCCCGTATTAAAGATTCATATGGCACCTACGGTGTATTCAGGAGATGCTACGCCTCCCTCCTGCTGCTCTCCTCTTCCTCCTTGTTCATTCTGCCCTCTACCTTCTCCCCCTCACCGGTTACCCACCCCACTCCCTCCTCCTATATCAGTGAATTCCCACTAATAAGGATACTTAGAGTAAATCCTCCCAACTCCTCTTTCCACAGCGGATTAACGTTCTCACCCTCGGCGAAGAGAACAATCGGCTGAGAGGGGCAAAACAAAAGGCCTCCTTGTTGGCGATGTGCTGTTTTGGATCCTTGAGCTTGTTTTCTCTTTCACACTATCACTCTCTTCTTCTTCTCCTCCTCTGGCTGAGACAGACAGTCGCTCATCCTCTCCATCTCCCTCACCTCTTACGACGCACTTTTTCTCTCCGTCTTGCACGTTTTTCTTCCCCGCCTTGAGCTCTCATTTCTCATTACCAGATACGCCATCCATGCACATATGCCCCTCTGACCACTTATGGATTTGTTTTCCATTAATAAATTCCTAAGTCTGGCTGAAGCTAATGCCGTCCTTCAGACTGAGCTCAATCTTAACAACTGATACTAGTAATTTCTGCTGAAGTAGATACAAGTTCCCTCAGGGCAAAATATCCCCCATCACTTTCCTCGTGCATTCCCCTCAATAAAAAACCAACAGGAGCGACAACAAAGTTCATATAAATGATAAATGGAGTTGATGCAGGCGTTTATCCCTCCTCTGTCTTAACTCACTCCATCACATGTAGAAATGAGGCAGCTCACACTAGCCCCACCGGAGTCTTCTAGCAATTAGGCAAGTGCCAGAAAAACACATTAATCTAGCTATTATATCTAGCCTTGTTAATTTATAGTTGGGTTGGAGAAGCTCACTCATTAATTGGCTGTGTTGGATGACACACAGCGAAATTACATTTGCATAGATCATTTTTAAATTGCCACCCAGCATCCAGCTGGGAGCAATGCTGAGAATAAACCCTTTGGTTTTAAGTGTTTGCTTGTTTGACGGCAGTTTTTAGTGATGAGACGGAGAAAAGGTGTCTGAGAGGAGTCTGTGGGAGCTGCAGGGCGTTTTAAGCTGCGCCTGGCGGTGGCCATCTCGCCCACGTCTCCATACAAGCGGAGAAATTGGCTGTACTCAGCAGACCAGGACGGAGATAGCGAGTGGCGGGGGGGCAGAGGAGGGTGGCAGAACGGGGCACCCAAGCAGGAGGAGACGGGGAGGGCAAGAGGGGAGAGTCAATTCCAAAAGGACTCTTGAGTTTCATTCCAAAAATTGAATCGTCAATTTCCATTCAGCCGACCACTCCGCAGGATTGGAAATGAATGAGTGTCAAGGCGCTGGTTGTCCTGGAAATAGAGGTTAGCCCTGGAGTGAAATTCAACAGCGACAGTGTGGGTGGGCCGGGAGGGAGGAGTGGATAAGTGGTAGAGGAGAACGAAAGGTGGACTGGAATCAAAAGTGAAATTGAACACAGGGCCTGACCTTGGCGTGCTCCGTTTTGCGATGGCCCGGGCGATAATTCCTCTGGCTCGAGCCGTGCAGACTGGCAGCTTTGGTGTGACCGAGTCCGAGAGAAGGGACGGCTGTAATTATCAGCAGAAGGCTCAGGAGATAAAGAGACTGAAATGTAGGCTTCGCTGGCAGACATCAGCACTATCTCACACTCAAACTTTTAACGCTTGTCATGCCTGGTGCGCGTGTACAATGACGGCGTCCACGTCTCTTTACAGGCACGTGCCTCTGTGTGCTTCTGTGTTACCCCCCCCCCCCACCCTTGCCAACATAAACCCCAGACTTTGATGTTTGCCCCCCTCCACCCCACCGCATCTGAAGTCTGGATGTGACAGAATGTCAGCGCACTCACCTGACATGAAAGACACGGTGGCACCTTTAGAGACGAGGTGCAGATGCTATCGCTGACACGCCTCAACAACGCCACACGACCGGCCCCCTAATGCCACCCTGCTGCTTATCAGGCCATCTGCAACCTGATTAAAGCAGCTTATTTCTAGGCAGTGGGGGGCTAATTCCCTCTGACCTTTGTGTGTCTGCATTTTGATTAGAAATGGTGATCACATGAGGGCTGAGCAATTAATAAAAAACTAAACCACAAGTATAATCTTAGCCATTCATCAGGTGAGGAATGCAGATGTAGATACGCATCACGTCATACTTGTACCTCAAGTAAAAGTGCTGTAAAGTGGCTGATTTCATTGTTATACATTATACGATTGGATTATTATTGCTGATGTATTAATGTAGCATTTTATTATTGCAACAAGTCAGTTGCAGCTAATATGAAACTACTTTATGCACTGCTGGAAAGTTCACTCTCTAACAGTGCAAAAGCCCATGTTATAAAGACAATTACATCCTAAAAGCCTAATTTACTTAAAATGAGTGATCTGTTAATGCTGTAAGAGTATTTTCAACCTGTTTTATGAACCTGTCTGAAGAATGGACTTACTCATGAAAAAAGAAAGTGAAATTGCGCACCACTGCCCTAAAATTACAGAAGATTAAACATGATTTCAGAAAATATTTGAAACAAATTGATTTTCCTTGAAAACAGGCCTAAATATTCTTACCACACCAGTGAGAAAATAAGGGGTTAGGACTCAATTATAGACTAAAATGACTTGATAAGATGGAGAATTCTGCAGGGAACAAATGCGGCATAATTTAAAATTATGTGGTAGTGGAAGAAGTATTCAGATCTTTTACTTTGGTAAAACTGTAAAAAATACTCCTACAAGTCTGACATTGACTTACTTGAGTAAAAGTGTGCAAATAAAATCAGGAAAATGCAAGTACATTAAACATAAACATTAAAAGTATGTTTTGCAGACAAGGGCCCTTATGCCCTATTATATGTTTATTTTATTATATTATTATGGGGCAGCTGTTGCAGTTGGTTGTCTGCTGATCACAGGGTTAGCGGTTGGATCTCCTCCTCCTCCTCCTCCTCCTCTTCCTGTCCATATGTCCAAGTCTCCTTGGGCAAGACTCTGAACCCCACCAGGGAAGCACAAGGCAGCGCAATCCTAATTGCTGGTCCCAGGCCCGGATAAATGGCCTATGCCAAATCAAATATGCGGATGATAAAATCAGATTCCTGTGCCGGGTTGGGCGGGGCCCGGTTTTGCCAGCGAGACACCGCTGTGGACAGATGATCCGCTGTGGCAACCCCTAATTGGGGAGCAGAAGAAGTGATTGGATTAATTTGAGAGCAGGATTCACCGTTGTAGTCACTGAGGTGGAGTTTTGTTTAGGATTGCAATGTATGATTTTCATTATAGATCGTTTTTCTGATTATTTTCTCCATTAATTGATTGTTTGGTTTGCAAAAAATGAAGAAAACGGTGAGAAATGCCAGCGCAATTACCCAGAGTGACACCTTCTCAATGCTTGTTTGTTCCAACGAGCAATCCAGACCTCAAAAATATTAAAAATTAATACAAATTATTAAAGGTAGAATCAGTGCGATTTGTCGAAGCTGCTTGTAAAGGAACCAGAAAGATAACAGGAAGTCAGATACCAACATTTTGGGTTGGTAAAGCATCCTGAGCAATGAGAAAAAGAGGGAAATACAAGCAGAGGGTTACAGACCCCACCACACACTTCTCAGTCATAAGTGATGATTAAAAGCTGAACTTGAGCTGAACTTTTATAAACTGTTTACTAACTAAAGCTCGCAGGTAAATGTGAATAAAAAGTAAAGTATTCCCTCTGAAATTTTAGGAGTATAATCAAAAATGGAATGGACACATGAACAGTACAATAGTGAGGTACTTAAGTAAATATACTTAGTTACATTCCACCCCATAGGTCACATACCACCCTCTCAGGTTTTGAAACTGCATCAGGGGAATAATATCCTTTAGTCTCTAAGCGCGGCACAGGTACCTTTAATGTGTGTACGTGTTTTTGTGTGTGAAATGGCTCCAGCCTTTTAAGCGTCTCACTAATACGTAGAGTCCATTTTTCCAGGATTACAGGTGGAGGTAGTGGTGGTGGTGGGGATACGCGCTGTACGTGCCTCTCATGCCAATAGGCATCCATCAACAATCACTGCAGCTCCAGCTCCTTATAGCAGCCTCCTGGGGAACAGAGCAATCATGGGTGAGAAAAGGCTGTAGTCTGGACGGGATTTGGGGACTCTTTGTGATTTTTTTAATTTTCCGACAGTGTTCATTGTGGTCACAGTGTGTGTGTTTGTGTGTACGTGTGTGTGTTTATGTGAGATTCAGGGAAGGAACGACGTGACTGCATGTGTCGATGTAGTTGAGCTGAAACAATTACAACAGGGGGCGATCTGCATTAAATTAATCAGCACTTATTTTGATAATTGATTAATAATTTAATTTTTTCAAGCAAACGTGCCACACATTCTGAGTCCAGCTCCTCAAATGTTTGGACTTGCTCATTTTCTCTGTGTTATAAGATTGAATATTTAATATTTTGAGGGCTTTTTTGGGGGGGGGGGCTGTTGGCTGAATATGGCTGAATTATCACAATCACAGTTTCCCAGACCCCAGAGGTGATCAAATTGATTGTTTGGTTTAACCAGCATTTCAAAACTACCAAGTTTGCAATCATTTTAAACAGACAAAAATTGCAAATTGTAACATTTGGAACCAGCAAGTATTTGGCTGTTTTGCTTGATGCACGATTTTCCAATCAAGTCCATTTTATTTAGGCCAAAATCACAAATTGGCCTAAAACAGGCCGCACAGTCTGTACAACAGTATGATAACACTCCATCTTTAGACTCATGATATAAGAAAAAAGTCCCCCCAAAAGACATTTGAAGGGTAAGTTTGGATTATTTGATGGTGGGTTGCATAGGATACGTTTTGATAGTCAGTTTATTACCTATAGTAGATGCCGGTTGGCACAACTACAGTTAGCAAACAGAGGATTGAGTCTGCAACAAATGGATTTTTGTCATTTAGAAAAGGTCCTTCTAAAAAGATCAATGTCTGTTTAAGAGTACGCTATATTTAGAGTATTTTCAGCTCTTGACTTTGTCGTTACACAGCCTTTTTCGATGGGAAATTGCCCTTGTGTAACCCAACCCAACCACAGTCCATAGGTGAAGTCAGTAATTTTTCCTCACATAACACAGGAACTGCTGTTCTACTGCTGCCTCGTACTTATTCCCTTTTTTGTGTTATTGTGTGACTTCTGTGTTTGAAAAGGTTAATTTAGACTCACCAAAGTCACACAATAACACAAACTAACAGACCGAAGTGGTGGTAGACCAGCAACTCCTGTGTTATGTGAGGTAAAATTACAGATTTTGCTGGTGGTTGGTTTGAACAGAGGGATATTTGGCTCACATAATGGTTAAATCATGTGGTGGGTGAGGACGCATTCAGATCAACACACAACCCCACATCAAGCGATCCGATCTATCCCTTTAACAGGCAATAAAAGTTAAGAAATCTCCACTTTCTGTCTAATCGATCGATTGACTAATCGTGCGAACGCCGACACAAATCCGTTTTTCTTCCCTTTCAGAGTCGCATAGAAAATAACACATTCTTTCTCTCACACTTCCGCACACAAACGCCCCTCCACCTGTCAGGCAGCCTGAACACTCTGGTCGTAGCAGGGACACCACGGGGGAGTGGAGGGGGGGCGAGGCTGGCAGCCTGAGTGGCAGCACTGCTGATCATCTCCACGATTTCAAACTTAATTAACCTGGGCGTCGCGCCACACGTCCTCCGGCCCGTCAACGGTGAGTGCCGGTTCGCTATCTCCTCCGAGATCTGCGGCGATGACAGGTGGAGAAAGACGAGGAGAAGGGGCGAGACGAGACAGATGGGAACTTGTACCACCAGCGTCACATAACTTAACCTGCTATTATGGGATAATTCGTTTTTTTCACGACTTGAATCTTATTTTCATAGTTTTGGCCATCATTTCTATCGGTTATGAAAACATTGTACTCGCCAAAGTAACTGCTCAGATCTGAGAAGATGGCGACAACACAAAAAGCAAAAAGCAAGCAGTCAGGAGATCAGAAAGGTTGTAAACAGTTATCAAAACCACTTTATTTGGAGGTAAAAGTGGGCAGACATGAAGTGTTCGTAATAACCCCTTATTGCACAGGAAAACTGTGTGGAACGACTGTGGCAGGTCAAAGCAGAACCAGTATGTCAGTCTATAAACTGTGATGGGTTTTTACAACAGTCACTTCAGATAATGATTGCACTGTTCACCTTTTCTTTCTCTTCCAAAAAAGAACATTGAGAGTCTAACCTGGGGATTTTTTTAAAAAAACCTTGCCTGACTGTTCAAGCTTCTCGCCTCATTTAACCTCCTTTTAGGTACTTTTCGAGCTGCAGCTGATTATTTCCCTCATCAGTTGATCTGCTCATTATTGATAATTATTTATGAGGAATTGTTTGGTCTACAAAAAAATCAGAAAATAGTGAAAAATCTTTACTGCACGCCAAGATGATCATAGAAAACAAGTAAATATTCACATTTTAGAGGCTGGAAGCAATTAATTTTTTGGCATTTTTGCTTAAAAAAAAACACAAGTAATTGATCGATATCTAAATAGTTGCAAATTCATTCATACTTAAACAATTAACCTGGTGAATGCTGTTATTACTGACAAGAATGAGGCCCAAATTGGATTAAACTATTAAAATAAATCCTCCTTTGAGAGTTGAAGTTGGTACATGGAACTTTCATTTTGTGATTTTGGAGGCTGCTATGGACAAAAGTGGTGCTTTACCCACCACCATAACCACAGAATATAACATTAAAAATAAAATTATCAATGCCATGTAACGTTTAATCTGATTTCAAGAAGAATCTGACCAGTTGGCAGGCATTAACTCTATAAGCTGTGATATGTAACCTTTCCATATTAAAATGTCAAAAAACGTGAGACATGTTATATATTTTGTCGAGTTTTGCACTTACATGATCCCAAATGTTCAACCACAGTAATGCATTTCCTGCTAACTGCTAGTTACTATAACTTCCAGGAAAACATAGGATACGTTTGATCATCAGCCCAAAAACAACTTAATTCTATTTACTGTCATAGAAAATTAGTAAGCCTTCATACTAGAGAGGCTGGGAGCAATTAGTTTTTGGTATTTTTTCTTAAAAACATGTACGGAAATAGTTGCTGATTAATTTTGTTGATTGTTTCAGCTGCAGTTATGTTGCTTCCCTCCCATTCCTCAACAATTAGTCTGATGAGTGCTGTTATTGCTTAGAGGAATAAGACCCAAGTTGAAATAAACCCTTAATTATCCTTTAAGGGTTAAAGCTGCAGGGAACTTTCATATTGTGTTGATTTTGGAGCCCCCTGCGAACAAAAGTTGTAGCCTTTCCACCTGGCACCTACTGTTGCTAATACCTATGGACATGTACCTCATACAACCCCACAAATAATCTGAACTATCCTTAACTGGCTAACGTACTTGATTTCAAAAAGAATCAGACCTGGTGGCAGGCATTAACTATACAGAATTAGTGAATCTTGTCACTGGTGGTGTTATTTAGTTATTAGTATTAAATTGAGGGTTTCATATCCAGTTAAAACTCCTTGTAGTCAGTTTAAAACTGAAATCCAAACAGTCTGTGCATCTTTCCAGCATCTACATGAACACAAGCCCTTGAAACAGATGCATATATTTGGCTGCTAACTAACCCTCAGCAGTTAGACGCTCAACAAACCCTCAAACGAAAACCTCAGTTGCCCCCCCTCCCCGCTCCCCGGAGACCTGACTCAGACTGTCTGCCTCTCTGTCCGTCTGAGCTCTGAGAACGCGGAAGTGCAGACTCAACCATCTCGACAGTAGCAGGGGGGAGGTTTGTGTACCCACAAGGGCCTGCGCTGTATTCCCACAACCAACAAGGAATTTAAAAATACCTCAGCTTTGCTGTTTCTCATGCAAAGAGGGAGAGAACCGAGACAGAAGATTGATCTCTGACAGCTCCCTCTCTTTCTTTTAAAGCTTTCTCTATCCTTTCCTTTTTAACTTTTGTGCTTCTTTGGCTTTTTCTTGCAGACTACAGTAAAAAAAGAAAAATCCTCTCTCTTTTTCTCACACTTTCTTCTTCCCATCTTCTCCCCTCATCCGTCCTCCTGTCTGTCTGGCCATCTCATTTAAGTCAGTGACATTTGATGTGAAGTGGCGCAGGCCCGAGAGCTTACAGCCACTGACTCATAAAAACACACATGCGCATGGAGGACTTGATGTGGAGGGAAAGGTCAGGCCTACTCTCCGAGGGCCTAATCACCCACTCTCATTGAGTGGCTCGCTCGCTCAGTCACACTTGATTGAGTGTGTGTGTGCGTGTGAGAAATGCGATCACGGGTGTGACTCGGTTGGTGTATGTAGGCGATTGAGCGAGTGTGGGAGGGATAGATTGAAGCCTGGAGGGTGGCGATTGGTGTGTGTGAAAGCGTGTTTATCGAAAAACGACCATTCCTGACTTGTGAACGAACGATTAGCATATACCGCTTTGGGTCAGGTGACACACACATACAAATGTGCATGCAAACACACATGCACAATCCTCTTGCCCGAACATGTGGTGTAATCAGCGGCCTTATCAGGGGAACTGTGGGGCTGTAACAGGCTCATTAACTTCTCCCTGAGCCTTTTTTAGAGAGGGAATTGGCCACGACGAGTGGGCCGCACTTTTCTCTACCAGCTCTTAATACACTCTGTCTCTGCTGTGGTGAGTGATTGCACACGTGTGTGTGTGTGTGTGTGTGTGTGTGTGTGTGTGTGTGTGTGTGTGTGTGTGTGTGTGTGTGTGTGTGTGTGTGTGTGTGTGTGTGCATGATGTTCCTCTTTCTACTCTCAGAAATGAAGATGCTAACTAGAACCATAATTGGTTCTTCGGCTTGTCCCAATAGGAGAACCCTTTTTGGTTTTTGGTAGAACCTTTTCTAGAGGTTCCACTTGGAACCCTATAAGAGAGTTCTACCTAGAAGTCAACATGAGGGGTTATATCGAGAACCATCTGTGAAAGGTTTGTAGGATCTCTTATTGTGGGTTCTGGGTCAGTGAACCCTTCTACAGTGTATTGGCTCTCCCCAGAACCTTTTTTTGGGGGTTCTATTCAGAATCTTTCCTCATAGTAAAGGTGCTAACAAGAACTCAACCTTTTTATATCCCAAGAGTTTTATCTAGAACTCATTCAGCAGGTTCTACTGAAAACTTTTATTGTCCAAGGGTCTTATCCAGAACTCAATCAGTAGGTTCTACCATGAACTTTCATATATTGCAAGGCTTTTATCAAGAACATACCCAGGGGGTTTACCAAGAACCTTTTTATATTGCATAAGTTTTTATTTAGAACCCAAGAGGTTCTACTGAGTACTTGTTTATATTTCAAGGGTTTTATCTATAACACACTCAGGGGATTCTACCAAGAACATTTTGTATTTAAAGGGTTTCTATAGAACCTAACCAGGGGGTTCTACAGATAACCTTTTTGTATTCCAAGAGTTTTATCTAGAACTCATTCAGCAGATTTTGCTGTGAACTTTTTATTGTCCAAGTCCAGGCCTATGGTTCTATTCAGAACCAACTGAGAACCTTTTTTATTCCAAGGGTTCTGTCTAGAAACCACCAAGGGGTTCTACTGAGATCATGTTTATATTCCAAAGGTTTTATCTAGAACACACTCAGGGGGTTCTACCAAGAACTGTTTTATATTCTGAGGGATTTATTTAGAACCAACCAAGGTTCTTGCTCTTAAAAGAACTCTCTTAACATTCTTAATGGAACTCTTGGTCTTACAAAGAACCCTCGACAAACGCTTCAATCAAAAAAAGGGAGTTCATCAGAATCGAATGATTCCGGGTAGAACCTCAGCCCCTCAGGCGGAACCCTTTTGGAACTCTTCCGTCTAAGAGTGTCCGTTAGATCTCCTCCTCCCTCATGTTTCTGTTTTATTCGCTCATTAGCGAACCTTCAGCGCCGTCCATCCCGAGCTTAGTTCAGAGCAGCCGCTAGCAGAGCAGGGCAGCGGGGATTAAGTATTAAAGAGCCTCAGCTGCTCAGGGGCTCCTGTAGCTCAGCGTTCGGCCACCGAGGCCTGATAATGGTGTTTGTTTAGCCATTAGTCAGGCCCTGCTTAGCAGCTCTCTCCCCTCCGGCTGCAGAAACACTGATAGATGATGGATGAAGATTGTAAGAGCCGGCGGATGGAGGGATGAGTGTTGTGGAGTGGTTTCAATAGCGTCAAGAACGTTTGGTGGAAGTCTGCGACGCTAAGGAGAAGTGGTGGAGGTAGATGAACAAAATGTGTGTTTTCATGAATATTTGTGAGAGGAGGAGGAAGTTCGAAGGTGCTCCTGTGTTATGAGTCGAGGTTTTGTGTGCAGGCATACACACATTTTATCAGTCTCCCCTTCCTGTGATTAGTTCTCGTCGTCTGACTAATTAAAAAGTAGCCCAGTCTATTTCCTTCTGCACGGCCAGCGGAAAGAACTGCTTCTCGCTGAAAGCTATTTAATTTTATGAGGTATTTTTTGCAGCTAATTTAGCCAATACCTTTTAAGCTCCAAACGTGACCTTTTCTCCGTATGCTGAGGAGAGCTGGCTAATCTTTCGGCCATTACCTGATAGCTGTTAGTCATTACCAAAAGCTGGAATCTTTCCGGGCCTCAGCCGACGCTTATAGCCCCACCATTACAATGCGCAGTCACCATCCACAGTCTGAGTCATCTTGACAAGTGACAGGCACCTGCCAGCTCGCACAAAGGACCTATTGAGAGTCAGTCAGTAACATGTGTGTGATTGGCCTCCCTCTGTTCCTGTCTTTCTGTCTCTCGATCATCTCTCCTCCCTTTCCTTGAGGTTACCTCTGTCATTTATTCAGCTCTCAAAAGTCTGGATAGAACCAGAGGGATTTCATCTCTCACAGCTGGTGCTCTACTCAGACACTTTCCCAACAGCCTACCTACTCTCCCTTCGAGATTTTTTGGGAATACACTATATTTGCTTTCCTTCCAAGAGTGATATGAGATCGATGTCAATCTCATGTCTCTGTGTTAAGGCTGGCTCTGTCCAAACTGAAAAATACACCAACCAGACAGACTTTTTCGATGGAAAAACCACTGTGGTATAAGCCAAATGTATCTCACTCCTAACCAACCAAACTCCGTAGACAAAATCAGTCATTTTACCTCCTCTAACACTGGGGTTGTTGTATTACCCCTGCTCTGACGTGTTAGTTCGTTTGTGTTATTGTGTGACTTTGACGATCCAAACTATTGTTTTAAACACCAAAATCACACAATAACACAAACAAACTAACAGATTGAGGCACCTATACTCCAACCGCTCTCATGTCCTGTGAGGTAAAATGACTGATTTTGCGTATGGAGTTTGGTTGCTTTGGAGAGACAAAAAAACTTGTGGTTTAGGGGATTTAACAACAGATGGGTTCAGTTTCCAAATGTCTTATTGTCACAGTATGTGAGTTTGCACCTCAGTAATGAGGTTACATTCAACCTTCACCAGTAAACTGGTTCTTCAGTCATGTAAACGAGAAATCTGCTCTCTGTTATTGGGGTAGCTGATTGAGAAAGCCTGATTTCCCCAGCTAGATTATCTCCTGGCGAATACCGATTTCTCGTAACCAGGTTTCTAATCAGTTTTTTTCCCAAGTACACATGTGCAGGACAAAGACTTCAGACAGGAAAAAGGAAAAGTTTCCCTGTTTCTCAGCAGAGCAGATGGATGAAAGACGGATAATTACACAGACCGATGCGTCCTTGTATTTGAAATTAATCCTAAAACTGAAACCAACACAAAGTGCCCTCTACAAATCTAAATGAGCTCAATGTTTGACATTAGTTCAAGTCAAACACTTTGACACTATATGCGGAGAAGCTGGACTCCGTCCTTCAGCGTCTTCTATCACTGCAGGTGAATTAAGTCAGTAATGCTTCCAGAATAAGGTCAGTGATAAGAAAGAAATCTGATTACCAGTCTGCTGCATGTATACGGTAACCAGGTTACTAGAGTGCACGTTTCTTGATTACAAGCATAACCTGATTTCTCTGAATAACGTGGCCTCTTGAGTGATTGTAAACATACTGAGTGAGGTTCACAAGAGAAGGGGTGTAATTCTGTTTGCATCAGGGCTGCAGCTAATTTTCTTCATTGATTGATTAGTTGTTCGGTGTATAAAATGTCAGAAATGTCAGAAAATAGTGAAAAAATGTTGATTACTGTTTCCCAAAGCCAAAGGTAATTTCTGCAACTGTCTTGTTTGGTCCACAACACAAAGATTTTCATTTCACTCAGAGGATTAATGAAATCAGAAAATATTCACATTTAAGAAGATGAAATCAAATAATTAGGGCAATTTTTTTTTCTTTCAAAATGACCCAAATTATTAATGAATTATCAAAAACTTTTTTTTTTTTTTTTTTACAGAACATAGAATGCAGAAAACGTTTGTGATTTAGATTTAGCAGAATGAGGACAGGAGGAGTAAATGCTGAGAAGCTGCTTCTTGTTGCCCCAGATTGACAGGCAATATTGAAATATTCAACAATTGACTGATACTGAACAGAACTGCTGTTTATTTTAATATATTCGTTATTTTCCCAGTGTTCATTTACTTCAATATTCTTTAATAGTGATGTTTCTTTAAGACAGCACCATTCTGACTACTTTCCATTGTAATTTTGGTGCAAAATCCACATAGAAAATGTCTGATGTCTCAAAAATTCACTGTATCAGTAAATCTTTTCCCTCTGAAATGGGCATTGTACTCAAAAGCCCCACATCGGTAAAGCTTAATTTAATTGTTGACAACTAAGCAGTTAATTAGCTCGCATCACATGTAGGGTCTTGCACACTGACCGGGTTACAACCCGTGCACAGAGCAAACTTATGCTCACCGACCGTGTCTGGCAGCCCTCACCATAACCAAAGATGATGCATAGAATAACAGATGGATAAACAAATTGTAAACTGTATAAGCAAATTGTCTGGGTTTTTTTTTTTCATTTATGTTTGTGTACTGATTAAACAACGGAGAAACAAATTTCATCACTGAGGTTTTGGAGATACCTGTATTTTTTCACACTGGACAGCACGAGTCAGGACTGTTCATCCCTGCTCCCAGTGTTTATGTCCCTAAACACGTCCGGACTCCGCCTCAGATGAGGTTGATATCAATCTCCTTATCTCGTTCCTGGAAAGAAAGCAAATAAGCATACATTAACTATTCCTCTAAGACCAGAACTATTCTAAACACACACTGGATACATCTCCTTGTCCACTGTTACAGAGTTGTCATGTGCATTCCCCGATGAGGGCAGGCAAGCAATCAGTCACCATAAGATCAGTATTCCCCTTGAAACCAAACTAAAGCTGGGCACTGAGACTAAACCACATTACAAGATACCTTCATGGCTCATTGGCGTTTATGCTGGTGAAGTGAAATCATTATAGCCAATAAGGTGTGTAATGGATTCTTTCCCAGCAGTCAGTCTGCCTGCCTGACTTCTTAATTGTGGCTGCATGTGTGTTGGAACGTGAGCGCGTGCTGTATGTAAGTGGAGGGTGAGTGCGCGTCGGGACGGGAGCGGGGGGATGGCCTCGGGGTGATGTAGGCTTCAGATAAGAGAAGCTGCCCTCCAACCAGATGAAGCAGGGATTTAATGCTCTGTGTGTGAGCGGGCAAATCAACCTGCTGAAGTGCCCTTCGGCAAGACAATGAAGCATTAACTGTTCTTAAAAAAAAAAAAAAGAGCCTGAACTCTGACAGGAGCGAGAAATTCCTTGCAGCCACCAATCAATGTGTCATAAAGAGATTAGTTTCTGAAATGATCAGTCAATGAAGCGATTACTTGATGGACAGAAAATTAATCAGCAACAATTTAACAATTTTAATGATCGTTTTAAGTCATTCGTCAAATAAAAAATGCCAAACATTTGGCGTGTTGTAGTTTCTCAAATGTGAAGATTTGTGATTTTATATTGTTGTACTCATATAAAACAAAACAAGCAATCTTAGGGCCTCATTTTGGGTTTTTGAAAATTATTGGATCTTTAATTTTCTTCAGGCCATGGACCTCTTCTCTCTCTCTGAGAGAGATGGAAAAAGGACCCCCTATTACAAATTGCATTGAATATTTTGGGTCTTCTCTCTTTGGGTCTTGGGATCCATTGTAGTTGAGTCTCTCGCATCCTAAAACGAGTCGTAGGGCTTGTAAACGCTGTACAGACTGTGATAACAGAAAAGAAAAAAAGGTATGAAAATTTGTCTTGAATCTGAAGAGATACAGGGACAGTTGTGACCCTGAGAGGGAAATGGGAGAGGGCAATAAAAAAAATGGTAAACGGCATCTCGTGGGAAAATCTGGAGAGCTCACAGGTTTGACCACTGTGGCTCCCAAGAGTGTCTGTAAACTTCAAATAACAGCACAGCTATTTGGCCAATATGTTTCCATAATGCGTGGCTAACTAGTTTGCTGTGATGGATTGGTGCAGCACTGTGATTTAGTAGCATATGATTGCACAAAGATTAATGGGTAACCTTTTGTCAATGTCGTGTAAATTATTTATTTATTTATTGCAAACGGGATGATTTATTTTTGCTAATGATATGTTGAATTCATGCTAATGTATATTTTCAGACAGATTTTATGAGACAAGATATACCCTTCACAAACTTATCATCAAAAGTATGAATAACAGGCAAAGAAAAGACAAAGTAGGATATAAAAGAAAATAAATAGACAAAAATTGGGCAGGAGCAATATTATCCTAGGAAGTGCACATAATCACATCACTTTAAGAGGCACTTTAAAGCAGCCATCAGATGATCACATAATGACTCTGTACTATTTATTTATTTATCTGTATTTATTTACTTTTTCA
Source organism: Lutjanus erythropterus (assembly GCF_056507025.1). Taxonomy (NCBI): domain Eukaryota; kingdom Metazoa; phylum Chordata; class Actinopteri; order Lutjaniformes; family Lutjanidae; genus Lutjanus; species Lutjanus erythropterus. Next base: position 30,134,254 of record NC_139329.1, read on the forward strand.
TTAAATTATAAAACTACAGATCTGTGCTGGCTTCCTATTTTCATTGTCTTCAAAGCATATTTTGCACATTAACATTCCCCAGCAGCTGGGTAAAAGGGCCCTGAATCAACACCAGTGCCAGACAATTATCATTTTGGCGGCACAGGGTTTTCACAGGTGGGCACTCCTTTTCACATTGTATGCATGCATGCATATCTAGCAAAGTCACTGCCATGAGCTGCGTTATCTTTTCAGACAAAGCGGGATCACAGCTTCTGCAGTTCAGCAGTGCCGTAGTGGGGGCTGCTCTGTGTCCTCTCCCATAGTCGGAGATGTAGTGCCATTTGTTTAAGTACCGGAGCACACCTCTGACACACGCGTCCACATGCACGCTTCAGGTCATTTAACCACTGTTCCTATGGTTTCAAGTTTACATACATTAGTCAATAACTGAACACACAATCAAATGTTAGACTGACTTTATGAATAGCTCCGTCTTGATGAGAATATTACACAGCTGTCAGTCCACATAAATCCAATCTCAGCTGCAGAAAACAGCTGGAAAAAGAAGCCTCTCACCGGAAAAACTTCACTCTGTCTGATCAGGGCCATACGCTGTGATGATTATCTTCATGTGTTTAAAAACAATGATTATGTGAATATTATGTTTCCTCTCTTGGAGAAAAAAAAATGGCGTTGAGCGTGCACTTCAAGAAGCACTACACATATGCCTATATTAGCGATAATGTTACAATGATGATTCCAGCTCTAAAACAAAAATAAAATGTTACCTTATTCCAGCCTACACAACAAGTTAACAGCAGGAGGAAATGAGAACTATTAGACCCTACGTTCATTTGCGTCTCAACTGCATTGAAGTACAGGAACTTTCAAAGCCAGCAGCACAACAAATTCACCTGTATTGCTTCCAACCACAAATAAGAGAAGTTTCAGCCTCTGATATTAAAAAAACAAAGCCTAAAAACCCTGCAAACCTAGGAAGACTGTATACGCCTAAATAAATCATAAAATAGTTTTACCTTATGCAATGCATTTTTCCTGGCTCTGCTTCCCTGTGTTCCCCTGTGACACCAGCACCACCCCAAATCCTATCAAATGTTTCACTTTTTTCTTTTCAGGATATACAGTAAGTTATCTTCATCTGAGCGTAACAATTACTCATCTCTCTAAGCCCTTCACCCACCTGTGGCCTCTGAATAGTCTCCCGTGATTACACTTGAGTAAACCCATATTCATAAGAGTTTATTTATCTCTTTATGAATAAGGTGGCAGGATATAACCCCGAAATAAAAGAAAATATTCTTTAGTCACAGCTGTAGTTGTGGATGTGTGGGCGGCATTTTTCATATGCAGTTACAGTGTTGGATGTCAGATGCGTATCTGGGAGTGAGTCGAGTTGATTAGTGAGCTTGTGTATGCATGCCTGCCCCTACAACTGTTTGTGTGTATTAGCAACCGTCTGGATGTGGCGGCGATGTCGGAGGAGCCATTGGCTCCTGAAAGTAGCTCTTCTCCGCCAGGCCAGGCCGTTTAATCAGGTTCCCCACATCCGCCAGCTGTGTCCACACAGCAAACAGCCACTCTGTCTCGCTGGAGAGCTGCAACATCCAGCTGGGGGTGGGAGAGGCCAGTTAGCATTGGGAGATCAGCCCAAGCTGCTGCCGCTGCCCAGACAGAGAGAGGTTGCGTTTGTGTGTTTGTTTGGGAGACAAACAGAGATTGAGAGATTACAAGAGACACTGAGGTCGGCTGCTGAGAAAGGCAGAAGACAGAAAAGTGAAGTAGTGAATGTGTCTGCGTGTGTGTGTCCCTGCACACGTTTAAATGTGTCATTTCTGTGTGTGTGTGCGCCCGTAGTTTTGCATTTTCGCTGCTCAAGTGTCCAGCTGGCAGAGGGGAGATAACAGGAGCCTTGAAAATGGTGACGGAGCGGTAAACAGGCACACAAACAGCCTATCAGTCCTAATGAGGAAAAGTGCTGTGCCTAAAAGGATGGTGGGGGCGGGTTATTCTCGCACCCCTGACTCGTGGTCATACATCAAAACAGACAAACACACACAAGAGGGTGACACATGTAGACACACAAGAGGGACACAAGCACACGGGCATAAGATCTGGGACACACAGACACACACACAGTCTAATAGGGGAGTAAAGTGTGATTCACTCCCTGCTTGGGTCACGGGCCAACTTTAAAGGTGTTAGCATATTTAGGCCAGAGCAGCTGGATCCCGCTGAAATGGACCGGGCCCATCAATCCCCCGCCTGCGCCTGGTGCCCTGAATACAATGGCTGGGCTGGCTGCTTTGGTGAGCGTGGTTCTCCCAGTCAGTCAAATTGAAATAAATGAACTGCCAACCCTGACGGCAGGGTAATTGTTCATATGGAAATTGGATTGCCGTCGTCACACCAGCCTCCCATTGCAACTCGTGAAACAATTTCACTGTAAGGATGGGACAAGAGCGTTTGCATGTCAAAAAAAAAAAAAAGTGAGATGGGAGACACGCAGAGAAAGAGTTCTCCACACTCTCCCACTTCATGTTTCATCTTTAACAATGCCGCTCGTTCTGTCGATCCATCCTCTGATGGTGGCGGGAAAATAAAAGGACGGGGATCCGCCCCTCATTTCCGGCTCCTTGTATGTATGGCTCCTAACCCACGTTATCATGTTGCCTTGTACGCATGTTATCAGGCCTTTACAGCACCCTACACAAGCGATAAGCGATTTAGTTGATGGACAGAAAATTAATAAGCAACAATTCTGATAATCAGTTATTGAAGTCATTCATCAAGCAAGAAATGCCAAACAATCGCTGGGTTCCAGTTTGTCAAATGTGAAGATGATTGTAAATGGGTTACAGACTGTTGGTCAGACAAAATGATGAATTTTAGGACCTCATTTTGGAGCATTTGTCACACGATTTATAGACTAAAATGATTAACTGATTAATAAAAAATGTCTTAAAATTCATTGTAGAAATAATGTTTATCCTGCCCTGATCTTGAGATTTTTTTCATTGTTAAAGTGTCCACAATCACATCTGTTTAAGGGGTACTTTAAAGGGACAGTTCACCCCAAAGTCAAAGAACATGTTTTTCCTCTGGCCTGTAGTGCCCTTTATCCATTGATATCCAAAAGTTTTGACCCAGTTACTCAAGATAATCAATATTTATTTCTTCCTAAAAGAAAAAAAAGTAGTTCTGGTAGATTCTACCGTAGAAAGAATGTAGTTCCTACATGAAACTGCCCACAACAAAGTCTGTGAATTTGAGGAACCAGATCATGATTTTTGGAAAGAGACACTGTTTTTTAATTTTTCAAATGCTTGTTTTTTTTGTGCTTTGAGCACCATAAGCTGAATGCCATACGGTCCCATTATATTTGAGAGAAGGCAGACATCTCTATGGCTGATATCTCTAAAACTTTTCAACTCACACCAGAACAATCTAGAAGGGTAATTAGCACTACAGGCCAAGAGAAAATTCTGTTTTTGGGGTAAACCGTCCCTTTGAAGTGGCCCACAGATTATCGCTGGCAGAGGACAGGGATCCGACTCCTTGTATGGCTTCTAACCCACGTTGTCATGTTGCCTTGTACACACTTTATCAGGCCTTTTCAGCACCCTACACACTGCAAGGCTCATGGCGAGATTTGCTTTAGAGCATTAACCCCTCACTCACCTCCTCTATCCCCCTGTCTCCGCCCAGCCCCGAGGCCTGTGGGGACATGCGAGTAATTTAATAGCAGTTCACTTTTATCAGTGTGTAACACTGAAAGCAGCTTCAATGTGCCAGCGACCCCCCCACATCAATGTCAGAGCTCGGCATCTGTCAAAGCCAGCTCTCCGATAAAGAAAGTGCTGAATATGAATGATCACGGTATGGGGTGATATCCTATTATGTTTTCGGGGTAGGGTGTCTGTTTTTTTATTTATTATATCAGTTTCCTTTGCGTATCTATTTTAATGAGTGAGTGGAGCACACTCACGCTGTTTCAAAACATGCCAGGTCAGCAGTTGCAGGAAGTGTTTGTGTGCGTGATCTAATCATTGCACACACATCACCCCCCTTCTCTTTCATTTTCCCCCTTCTCTCCTTCCTGATCTGTTGCTCCATCGCGTAGGCACGCTCGCTCACTTCCTCCTGGTGGGTGTCGTCCTAGAAAAGGGGGACGCGGCGAGGGGATTGGCCGAGAGGCGTGCGGGCTGCAATGCTGGGTTTTAGTGCCCCTGTGTCAGAGAAACACAGCGTGGCAGTTTGAAGAGGAGAGTGTCTCTGTGTGGTCGGAGTGGGATTACCTTGTCAGCACTTCAAGCTGAGCCGGTGCACGTACTGGTGTGTGCACATGTATCCCTAAGCCCATGAATCTGTGTGTGTGTTTGTGTGCACGCCCGCCATTTTTCAATTATCTTTCATTTTCCTCTGCTGGGAGTTTCTTTTCCTGTCCAGACATGTCCTAACTTGTAGAGGGAGTGTGAAAGAGATGGCACCATAATAATAAAAAAAAAAAAAAGAGTGCGCGCAAGTGTGTGATGACTCGCAAGTCGACAAGGAGACACACCTTCATGTGCTACTTTCAAGTCTGTGCATGTTGCATCTCAGCAGTTTTCGCCTAATATTTTTTCCCTCCCATCCTTCTAGAAATAAACTAGAAGTGGAAATTTTAGGAATCTCTTTACTGAAGTGTTTCAAAGTTCATTGATTGCAACATCATAAATGATGTTGCAACATTTGGAGCTTATTCTTCAGTGTGTTGCTGTTATTCACTTTGTATGAGGCCAATACAAGCACTGTTTGTAACTTGTGATACCAGCTACCCTTCAGCCCTGAGCTCACAGCTGGAACACGCCCTCCTGCCGGTGCCAGGGATCAGACCAACAGCCTGTCAGTTACTGGCCGCCCTGTTTTACCTTGAGGCCATCCTGCCTCCCAAATCATGTGCTTGTACTGTACTTAACTAATTCATGGCTCAGTCCATCTACATTGATCGTACATCAATTAATGTATTAAGACCCTTCATGTACACAGACAGTGTTCAGTGACTTTTTCCTGTACCTGCACTGATTGCTGTTCTGCAAGCTAAGTTTCAAGCAAGAAAAGAACTGAGGTCTTGAATGAGCACTTTTTTAATAGCTTCAGTACTTTCAGTACTATGATTAGGAATTGTTGTATTGTTTTAAACATGTAGTATTGGAAAAAAAAATATTGATACTTAGATACTTTTGACAACCTTACAGCTTTTTCTGTCTGTGGACTTTGTGGAACTTTAAACTCATGTTATGTGGTCATGGACAATTCGGTGCTTCTTATTCTATGGTGCTATATTATGTATTGCAGTTTGGTCTTGTATTGTTCTGCCTGTATTTTCTTGTTTGTGTTTTGCACTGTCTCTTGTGTATTTGTTGCTGAGTCCTTTGTATCTTCAAGGTCCAGCCAGGGACGGGCATTGCAAATTAACTTAAGTTATAAATGCTATGATGTGTGGCATTGATTTATGCTACATACTTGTCCCTATACAAATAAATATTAAATAAATAAATAAATCTGAGGCATCTAAGCAGTTTAACATGGTTGCTTGGTAGACCATGCTTTTTAGTTTGGAAAAAAAAAGAAGTCTCAATTTACTGGATTGGAGTCCTGGTTTCCATTTGCTGGCAGGATTTAGATATTGTTAACAAAAGCACCAGGATCAGAGGCAAATTGGCACTATCACCATGTGTTAACCGGACAAAGACGCTGTTCAAGAGCTCGCTGATGCTTCGCAGACGCCAGAAACAGATCTTAATTTCTGGTCATGTCAAGGACGGGTTGTGGAGCCATGCAGCGAACTACAGCCAGCGAGAGCACACACAGACCAGATGAGGAGAGGAGTCAAGAAGAGATGGAGTTTTGCGCAACAGATCAATTTAGGCATTTGACTATGGTTCTGTACAAACTAACAGCCTTCAGACAAAGTCTGTCATTGTGAATCTGGGCCCTGAACTTATCATCGGTCCCTTTGTTTATAGTCCACCAACGAGCAATATATTGTAAGATAAACACAAACACCTAGAAAACTGAATCACCTGAATAAATAAAAAAAATGTTTTCAGGTTAATAGCTCAAGAGCCACTTATTTACTACAGAATAATCACATCATTATCCTTTATGTTTTGCTGTCCTTTAATAAGCTTTTAATGAGGGAGTAACGTAAGCGCCCAGTATAATGACTCCATGTTAAAAACATTTTTGCTTTTCACCGTAACGACAGAAAAACACACTAAGTGAAAAGTATGCAGAGAAATTAGTTGAGATTTTCTAATTTGAGGTTAGTTCAACAGCAACAATCAGGCACTTTAAATTCATCAATTGTGTCGTTCTCACGGCCACATTTTTCAGATGTGCCAGCTTCATTAGCACATGATGTGTTTCATTATTATTTATCCCAGGCCGTTGGAGGCTTCATTAGCTGCAGGCTGATGCAGCACGCGGCCGCTAAATTTAGCAGCTTTTTATTTATTCAGAATCGCCACGTGTTGGATGGTATGCCCAGTTGCCATGTTCTCTTGCAGCAGCTTAGAGACATGTTGAGAAAAGAGAGAGGTGGGCTGGTCTGCGGAGAAATGGGCCTCATTCCACCTGTGTCACCCCCACCAGACGTCTGCCTCTCCTCAGCTCTTTGAAGCCTCTTTAATTCCAGCGTTCAGGATTAAGCGCATGAAAAAAGGATGAAAAGTGATAGAGCGACAGAAGGAGACATCCTAGGAGAGAACGGCCTCCTTTGAAATATGTTAAGAAATTCGTTTGCACTGACCCACAATGCAGCATCTGAGGACACTTTTTTTTTTCCTGATCGGGGGCTGGCTATAGGATTTGCATGAATAGGAAAAGGGACTCTTTGAAGCCAAGGATGTAAGTGGAACTGGAGTTTTTTTCAACCTAAATGAGCGCCCCAAGACATTGTCCTTGCATTATACGTTACAGGCTGAGAAAGTTGCTTTGTCACAGCATGTTTGATTGGAAGTCAAAGGAATGGAGTAATTTTCTGTCACAGAAACCACTGACATAATCCACCTTTTGTGGAGCCTCTCCGTGTGGTCTCTGTCAGGGCCGAGGGAATTGATAGAAATATGGATATTACAGTTTTTAGAGGCATTCAGAGAGGCAGTCACGCTTCAATTACTGTCCATATTTACAATCACTCTCAATATTTAGACAGTATGCTCTTCCTTGTTGTGTGCAAAAACAGGGAAAAAAGCTCTCAGTACCATTTAAGCAAACATCTGTTGTTTAATTTCAGACATTTTGTTCTTGCACAAACCTACCATAGGTTTAATTGCTATGTACAGGAGCGACTGATGAAGTTACAAAACACTGGATGTTCCTGGCAGGTGTTTCCACAAACAGAAGAAAAATGCACATTAAAGGTCATGTGCCTGAACCTGTCTGGTCAAAACTGTTTAACCATCAACAGACTGTCAGGTAACAGCTGGTTGTGAGAAAACACAGTCCAGCTGCGGAGGTCTGTTCACTTAGAAACATAATAAAATGACTACAAATTTAGAGCTTATGATAATAAAATCTGCATTTATATGCCGTAGAATTTTGCAGAACAAACAGCCAAAAGCTAGTTAGCAGTGCAGCTAGTGGTCCTGCAGACCCTCTTTCGGCAAACGTCATATGGTCTTAGCTGGAGGCAACCACAGAGTATCTTCATATTTTCTACTGTCATTGTTAACAAGCCAACAAATCTTGCTAGCTAGTGTTAGCTGCATGTTTAGGGAAATTTACTGCCTCTACTTTAGCTCCATCAACGAAAAACCCCTCTGTCATAATGTTTACCAACCGAAAAAGGGGTGGATGGGGGATGTTGGACCGCTTGGAGGATGACCGTTTCAGGCCTGGGGTGAGGGGTGTAGTGAGTTAACAAGCCAACTTAAGTAGACATTTCTGCTACAAAATACATAAATGTCTTTGTCATAATGTCAAAACTGTTATGTCTTCATGTTCTCTTGATAATTTCAGTTAACATTTGAATGTTTAAAACAAAAATTCTTACATATTGTGCCTTAAAAAAAGAGAATAATTAAAAGGTTTAATTGAGGAACATAGGGCTCAATAAGGATTGCTCACTTGCCTGGAGGAAGTAGAATAGCATGCCAGGCAAGTAAATATGGAAACTCAATTAATACTTTAATTAATTGTTAGATAACTTTTCATGTAAAAATGGCAGAAAATGCTGTTTTCAGTCCCTCAAAAATGGAGATTCCCTGCTTTTCTCTGTTTATTATGATACTGAACTGTATATCTTTGGATTTTAAGCTGACAGAATGAGACATTCAATGAAATCACCTTCTTTCAACGACTGGGATGAACATTTTTCACTGTTCTGACATGATGGTTAACTCTGGTCTTTGATGTTATTTAATAACCACTAATAAAACAATTGCACAGGGGCAAATGAAAATTGATTTTGGGAAAGTAGATTTCTGACCCACTTACCTGACTGGGCAAGAGAAAAAAAAGAAAGACATTCACTTTAAACCCTGCAATACATAAACATCTTTCACATAATGTCAAAACTGCTATTTCTTCACATTCTGCTGATAATTTCCGTTGAGTTTTTCCAACGTTTTTAAGTAAAATTATTACATGTTGCACATTTCAAAGAAGATAACATTTAGAAGGCTCAATTGAGCAACATGGTGTGACTGACACCTCAAAGTTCACACCCTCAGTGCATTTTCAAAGTGTCAAGTAATGACAGTGTCAGTTATCACAAGCAGTATTTTTGAGTGTTCACTTTATTGTGGCTTACATTGATTTTTCTCTGCTTCTTTTTGCCGTTGATGCCATCAGTAGAAAGCCATCTGCATTCTAGCTCCAGCGTCTCACAAGTTGTTGCCAAAAGGCAGCCCTGCCCTAAATCAGGCTTTGTGAGGCTCACTTTTACCGAGTAAACTTTATTACAGCTAGACTGCCTCTCAGAGGTGTTCATTTATTTCTGTGATCATTTTTAAGGCCATTTTTCTGTCTCTCACTCTGTGAACATTTTTGCAATTTGCCACCACTCTTTGTCAGTGCGGCTCGACTGTGTTTTGTTTACGTTGTCAACATTTTGAGGCAGCGAGAACGTTTTGCGGTTTATGCAGTTTTTTTGTGATGCTTCTTTGAAACCTCAAGCATAAAAGTGAGATGTTGTGGAGCCTCCCAAAGCTGACACAAACTTGTAATCGTCACTCAACTTCGCCGGTGGATCTATCTTTGTAGTTGAAGTTTTGTCATGTTGGAGCTGAAATTGTCCTTCGCATGATGTTCCTTTTATTTTGTCCACTCCTGTTGTGTGCATCTAAACTGAAGATTATTATTTTGTCTCCTCCTCTTAGTTAAATCCTAACAAAACGCTGACTACCCCTCCCTCTTAATTAAAGCTGTAAAAACCAGCGGCGCACATTTCTGTCCTGAATAAGCACAGACAGAGATTTTATTGCACCATTTCAATTTTAATTGAAATATTTAAGGCTATGAATTGAAAAGGGCAAGAAACATTTACACAGTAAAATTGGTTGGGGGGAGATGGGACTGGGGCAGTAAATGCGGAGAAAAAATAAAATCATCAAATCGAGTAGTGGGCACTTAAATGCAAATGGGAGTTGCCAGTGAAATTAACAGGTTTCCCCCTGGGCACATGTCTAATCAGTGGTCTCCCTACTTAGTCCAGTGAGGAAAGGCTGGTTAACATAATAAAACACAGCTTCCTGGAAGTCTCATCAAGGGTTTTCAATTTGACGAATGTGCCTGTGGACTTGACTGACTAACTGGAATGAGAAGGAGGATGCTATTGAGAGCGTGCAAGCTCGAAACCACATGCGAACGTGGACGCACAGTTGCTGTGTGGGCAATAGCTGCTTCAAAGCCACCTGCAGTTCCATATTTACCACAGCCTGGGCAAACAGCAGCGAGCGTGGACTCCGCAGGCACCTGCTGTTAGCCAGCACATGATGCTGTCTGTATTTTACAGGGATATTGTGTGATCATGTTTCCTGAGACAAAACGGTGTACTTCCTGACAGCATTGTGCTTGGAGGTGTTGTCAAAGGAGGAGAAAAAAAAGCAAAGTGCAAATGAAGTTGGACCAGATCCAAGCTTTTTAAATAGGATTTTTATTGTGTCATGGTTTGAGATCTAGCTCTCGGCCTTAATCTTTCTTTACCCCCCCCCCCCGCCCCCCTTCCCCCTACACGAGGAGCAGTTTTATTTTTTCACCAGTGATCTTTTCTGATATTAAGTCAATTAAATCCAAAATAACACACCCTTTATAGAAGTGGAGCAGGATGTTGAGTCATAGACAAACAGCTACACTACACACTGTTGGCTTGAGGCAGTTTTTTTTTATTAGTTTTATCCAAATGACCTAAATCTACATCTTGATATGCTTCATATGTATCACTCTTGAAGTACAACCAAAATACCAAAACAAAACAAAGCAAAGAAGTATATTTTCCACCCTGACCGCTATTTATTTGTAGATATGTAGATTAGAGGGAGTGGACTTTGACTCCCGTCCAATCCCACTTCAACAAAACTACTCCTGTCCTGTCCCAATCCCATGACAAAGTAAAAGAAAAAATCCCTGTCCTGACTCCAGCTCTATATGAAGGTTTGGGTTTTATTTGGCCAAGCATGAATATCTGTCTCTCTGATTTCTATGTCAGACATGGAGATGAATCATATTTGTGACGTTTAAAAGACTAAAAAAATACATTTAAAATGAAGATGAAATGAAAAAATGCCTTCTTTACCCTTTTAGAGTACATCATACTTTGCACCTATTTAACAATACACACCAAAAAGCCAAAAAAAAAAGTTTCTTTGGCGTCTTAAATCAAAATCCAACCATCTTTTCTTCCTGTAAAAAAAAAAAAAAAAGCATATGATGTGTGCTTGCTTATGTGTGCTTCAAGAAACTAATTCATGACATCTACCCTTGAATCAGTCCTTGACTTTTAGTGGCACAAAGCAAAGATTCATTAGTTTGCTAGCTAGCAACAGTGTGGTATGTCAGGTTAAGAGAGGTCTTCATCTGATGTATAAAGAATTCAGCAGCAGCACAGTCATAAACAATTGCAGTTCCTCTGGGTAATTCATACACTTTGAACAGTTTTCATAGAAACTACATTTTCTAAAGAGATAACTTGAGTAAGAGTGACGCTTTTCAGGGAACGAGGAGTTGCTGTTACATTTCAGAATGAGCTGTTTCAATGCTTTTAACCCCACAGTCAAAATTATTTCAAGTCATTTGTTTTGGGGTGATTTCAAAGACAGACATCTCAGATCCTGCCTAATCAAATCTAATTATCTGCATGGCTAGATGCAACCAGGGTGACCAGATCCCAACAAATCAAATGAGGGAGGAACAGTATGTTTGTGTGGGACAGTGTGGGACATGATACTGGTGCGGAGAGGAACTCTAAAATTCTGATGTCCCTCTAATCTATTCCGTCTTCTGGTTGATTCAGTAGCAACAATAGACTCTGCAGGTTACAAGCCTTCAGCATGTGAAGGTCTTAACAAACATGTTTTATGAAGTACATACAGTAAGCATAAACCTGTGTTATTGGGAGTGCTGTCGCTGTTTCCGTATCTGCCTGGCAACCATCTTCACATTTCAGTAGGAAAGCATCCTTATCATCAGCACATGTCTTTTTGAGCCACACATTTCTTATGAGACTCACATGTACTGTGTCACTCCATGTCACCCTGTGTGAAATAAAAAATTTACTCTGGCAGACTCTGAGAATCCACCAGCTTCAACCAGTTTATAAGCAGTTTCCCACTCTTTGTAGTGGCTCCTTTTTCATTGCTTTGTGTTAGTTTCTAACATATTCTGCCTTAAATCTGCATAGCTTGTGACTTTGTGGTGGCAGTTTCCCCCGTTGAGCGTAGTAGGCGGCAAGAGCGGTGACAGGTTAACCTGCACTTGACCCATGTGCCCACAGTTTGATTGACATTGAATGCAACCTCATGATGACAGCCTCCCTTGCTTTTCTCACAGACACAAGCATCTGTCTTGGAGTGGTTTTGACTTTTGAAAATTAGACACAATCAAAATGCGGGAAATCGTCTCTATATGTGGGATGCGGGGCAAGGGATAAAAATGCTTTGCATCCCCACATCAAGTGGGACACCTGGTTACCTTGGATACAAATAACGCTAAAGGAAAAAAAATGTTGTAAATTTGGCAAACCAACCCTTTTACAAGATTAGTTTTGGCAATTATACTTATTTACTGTCTCACTGAGTTTTTATTTATTTATTTATTTATTTATTTTGCTTTGTAGCCTTTTATTGATTGGGTAGCTTTTTAGATAGATAGGAAATGGGGTTTAGGGAGGGAGGAAGATGCGCAACAAAGGGCCAGCTGCGGCCGCTGCTGAGGACTGATAGCCTCTGTACGTGGGCCACACACTTTATCGGCTGTGCTACTGGAGCCCCTTCTTGCTCAGAGTTAGATGAGAAGATCAATAGCAATTCAACATTGTCTCTATATGATAAATTCAGGGTTCATATGTGTGCTGGAAATCCTTGAAAAGACTAATGTTGGTTGAAAAGTGCTTGGATTTTGGTTAAAGTGCTTGAAATCGTAGTTGTGTTACTTCCATTATTTGTTGTCTGACTGAATAATCCACTTTTTAGATGAACATGAAAACATTTCTGTGTTTGTCACCCTTTTGTAAAATGCCACAATGGAACATAACACGGTAACATTTGATTTAGTGTGTAAAGAAGTGAAATAATCATTTTTAGTATATATATATACATACATATATATATATATATATATATATATATATATATATATATATATATATATATTTATATATATATTTATATATATATATTTATATATATAGTATGCATATAAATATTTAATTTACCAGAGCTGTAAGGTGCTGGAAGAGCTTGAAAATTCTTGAACAGTGCTTGAATTTTACTTTGGAAAAGATGTAGCAACCTTGTAAATATGAAGCTGGAGCAAGAAGACGGTTAGCTTAGCAGAAGGAGTCAAAACAAGGGTAAACAAGATGTTGGCTTCTCTTCAAAGGTTAAAATATCTGCCTCTGTAGCTCACTAATTTATGTCACTGATGAAAGCATCTTGTTTGTTTAATCCGTACAAAAACCAAAGTGAAAAAGCGCTAAGCAAGCAGTTTCATTTCTCCAAGCTTTAATAAGAGTATTGATCTTCTTGCGTAATTCTCTTAAAGAAAGCTAATAAGATCATTTTCCAAAATGTCAAACTATTCCTTTAAACCCTGATGACTGGGCTGTCTCACTGCAGACTTTGTCCACCTGACTATTAGACTGCATGTGTGAGTGTGTATTTAGGGGCTGTATGTTAACCACACACCCACTTTATGCTGTAGTCTTGTGTTGCAGATGGTTAATGTAAACTTACGTATGCATTTAACTGCATTAATAATGAAACGCCTCTCCCTGTCTGTCCTCCCCAGAGATGGCGAGCTGGGTCTCCCTCCTCCTCTTCCTCTTCTGCAAGTCAGTCGCACGAGCCCAGGAGGAGAGCAACAACATCCCCATCCTGGAGTTCACCTCCGAGACCCTCATCAACAATGTGGTCCAGGACCCTCAGACGGGTCGCATCTACCTGGGGGCGGTCAACACCATCTTCCAGCTGGGACCTTCGCTCCGCCTGCAGGCTCGTGCTGAGACGGGTCCCAAAGAGGACGCCCGGACCTGTACGCCCCCTGCTTCTGCGTGCCATGACACGAAGCCCATGCCCAACCTCAACAAGCTCCTGCTGGTCCATCCGTCCAATGGCACCCTCATCGTCTGCGGCAGCCGCTACCGGGGCATCTGCTCGCTCCTCAACCTGACCAACGTGGAGCAGCAGCTGTACTACAGTGACAATAAAGGAGAGAGGACTTACGTGGCGAGCATAGAGGATAATGTGAACGTGGTGGGCGTCATGTCCACCTACAGAAAAGACGACCGCAGCTTCCCTGTGTTTCTTGTTGGGAAGGGATATGGGAGCCTGGACAGTACAAAACTCATCAGCACACGAATCCTTGAGGACTACCGTGAGTGGGTCGTGTTTGAGAGCATCATTGAGGCATCAACGGTACAAACGACGCCATTTGTTCCCAAGTACCTGCACGACTTCCGCCTTGCCTTCAAAGAGGATGGTTTTGTTTATTTCCTCTTTTCACGAACACTTGACGGTACAGATAATAAAAACCTGACCTTTGTGTCTCGTCTTTGTGAAGACGACCCCCATTACTATTCCCATACAGAGCTCCAGTTAAACTGTGGCCTAAATAACAGATACAACAAAGTCCAGGCCGCGTACGTGGCCTCTCCGGGAAAAGAGCTCGCACGGGTCATGACTGAATCAAGTACGTACGGGAAGGTCGTCCCCTGGAGCAAAGTTCTGTTCATGGTGGCGAGGTCCGACGACGACGACAACGACTCAGCCCTCTGCATGTACCCGCTCAACTCCATCAACGAGCGGCTGGTGGATATCATCAGCGCCTGCTACAGCGAATCGGGGAAGATCGCCGGAACACCTGTTGTGGACATCCCCTACTCGTCCAAAACTGACGAATTCTGCGCATCCAAAATTGCGGTAAGTGCTTCTCTTGTGTCAGCTGATTGGAGTTTTAAAGAATCAGTTTGAAATAAATGAGTAGGCTGTGTTTTGAAGAATTCCCTTTGCAGTAATCAATAATGCATAAATGTGTCACTGTTTACTTTAATGTCTCAGTGTTTATTTTGTTCTGCGGGTCCTTTTGTATTGTTCTGCCTCACATTTTCCCTTCTCTCATGTCTCTTTACCCAATTCCCTCAACTCATCCAGAGTAATACCATAACAGTAGTAGGTAAATAGTTTCTTTGTGAGAAAAATATTTGATTCTGTGATGAAAGCCGTTTTTCCATTTCATAGTTGACATCCAAACTTTTAAAGAATTTTACACAGATCTACCATAGATAACAATGGGTGTGTCTACATGCATCCTAATAATGTTAAGAATAATAACCCAAAGAGACTAAAGTGCCTCTTGTAAACACCTCAATCGTAAGAAACCAACAATCCAGCTGAAACGTCTGCCCCATGTGGGGGTAGGTGATTTATCATAACGAATTTTCCAGAAGGGACAGAAAAATGGCAGAAGCAAAACAAAACTAGTCGGATACAACTTTAAAATTAAAAAGATTTTAAGACTCCAATACTTTCCCAGAGTATGATGTGGGTTCATCTTGAAAATAACCATGCATAAACACTTCTTCTTCTTTGTTTACCACTTCTTCTTCTGTAAGATTTCTGGCTGATAAGATCACAGCATGCAGAACCAGTTTGCACCTGTAAAAGAAAGTTGTATTCTGATTAATGCTTTGAGATGCACAGACACATGCATCATCAGATCACCCTATTTAGGGTCCATGTTAACAGTTTCTAGTCATAATGATTTCAGTTAGATTGAAACATATTGTTCAATTAAGCGTTGCTAAAGACAAAGCTCATGTAAATTCTAATGAATATGACTGTAACCTAATCTAATACTGTACTCACATGAAGAGATGCACACAACTGTGGCTTCTGTGGCAGGCTATTTGATCAGCACATGGTGCTGAAATAAATAAACATAATGAGATGAATAATATTAATAATAGTAATTTAATACTTGTCATTTAAATGAAGGAAGTAGCCCTTGAATTCAAATGGTTGCAATTTCACAGCTTCATGTAAACACAAATACACAACATGTGACCCTTTAACAGACAGAAAAAGCTACAATATCAACAGTACATTCATTCAGCCATAAATTAAGCGGGCCACTGTTCATCATGTGTGGATATCCTAATAATTAAATCTCTTGTAGTGAAATGCAGAACATATATTTGCATATATGAGTCATTTGCTTGAGTATTAACATAAGCTGCTGTATCTCTATTAACCCAAACTTGTGAATGAGGAAAAATAACATCCTGTAAAAAACTATTTTATAAATATTGTATGCTTATATTACAACCCCTCTTCCATAAAAGTTGGAACATTGCATAAAATGCAAATAAAAATGGAATGCAATGATTTACAAAACCTTTTCAACCTCTGTTCAGTTAAAAACAGTACAAAGACAAGATATTTGATGTTCAAACTGATAGAGATTATTGTTTCTTGTAAATATACACTCATTCTGAACTTGATGCGTGCAACAAATTCCATTAAAAATTGGGTCAGGGGCAACAAAAGAGTGGGAACATTGTGAAATGAAGGAATTCAGGGATTTCACCATCTACAGTCCATAATATAATTAAAAGATTCAGAGAATCTAGGCAGATTTCACATGTTCGAGACCGAAAACCAACATTGAATGCCTGTGACCCACAACCCCTCAGGAGCTGTACATTAAAAAAGATAAATGGCTGTATAAATGTTACTGCTACGTGGGGTCAGGAACAATCTGGAAAACTGTCTGACAAGTCCGCAATTTGGATTGTTTTTTGGACCATCCTGACTGTTACCATTGCTAACTCAAAAAGCCAGCAGCTGTGATGGTGTGGGGGCGTCTCGGTGCCCATGGCACGGCTAACTGTCACATCTGTGAAGGCCCCGTTAACGCTGGAGAGTACATGCAGGTTTTGGAGCAACATCCCTGATTATTTCTGCAAGACAGTGTTAACCCTGGCCAGCTGTAATAACGGCTATAAAGACATATAAAGTCCATTAAATCAGGAGCAGCAGCACTGTACAGTAGAGCACACATCATAAGAACACAAATATTTTAAAACGAGGACAACAAGACATAAAACAAAGCACGTTTCAGGCCATACGTGTGTGTCAGTCTCGGATAGATGTTGGCTGACTGTTCCATGTTTGAGCTAAGGAAAGTAAATTACCTACCTAAACATATTAAAACCATGAGACCTGCATCTCCACCACACATGCCTTCAACGAACAGTGGTAAGAAACAACTGCTCCTTGGTTAATCCAAAATGTCACATTTACTGACCCCTGCCATATAGCTTATTTCTAGTAGGAACAGGGTTTCATTCCCACATATTTCCTGTTGTATCCTTTGGATTAAAGGGCACACAATGTGTCATCATCCTCTGATTCTTGCTTTTCTTTTACAGAAGGATACATTGGAAAACTTCAAGTGTGGTGCAGATTTTCTGCCTTCCCCTCTTGCCAGCAAGCCGAGATACGCCTTAAAGGCAAAAGAAGTGTTGACAAAATCTGGGCTCCTGACTGCCGTGGCGGTTGCTGTGGAGAATGATCACACCATCGCCTTCTTGGGGAACAACCAGGGGGAAGTCTTCAAGGTGGAGCTGTCTTTCTGTCTGCTCGACTCATTTTTTTTTCTTTTGAGTTTTTACCTGTGGGAAGAAGGATAAAGAAATTACAGAGAAGACCTCACATCTGAGCTACTTTTTTGTTTTCTGTGCAGGTGCACCTGGGCGATGAGGCGTATGTGTACAGCAA
The DNA here is from genome assembly GCF_056507025.1 of Lutjanus erythropterus. Taxonomy (NCBI): domain Eukaryota; kingdom Metazoa; phylum Chordata; class Actinopteri; order Lutjaniformes; family Lutjanidae; genus Lutjanus; species Lutjanus erythropterus. The sequence continues at coordinate 30,151,734 of NC_139329.1, forward strand.
GACTCCCGGCGTCACCATGGGAGAGAAGGTCAACAAGAACCTTTTCTTTGACCTCAGTCACAGCCACCTCTACATTACTACAGAGAAAAAGGTGCGTATGTCAGGGACCCTTTTGTAACACATCATCTACAACATGCCTACACAGGAGGCGTTCAGGCACGTTACAGCGTGCAGGTTATCTGTGTTTTGGCGGAGTTCAGAGCCCAGTACAACCCAGGACCCCAGGACGACTAGAGGCACATCCGTGTGCTTGTAATGGAGATCCTTAAATAAACGCAAGCATAATACACAATCACTGTCGCCATGTAAAACAGAAGAAAGTAGACATAAAGGGAGTCAGTGCGCTGCTTGTGTAGACAGCTGTGTTTATTAAGTTGCTTCTCACTAGCTCCTCTTTGCAGTGATTTGCGGTCAGGGTAGGCAGTGTCTCACCAAAGCTAAACTGAAAAAGGTTGTAGCTATTGGTTATTTCTTCAGATACATAATTCATAATTTTAAGATTTTTAATCAACCTTTATTAGTACCCGAGACATCAGTGAGGTACCACTCCTATTTACAAAGACATCGCGTCAATTACAAGATCAAAAAAAAGAAATATAATGAGATATGTAATCAGAGAAAAGGCAGTATGAGAATTAGATAATGAAAATCCAATTAAAATTTTCAGATTAGGGAACAATCTGATAGATTGATGTTAAATAAAATACAGTTATGTAACAAGCTCTGAAATTTTGCAATTAACACAGATAGTTTGATAAATAATTACTTTTTAAAATAGAATATAGTTATGTAAAACAATCAATGGTGGACAAAGTACTCAACCCCAGTACTTGAGTCTAAGTATAGATACTCCTGGTCAAATATTACTCAACTACAAGTGAAAGTTGCTCAGTCAAAATTTTACTTGAGTTAAAGTACTAGAGTTCTTTAAAAATACTTAAGTATTCAAAAGTACATGTTTTTAAAAATACTTAAGTATTCAAAAGTACAAATTACAAAGTACATTTTCTAATATCAGTACATGCTGTATTGTTTTCACGATGCATTTACAGAAGCTTGTAACTCTCTGAAACCATCTAATGATGCACTGACCTGCTTGTAGAACCACTGTGCTACACAAAGCCTATAGAAACACGTCATTTTCTGATGTAACTGAATTAAAATCACTGCATAAAATTAGATTGAAGCCGACTGTAATGAGTTCTCCAAGTCTGTTAAATAACAGTTTTCTTTCTGTCTTCAGGATCAGTATATACATCAATTATGTTTTATTTTTCACCATGATAAAAACAATCCAACTTAAAAAGCTACCTGGAATAATGAATAATTATTATAACATCTTGAGATTTAATTTTGTTTATCTCCTGCTGTCACCATTACCGCTTTTTGTTTGAATGAAAGAAAGAGAGCTTGCTTGTGCTTGTTACAGAGCGCCTGGATGACGTGTTTCCACTTTTACATCAGTCCTATTTGAAAAGAGTTACTGTGATTGGCTTCCTTTTGTGAGGAACACAGCATGTGACCAACTGCATTTTAGAAAAGAAAAAAACACCAGCAGCTGACTTCAAAGCTTTAGTCAAAAAGTAACAACAACCTTCCTAGAAATGTAGTGGAGTCAAAAGTACAATATTTGTCTTTGAAATGTAGTGGAGTGAAAGTAATAAGTTTCCAAAAAAACAAATACTCAAGTAAAGTACAAATGCTCAAAAAATGTACAGTACTCAAGTAAATGTACTTCACTACTGTCCACCACTGAAAACAATTACTACTAGAGCTTGGGAAATTTAGGATCAAATTTCTAAAATATCCTGTATGTATAAGTATTGATCTGATAAGTATTTCTTCCTGTAGTCAGGTGCACTAAAATTAAAAACAGTCTCTCCCCGAGTTCAAATCTAACTCATGGAACATTAAACAAAAGCCAGTCAGTAGAGGCGGTCTGATAAAGCTCGTCTCAGTGTTGAATTAATTATTTAAGGTAACATAGTAATTTTCAAGGAAGGACTTCATAGATAAAGAGATACAAGCGAGTATCACGTCTTTCTAGGAGAGACGACCACCCAGCCTTATCATATAAAATGCAATGACGTGTGCCACAGACGTCACTGGTGATTAATCCCAAAGCAGAGTTATCGACAGGGTCCAGAGGTTTGAGAGCTGAGTTGCATTCCTGTTTTTATTCATTTATTTATTTATCTTTAGGAAAATATAATTATAAATCACGTCCAAAACTGGTGTTAAAACTGCCTAAGCAACCATTTCTTTCCAAAACACTGGAGGGATGCTTTTTTTCCTCTGTAGAAATTATTTATTTATTTTAAATTATCAGTCATAATCTGTCTCAGGATTACACATACAGAATAGTTGTTTTAACTACTAGTTATATCATATGAACATGAGCTGCTGTGTCATTTGACATAGCCGGGTAAATACTAGCCAGGTAAATATTTCACTCCATGTTACTCCCTCTCTGTTATTGACAGTTTTATCACAGTAAGAGGGTATTAGTCACATACTGTCTGACTTGTTTTTGCCACAAAGGAAGTTAATATATTTCCTTCTGTCTTTCCAGGGAGAGTTGATAGAGAATGCAAATGACAAAGTTTTTAGTAGATCAAAGTTTAAATGACTGGCTCTGTGTTTCTCTGTGATATCTGTGCACCACAAGTCAAACTTTTAGACTGCTGTAAATTCAAAACATGGTGATTATATGTAAATCTGCTCTATGTGGTACAGGGTAGACTCAGTGGAGGAAGAGGTACTCAGATCTTTTAGTTAAACGTACCACAAGGAGTTTAGTAACTGGAAAGAGTCTCAGTTTAATGCTGATGCCTCTATAAGACCTAAATAAGCAAAAAAGACCATCAGAGAGAAGTCTGGCTGTTTTTATGTAGTTAACCAGTTACAAAGAAGCAGCAGGAGATTTTTCTTTAGATCATTTCGTCTTTGATATCATATTTTGTGGTTACAACAATGGAGACACTACTGCCTTCAGAAATCAATATAATATGAAACTTCCTTCTAGCTGCTTTTAGTAAAAGTAGAAACCAACATACCAAAATGTAAAAATACTCCATCACAAGCGAAGGTTTGCATTGAAAAATACATAAGGATGTCAGCGGATACTCTTCAAAAAGTATCAAAAGTAAGAGAACTTGTGCAGAATTGTCCTGCACAGAATCTTACATGAGTACATTTGTTACATTATTGAACTATTATCGCAGACGCTTTCATAAATAAGTAGCAGTTTAGTGTTGTATCATATTTTATAGGATGATTGTACCATATGTAGCTGGATTATAATATAGAATTGTAATTTAATTTCACTTCAATCAGCCCATTTCAATCACTGAACAAGAAATATTAAACTGGCAACAGACACATTTTTATATGTTGATTGCACAGTGTAATGGTTATAGAATAATGACACCATCTGCATTTGGATTAGTTCCCTATAAGCCTTGATTTTACTATGCAGTGCTGTCTGCCATCGGTACGATCTCCTGGGGAAAATGAAGGCTCGATTACATACTAAAGAATTTCTGTCTGCTTTCATGTCCCCTTTATTGACGAAATTAGGGGTCTTGAGTATTTTTCAGGCCGTGGACCCCATAGCTGATAAAAAGACGGAACAGGGACCCCCTACTGCATATATTGCATTGAATAGTTTCTTCTTTTGTTTGCACTTATGCCTGGGCCACATTACAAGACAAGTTAGATCACTGTGCCTTTCACACTATGCCACTCTCTGCCTTGTAGTCACAAGTCTCAGGGTTGCTGTACTTTGCACACTACATGACTGATCAGAGACTGGGGGTCACACATTACTAGATCATCCCCTCTCTGCTCTCCAAACTATGTTTTGTCATGAAAACACCCTCTGCACTTCTGCCTGTGGTTTCTGAGGAACCTACATTAAGAGTCTCTTGCTTTTGAAGTTACAAAATGATCAATTGTTGCTCATGAGAGTGTCTGTAGGTCACATTTGGGATAATAATAGCTAATTGGCCACCATGTTTCAGTGTTACTAGGCTAACTAGTTCACCTTTAATGATGCTGCACAGTGAGTCAGTAGGTTCGCTAACTTGGGTTCATATTAATGTGTACTTTTTTTTGGGGGGGGGCAAACTTATGATAAATTATCAAGCAGTAATTTGGTGCCCTACCTGCAGTAACTCTTAGGACCCCCTGTTGAAGAGTCATGCACTAAATGAATGACTAAACTCACATTTTTTCTCCTAACTCTGTAACTATTATTACAACATATGAAATAATGATGATTTCACTTCACCTCTTCAATGAATGTGCTTCTTTCTTGTGTTTTATTTCCAAAGTGCTGCTGATTGGTTTTTTTTTCACAGAAATTTGGAAACGTTTGCAGCGTGTCCTGTGTAGCTGGTAGTTACACGGCTCTGAGGAAAATAGAAAGCGATTGCAGCGCCAACAGTAATACAGACTCCCTGATGAAGGCTTGATATTGAAAGTGTCTGAGTCTGTTCATTTAAAGGTCTATCATGACCACGCCATGACAGGAAAGGCATTTTAATTGTTTTATAAGAGAGTGGCTTGTTGTTTTTGTGCATCACAATGATACCGCTTGAAAAAGTTGAAAAGTTGCCCGTTTCCACTTAAATACACTAAACACTTAGCGTGTAGACAGAGGAAACTGTTTTAGTCAGTGAACATAGGGAGCAGACATGAGAGACCTGTTGACAAGACTTGTTTTACTTCCACTCTGCACACCTGCAGCAAACCGAGGAAACATTTGTACCCGTACTTTAAAAGCTTCGTATTTTGCACACTGTCTCCCCTAAGGTGCACTGTTTGATCATATTTCATGTTCTAATGCTCCAGATCACCAAGGTGCCGGTGCAGACGTGCCTCCAAAAGAAAGACTGCCAATCATGTGTAGAGCTGAGGGACCCTTACTGTGGCTGGTGTGTCCTGGAGGGCAGGTGAGGATCACACACACACACTCACACACACACACACACACACAAATGCACTTATAAATGCATGCACACAGCAACAGACTAACACAAACACCCACACATGCAATTCCATCTGTAAAACACAGCAGGGTATTTGTTCAGTGTTTTATTGCAGACACTTTTAGTACCCTTCGGTGTTTATATTCCATCTCCTGTTGTCCGTGCAGCCGTAAGGAATTAAAGCTGTTTGTCAGCCTCATGCAGCGAAGGCAGTCTGTGCAATTTACTCTCATCAGCCTATATTTATCAGGGTCTGGAGGGTACAAAGGGCGTTATGTATCATGCATTTTACAGGGGTGTGATCGGGGACAAGGAAAAATCAGAAAAACTGTTATGTTCCTCTGGAAATTGTTGATACTTTTATTAAGAAGCACTGCACGCACATTAGAGTCAGAGTTTCAATGCTAAGTCGATTGAAAGGAAATTAATCAGGAACTATTTTCAAGCAAAAACTGTTATGGCTCCAGTTTCAAATGTGAGATTTCTGCTGTTTTTCTTTGTATTGCATTTTAGTTATCTGAATATCTGTGGCTTGAGCAAGATGTTTGGTGACAATACCTCGAGATCTAACACTGTTTCTAATGTTTTATTGACAAGATAATTAAATGATAATAATTGTGAGATTAATAGTTTATTTTCATCCCTACTTAGCTGCTTTACTTTTCTCTCTTCACTTATACTTTTTGAAAAGAATGTAATCCATTTTTCTTCCTCTAAAATCTGATGGTACATTACAGTAATGAAACATCGTTGGATTCCCTTTCTAGGATACATTTTTGTATCCAGTATCAGACTGAAATGATTAACTGATCATCAAAATAGTTAATAGCTAAATTTTCTTATGATCAGTTAATTGGTTATCCAAATAATCGTTGCAGCCCTTAAGAAATTATAATAGATCATTATCATTCATTGCCATAAAGATGTCAGAAAATATAGAAAAATTACTTTCACAGTTGCCTAAATCCCAGGGTGCTGTTATAAAATTGCTTATTTTCCCTGACCAGCAGTCCAAAACCTAAAAATATTTAGTGTTCTGTTGCATAAGGCAAAGAAAGGCAGCAAGTACTCACAGTTGAAAAGTTGGAAGAAGGGGATGTTTGGCATTTTTGCTTGCTAAGATTATATAAACGATTAATCAATTCTAAACTATTGCTACTTTTACATTGCAAAATCAGTTAGGATATTTAATGTTTTTCAGATCTATATGAAACTTAATCTTGAATTTGCACTGACCCTGTTTGAAGTCACTTAAACATGTGGTTGTTATTCGCACAAGCACACTGACTCCTTTGGAGTCCACTGGCATTGTTATTTTTTAGAGGCCTTGAGAAAGCATTTAGGGGTTGTGGAGCAGAGGCTGATGGGAGTTGTTCATCCTTCCTCTGAAGGTGTACCAGGAGGTCTGAGTGCCGACGGGCAGAGGAGAAGAATGGCTGGCTGTGGAGCCCGAGGCAGCAGTGTGTCAAGATTGTCTCCTTCTATCCCCCGAACCTTTCCTGTAAAAAGACTCAGAAGGTACAGAGCTGCTTCTCCTCTCGCTCCTCTCTTCTCTTCTCGCTCATTCTATCCCTTTGTTCTCTGCTCCTCTCTCTGTCTCTCCCTCGCTCTGCAGAATGCAACCCCACTTACATGCACGTCTCACAAACATGCACAGCCTGAGTAATAAACTGTTTCCATTGTGAATCAGAGACCCTGGGCTCCAGGTCGTCCTGCTCTGTATCGATCCATCCAGAAAACTCCAAACTGGCTTATTATATCCGACCTGGTTGATTGTACTCACAGCCTGAAGATGGAGAGCCTCTCTTGTGCACTTTCTATCTCAAGTTTTTTTTTTCCTTCTTCCATCCCTTCCTGGCTACTTCATCCCTCCCTTTCTGACTCACTCTTTTATTTCTATCAACAGCACCTGTCCTCCTTTCTCGTTCTCAGTCAATCTCCAGCCTTTAAACTGTGTCTGTATTGTAACTTCACAGATGCACAGTGTTTAAATGCATTCCTCTGCTTTGTGTATAATTCAGCGTGAACTGATGTAGCTCAGCCAAGCACGTACTAGGCTGTAATTGTTGTTTTTTGGTCGTTCAGGTCAAGATCAACATCCCGTCCCTTCCTACGATCGGGCCATCTGACCGTCTGCACTGCAACATCGAGTCTTTCCAGAGCGAGGGCACCATGTCTGACTCTGGTCAGGTCTCCTGCGATCTGCCCAGCCCTTCGCTGATACCACAAACACCTGATGACCAAGGTACGGCCTTTACAATTAACCTGCTCCCTTTTAATACATCAAGACAAATGTTTGTTGTTTTCCATTACAACCAAGGATGCATCACCAATACACAAAGTGGGGGTGGAGTTCTAGTACTCGAGATCTTTTACTCAGACAAACAGGGCTCTGTTTTTTTTTTTTATTTTAAGACTGGTCAAGACTAGGGCTGCATGGTTAATTGTAATAAAAAATGCGATCCCAATTCATACATCTATGCAATCTAATTTCTAAATAACGATTATTGACTTGCTCCTATTCCTCTATGCATTCACATATTGACTGATTTGCTTTGGATCAAGATGAGACTTGATATTTTACGATATACTCTTAAGTTTAAGCCAAGCACTTTGATATATGTAATGTTTAAGTCAAGCCCAGACATCATGTTGTATGTTTACGTCATCTGTTTAATGTTCTGTCTAGACAGCAAGCATCTCAGTCTCCTTTTTTTTATTTGAGTGTCGGAGTGCAATAAATGGTTTTGATGAAAAATTAATAAATGTGTGAGAGAACCGTGATCTCAACGCTTATTGAGAAAAGACTACAACTGCGGGGACATGGCTGCCTCTGCACTGTCTGATTTATTTGTTAACATCTTTACTGTTAGTTGATGGAAAACTTTCTGCTTCAGATGCCACCAAAAAGTTGACTCATTTCTAATTTAAAATTTTTGTTTCTGTTATCTTCTGTCACCCCAACCCGCCCACCCCCTTCACACACACATTCACGCGCAGTGAATGTGGGAGACGGGAGAAGAATCTGTGACTGTCTAAGAAGAAATATCAGCCAAATCTTCTGTAATAAAATTTGGCCCCTAAACCACAAAGAGTTTATCTGCAAAACAAAAGAAAATGTACAGAAGTCTGTAAATTCTTCAGCCTGCTCAGTCATGTTTTTGCTTGTGATAAACAATGTTACATTACGTCAGTATTGGCTATTGTTAGCTTCAACATAAAAACTCTCACTCTCAACCCCTCAGAGTCTTGGTCTTGTCTCACCTTCAGTACACTTTGGTCTCGCTCATGACTTTGTCTCGGTTTAGGTGGTCTTGACTACAGCACTGAGCAGAGTGGCCCAAAAAGCCACAGCAGCGTCACTGCATGCCAACTGGTTTTAGCAATTCCATTAATTGTGGATTTTTTAGGGAATTTTTACCACTAAAGTACAATAGAAACTAAGTCATGTCTAGCATTATTAGCTAATTTGTGGACATGTCTTGTAGAGGTGCCCTGAGTTAAAAATCTAGTTTTATAAGCTTAATTGTTTTAATTTACACTATTAGACCTTCAGTTGTGTAAGACATGGACATAATCTCTGTGACATGCCCGGTATGGTGGCTCTGGCCGTCACCATCTTGGCAGCTGAATTTTTGTGTAAGTAAGTAAAAGTAAAGTTTATTTTGATCATACAAAGTACAATCATACAGTCAAATATAGCCCATATAGTGACTAAATAAAATAAGGCTATAATATGTTTATTTTTTCTCTAAATTTGAGAATTTTAATCTGGGCTTGACTCGCTTTTGGAGCCAGCCTCAAGAGGCCGTTCAAGGGACTGCAGTTTTTTCTAGGAGCCGTTGGCAACTTTTGTCTTGGCTTCACTTTTCAGCCCATGGAGGTTTCCGCCTGGTTTGTACGCAAACGAAAAACATGTATTTTCCCAGCAGAGGAGTCTGTGTTTCATAACAGAAGTGAGTACGTTCAATAAATACAACAAAACATGAAGCTGTAGGGAGAAAAGCAGATTATTCCCGTAGTAAATGTCCTAATATTAACAGTCGGGCTGTTTAGGAAATGAAGAACTAATCACTTGATTATGAGAAGACGTGTCAGCTTCAAAGTGCCTCACCACCTCAGTTTAACAATTTCCTGGGAGAAACCCTGGGTGCGCTGGTTGCTCTGAACTCAGTGTGAACTTGGAGCTGATAGAGTACACAGACTGTACATTGCCTGGGGGGCAGCAGGAGGCCAACAGCAACTATTTGCCCCTGGGCTTCCAACAGGTGAATCTGGCGAGGATTATAACTTTATACTAGCCAAGCTAGCGGCATGGCTGTAGGGAGGACAATGTGGATCTGTCAGGTTGGGCAGCTGGTTCAGTCCAGACTGAAATGTCTCAACACCTATAGATGGATTACAATGAAATGGTGTATAGACGTTCATGATGCCCCGAGGATGAATCCTTATTAGAGCTCCACTGATTACTGACCTGGCTAAATTATCAGATCTGATATTCAGCATTTATCATATTTCAGTACAAATTAAATTTTTTACTAGTTTTATTTATTTGTATTTGATTTGTAACCTCTGGGAGCTTTTGTGTTCATGCATTTATTAAGATTTTCAGTTATCTTCAAGAAATCTTGCTGGCAGCTCCCTGCACTTTGTATTTTCAGAAAATGTTGAAAACTTTAATTAAACTTATTCTTAAAGCCAACTATTGGATGGATTGCAATGACATTGAGTACATATTATCCATGTCCCTCTTAGGGTTAATTGGAATAACTTTCATGATCCCCTGACTTTCCACCTTGTGCCATCGTTGTGTCAAATTTTTAATTTGTCCAATAATTTGGTTCATGATGAATACCTGCAAAACTAACGGCTGTCCCTTCAGCCTCAGCTGCTTTGTATTTTGTGCTAATAAATAATGTTAGCAGGCTAAGTTAAGGTTGTGAACATTGTAAACATTCACTACTAAACATCACCATGTTAGCATTGTCCTTGTAAGCATGTTACCATGGCAACATACCATGTTGCTGTGCCCATGTGCAGCTTTACAGACCCACTTGCATGACATACATTAATACATAATTAGCATAAAGGTATTTGAGGTTGTGCTCTGCCGCAAATTATTTATCAGTCATGTTTTGTTTGTCTTCAAATGCACAAATGACATAATGACCTGTGGAAGCCATTAATAGTCAGAATATTTCCTGAAGACTTGATTCGTAAATACATACAACAGCTAGTGCAGCACATTTTAACCCTCCCTCTCCTGTGTCCTCAGACTTCGTGGCCGTGGCGGTGAGGATTTTCGTCAACGAGACCGTGGAGCTGGCCACGCGGGAGTTTAAGTTCTATAACTGTGCTGCCACAGTGAGGAAATCTGAAAACACACCGTGAGTCAGACTCTTAATCTATCAGTTCTGCTCTGTCACTCACTGAAAATACACAGTGACACTGAACACAGCATCAACTGACAACCTTGATGTAAATGTATCACCGTGCACGAACAGATGAGAGATCAAGGCTCTGTTTGTAAATTGTGATGCATGGTGGTTTTGAATGCACCTCTTGCGTTTTCTCTCCTCCGTTTATTACCAAGCCGAGGAAATTGCCTCAGTTTCCTATTCATTAATCAAAAAATGAAAGTCAATCTCCCCATTTTTTCCCCCCTCCTTATTTTTTTTTTCTTCATTTCTTTCATGCCAAGGAATGTGTGATGAACGAGCTTTGCTTATGTGAAGTTGCAGAGATCCATTTCGTTGTCAGCGGCATGGATTTTTGTGCCGGACGCTCTTTGATGAGTTTGCATGTTTTTAGATTTTGTTTGTGTGTGCCTTTATGTATGTGTGCTGCTGTCTAATTATGTGTGTGAACGTATTTTCCTGCCTTTGGTGTTTATGTGTCTGTATTTCTGCGTGTGTGTTTTCAGGTGCATGGCATGTGTGGCCAGTTCGTGGGGCTGCCAGTGGAACACACAAGACCATACCTGCAGTGACATGGACAACAGCGTGGTGGGCCCCAACATCATCACACACCGGCAGGTTAGTCCTCACATCAGTGGCGTGTCGAGGAATTTTATCTCTCAGTATGTGTCTAATAAATGCTGCAAAAAGTGTAGCAGAAGTTTGAAAAGATACATCAAATCAACACTCGTGACGCAGTGCTTGAGCGACTCAAATTTCTTCTAAAAAATTAATAAAAAACTCAAATCCCGGTATCAGCTGGCACCATCTTGCGTGACAAATATTGAAGGGTAGAGGATATCAATTTATAAGTCAGCAGATGTTTCAGAGATACACTTATCTGTCTCCGCAGATGAGGGTGTCCGTTAAGTGGCTGGCATATTTAATATGTAAATGATCGAAAGTGGGAGTATCTGATTTGTTTTGATGCCTTCTCAGGGAGCCAAGTGTCCTCAGTTTGAGAATCCAGATCCTGTGCTCATCCCCGTGGGCTACAAGACTCGCATCAGCTTCGAAGGGATCAATTTGGACCTCTACCAGGTAAAGTGGCACCGACACAGAATTTAAAGCATTTCTGCAGAACTACTCGGCTCTTTTAGACGCTTCTTGAGTGTGGTATTAGGACCACGGTGAAGCAGATTGGTCACGGTTTTTAAATTAATTCTCCCATCTCATCGAAAAATTGCTCACACACTGACAAAAAGTGACTCTTCAGATGCAGAAGGAATCGGATTTGTTATGTGTGCACAAGGTCACAAAAAGGAAACGTTTTGGTCGTATGATCATTGTCATCATCATGATTTTCGGGCAAACGGCAAATGGCCAATCAGGAGAAAAGAGGGAAGAGACAGATGTGCATGTGAGAGAAGTTAGCCTTTAGGACTTTCTGCATAAACCTTTTTGTCAGAGAGCCCAGAAAGCTTTCTACCAGAAAGGCTTTTGGAAGTTCATACGAAGAGCAGGTTATGGTGGATGGATTGGTTAAGCACAGGGGTTTCTCCCTTGTTTGATTTTTATTTTTAGATGTAGTTTACCTCTTATTCTATGTTTTTTTAAATTTTTAGTTTTAGTTCGTTGTCACAGATTGGTTAGGATTAGGCAACAAAACTACTTCATTATATTGAGGTTTATTTAAAGCTACTACAAGAAATTTTCATATTGTGTTGATTTGGGTGACCCTTGTGGAAAAAAAACAACATGAAATATAATGTTAAAAATAAAATTATCTGAATACAAATCTCCAGGGAAAATGTAAACACAGGCTCATTTCATCTGATTTCACAGAGAATTCAACCCGGTGGCAGGCATTAAGAACAACTGTCTTCTCGCTGATAGTCTAATTTGCTTATGTAGATCATACAGAGGCATGAGTCTCAAAATAAGGCTGTTTCATAACCAGTTAAGAACTCCTTGTAGTGGCTTTAACTCAATATGCAGTTGTGTGTGTATGTATACAGCAAAAACCAAAAGCTGGCTTCCATTAATCACCAAATTGATAACGGTAAGCCTTTAAGGACAGCTCCTCATTAAGACCTTCTGGATGCAGTGTTCTTGTATAGAAAATCAATTTACATTCCAATTTAAGTAGTGTTTGATCACAGTCACCTCCTCTGTCTGCTGTTGTAATTCCCTGGATTGCACAGGATGAAAGTGTTGACACTTTAAATTGTCTTCTAGCAGGTAACTTCATATTATTTCTTTGCATATGACACTTTGGTGTTGTGGGGGAAAAAAAGTGTTCTTACCGGGTTGCTGGTTTTGACTAATACATTAAAGACCTCATGGGCATCAGAAAAGATCAGTTGTGTCAAAAGATGTGCAGCAAAGGCACCTCCTGATGATGTATGCTGTGTTTGTGGTGTTATTTGTGAATGCAGTATACAGTTGTGAGAACAAGGAAAGAAGCCAGTCATCTCATGTTGATTTACATGATAGTCTTACATTTTTTGCTCTGTTGTGAAAATAGGATCAGAGTATTTTTCAGGCATGATGTATGTAAATTAACGCAGCACGTTTCTTGTTTTTAATTTGTCCGGCTCCTTCAGGGTCGTGTTTTCACTATCGGCACGGAGCTGATGAGAAATATGGAAGAAGAGGTCAATTTTGAGGACGGGCCGTTCTACACCTTCAGCGGCTTCAATGTGAGTGTAGCTGTTTTCTTATTTTTTTTAACGTGTTTTCTAGATACAACAAACATTAAATGTTAAACAAAGGGTAGTCTTGGCTGCAACTCCTTTTTCGTTTACCTCACATGCTTTTATATATTACTTGGGCAACTGTTGGTTTTAATTATTTTATTTTATTATTATTATTATTTTATCTTTTTCCTTTTAAACAAATTTAATTCTCATGTATTACCGTTCTATTCTATCTTTTATCCCAATTGGTTTCAACTGTTCTTTTTATTCATCTGTTTTTCATTTTACTTTATCTGCATCATTCTTGTGGCTGCAACTTTTGTGGCTCACTCTCTGTGCAGCACATTGTTTGCCCACCTAGAATGAAATGTGCTATATAAGTAAAGTTTTGCTTTAGTATGTTAGTTTTTCCACAGCAGCACGTTGAATGATCCTTAATATACTGATTCATACTTGGTTTGTTCACATTTTTCCATCCTATAGCTGTTGCTCTCTTAGTTTATGAGTGCAGGGTCGCTCTTCTTTGTTATAAAATCATTTGGATAAAAACCCACAGCTTCAGCAAATAAGTTTTGTTATCTGGCAAATCATGTTAAGAACCTCCTTCCAACAACTTTTGACCACATTACATTCCTAAAAGCAGTGAAAAAACTTTCCTTTACCCTCTATTGTACCTGTTATGATGCCAGTTGGTTAAGAAAAAGTAGTGTTTTTTAGACATAAAATAATGTTTTAGGATTAATGTTAGGGTACATTACCGTAAAGCAACACTGTATTATAATGGTAAGGAATTAAAAAAAGAGAATTATTGTTTACCTTTTGAATAAAATGTATTACAATAGTAATGGAAAACATTTAGTTGCAGCTACAGTTTAAAACGTATGTGATTTGAAATTGAAAAACATTAAATACGAACTGTTTTCATCAAGACAAAATGTCATAGTAGAATCCGTAATGGTACAGTGTTTCTTCAAAATTTATATTTTAACAGTTTTCCATTACTTTATTATCAAATAAAGTACATAAAACAATGAAACATTGAGCTTCACTCATCTGTTAATGTCAATTCATTTTTTTCCAGACTGTGAAATGATAGAGAAATGCATTTTCAGGCCATTTTTGTGGCAAGAGATAACAGAGCTGAAGCATACGAGGAAGGCTGCAAAAACGGGATTCAGCATGACCTCCAGAGAGTCATGCGACATATTAAAACACTGTAATTATTTTCATTTGGGTCCTTGCACCATAATTGGGGATGTATTATGTGAGTGTAAAGGGCCAACAATGGTCATATTACCCAGAGGCAACACCGTACCATAGAGGGTTTAGCTTTGTTACATTTGAAGCATGCGTCTGATGGCTGTTTTTTATTTTCTCGTCACCTCGTCTTGGCTCAACAATTGACCCTCGATTGCGTCTCTGTGCTCACGCTGAGCCGCTGATTTTGTTCCTGTTCTAAGTTTGTTCAGACGGCTCCTGGCCAATTTTGCCTGCACTCAACACAGGTCCTTGAAATGTGGCTGATTTGTGGATTATCGAAGTGCAATATAGAAGAACCCTCAAACTAAGTGAAATATATTGGAGAGTGCCACTTGATTTCCACCACTGATTAAGGCTAAATGCAAACTTTCTATCCCTGCACAGATGACTTCATGTTCCAGGCTTATAAATCATATCACAGGCCCTTTGATATTCTCTAGCTCCCTCTAATGGACACACTCTCCTCATTCGAGTTATTTTAGCTCCATCTCCACATTGTGAATTCTGTGATTGGGAAACTCAAGCAGTGCCTAGCCCGCAGCTATGTTCTTTTCCAACATTGATTTCTTCAGCTGAAAATCTGCCAGGCTGGGTTAAAAAAAAAAAAAACCTTCCTTTTTTTTCCTCCTCTCTTGGCACGGTGGAGCAGCAGCCCACACTGTTTGCTGAGAAGAGCTTAAGTGCCATTAATCACTGGATTCTGAATTAATAATTCATTTTCTTCCAATTTCTTAGTTTTCTTACGACAAGTCACCGGAGACCAATGTTCTCTTCTACGTGAAGGACAAGGAGTCAGGCAAGAAGATGGACAGCACGCTGAACGGTATGCGCTCTCACATTTTAATGTGGAGATCAGATTATTTATAATGCCCTGTGTGTACACTTCTAGTCCCAGTGTGGGGGCTGTGTTCGGTCTGAGGCTGCTGACTTTAATCTTAAAATGAAAATTAACCAGAAAAGTAATAGGTAATGATTGTATCATCACACACAGTTTGACAGAAAATAAAGGATTCGGGTGCATTCATAACAGGTGATTGTCAGACCTGTTTTACATTTCCGTTGTCATGCAAATTGGGACAAAGTTATTAGACATGAACACAGATATCTCGTCTTTTATTCATAATACAGCATATTTTACCATTATACTACACTTACAATGGTGTAGGTTTGCTTTCAGTAGTGAGGAGGCACAAAAATATGTCCTTATGCCTTCCATAATAATGGTATTATAATAAAAATAGAAAGGCTTTGTAATCCTCTGCATTATTAATGCACCAACCCAGGTTAAAATCCTGTTTACAATACTCAAGACCTGATGCTTTATGATATGTAATATTTTGTATCCTCACCACAAAAAGCATTTTGTGTCACTGCCTTATCTTTTAGTGATTACAGCTTCTTGTTTTTTTTAGGAAAATATTCACTGTAAATAAAAACAGGCTACAGATTAAATCATAACATGCTGAGAAAGTAAAGCCCCGAATCACAGTCAACTCACAGTCCCAACCACAGCCCAATCCCAGTGCCCCCCCTTAAAAACATACATGGAAGGAGCAGCTAAACAAAAGTTTATATGTAGGTGTATGAAGCTGTTTTGACAAAAACAGGTAAATAGATTATTGGATGTTACCTCTCATCCACTCTGTGAGGCGAGAACCTGGAAGACGTTCGGATCAGGCTGCTGGTCTCTTAAGTGTTTTGTCCGTGAAGAAAGTGAAAAAGATAAAATGAAAAGCCCCAAACCCACAGTTGTTCGTTCATGTTTTGGCGTTGTCAGGGTAACATGATATGTCGCATTTAGGTGCCGTCCCATTCCTATTTATACCATTCTGGGGCCTTCGTGCCTTTCACACTCAGGCGCTCAATCAGTTTGATGTCAGCTAAATCTGTGAGGCTTCAGGGCTTAAGGCTATTTAACCTTTTCCAACTCGTCTGGACTTCCCCTGGTAACCCCATGTTAAATTCAGCGTTCCAGTCAAAGTCAGAGCTCGGAATTTCCCCGCTGAAATTTCCAACTTCCAACTTCAAAGTGGTCCAGGTGCACAAAGCCAAAAGTAAACACAAAAACATGGCTGACCCTGACAAACTGGTGAGTTCCTCTGGCAAGGGTACACACAATTAAACCCTCAGTGGTGCAGCCTCCTGCATAATAAACAACGTAGAGGAGAATGACAAATGACGCAAATGACATTTTAGTTTATGGCACTTGATAAGGGTTATGACACTGACGACCTGTTTTGACATCAATTTGCATGCTGAACAGGTTTTACTATATGATAATATGTAATATTTTAGGCTTCCATGGGTGCTGCCATTGTTGTGTGATGTCTGACACCTGCTTCTTCATGAAGTCGGGGTGGCTGGACTTATCCCAACTTCACAAATAACTCTGACTTTTAGTGGCAATGTACTTTTTCTTGTAGGAGGCTGGAAATTTTCAACTTACCTGGCACACATCATAACATCACAGCACTATGAACTATGGGTAATTCCCTCAGGCGCGGACGTAAGGAAAAAGCGCAAAAATGCCTGCATAAGAGAGCTCTTATGCATTTGATTTGACAGTAGAAGAGCTGTAAACCCTTGCAGATTTAGCAGGGATGAGTGTCATTGAGTGTGGACATTGAGATTGGGTCTGCCTCCACCTGTGAGGTCAAAAGCGGGGCAAAAAAAAACGTACTCATTGCATAACATTGTCATAATCATTATGGTAAGTTGAAAAATTAAAGTGATCAAATTGATTCAGTAGAGCCAGAGATACAGCCTTTATTATTCCAGGCATTCTTCTTCCTTGTCAAAATCTGGCGCCTACATTACCCACAATACCCACTTGATCCCTGCCAGTTAAGTCAGAGATTTAAGTGTGTTATGCTGGTAGCTGTAGCAATTAGCCTGAAGCCGATAGCCTCAAGCAGAGATGAAGAACGGGCTACAGAGGTCTGGTAAGCTCACTTCCATCTAATTCCACATCCCCAGATTTCTTCTTTTTGACACTTGTATTTTTCAGACCCAACCAACGCTGGCTCAACTGACATTACTTGAAACCATTTATCAGACTTAACACCGCTCCCTCTGCAGCCACAAAAGACTTTATACAAGTTTTTTCCTATGCAGAAGTGTTCCCCGGGACCTGTAAACAGACTTTAATGTGTAAAATCAGTGGAGTTGCCTTTTAAGCTTAGTGCTCTGAGGACACATGGTGGTAACTGAGGACGAATCAGGTGAACAAATTAACATTTTCAACAACTCATTATGGGATATATGGTTGTGGTTGAACTGTAAGAGGACAAAGTTCAGAAAGACTTTGCCAAGGGTGCCAGACTGAGAGTATAAAAGAGACTTTTTAAATATATAAACATTTTGTGTAATGCGAAATGTGATTTTTGTTTTTTCCCTCTCCTACAGTCACCCTTTACAACTGCTCCATGGGGAGGGAGGACTGCAGTCTCTGCAAGAACGCAGACCCAAAGTACAGGTGTGTGTGGTGCGCCAAGCAGAAAGCCTGTGTGTACGAGAAGTTGTGCAACCCTGACCAGCAGGGGTCCGAGGATCCTTACAACATTGAGTGCCCTGACCCCCAGATCACTGATGTGAGTAGCTGCAATGTTGTCATCTCTTTGTGTGGAACTTTGGTGTATCAAAGGCAAAGTGATTAGCAGTGAAATGCATTGACTTGGCTGATTGGATTATTGATTGGAGCTCTTTACTGGACGTGCTTTTTTTCTCGTCTGCCTTTCTCTCCTTGGGGGCAAGTTGCGCTGATCTGTAGCACATCTAGATTGAATCAATTCTTTCTGTGCTCGCTTAATTGTTGGCGCCTCACTGCCATTGACAAAAATCCATCAGTAATTGTGTTGATGTCAATCAACAGAGGTTATGACCATGCATACAACAATGACCTGACCAATACATCAACCAACAAAGCTAACAGATAAATCGCTCAGTATGTGTGCTGGCAAGATGCTGTATTGACATTTTTGGTTGTTATTGGCATATTTTGACCACTACTGGATGAATTTGGTACAACAACAGACATTTATGCAAGATATAATAAACTGTAGGCTAATAACTTTGGTGATCCCTTGATGTTCGCAGATGTTAGCATGCTAGCATGTTACACTTGATGGTGCACGTGGTAAGCGTGGTAGCATTGCAGTGACCCTCAGCTGTGCTTTGTGTTTGATGCTAATAAGCAATGCTAACATGCTACACTTAGATGGTGCATATAGCCAACTGTATATCTGCTAGACATCTAGTTAGCTAGTTAGCATTGTAATTGTGAGCATGTTGCTATAATAGCTTTAGCATGTAGCCCAAGCACAGCCTTTTAGAGCTGCTGGCATGGCTGTAGACTTATATTTTGTTGTGTATTTGATTTAAAGTTTAATAATGTTTTGTTTCATGTGTTTTTATTCATAGTGAAAAGCAATTTAAGTTTTGTGATGCTTACTGGTCAAAATATAATGTGCTGTACAAAAACGTTTATTTGCAAGTTTATATCAAGTATCAGCTCATATAATGTAATCTGTTTTTTTGCATATACATATCCTCAAGTATCTTGCATTAAAAAAAAATCTAGCCTCAGTCGGAGGCTAATGTATCCACACGCAGTGCATTTAAAATAACTCAGTATGGATGTAATTCTCAACCACAGCTTTGAATATTAAACACTTTAACTATTCAGCCGACTTAAACAGACTGTGTAAATCTCTTATATGTTCTTATTGCTCAACTAATCTGTTTAAATCCATTTCAAATCCCTTCTTCCTATAAACACCCACCCCTCCCCCACCTGCTGTATCTCCCTATTCAGATCATCCCTCGTTTTGGCCCCCTGCGGGGAGGAATCTCCATCACCATTCGGGGCTCCAACCTCGGCATCCACAAGGAAGACATTAAAAGCATCACTGTGGTCGGGGAGCCCTGTATCCATCAGGAGGAGAAGTACTCTGTCTCCACGAGGTAACACTTACATACCCTGATATGTTTATGCAAATATATGAACTGCGACACACACACTTTTTGTCTTTATGTAGTTTGCTGTTGGTCAAATTGTGTTTGGGTAGGTTTATTTAAAAAAAAGTCTGTTTTTTTGGTAAACTTTTGGATATCTTATCAGCTAAGGAGTGCTTTGCCTTTCCTTGAGGTGACCTGGGTGTATAATTTATTTAGCTCATTATGCCACTGTATTGATCTGAATGTCTCCAGACGCAAGTTGATTCAGAAACAGAATCACTCTTTTAAAAGGTAAATGCCAGTGGTGGTGAAGTAGAGAAGACGTATTCTGATCCTTTTTTGAGTAAAAGTGTGAATACAACAATGTAAAAAAAAAAAAAAAAAGCCAAACATCCTGCATTCAAAATCTAATCCTACATAACTAAAAGAACAGGAGTATTGTCAGCAAAATATACTCAAAATATAAAAAGTTAAAGTCCTAGTTCTGCAGAAAAGTGGCCCCTATGACTGATTTTTATTATATATTAGATTATTAGATTGTTAATCATCAATGTGCACTGTTGTAGCTGGGTGAGGTAGAGCTACTTTGAACTACTTTATACACAGTTTTGGGTTGTGAGATGATTAATGGGGCAGGAAAGTTCTGCTACACAACTTTGTATTAATATTTTGGTCTCCTCTCTAATGTTTGCTTTTCGGGGAAATATTGCATACCTCTTTGGGCCTAAAATGGTTATTTAAATAAAACCATCTGAGATGTTTAGATGGGAACTGTCTCTTTATTGGAACTGCTAATAAGTCATAGGCATCTCAGACATGCCAGGAGACCCAGACTAGACTAAACTAGCTGCTCACAAGCTGAGCCGCAAGCCAAAGAACCCCACTGGAAATCACTGATTGAATCTTTGACTACCAGTTGCATTTTAGAAGCGCATTCCATGTTTTTTAATGTGAAAAAATGAATCTGAAAAGTAACTACAACTGTCAGAAAATGATTTGTTCTGAATTGTATTGGAGTAGAAAGTATCAGAAGATGGAAATTCCCCAGTAAAGTTCAACCCCAGCTCCAAAAAAGTTTGGACATTTTGTAAAATATAATTAAAACAGAATGCAATGATTTGCAAAAACTTTTCAACTTCTATTCAACTGAATACAGTACAAAGATCGTATATTTAATGTTTAATGTTTTTTGTAAATATGCCCTCATCCTGAATTTGATGCCTGCAACACCTTTAAAAAAGTCCTGGCAGGGTCTTTTTTATCACTGTGATACATCACCTTTTCTTTGAACAGCACTTATGTGGGAACTGAGGACTCTAATTGTTGAAGTGTTGAAAGTGAAGTTCTTTCCCATTCTTCATTGAAATGCAGCTTCAGCTGCTCTGCTGTCTGGGGTCTCTGTTGTATTTTGCACTTCATAATTCACCACACATTTTCAGTAGGAGACAAGTCTGGACTGCAGGCAGGTCTGTCTAGTACCTGCACTCTTTTGCTACGAAGCAACACTGTTGTAAAACATGCAGAATGTGTCTTGGCATTGTCTTGCTGAAATAAGCAGGGACGTCTCTGAAAAACACATCTGGATGGCAGCATATGTTGCTCTAAAACTTGTATGTACCTTTCAGCATTAATGGGGTTTCACAGCATTAATGGGGTTTCACAGGTTACACGCTGGCTTTTGGAGTTACCGCTGGTAACAGTCTGGATAGTCCCTTTCCTCTTTAGCCTGGAGGTCATGATGCCTGTTGTTTCTAAAAACAGTCTGATATGTGGATTTGTCAGACCACAGCACGCTTTTCCACTTGGCGTCAGTCCATCTCAGATGAGCTCGGGCCAAGAGAAGTCTGCGGCGTTTCTGGATGCTGTTGATATATGGCTTTCGCTTTGTATGGTAGAGTCTTAACGTGCATTTGTAGATGCAACAACCAACTGTGTTTACTGACAGTGGTTTTCCAAAGTGTTCCTGAGCCCATATAGTATCCTTTATACAATTATATAAGTTTTTAATGCAGTGCTCCCTGAGGAGTACTCAGTGGCACTCAGTGTTGGTTTTGAGCCTTACCCCTTATGGTGAGAGATTTCTCCAGATTCTCTGAATGTCTTAATGATACTATGGATCTTGGATGGTTAAATTCCAAAATACTTGCAGTTTTTCTTAAACTGTTGGAGTACTTGCCCACGCAGTTTTTCACTAAGCGGTGAACCTCGCCCCATCCATGCTTGTGGATGACTGAGTCTTTCAAGGACGCCCTCCTGTTACTAATTCACCTGTTTACATGAGGTGTTTGTTGAGCATTCCCAGTCTTTTGTTGCCCATGTCCCAACTATTCTGAAACATGCTGCAGGCATCCAATTCAGAATGAGTGCATATTTACAGTAAACATAAAGTTTATTGGTTTTAACATTAAACATCTTCTATTTGTACTTTATTCAGTTGAATGCAAGTAGAAAACGATTAGCAAATCATTGCATTCTGTTTTAATTTACATTTTACAGAATATCTCGACTTTTTTTTGGATTCAGGGTTGTACGAGTAGCTGCTTTCCATCGCTGGGGTTGACTACTGTATATCAGTCTTTAAAATCTGTCTGTGGCCACAAATGATCACAGAATCCCGAATTCTTTGAGATATTAATTCACCAAAGCACTACAAATGTGTCACACTGATATGACACCGCTGCACATTTGCCACAGATTTTTGTTGGTCTATTCATGCAGCAGACTGTCTGTTCCTCCTCATCCCAGAGGTGCTTTAATGGGCTGAGCATTGTAAAAAAAAGAACCACTGAAATAAACTTAAGCCTCACAATTGCACTTCAGTCACAGCTGTGTTTAAAAAATGTTCACTTCATACAAATGGTCTTTAAAAGAGAGAACATCCACATTGTTGCCCCAGAGCCACAAGCCAGAACTGTTGACACCTGGCAGGATTGATCCACGTTTATGACAAATTCTTGCCCCGCCATCTGCACGATGAGGCATAAAACTGGATTTATGGGACCAGATGGAATGTTTTTCGCCCTTAAATCATCCACTTTTGGTGCTAATGTGCCTGCTGTGGTCTTCATCTTGCTGTTAGTTGTCCTGCATGGTCTGCTGCATGCTGTAGCTCACTAGCTTTAAGTTTTGACAGGTTTTTTTCCGTCCTGATATTTCATTCCTTTTCATTCCTGTTGTAGCTGTTAATTGGCTGCTCGTGGCCCACCTGTTAGCCTGAATGAGGCTTGCCATTTTATGCTGACCTCTTTCATCAGCAACACATTTTCCCCGAGGACTGCAGCAGACTTGGACGTGTTGGTTTATCACATGATTCCAAGTAAACTCCAGATACTGCAATGTGGGAAATTT
This sequence comes from Lutjanus erythropterus, assembly GCF_056507025.1. Lineage (NCBI taxonomy): Eukaryota > Metazoa > Chordata > Actinopteri > Lutjaniformes > Lutjanidae > Lutjanus > Lutjanus erythropterus. Next base: position 30,174,384 of record NC_139329.1, read on the forward strand.
CCCTGAGGGTTCAATGTCTAAGATGCTATAAGCCGCCAATTTGGCATTAGAAATCATACTACGTTCCTAGCTGCTTAGTCAACAACATTATTTAAACGTTGGATGAACTTCTTTTAACATGTGTCCACTTCTAAGCGTTAACAAAAGACATTAAAGACGCAAACTTTTCATTTAGGCTTTTTAATTACTTCAGTTATTTTCACCACTTTCTCCAATTAACTAAAACAAGACACAGAAGTCGTTCGCCTGCCAATAGCTGTAATATTCAGAAATAGCTTAGTTAAATGGATAAATTTGGACAAAGACTGCTTGAGGATCTGTTTGTTTTCGATGGCTCTGCTCCAGGCTGGAAGTCAAAGTAGCACTGACAAGAGTTTTGATTTGTGGAAGTTGTTTAAGCTTTGAAATGTGGATCCAATTTTGCTTCCACAAACCTGGTGAAGCCTATCATTAATCTGGAATACAGATCTTCAATAGACTTATTTTTGTGATCAATCGTTTATGTAAGGTAGGAGAGGCAGCATTACAGTCACACAGGTGACACAAGGCAAAATACAACAACAGTTTCTTTGCTCCCCGTTTCCCTTTGGTAGTGGAGCTGCAGCTTTTAGTTGAGTAATCAGTGTGTTGATCAGGAGATTAATTGACAAACATTTTGATCATCGATCAGTTCCATCGTGTTTCATGCAGAAATGTAAAGCATCTGTTGTTTCCAGCTCCCCAAATGTAAGGATTTGTTCTTTTTCTCTATAATCTATCACACTAAATGAGAAGTTTATGTTTTTCAGACTGTTGGTTGGAACATTTGAAGACATCAGTTTAGGCTCAGGGAGATTGTGATAAACATTTTTTACACAAATTTTAATATCTTTATAGACTAAATGGTTGATCCAAAACTCTTGAAAATAACCAGCAATTAAAATAATTGCTGGTTGCCACCTTACCAGGCAATGAGCATGGATAAGAGCACACCAAACAGACATAAAACTACAATAATTTCATCCCAACCCCATCCTCCTGCTACCCAGGAATCCTAAGACCATTATAGACATAAACCAACTTCACTTACAAAAGAGTTTAATACTAAATGCCAATTTCTGCAGTCATGCTTGATGATATCCACTGAAATAGCCAAGAGTGTACGTAAAGTATACGTATGAAGAACGAGTGTGCATCCAGTATATATGTATAACCTTCTAAACAGGACAGCTAGCAAGCAAATACATGAAAATACGGCTGGGTAAGATGGTTAACCACCGAAATTTATAATAAGACACTAATTTTCTCCAGTAGCTTTGAGCAGCAAATAATATTATGTGTCTTGGCATTATGTAATTGAGTGATAGAAAGTCCACATGTTCTACATCTCTGTACGAAGAGAGACATTCCCTTACCTTTAACAGTGCATGTGGTGATTCCCAGTGAGAAACTACTTTATTTAGGCAGATGTTAGCCCAGCTCCGAAAGAGCAGCCTTCAGTAGAGCTGAAACAATCAATCAAGTCAATTAACCACTTAGTTGATCTACAAGTAATCTTTCTGAGAAATAATTGTTTGGCATTTTCTAAGTAAAAAATATCCTCTTGATCTAGCTTCTCAAGCATGAGTGTTTCCTGCTTTTCTTTGTCTTATATTGTAGTTAATTACATATCTTTGGGTTTTGGTCTGTCAGTAGATAAATCGTCAGTGAAAATAATTGTTAGTCGCAGCCCTAGTTGTAAATATTTACTCACCTCTTTTCTGTTTTTCTGTCCAGCGTTGTGTGTGAGATCGGTCCCATTAACCCGGCAAAACAACACTGGGGCCAAGTGGACGTGGAGGTGAAGGGGGGAAAGAGAGGAACCTCCTCCTTACACTTCACCTACAGGGTAAATACTCTCCCCTTACTTACACATACCCTTTCTTTCTTTCTGTGTTTCTGTCTGTGTTTCTGCACTTTCAGTATGAAGGCGCAGAACTTTTCTTGACCCAGAAAATGAACCCATCTGAAAGCTTTCAGCTGATCTTGTTGTTTTATGGCCTCTATTATGTTTCCATTTCCAAACTGCAGAGAGCCCCTTATCAGAACATACCAAGGGCATGTCATTTAAGTGGAATGTACAAATAAACATCCTAATGTGTTGGTAAATGAAGCGCTTAGATGCTGTCATATTACAATGGTAATGCACTGCACGATAAGCCAGAATGTGTATGCGTTCCTCTTTAAGCAGATGCTGTGCAGTAGGCCCCCTTTTCTCTCTAATACTTTAACAGGCTACAGCGTAGCTATTTAACTGGCTTTTCATATCTCTGGCTCCGCTAAAGCTTCCCCACAGGGGAGTGCTCCGCCTAACTGTTTGCTCAGCAAATTGAGGCAGATGTGGTGCTTGTATGAGTGTGTGTGTGGGGTGGGAGCTCAAGGAGGGTGAGAGGAAATGTGTGTGTATGACATAGCACTGTATTTGTGTGTGTGTGTGTGCCTGTGGGTTGGAGCTTCTGTGTGCGTGTAAATCCTTGCAGGGGAACCATGAGTATGTATTCATGCTGTATTTTGCGACTCCCCCCCCCCCACCTCTTCCTCACCAGGACCCTATTCCCGAAGCGGTGAAACCTTCCAGAGGGCCTAAAGCCGGGGGCACCCTCATCACAATTTCTGGCAAATTTCTGGACACTGGCAGTAAGGATGATGTCCAGGTTACCATCGGAGGGGTGGACTGCACTGTGTAAGGATTTCTCCTCTCAATAATTGTCATTCACGCCAAAGCCCAATTCTGTTTCAATTCAGTCTCTTCTGTTGATAAGTGCTACTTGTTATTCAGACATTGTATTCTATGCTAATTCTACAGTATGCACACTTTGAAGCCCATAAATTGATTTTTTTTTTTACATTCCTGAACGAAAATGGGATTGACCTTAACTTTGGTGTCATAAGCTTGATTTTTTTTTTCCTCTTGCCTCCTTCGCTGTTGTGACCACCAGTGTTCTGTCAAAGCCAGCCCATGGTGACATTTTAGGGAGAGGTAACGGAAAAAATAACGAGCTACAGGAACAGCAAAGCCAGGATTTAACAAGCTGTCAGGCTGCTGCCATGTTGGCTTCCACTGCACGGTGACCTTGCATGACCCCCGACTCCTTCCAGCCAGCCAGTGTTGAGTTATGTCCTTGTCTTGGCAGGGAGCGCTTTGGACCAGAGATCACCTGCAGGACAGGAGAATACCGAGCAGATAAGGTGCCCTCCGACCCTCTTGCCGTCACCGTGAAGTATGGAAAGAGAACCACAATGACCATCCCAAGTGCCTTCCAATTTTTGGAAAATCCCATCGTTCTGGACCACCACCCCAAAGGAAGCTTTGTCTGGTCAGTATGAAGTAGCAGCAAACAAGACTTTCACCTGGAATCAAACTGTGAATATTTAATCACTTTACCTGGAAATATAGTATTGAATGAAAGCTAAAGATACATTGTGGTATCAGGATTCTGTTATCTCATGTTTTTGTGCATTCTGACTTTTGGATGTCCTGATAATATTTTACCCATCACTTTCTTTGCAGAGATTTGGGGAGGTTGTCAGAACAGTATCACTGATTTTAAAGGGAATGCTTTCTTTTTGTGCAAATGGAATCAAAGACAAGTGTTTTATTTCTGTCAAACTGAATTTTTTAACCAAGCTAGTAGCGTGGCTATGAGGATATTTGATCCAGATTGAAATATCTATTGGATGAACTGACATGAAATCTTTTCTCTGAACTGATCAAAAAAAAATTGAGATATAATGACTTCTGTTAATGTCTAATCAAAGAGAGACTGCATGCCCCCCTTATTGTGCCACACAGTGGTTTAGTCCACTGCCTACCTACATTGGTGGCTTGTTTCAAGCGCCGTCTGCTCTCCATGGATGAACATGTATGCAGCCGAAGATTATTTTTCTCAGGAACAAGAGGAGATGTTCTTCTAATGTATTAAATATTCAATAAGTTTGCCAGACAATTGATGTTTTTTCGTGACCTATTTGAATCAGAAACACACATGCAAAGAACATTATAAGAGCGCCGGAGTCTTGTGATTGATTCGCTTGCTCCAGATGAAAGCGTCATTATTTTCGATGAAATGATACAAGGTCTCGAGGTGGAAGATTGGCGGTACAGATGTCCCTGAATATCAGTCCCTGTTCTCATTCATACATAGTCCCATGCAGAAAATGTTCCTGAACATATCGGGGATGGACTGCATGTGTGAAAGGGGCTTTAGTCTTGTTTAGAAAGCTGCAGGAGGCTCTCTCTCTTTGTCCTTATCGACATCAGTCGTGCTGGAGTCTGCATTTCCCAAATCTTTACAACAGATGTGGTGAAGATCATAATGGACAAAAATGGGACCTTAAGATTCAGGTTGACAAAAAACAAAATGTCACTTTAGATAAGTCATACTGTTGTTTTTAAAGAAGAGAAGCAAAAAAGGAAACAGAAAAGCTGCAAAGTTGACACTGGTGACAAGGTTGAATAGAATAGTACTGTTGTGGAAAATTGAGCACTAAGAAAGGCACCTGCCTTGTTCTCTGAAACTTCTATCCATCTGAAACCTTGGTGGAGGTTATTAATGCCAAGAACCTTTTTGTTTTTTAAAAGTATGATTTGCCCTTCAAGGGTTGCTGAGTGTGCCTGTGTTTGTGTATGTGTGCAGAATATTTTCCATACTTACTTTTGATTGGCTGAAGGGGATTCAAATGCTAGTCTTTGATGTTGCACTAAACTGCTTGATGATCGCTGAAAATGGATGCATTAGACGGTTACCTTGCTTTTTTCTGTGCAATTGAAAGCACTAGGGCGCGTGTGATTAGGCACACAGGCTTGAACAACAGACAACAGATATGCTGCTTGCAGACTAAACTAATTTGTTTTCATCCCCGGTGAAAATTACCCGAGGCGCAATGTAAGAACTGTGTCTGTCTTCCCGTAACCCTCCCTATGAGCTTGTCTTTGTCTGGCTGGAGATGTCTATACTCATATGTGCTTTAATTTCTATGAGGATGTCTTTGTTTGTGTGTTTTTTATTTAGTGGAGGGAGGAACATTGTGGTTACCGGCTCTGGCTTTGACATCATCCAGACTGCTGTCATGAAGGTCCACGGACAGACAGACAACTCGATGGTTTCTGAGGTGTGTGTCTCTTAAGTTATTATTTTTGATAAAAGATTTTTAATTCAGTTTGTGTCTTAGTCGCTTACTGAAAATTTCAGTTAGTTTAAGTCACATTTTAGTGCTGTTTTTTAATTTTATTCTGTTTTTGTTAAGATTTAGTCAGTGGAAATCAGGTCAGTCAGTTTTGTCATACTTTTCTCAGACAGTTTCGTGATACTGTCTTGGATTTTGGTTAAAGGACACTTCTGCTGGTTGTCAAAATTCCAATTAGAAATAAGTATACATAGAACATTTACTCCTAAAAGATTATTAATGATTTGTTACAACTCATAAACCAACAATTGCTCACTTTGGGAACATTCAGCATTAATTAACATAAAACGGAAAATAATAACACAAGTTGCAGTTGCATTTTGTAATAAAAAATAGCAAATCTAACAAACTTCAACAAACAAAAAACAAACAAAATGGTGGGTCATTTTTTACATTACATCACTTGTACCAGATGGCGAGGGGGGGCGCGAACACCAGCCTAATTTTTCTGGCGGGTCACGATGCAAAAAGGTTGAGAACCACTGATCTAAGCTGACAACGTGTTCCGGACAAATTCGTATCATATCATAAATCATATCATATAAAAATGAATGCAGAAATCATTATTGATGTGTCGATTGGTCATCTGACACTGATAATGTTTGTTTTTATATATTACTGAGGTCCTCTGCTTTACTAAGTTGAACTGAGATCTGAAATCTGTCGTTCAGGCGGACCAGCATTATCTGGGAGGCATCCCATTTATTTACTGCACATGGAGCTAAAACTAATACTGAATTATGTTAAAATGTTTGCTGATGGAGTTTCTGTCTGTTAATGAGTTGCAAGAAATCATAAATGATCTATTAGAAGGAGTAAATGTTTACAGTGAGCTTGGCTCCATTGAATATGACTACATTAATGGAGTGTGGCAGTGTGCTAAAAAAAAAAATCCACACAAGAACTTTGAGTCAAATTTATACTAACATTAAATTTTTCAAATAAGTCAATTTACATAACTGACATTTACCTTGACAGACACCGTGTGTGTTCAGGTGTCTTTTCAAACTTTTTTCTGCACATTTTAGTTCACAGTGCACTCCACGTTCTGTCTGTCTTTCTGTTTAAATATAAGAGATAAAGTGAAATATAACACCCTTACCTATAAATATAAGTGTCCACATACCATCTTTTTGTTCTTTTCTTTTCTTTTCTTTTTCTTTTCTTTTCTTTTCTTTTCTTTTCTTTTCTTTTCTTTTCTTTTCTTTTCTTGTCTTGTCTTGTCTTGTCTTTTGTCTTTTCTGTCTTGACTCATCAGGGCAGAATGAACAGAGACTGTCGTAACATTTGTTGTCAGTATTTTTATCATTTACGTTGTCATCACAAGTCAATAATGAAAGGTTGTCCACCTGAACAGAGCCAACTATTTCCTCTTGTCTTAACTTGTCAGGGCATAATGAACAGAAAGCGCGTCAGATTATTCACGTTGTTGCCAAAGAAAAAGGACATCAAGAAATTCTTATCATCAAAATTTTTTGCTGATAAAATTAATACTGGAATCTTCTATTTTTTTTTCCGTTCCCCTTACCATCATCTTCCTCTTTATCTTTCAGTCATTATCCATTTCTAAAAGTCATCATTTCTTTGCACTTTTCACTCTTTCTGTTTTCTCCGATTCTCAGAGAATTTCTGCTTTCCCATCTGTTCCCCCCCTCACAGCGGCAACCCTGTCCATCGATCTCCCCACATCTCATGAGCCCACGACCACAGTGGTGATTCATTCAAACTCTGTGAAGCATGCACGCACACCAGCAAACACGCACATTTCCACTCCTGCCTGCTTCCACCGATCAGTGAGATTCTGTAAGCCAGCATTACTTCATCTCGTGTCTCCAGCCATAAATCCTTCAGACCTGTAGGATTACAGATAGAAGCACCACTGTTTCACCCTCACCAAAATATGACTACAGTGTGTTCCTCATCCAGATTAATCAAGCAGGACCGACTCCACCGAGGAACTTGGGGAGTTGCACACAGCTTGCCGGCGCCTGCCCTCCAGTGTACCGGCCAGTGTTAAGCAGTAGCAATTTTGCTCATTTCATTTAAAGGACTAAATTTAATGCCGGCATTAAGGTTGCAGAAGATTATGTGACTATGCCGCTCTTCACCACTTTACTCCCGGCTAAGTCCCCGGTCCCTGGTACCCAGGGACTGGAGAGATTTGAAAGGACTTCTGGCTGCCACAAACTAGCAGCGGATGTAAAGTGTTATCTCAAAGGCCTTGGCTGGTCAACTTTAAAAGCCTCTCTTGGTTTAAGTCTGTCCACTGAACTAGACCCAAAAATTTGGAGTCATTATTGTTGCTGGTGTGTGGTGAAAACATGTTGATTACATTGTGGGTTAGGTTAGCTGCTCAAAGCAATCATGTTTTGTTTTCTTTTTTTGCTGTTAAGTCCCTCCAGCTCCTGTTTGTAATTGTAAACATAGACTTCTAGAGCTGGTTGCACCTGTTGTTTGTAGCACCAAACAAAACGCCTGGTTATAATATGAATGTTCACCGAGTGTAAATTTACACACATCACCAGATTAAAAAGGTTCCACCTCACAAACTAGTTCTTAGAGATTAGCTGTTTCTAAATACTTGCACGTACTAACCAGTGTTGTCAGATTGGTTTGATGTTTTCCAGCCCAATAATTGCTCAAAATCTGTCTAAATTCACAAAAAAAAGCCCAAATGTTTTCTATAACAAACAATACAAATAAAGTAATAAACAATAGCAATGGTGTTGGGGTTCATGACAGTTTTTTAATATGTTCATGTGCACCAGAATGCAGATGAGAGGCTATAAACTATGATGCAACCGTAAAACTGTTTTCCATTTCTACCCTGTGACTTAAAACAAAGGCAAAAATAAAGGGACAGCTCATATAATAAAAATAATAAGTTTTAAATAATGTGGTAAACTGCAACAAGCCTCGACAGTATGCCAGCTTAAAGTTTACACCCCCCCCCCCCCCCACACACACACACAGATGGAGAGAGAGGGAGAGTGAGTGAGAGAAAAGTACAGTAGATACGGAGAAAAAGAGAAGAAGAAAGAGACAGAAGTACGCAATCCCACGCTGTTGAAAAGCCAAACAAAAGCATAGAGGTTTCTGTTACAATGAAAATGCAGATTTGTAAAAGCACTACATGACAATGGTAACTCATATCTCCTCTCACCAGAATGAATACAAATTATGTTGTATCAAAGTTGTGCCGAGTGACTGGATTTGTTTGCAGAACTAAAGAAATTCAGTATATTTTTGATGTACTATAATTTTAATTAATTTTAAACAAGTGTCCACCCACCTAAGTCATGCATTGCAACCCAAAACAGCCAAACTGGGTGGAAAACTGCCCAATTTGAAAACATTTATAGGTTTAATTGTTGCATAATGACCTTAACCAACTGACTTGTTTAGATTTGTTTAGAGTAAAGAGCATTGGATATAACGTGGAATATAGTCGACATACCACACACTTAGTCAAAATTATTTTTAAACTGGGAAGATTTGAAAGAATGGTTTACAAAGGTAATAATAAATATTGATTAGATTAGCATTTAATGAAGGAAACTGAATAAAGACAGAAAAAAGGTAAAAAAGAAAAGGGGGGCATCCTTCTGTACTCCCTTCATTTTAAATTTATTTATTTACATTTTACTGTTCCACTCCGACTATTTCCTTGACCCATTTACTCCAGTTTCTTATGAATTCCTCCTCTCTGTTTTTCCATTTATAAGTGATTCTTTCCATTTCTTGGATCTCTTCAGCTTTTAATTTCCACGCATTAATAGATGGTAACATCCATCCAGTTCTGTGTGATTTGTTTTAATTTGGCCATACATATTATTATATACAAATATTTATCTCCTTACCTCTATATTTCTGACGTTGTAGCAGTTTCTTTAAATTAAAAATATTTGTGGCTTTCTCCTGAACTGACCCCAAACACAGAACAAGAGTAAAGAACATGTGAATATTAAGCTTCCTGTTCCCCACTTTCCCTCCAGCATTCAGCTGTATTTTGATATGATTTTTTGGTGTTGCAAAAACCCTCAGGTTAATTTTCCAGGCAAATTCTTTCCAATTTTTTTATTGTGTCATCTTGAAAATCCTCTCACATCCTTCCTCCCAGTTCCCCGTTCCAAAATTGTTATCTACATTTATGTTTCCCATTTCTCTTTGGTGTCGGCTGTGCTTTCCTTTGTTTCTTGTAAAGTCTTATACAGTTTTGAGGTTTTACTATTTTCATTGTTTCTGTTTTTGTTTATAAATTCCAGTAAAACTTCCAGATAAAATATAGTTAACAGATTCCTGTTTTTAATTGCTTGTATTTTATCTCAACTCTCGACTATCAGGCTCTGTAATCATGAAGTTGCAAGTAAACTCCCAATATTGCATTTATTTTTGGTACTAGACATTCATCAAATGACAAAAGACCTTCAACTTACACAATCAGTCTCAAAATGTATAGTAGCTCTGCATGACTTTCACAAAGCATTATCTGATGTAGCCTACGCCTTTTCCCATGTCCTTTTGAAAAACTTAAACTGTGTGGAGGACTATAGGGTTTAAGCTGTCACACACTGCATTGTCAGCTCTGTATCGAAACAATCAAGAGAGTGACAGAAATATCACCATCAGCCCAGTTAATCAAAAGCAAATAAACAAAGCCAGAGGAGGAATGACTCAGTGTGAGGTGTGATTCATCAGTGGCTGCTATTCTACGATGGCAGAGGATTTTAATAGAATGACTGAAAAGAGACACGCAATTTTACTTTCCCCGTCGCACCGAACCAGGCGTTTTTCTCCCACCATCTCACCCCCAAAACACTCTTCCCTCACACAACAAAAACAGTAATTGACCACCTCTTTCAAAAAAAAAAAAGCCCAAACTCCCACTGTTTGCTTTTGTATCTCCCCATATTTTCTCTGTTGAAAACTGTTATATTCTCCTTCATGTTTTGCTTTACTTTATGTGTGCTACGTGTCAACACCGCGTTTTACTCTTCCTCCGATCCACTCAGGACGCCCACGAGAAAAACGACACGGTCATCCAGTTTCAGTCTCCAACAGTAAACAACACCGTGAACCACCACTTCAGAGCGTACATCCAGCTGGACAACTGGGTGAAGGAGCTGAAGCCCTTCGACTACCACCCCGACCCCGTCTTCAACGAACTGATCAAGAAGGTCATCACCGAGGCCAGCATCATCATCGTCACTGTGAGTACAGGCTGCTCGGGTTAACATGACAACGCTGTGTTTCCTGGAAATCGACCTCCTTGTGTGAAGGAATTAAGACAAATGGTGTCAACTTGAGGACACAAATTGAAAAGATGCTGAGTTGCATTTGCTGTGCCACATTTTCACTCTTTAGCATCTTATATAATAGTTGGGTTTCATGGCATATAAGAAAAAATTATGCAGACAGCAGCACGTTTAATGTTTTAGCTCAGTGGTCTGATTGTTTTCGAAAGTCAAATGAAATGAGGCAAATGTACATTAATAGTTCTGAGAAAGAAGAATCCCATTTTGCTTTGAACACATAAAACCAAGTAAACATTGCTCTGGTTAAGTATTAAGTTTTTGGGAATATGCGAAAATGAGAAAATACTGGGATGATAAATGGGTGGAGTTAAAAGTAATGTTCAGGGTTCCCACGGGTGCTTGAAGTCCTTGAGAATAATTCCATTCTTTCATAATAAAACCACATAAAGGGTAGCGCAGTAGTAGGGAATTTTCAATTAGGCTAACGTCAGGCTACATTAAAGTTGGCTATGAGTTTGTTTAGCTGGCGAATCGCAGGCTAAATGTCGATTTTCAGGAGCTGTGAGTGTTTTGCTTTCACCTTTGTGTGGATTGTAGCCAGCAGAATGTGTGATATTTTATGTGTAGTTCAGTTTTTTGGGTTAGTTTAATATTTGCATTCTGGTGTAGGCCGTCATTAGGTAGTAGCAAGGGCAGATCCAGGAGTTCAGGAGATCAGGGGCTCAGAGACTGTGATCTAATTTTTTCTTTTTTTGCTTCCACGCTCTCAAAAAAAAAGTTCTTTTCCTTAACCCTAACCCTAACCCTACTGAAATGTCTTAAGAACTTAAAGCAGACAAAAGGCACCGGAGAACATATTAACACACATAATTTCACCCCTGTTAATAATGCATACAAAATGTCTTAAGATTCAAGATTCAGTCAGCAGCTGGTTGAAGTCACTGTTGTCTTGTATGAAGACATGCCTCGCATCTATTCTCTTACATGTGCTCAAGTTTTCGCATCTCATTTCATATTTTTGTCCTTCGTTCTTTTCCTCACTTTCTCTGTCACTCCCTCCTTTTCTTCTCTCCTCCTCACTCCTTAAGTGCAGACTTCTGCTTCTGTCCTCCTCTCACCAGTTCTCCACTCCTCTCCTCCTAGCTCCTCATTGTACATTTTTATTTTCTCTCTTTGGTGTAACTTCTGCTTGTCATGTTTTCAGTACTGGCGATTATTTTTTGATTAGTCATTTGGTCTATAAATCTCAGGAAATAGAGACAAATGCCCTCATAATTTCTTAAAGAAGACAGAAACTTAAAAAAAAAAAAGTTTACTGTCATACAAGACATGACAGGCATCAAATCATCAGTGGAAATGATGGACACCAGATCAATTCTGTGTTAAACAACTTATCAATTAATAGTCTAATTAACATAGCTGTAGATTTGTCTGACAGTGTGTTATATCTTTGTGTCAGTTTTGAGGTTCCACAGCGTTTTCTTTGTAAAGTTTCTTTTGGCAACACACTTTAGATAAATTAGTCACGAAAGACATCTGAGGCCTTTTCAATTATTCAGACGCTGGTTTACTTAAGCTAATTTCACCTTTCTTCTCTTCCAGACTGCATTAGAATAATTGAGAGTGTGTCTGTAGATACTGAAGTGTTCTGTAGAAGTGCATAAAAGTGTATGTTGCAATGCCAGGACTGTAGGATTGACTGGAACTGTGCCAGCAGTGTCTTAAGTAAGAGATTACTTAGAATTGTGCTTACATTGAGTATAATCTTAATCTTTCTAATTACTTTTGGCACTTGCACATAGTGAAACAGTGAATAGCTGCTATAAACTTTCCAGCCATTACTAATGAAAGTGCTTACAACAATGTTTTTTAATACTCCTGATATGATGCATCTAGTTGATGGTGTTTATATGCTGTAATGAATTTCTCTCCCATGTGCTTCAGTCATGACACTCGGTCGATCTTCCCCCCCCCGCAGGGTCGAGGATTCTCCAAGGCGATGACGGCCAAAGAGGCTCAAGCCTTTGTGGGCGACGTCCCCTGTGCGGTCAACACGCTTCAGGATGACAAGCTGTTTCTGGACCCACCTTCCACCCCGCCCCGCGCTCGCTCCAGACGGACCCGCAGGGACACCCGGCCTGACCTGCTGGACTTAATGGTCAGATCAGACAAAGACAGACACACTCTACTACTGACATCCTAATAGTTCTAATACCACATTGTAAAAATACTACATTACAAATCATGCATTAAAAATATTAAGTAAAAGTTTGTAACTCTAATAAGAAAAAATTTAGAGTTGGGTCCAAACCAGTAACAGTGTCGGGTGCTGATACTGACATAATTCATTTACATACCGATCCAGATTCCATAGTCTTTCAAACCCATAGCCATCAATATCTTGTAGCTATAATTAATTCATTAATAGTAATAAAGCAGTTCCACATAGAGATCCAGTAGTCCCCATATTTTCTTCTCACCCAGAAATCTATGAGAAAGACATACAGCCAGAGTTTGTGCTGGACCAGTAACACACCGAAATGTAACATGAGACGGTCTGCAGCTGAGTGAGTTGATAACCACTGGTTAACTCAACATGTCCTTAGTCTGGAGACATTTTAGTCTCGAAAGAAAACACGGAAAAGCAAGACGGCAACTTCTAGTGTGTTAGGGTACTGGTTCGGGACTGAAGAAAAGTGCATCTCTAAAATTTATTTAACTTAATAAAAGTAGAAGTACATGCGCAAGCCCCCGTGAGTGTTATATTACTATATATTATATTATTAGATCAGTATTACTCATTCATTAATGTGTAACCAGCATTTTACTGTTGTGGGTGGTTGCTTTTTTTTTTTTATTAAGACTGCAACTAATGCAACTAGGATTATTTTCTTGACTGATGGTTTGGATTGTAAGAATTAAGAAAATAACCTGAAATGCTGTCAAAATGACCCAGAGCCAAAGTTAAAAGTAAATAGGAAATGCAGGAAATCCTCACAGAGAAGCAGGAGCCAATACATGTTTTTGCATGAAAAATGACTTAAATTGTGAGGATTTGCTGGTTCTAAAAAAGTTGTATTCATTTTTAAAGCTTTTCAGGTTTGCTTTATTAGCTCTTGGCAATTACGAATTAAGAATTTCTGCTTGTTTAGTTCTTAAAAACCAAACAATCAATTGAATAATCATTGAAATAATCAGGTTAATCCATAATGAAAAAGAAGAAAAGAAGAAGAAGGAAGAAAATAGTTAAAAATCAGCTCCACCTCGAACAGCTACAACAGTAAAATTTTGCCTACTCATTAATTCATGGGTAATAATAATCTAATGACATAATATATAGTAGTATAACACACCCTGGGGACATTTTCCTGCATTATGTACTTCTACTTTTACTTGTGATACTTAAAGTAAATTTTCTGTCGGTCGTTTCAGTTGAGTACTTTAATCTGTCACAAAACAGAATATTGTATAAGCTCCTCTTATGATTTGTGGGCAAAAATCTTCATTTGTGAAATAACTGGTAATAAAGCTATCAGATAAATGTATTAGAATGAAGAGTACAGTATTTCCCTCTGAAATGTGGTCTTGTTGCATGAAAAGTACCTCAGATTTGCACTACGGTGTACACATACACATACACATGCACGGACTTGCAGAGGAGCACACGCATGCACCATGAATCTTTACTGCACTTTTCTAGGCGTGTCCTTTGTACATCTTGAGACCCCATTTCTTTCACAGGTTGAACAATTTTCATGTAGCTACAGGCCTTTATAATTATATTTAATTATAGCCGAGCCACAATTGTGATTAATACTGTTACCTCTCCTCTGGGTAATTCCTCTAAGTGAGCTATTGTTTAATTTCTGTGGCTGTGAGCTGCATAAAGAAACGACATTACCGGACCATCCATAGCAGAGAATACCTACACAAAAAAAACCCTTGATTATATACTATTAACCTCAATGCATTTAGGATTTTTTTCTTTTAATGTGAGCCCACCGACTTGCACATAACCCCAGCACTTTAAAAATACAGTGAGGTCCTGCAGCTGCTTTAGCAGAACTGTGAGCAATTATGTAGATTCTCCTCGTTTCCTCTCCAGTACTGTTGAATCTTTACCATCGACACCTACCTGAATAAATCCCCCTCTAAAATGTCGAGAGCTTGTGCGGATAATAAGATTCCCTCTCTGTGTTTATCCACAGATCAAGTTTGGGAATGGGGAGTGGGTGGTCGGCTCGGTGCAATATGAGAAGAAGAATGATTTGTCGCTCTATATCATCATCCCTGCTGTCATTGTGCCCATGCTGCTCATCATCGCTATCTCGGTCTACTGCTACAGGTAAGTTCAGCTATTTTCGTTTAACGTCCCCATAACGCTGTCAGAAAAAAGGCTTATTATTTGAACTTCTTGACCCTTCAGCTAAATGTCACATAATACTCTATAATCACTAGTGTTTTAACTGTTATTCTTTAACACAGTTTTTCTAGATAATTACCTTTTTCTTCCAAGAGGGGCTATTTTTGTGTACTGTAAAGCAAGAAACATCATCGTTATTAGTAAAAACCCACAGTATTTATGCCAGTGGCTGTGAACTCCAGCGTATTTGCTTGTGACCCCTTAAACCTTGTGTGGAAATACAAAAATATTTTCCTTTTCTTCTGGCTTTATTGAAGCAAGGATGTGTAATGTGTATCAGAAGCATTTTTTTGTTGTATGTGTTTGAAGTCTCTTTACATCCCAGCAGCAATCAATAAATCAAATGCTCTGACATAAAAAAGAAGAAAAAAAAATCTGTGGCTGTTGCAGGCCTGTAAGAAGCCCATCCAATCATTTCATTTTACCCAAATTACCGCCCCAGTGGGATGTTGTGTAACACAGAATGCACTGATTTGCAAATCATTTTCGACTTGTATTTCATTGAATACAGTACAAAGACGAGATGTTCAAATTGATTAACTGATTGTTTTTTTTGGTTTTTGTTTTTGTAAATATACACTCATTCTATGCCAAAAAAGTTGGGACGGAGGCAACAAAAGACTGGAAAAGTTTTGGAGTACTCAAAAAATACCTGTTTGTAACATCCGACAGGTAAACAGGTGAATTGGTACCAGGAGGGTTTGAAAGGGGCATCCTCAAAAGGCTCATTCACAAGCATAGACAGGGGCGAGGTTCATCATTTTGTGAAAAACTGCGTGGGCAAATAGTTAGTGTCCATGTCATCATGGCTAATTCTGACACAGGTGAAGGCCCCATTAATACACATAGAAGTTTTGGGTCAACATATGCTGAGACGTCCCTACTTATTTCAGCAAAACGATGCCGAGACACATTCTGTATGTGTTACAAAAGCATGGCTTCATAGTAAAAGTGTTTGACCTGCCTGCAGTCCAGACCTGTCTCCCACTATGTGTAGCATATTATGAAGTGCAGAATATGACAGTAGAGACTCTGGACCGTTGAGCACCTGAAGCCACATATCAAGCAAGAATGAGAAAGAATTTCACTTTTTTTTTTTAACTTTGCTTGTGCACTCATTGTGCTTGACTGGTGTCTTCCACTAAGCTACAGGCAGATATATTGCTAATGTTCATTGGTTATGTTCATTGTAATAATGTTTGATGTTTTCTTTCATGTGCATGAGCCTCGCCTGCAGTAGTCAGGCAATGTGCGTTCATGTGTTTTGGGGTCGTGGCTTTCAGTGGAGGCCTGATGGGAGGGGATGGTATTTCTTTTGGGTTGGATACTTTAGAAATCTAGCTTACTCTAGTTGGTTTCTCGTTTACCAACCCAGGCTTTAAAACCCCACATGTAGAAAAGTAAAACGTTGCCAGAAACTGGGCGTGTTCTTTTAAAGAAGGGGACGTTATTTTGGTGGGGTAAGTTAGACGTCAGAGAGGGGTAACTTCTTGTCTGACCCTTGATGAACAAAGTGCTGTAAAATTAAAATAGCAGAAATCCTAACCAACTTTTTCTGGGATTTGACGGTGGTAGTGCTACATAAAACACTGCCAACATTAATCACAGATATAGGGCATGTTTATGTTTTATAGTCTTTTTAAGACCCCCAAACAGAAGCACTGTTTCATTTTCTACATTTTCTGTAGGGGGCTTCTAAAACCAACATCAATCTCTAAAGCAAATCTCATAAAATTAAGAAAAGTCATGAAGTATTAAGTGGATAAATCCATGTTAAGTATGTGCTCTTGGAGTGGTTAAAGAAGGCCCAGGGTCTCCAGCCCAGTGCAAGATTATGATTAAAATGAAACCCCACAGAGACGCAATTAAAAAAAAAACAATTCTGTGTAGCAGAAACATTTTGTCTTTCTTATTCTTTTAATAATCTTGTGGCCCCTCATATTTATTGAAATTAATTGAAAGTTTTATGCTACAGGATATAAATCCTACACACCAGACAAACAAGCTATACAACATAAAAACACAATATACTCATTAAAATCACAATAATTCCCCAAATAATCACAAATAAGGTTTATAGTTATACAAAATATCCTTCACCAGAAAGTAAGATTTAACTGAAGGAGCCTGCACTGTATCCTTTGGAAGCTTGTTGCATGCATCTTACTGTACTGTGAGGTCTAATTTCATGCAATGCAGCTATTTTATTCTGTCTTAGTCTTTAGATGTCAGTTTCTTAAACTGTTTTTCTGGCTTTTGTTTTATTATAGATCCATTAATGTTGATTTTGACATTAGTTTGAGGGGTAGCAAACTAGTTTAAAACGTTGAAATGTTTTAAGCTCATTTAAATCAGCAGCACAAAAGATCAGTTCACGATTTTGATCCACAGCGGCAGAATCACAACTAACAGTAGCTAAATGGAGAATAATGAGCCTGGTGGGCTGCCTGTGTATCGTCTATAGACTGTAACCTACTCATGAACTTTATTACATAATGTTACTTCAGATCAGTTGGGTTTTCAGTTCACTGAAGCCTTGTTGATTTGAATTGCTCGAGGGCTGCCTTAATAGTCTAATAGCTTAATAGCCTGCTGCATTTGATGAATAAACATTGTAGCCTGCTGGGTTAGAGTTGTATGTTAGTGTCAAGCTTTATGCTGGGAGGGAAATAGTTTAGTCTTCTAAAATCTTAAAGAGGTGCTTTTTATCTGAAGCCAGTAAACCTAGTGATAAGAATTTGGGTGCTGTCTTACAATAAGTCTGTCTTTATAAATGATATACAATTAGGTTATTAATTAGGATGTAAACACGTAAAATAAATCATTAATAAACAATAATAAACAAGTTATTATAACAGTTTTTATACATTGATATGAGCTAATTATGTGGCAAGCTGCAGTTACTGACTACTAATCAATCTTACTGATTTACTAACATTTATAATTGGCAAAAAGGAGCCTTATTGTAAAATGTAAAGGTAAACAGTATTACCAAAGCCTTAGCGTATGAATCTGGTAATTTAATATGCCAAATGAAACTTTTTGACTACTAAGATATGCAGACAGTGATTAAATGCTGGTAAGAACAGATAAATGTGGGCTCACTATTTGGCAAGCAATAGGTCACTGTTGCCATTTTTATCTGATGTGTTGTAACAGCTTATTAATGATTGATTGATTGATTGATTGATTGACTGATGATGATTTATAAAGTGTTTACAGCATAATTAATAACCTAATTATAAACCATTTCTAAATCATTTATTAGGGGAGTCTTATTGTGAAGTGGAGCCATAATCTGTATCACTATATTGGAACTTAAGAAGCATCAGCAGTTGTATGTTTACAATAGAGTGAGTAGGTTTGACGGTTACGGAATAAAATTATTCTCTTAGTCCAGCTCAGCCCAGTAGTTCAGTTCAGCTCACTTCAGTTCCAATAACCTGACACAAAAGATTGTGTAACTTTTTCCATCTGTAGGAATAGTGTCGCTATGATGATCAGCTACTGTCTGCAGTGGAGTAAAGATGAATTTTTAATACAAATACAGTCATAGTATATGATAGATATGAAAAAACAGATTGTGCCCAAGCCTAATAGTGAGTTTAAAACTTACATTCTGTACACAGCATTACATTTATGGTATTTTTCTCAAATTGTTTTGTCAAATGTTATAGTAGGGACCATTTTTTTGTAGCTTATCCTCCTCATTTTCACTGCATTTAATTTCACTAGTTCACTGTGCATGTATGCGAGAGATTCTACAAAAAAAAGGCAATTTGTTTGCCAGTTGATATGTCTGTCACAGGAGGTCATGCATTAGTTATACTTGCTTATTTTCTGCTCAATATTTATAAAACACCTACATCAGAAACAACCAACCCACTGGAGTAATACCACAGATAATAAGATGTTTTTGTGAAACTCACTGCTGGCCAATTGCACGTAGTCTTTGAACAATAATTGGACCTCAATTCTTTCCTTTCATGACACATGTGTTGTTTTTGTGGAATCTGTTCAGGAGGAAGAGCCAACAGGCGGAGAGGGAGTACGAGAAGGTGAAACATCAGCTGGAGAATCTGGAGGAGAGCGTACGGGACCGCTGCAAGAAAGAATTCACAGGTACCAACAGTGCAGCCGTACACAAGCTCAGCAATATGGCTAATGCCCCACAAAAGGTCCATGTTTCTGAGAAGTTAAAGTAATGAAGTGCTTCGTAGCTCTGATTACATTTCTTTGATGTATTGTACTGCAGTGAATTAAATAAATTCTCCCCGCTTAACATCATGTTATCATCATTACGAGAAGCAGTTTTGCAGTAACAGTAATAGAAAACAATCTTTCACAGCTGAAATAATTTTCATGGCGACGCTCTCCCTTCTCTGCCTCTCGCAACATAATGATTGAGACAGATGAGCAGCAACACAAATGACAAAGGCTGCTTATTAAAAACGAACGAGGTGCTATTTTCTTGTTTCCATCTCATCGCAGACTTGATGATCGAGATGGAGGACCACACCAACGACCTGAGCGAGGGACGAATCCCCTTCCTCGACTACAAAACGTACACAGACCGCGTCTTCTTCCTGCCCTCCAAGGACGGCGCCAATGACGTGATGATCACAGGAAAGCTGGACATCCCAGAAGCTCGACGGGCCACTGTGACTCAGGCACTCAACCAGTTCTCCAACCTCCTCAACTCCAAGACCTTCCTCATTAATGTAATTATAATGCACCTGGATGTGTCAGTGAATGGTCAGCTGTGGTCATAGACTGATAATGTCTGCAAACACAGAGCTTACAGGAGAGTTGTAAAGGTTTTGCATAGCGATTCATGTCTGATACTTCTTAAACACACCTAGATTTTCAACATTTTAGGATGAACATTTTCTTGTAGCGGGCCTCTAGGGATGCCAGAGTCACTTGGTCCACTTTGGTCCAGACTGAAATATCTCAGCAGCTGTTGAATGGGGGGGCATAAAATCGTATAGTGCTTCTCAGATGATATATCATAATGTGTTTGGTGCAGTTTTCAAACCCCCAAAGTGGGACCTTAAGCTTATCACATGTTTACCCACATGTATGTGCTTATGCATGCACCATTAGCATTATTTCAGCACTTAGCACACCTATCAAGTGCACCTTTTAACACCATGGATGTCATGAATGCAGTATTTTTGTTGTACTGCATTTAGTTCAAAGCACTGCTGTGCCAGCACAGCCTCACAGCTAGGAGCCAGGATAGCTGGAGACCGATTTTTTTTTTCTTTAAAAGACCCTGTTTTAGATCACTTTAAGTTAAACCCAATAAACTTGTATTTGTTCTGTTTATAGTTTAAAGTGTACAGTATACAGTAAATAGAAGCATGAGGCAGGCATGATTTTATTTTTCAGTATTTTTATCAAATGCCTCCCAGCTCATCAAATTAAGGAAGCAGTATTGAACCATGTCCTTGAGTGTGTGCAGGGACATTTATCTCATTTGGAGCTGCTCAGAAATGGAAAACGCAGTTGTAGCGTTGTTTCTGAATAAACTAGACTGGCCTTGCTCATCGTAATGAAGAAGTGTGTGCAACAATGTGTCTCTTTTATGTGGTTTAATAGTGTTATATCAGGCTGTGGTTGCACAGGCAACCATCCTGAAGTGCAGCAAATTAAATTAAATTGCTTAGGTTAACTTTTATTTAACAAAATCACAAGTGGATTTACCTCCCACAACACCACTGGTGCACACTCTCTTTAATCTCTGTTGGCTTTAAAAATCTGCCAATTAACCACGGTCAATGTACTGTGAGGTCCTTTATATCTGGTCGAAATGTAGGATCTCTTGCCTTGATATTAGGACTTTGTAATGTTTTAGTTAGTGGACCACAGTGTTTGGAAGTGAAAAGCAAAAGACACAGCAGAGGGGAGACGTGTGAAGATTCCTAATAATCCAATATTGCTGGCACAGAAATGGCCTCTGAGGTGTTAACTGCAAATGTGTGGGTGATTCCTCTTCCACTAATTGGTATCTTTTCTAAGCCACCATATTTTACAGCACAGAATTGAATTTACCTTGATAATTATTGTTTTCACTAGCATTAGTCTTTTGATTATTTAAAGGCATATTATGTTGGATTTGCTTGTGTGTGCGCCAGCTTCATCAGGATGATTAATTTAGCTTGTCATTCCCCTGTTTCTTTGTATGCGTGTGGTGGTGTGTTTGTAGTTTATCCACACTCTGGAGCGCAGTCATGACTTCAACGCCAGGGCCAAGGTATACTTTGCCTCCCTGCTGACAGTGGCTCTGCATGGGAAGCTAGAATACTACACCGACATCATGAGGACACTTCTGCTGGAGCTGATGGAGGAATATGTCCACAGCAAGAACCCTAAACTCATGCTGCGCAGGTGAGTGAGGAGAAACTCCTCCTGCTGCTCAGTGGATACTGTTGCACTCAGATATGATGCAGAAACACCGGTGCCAAGTTTGATATAAGAAGTTCTGTGCTGCTAAGATTTCATGGCAGCTGCAGAACTTGGAAGCTTTTTAGCCACGTTAGCCAAGTAGTTCCAGGGATGGCAATGTTCGTCGATCAACCACTTCGGTCCAAAACAAAAATATCTCAACAACTATTAGATGGATTGCCATGAGCATTTGTACAGACAGCCATGATATCTACATGATTAATCCTGCGGTCTTTGGGGGCTTTTCCATTGGCACTTTTGGCTGCACCGAGAATGGTGCTGCGTTGACTTGCATTTCCAAGTCCGAGATGGACCTCTGGAGTCATGTGAAAATATAGCATTTCACGATTTTGCTGCTTCATAATAAAAGCATTTCTGTAACATTATAATAGGGGCTTTATATTGCATAGAATTTATAGGCAGTGAAGTGTTTATTTGCTGTTTTACAGCCACTCAACTCAAGCTAAGCTCATCTTCAGTTAAAAGCCACACCTTGAAGCCAGTAGCCTTGTTGTAATGGAGATGCAAATCCCTGCTTCCAAGTCAAACTGGGCCAAGCCAAGACAGTATCTATTAACATCTATAAGATAAATTCACACAATTATTTTGTTCAGCTATTTATGGTTCCTAGAGGATAAATACTATCATTTTAGTGCCACCATGAGGTTGACATTCTTAGTTCTGAAAACAAAAATCTCATCAACTGATGGATGGATTTCCATTAAATTTTGTACAGATATTCATGTCCACCTTCAGGATCACTTTTAATGACTTAAGTTGCATTTTCACCCAAACTACCCAGAACTTTTGGATTTCAGTGCTGAATAATGTGGATCATCGGTCCATTTGTTGTCTGCTTTTGTCTATAATTCCATGTTGACGTGCCGAAGCACAATGAATGAAAAACTGTTTTATAGCTGCAGATTTTTAAAAAACAATGGCCTAAATAAAATATGGGAGTACTTGACCGATCAGAAATGTTTAGTGCTATGAGCCTCACCCCCAAATTTCCTTTTTACCTACTTTTCAAAAGTACAACCACCCGAGCAGGGATGTTTTGGAGGTAAAATAATTTCCACAGAATTGAATTTACACCCTGGTACCTCCCAGTTCCCCCAAAGGTTCCTAGTCTCTGGAGAAAGTTCCTGCAGTGGAAAAGCAGCTTTTTGTGTTTCCTTTCACTTTTCATCTAATGCCATAATTAGGCTGAAATGTACTTTGATTTGATACTTTGATGTAGGACCAAAAACCTGCAAAGCTAATGACATTGCCATAAGCATCAGCTGTTCTTTGTGTTTAGTGGTAATTAGCAGATGTTAGCATTGTCATTGTGAACATTTTATCACGCTGGTGTTCCTCAGTACATCCTCACAGAGCAGCTAGCATGAGACACAGACTGCAGCCTGTCTTGTTTCACCCTGAGATCATTAGATGTCCTTATTTCTCAGCTCTATAATCAGAATCGCTCCATATCCAAACCCTGGCAGCAGTATTTTTTAACATTTTAGGCGGACTGGGATTCACTTCAAGATGCAGTGGACTGTTTCATTCTGTTGCCATATTTTCTGTTGAATGTTGCACTGACTACTGTAGTCCACTACCAAGAGCCAGACTGCTGCTTGATCTATTCCAGTCCTCTTCCTTCTGTTTCTCCTTCTGTTTTTTTTTTCCCTCCCTTGATTCCAGGCACAAAGTGCTGGACGATTCTTCTCTTGCTGTTCCCTTTAAGCATCTTCATCCTCTTATCCTATAGCTCTGGATCAATGGGGCATAGGCTGAAAATGACTTCCTAATATTTTTTATTGTTGTTGATACATAATACAAACTGTATTGGCTTTCTGTGAGTTGCTTTAGGGCACAATCCTGCATCAGGATGATATTTTCAGTGGATATTTCTAATAAATTCTAATGTTTGGGCTGTTTTATTATATAACTAAGTTCCTGCTCTCAATCCTGATCAGAACAGCTTTATTATCTGAAAAATAAACCACCTGCACTACATCTAATCTGACCCATTTTTATAATTCCCCTTTTCACCAAGAGGAGAGATCAATTGTTATATTACAGAAATTAGCTATGCATCAGAAATAATGTTGTGATTTGCATGAAATTATAACTCGTCATTGTTTATTGTTAAATTAATTGGTATTTTTAGGAACTTGCCAAATACTACGAATGTTTTTCTCTGATATTGTCGAATATTAATTGCTCAGTGGTTTCTCCCTTGGCAACATCTTATAATTACTGTGTGGTATTAGGGTCTGTAAACATTCAACTGACTAATTTGAAGTAAATAGCCGTCAGAAAAGAATCTCCAATTTTAGCGGTCTTTGTTCTTTATCCTCTCCTCCACTGTAATGATCATGTCAAGGTCAAGTCATCCGTTGACGGCTGCCTCCGGTCCCTCAGTAGGACCCACTTGTCTGACAGTACAGTCGCTCATCAGTGCTAGGAGGGGGGTTATATGATCTGAACTGTCTGCTGTGCCGAGCCACGCTGTGAATGGCTGTTATGCAAGTACACATCTTAATTGTCCCCCAATGGAGAGGCTCATTATGCTGATTAAGCCATTGTGCCAACACGGACCCCCTTATATACAAGATATCTAATTAGGCATGCTAGCGACTAACAATGGGCGCCACCAGTGGATATCTGACATTAGGATGGGCGATCCATCAAGTGACCACTGACATGAGTTTTGGATTAAAATATCCTGACACTGTCAAGCTGTGCAGAAATTCCCCTTGTTGACATTTTGTAGATGTACCATTTTAAGGAAGTGTGTGTTGTTTTTTACAATGAAAATAGTTCATAATAAGTTCTACCTGTCATTCAACTTTAATTCAAGCATTCTGGGCTGGAAAAACTGTTTTTGTTTGCCCGTTTCATGTTAAAACTAATGCCAAACGTTCATGGAATGACTGAGTGTCTGTTTATGACTCGTAAAAAATCATTAATGATCTTGTAAACAGGAGCAGATGTTTATAACAGTTAAATTGAGTGATGTGTTTATGGAGTCTGGCAGGCAGTAAGGCAGGTGCTCACTCAACTCAAACTCCAGTGTGTATTTTCAGAGCAGTAGGCTTGTTTCAACTATAGGTTTTATATTTAATATACCATTTGTGGCTCCAATCCACTATTTGGAGGGACCTACACATTTCTGTTTTTACCTTATTGTTAAAAACAAATACGAAAAACCTCCCACATGAACTCACACGAAACTCAGTGACAGTATTTCTCAGGGTTTCGTAGCTTATAATTTCTGAATTAAAGTGGCAGGAAATGAAAATACTAATTAAATATCCAATATTTTTCTTGGCTTCCCTAATTAAATGTTATGTCTGCACTTCTTATTAACATGCAGCATTATTACACCAAAATGATTAAATTTTATTCCTACAATGATATTAAAAACTGCTCATCTTAATGTGTTGTTCCAGGTCAGAGACAGTGGTGGAGAGAATGCTGTGTAACTGGATGTCTATCTGCCTTTACCAGTTTTTAAAGGTAACTGTTTTAAAATGTATTATGTGTAATATGTTGTTATTTAACTCAAGGGTCAAGGGGTATTTTTAAATTGGCTAATTATTTAAGTAGTGATTTGTCTTCTGTGCTTCATGGCTAATTTAGGAAATGTGAATAAAAACAGCATTAAACTGTGGAATCATGGATTTCTCCATTTCTGCCATTAGTGCTTGATATTGATACTGTGTATTTATCTGTCTTCTAAATTGCTTATCACAACAATTAGCCTCTTGACAACATCTGAGACAACTTCTAAATGGCTTTGTGTGCCTCTGTGTGTGTGTGTGTGTGTGTGTGTGTGTGTGTGTGTGTGTGTGTGTGTGTGTGTGTGTGATTGCCTGTGTGATTGCCTGTGTGTGTACCAGGACTCTGCAGGCGAGCCCTTGTACAAACTGTTCCGAGCCATCAAGCACCAGATCGAGAAAGGGCCTGTGGACGCCAGAGTGAAGAAAGCCAAGTACACCCTCAACGACACAGGCCTGTTGGGCGACGATGTAGAGTACTCTGTCCTGGTGAGATGGACAAATGCGCGCACGCACGCACACACACACACACACACGCACGCATATACTCACATGTACACACCCCAAAACACAGTGTCAGAAAAACTGCACACACTGCTTTAAGATTGCATGGTGTTTTGTGCCTGGTGAACAACACAAACATGCACGCACGCACACACAGACACACACACACACAGACACACACACACATACAAACACATACACACAGTGCAGTTGCCATGGTAACCACCAAAAACCCCACAGGCGACTGCCCGCTTTTGTGTGACATCCATTTTCAGTGTCAATGTTCTCGGCTCAGGAACGACACAGGCAACACATTCCAATATAGCAGTGCAAATGCACAGCTTGGGTGAAAGTACTACAAGTGGGTACAAGTACAGAGTACAAGCCACCTCCACGAGCCCTCCTCGACCTTCCAACCTGCCCCTGCTCTGTATCCATTTGTGCAGCTTTTCCGAGACTCAGGAAAAGCCTGAGTCCCTCGCTTCGGTATCGTGTTTCAATAATGGAAGCTAATGTGAACACAGCTGTTTTCTGTTAAAGTCAGCACAAATAAAAAGACCCATGGGTAATGGCGTTGTCGAGGACAATTATCAAATTAGCCTGAATTACACGTCTCCTGCCGTGATAGATCGCCTTCTGTGATTGAATTACAGAGGGAGAAAAAACCCAATGAGCTTGATTTCACAGGCAGACACAATGTTTCCCACTGGCTTTAATTCACAGTGTGCTCTCGTTCCCCGTTCACCTAAAATGCAGACGGGCTTGTGAGGGGTTGCTATTGGCGATTGGATCGCCTCCCCACCTGCTTGAATCTGTCGAGTGGTCAGTTAGTTATTTTTGACAGAGTGACTGAGAGTGGGAGGCGAGGTGGGTCAGAGTTTGCCCCCGCTGAGCCTTGGTCATTAGCTGGCCAAGGTGACAGGAGTCCTTTCAGGTGTCACCGCATCAAGTGTGTGTGTGTGCATGTGCGTGTGCTTACGGAAGCCAGGTTGCCATGACAACAACATCCCGACAGAGTGTATGTCGGTGTGCGTTTGCGGGTGGGCGGCTGGGTGCTCTGGCCATGTTTGAATATTTCTGCATATTTCTCATTTGTGTGCGTAGGTGCGCGTGTTCTGCTCACATGCTGTTATAGTTGAGGCATTTTACCCAAAAGTGTGGGTCAACCTCATACAAATTGCAAAACCAAACCCTAACGGATTTACTCACTATGATCTGAAAGAGAGTTGTAAGGAATTGAATAAAGGGAAGATTCTGAAAAACGCCCACCAAAAAAGGCTTTTTAGTTCAGACATTTTGTGACACAAATTACAACTGAAAATCTGACAAATGTTTAAAGAGATCCAAGAGGTGGTTCAAAGGTGAATCTTAACCACACCCTGCTACCACTGTTTTTTTTAATGCCTGGCACAAACATCTACTTGGACTCAGGGATGAACTGATGAGATTTTGGTGGTCACAGATCAAAGATCAAAGTTACTGTGACCTCAGTTCCACTCCGTTCTCATTAATGCAATATTTAAAGAACGCCTTGATGGATTTTTATTAAAATTTGACACGAATGCCCACTTGGACTCAAGGGGCTGATTCATATTTTGTGGTCGAAGATCAAGTTCACTGAGCTCTCAAAACACAATAACATGATTAAACACAGGACTCGAGAATTCATGCACTAATTAAATGTCTGACAGGATAAAATGAGGAAATATCCAAAAGGTCAAAGGTCAGCTTCACTGTGACATCATAATGTTCAGCTCTCTATCGGTCTTCTCTACTCCTCTGTCAAAATATTCTGTAAATGAAGACAGCATGTTTTTATTTATTCACTATACATGTCAACATAGTGATAATTTCGTAAAAAAAATACACTTAATACATTTTATTAAATTCCTTTAAAATCTTCACTATAGATTTTACATGAGTCTGGAAAAACATGAATATAAACTGCAACTGCAGAGGCATACAACCGTGAAGTGGTAATTCTTGTTGCCTCTCAAAATAATTTAAATCAACATCACTATAGAAGTACACTTGTATACAAGGCGACATAAATTAGCATGAATGCATTTAAATGTTGGCATTGATTAACATAAATTTAAAAGAAAATAATACTTAAAATAGCACTGTTATTACTTTAAAAACATTCGTGACCTCCACATTGGCTCTAATCAGCATAAATGTCGGTAATGATGAACACAAACTGTAACATGTTAACTTTTAAGTAAAACTTGTTTTCATTACAAAGATTTTCACAAGAACATAAACCCACTTATGCATCTAAAGAATTTCCTTTGGCACATCCACTGTACTGAATCTATGTCTCATGTAAAACACAATTGCTGGTTGATTGCGGACCGTTTGTGTGGACATCAGACAAAAATACATGCTTAAATCAGTTTTTTGACAAGGGTGTCAATGAGAAACTGTGGCATCACAGATTTTTATGTTTTTAATACTTTGCCTCAGTTGGATTTCTTAAGACATCTGATACATTAAAAATGACGTATTTATGCGAGTAGAACAGTTGAAAGAGTTTCTGTGGGCTCGAGCTGTATAATGCCTGTATTATTACCACATGGGTTTAATGTGCTGTGTTTTTTTTTGTGTGTGTGTGTGTTTTTACTAGACCCTGCAAGTGCTGGTGCAGGGAGAGGGTCCGGACGTGACGCCCGTCAAGGTGCTAAATTGTGACACAATCTCCCAGGTGAAGGAGAAGATCATAGAGCAGGTGTACAGGAACCTGCCATACTCCCAGCGGCCGAAGGTCGACAGTGTCACACTGGGTGAGTAAATGAGGGGCCACCTGACAGGAGGATGAGTCGAAGCAGAAAACATCTAATAATGATGAATAATGTAAAGGCTACAGGGAGTGGCAAGGATGTCAAAATGGAGGAACTATTTCTGTCCTGACTGAAATGCATTTTTAATTAAATCAGAATGGATTTATCTAAATAAGCAATTGATTTATTTCATGTTAGTATCATTTAATATATTATTCTTTCTCTTTCTGTCTCTGTTTGTAGAATAAGAAACGCTTATCTAGTTATTCGGTATCAGCAGCTTGAAGGAAGCCTTCATCCCTAAACAAAGTTTTTCTTGCTACTGTAGTGAGAAACCTTGGGGACCCACTTGAAAGGCTAAAGCTCTATAGACATTTCCCAACATCAAAGCCATTTTTATTCCCACGCATGCTGTAGATCTCATTCCTTTATACATTTTAGATAAGTAGAGATCCGTCCTCTTTCATGGTGAATCAGAAAAAGATAACCCCCTTATTTGGTGGTACTTGTAAATGAATCATATGTCGCAGATGGTGTTGGGTCTGTAGTTGTGGCGGCTGTTTCTAATTTGAAAATGCTGGGGTGCAAATCACAATTTAGAATTAGATCTAAATTATTCAGAAAATACTGATCTATCTGTCTGTCTGTCTTCATCCAAAATTAACTCAAGAGTGCCGCTGAATCCCAAGAGAGAGAGCCATGCAGACAGTAGGAAGGGTAGCTGGATTTATATATTTAAGACTACATTATTACTGGATAACCGCAGGGTAATAAAGATCCATAATGAAATAAATGCAGTCTGTATCCAAAAAATAATAAAAAATGTCTGTATGAAAAAGTACGGAAGTTGAAAAGAGAGTTGCAGACTGTTGCTTCTTATCTGTTTTCTAAAATATAAAATTCAGTTTCTAAAAATAAATTGATCATATGTGCTTTTCATGGTGTTTGTAGCAGGCAGCCAGCACAGGCAGAGCTGTCAAAGTAACAGGCTTTTGTCACAAATAATAAAGGCCCTGTTTCAATCTAAGAGTGCAATTTTGCAGTTTCAGATGTCCCAGAATGCTTTTGTATTTTTGCTGTCGACCAATTATGCAAGCTAATGGCAGATGCCCCAAAATCATGTTTTAATGATTCTTAAGTGCAAAAGTTCTGATCAGTCAGGAATAGGTGTGGATTTAAATGGGCCTGTTAATACCTACTTACAGACTGTGTGGGATAAAACAAGTAATTCACTACATATTTAACAATCAAAATCATACATGAAATAATTAAGGTTAGTATATATAATGGAGGGGCATTAGAATGTGCCAGAATCCACCAAATTTGGGCTTTTATAGCCCAAATTTTCCTCTGCGGAGGCATGACTCTGGAGCCTTCTAGCTTGCTAGAAGATTTTATGCACGAAATCACAATATGATCAAGTGCAATATTCAAATTGCAGAACCACAACCAAATTGCAATTTTTTGAACAAGGAAAAATGTGAGAGAAAAACGGCATTATAAAGTACTGTAGTGGTGCAGAGATGTCCTCACCTAAAAGTCTTGTTCCCCAGATGATATGGTACAACCATATCATGCAGCCTTAGTTAGTATTAAAGTAGTTTCTGCCAGACTTTGATGGATGTGTTCATCATCTTTTCCATGCACACAGTATAAAGAAGGCTGCATAGATGCCATGAAAATTTAAATAAAAGAAAAAAGTACATGTGTAAGTTCACCTGTTAGTTCATTTGCTTTTCTGGCAAAGAAATTTGTGGAATGTTCTCCGAATTTCTGCATAGGACACAACAGTAGGCAAAGGTTAGTTTTCCATGGGCTGGCTTGGAAATAAATATAAAACGAAGTTGGCGAAGGATTCAAAATGGTAAAAGAAAGCTTGGTGTTAAATATGAAAAAGCCACAGAGAAGTCTGAAACTTTGATTCTGGAAAAGACTGGAATTTGAAATGGAGAATCTGTAGGAATCCTGAATTCGCTAAACATTGCAGGTACACCTCCACCTAGCAGAGATAATTTTAACTCTGATCGACTTTCTCTCCCTACCTTCACCACAGAGTGGCGCCCGGGCTCAACGGGGCAGATTTTGTCAGATCTGGACTTAACTTCCCAGAAGGAGGGCAGGTGGAGACGCATCAACACTCTGGCACACTACAACGTGAGTACTGGCAAAATTTATGAAACATATTAGGAAAAAGGAGGACTGAAAATAGCATGGGGTGTGAGGAGGCAGAGGGGAGGTAAATAGCTGCATCTGGGACTGTGGATGTGAGTGGGGTTGCCTATTTTCATGCCATTTCAGTCACAGTTGTGTGCATTAAATCTGTGTCTGCTGCACAGTTACAGATCAGCAGACATCATATCATTTTTTATTTGTACTTTTTTTAGTCATATTACCACAAAACTGTTAAATGTTTAATTTCTATTTCATCTTCCACTAGTTAAATCAATGTGCAGGCATGTGTAAATAGTTTTTTTTTCAGACTTGCATGTGATAACAATGTGCCAACATTTAAGTAGTGTCTAGCAGTATACTGTGAATTCGCTTTTTGGCAAAAAATTAATGAGGTGCTGACTATATAATCATAACATTGCTTGTGCTGTGTCCCTTTGATTAATGTCACCCTCTTTTCTTCCGTTTCAAGATTTTGGGATGTGTCCATTGAATGTGCTGAGCTAACTAATTGGCTTTAGCTTCATAAAGACTGAAAACAGGTGGACACAGTTATCCAGGCTGTTTCTGTTGAGCTTTAGAGGTGCTAATCGGTCTATTTTGTAATTGTTCAGACTAGCCGTTTCATGTCTTTGTGTTTGAGCTAAGCTACCCAACTGCTGGCTGCAGCCTTATGTTTAACAACCAGATGTGAGAGTGGTGTCGATCTTCTCTTTTTTAAAATAATTTTGTTTTTATTTTGGAAAAGCATTCGTTTCACATTCAGCATTTTACATAGTGTCAGTATTTCTGCAAGTAAATTCACATGGCATTGTGAACACTTAAAACAAAATAGTTGCTGCATGTTTGGCAAACATTTTACAGCCCGGCTCTTCCAGAAGTTTTCTATTATAAC
This sequence comes from Lutjanus erythropterus, assembly GCF_056507025.1. Classification (NCBI taxonomy): domain Eukaryota; kingdom Metazoa; phylum Chordata; class Actinopteri; order Lutjaniformes; family Lutjanidae; genus Lutjanus; species Lutjanus erythropterus. The sequence continues at coordinate 30,205,613 of NC_139329.1, forward strand.
ATGAGTTTTAATTATTTACAATTGAAAATGGAAAGCTTTCACTTTAGGTACTACCAAGGGTAGAAGGGGAAATCTGATTAAAGACCTGCCTATTGATCCTTCACCTAAGAGAGAAATGCCTACAATGATCTTGTTTAATGTGGTGTTTGCACTAAGGGCGAATGCTGACCCGTCTGTCATTTATTTATTTAAATCTCATTTTTTCTAAGTTTAAGGTATTCAGGCCACCTGGTCCTAAACCATATACCAATATATATTTCAGATATTATTTCTATCCCATTCATCGATGGTGGGTGGCTCTGATGTTAGCCACCTCCTCATCACAGCCTTTTTACTTGCTGCTAGAAGTATTTGTACCAGTTTTCTATCATCGGTAGTCCACCCGTCAAGGTATCAATCTTTGCATCTGACTGTTCATCTGATGCCAGAAAGTGAAAGTCTAGTTATTCCTTAAGCTAAGAAATATGCTGGTGGAGTCTTGCAATCAAAGATTTAACAGCAGTGATGTTATTTAATCTCTCGTTGCAAGTGCAGAAGACAGAGTGTTTTTGCTTTTAAGAATATAAAATATGAAACATATTTTGCCTTGTTTTCCCTTTTTTCTTACATAATTCCATATAATTCAGTATTTCATAATTTTGATGTCTCCAGTATTAATCTAATCAGGAGTTATGATTCAATAAGTTGTGATACAATGCATTTCTGTGAGCAAGATGATATATTGCTATATTAAAATATAACTTTACAAAAAACTGTTATAGTATAAAGAACACAATACCATCACTTTTTTTTCATGCAATCAGAACAGTGAAGATATAAAACAACACAACTATACAGCAGTCTGAGTTTAAACACGAACCGCTGCCACAAATCTTTGTATTGCAATATCATAATATTAGTGTTTTTGAGAATTCATATAGTATAAAAACATTGTAAAACATGATATCACGATACACAAGTGTATTGATATTTTCTTGAACCTCAACACTAACTTTATCTTATAGGTAGGCATCACCCTCAGAGCTAGAGCTTGAGATCAACTAAAATTAGACCCCAAAAAATATTTTTGTAACTAAATCAGTGACAGAAAATTCTCCCTTGAGACAACAAAAGTTTGTAAGTCAATCTATAAATGAATATCAACATCAATATGATAATATTAAGATTTATTTATATAGCACTTTTTAAACAACAAAAATACACAGTGTATTTACACAACAGAGTAATATCAGTGTGATCAAAAATGAAACAAAGATAAAGATATTATGATATAGATCAAGGTGTGAAGTTAACATGGCATGTATAACAGAGACAGTATTGAAATTGGTGATGTAGTTCTTTGAGGACTTTGGCAGATCTTTATGTGCCTCTTTGTGGGTACATGAAAAAAACTGGTCTAAAAACCCACTGAACACCACCTGCCCAGCACCAGACAGCAGACAGACAGACCATAACAACAGCAACAGCAACATTTAGCTTCTAAAGAGACAGATAATTCACTCAGGAGTTGGAGGAGACCAAAAATAGAGCCAAAAAAAGAGTGAATATTGGACTCAAGTTCATTAGGTGGCCAGAAACACGACTCCAAATGAATGATAGTTTCTCTGTTTCTATTAGAAATGATCTCCACTGCCCCCAAGTTACCCCAAAAATCAATAAATGCAGTTTTTAATGGAATACATGAGCTCTTGTATGTTGAGCAAATGTAGGCAAGATGGAGTATTTACAAAAAATCTGTTTATACAAAGGTAAATCTGTGAGTGTCCATAAGTCAAGCATACGATAAAGCCCGATGTAGCCATTCCATCGCTGTTTGCCCTCATCACTTTAGCAACACGCCAACAATTTTCACGTTCTCATCACCAGTCAGCACAAGTGCCTGGTTTGCTCTTGTCAGCTCTCGATGGCGACAGAAAGCCACTAAATCTTCTTGGCACTGTATTGATCCTCTGAAAATAAAGGTCACTCACAAATATCCCCTACTTGTCCTGCTTTTTCGGCCACTTAAATCCCCCCCTTTCAACGGTATTTCTCTTCCTTTCATCCTACTGTGCTGATGTCTTCCAGTTGTTCTAAGAGGACATCATTGGCTGTGCCCGGAGAAGTGCTAATCACAGTATTTGTGGGGTCAATAAAGGGTTGCCGCCAAAGAAAATGGCCTTTAAATACCCCAATAAAGACCCACTGTTGCTCTCCACTCAATCATATTGATTATGAATTAGTTCTGGGGCACTAAAAGAGACTGCTGACCTCAGTCAGAGGACCAATTAAATTCAAGCAAGTATGTATTGTTGTGTGTAACAAAAGACTGTTGTGTGCATTCCAGGTGCGGGACAACGCCACGTTAGTCTTGTCCAGAGTGCTTCACACTCAGCAGAACTACGACCAGAACCAGGAAAACCATGAAGAGCGTACGTGTCTTTAAATACACTCATATGCACGCACTTGTTAAACCCAAACAAGCACAGATAAGGTGTATACTTGAGACTATAATGCTTTCCTTTGTGTCTTTTCCCCAGGGCTTTTGTCAACATCCCTGCTCTAATTTAACATGCTAATACATGCCGTTTTATGTATAGTGCATTTTTACATTATGCTGAAATAATATGCACTTTTATCTTCTGCCTTTTTATGTGCATTTCAGAACAGTTGATTGTTTAGCGTTTCTACTTGGATATTCTCTCTGCATTCAAATTCAGTTGACACGGCTCCCTTTTTCATCATCTGAATATGTTCTGCGAGAGTGTGCATGAATAAATAAGGAGCGGAATTATTAGAAGAAAGTCTAAAGTTCTGTTTTTTCCCCCTGTCGACAGGGAACGCTCTGTTGGAAGATGACAAGGTGTTTCACTTGGTGAGGCCGGCAGACGAGCTGGATGAGATCAAATCTAAACGAGGAAGCATAAAGGACAAGTCGATGACCAAAGCCATTACAGAGATCTATTTAACGCGACTCCTTTCTGTCAAGGTACAAAGACGGAATCATTTACTCAATCAGACATTTGTTAAGTAGTTATCCAGTTTTAATGACTCTGTCAAACAGCAACTTTTACTCTCCCAGGCATGTTTTTCAATCAAAAAGCCAACTTTAATGAATGGCTTGTGTATGTGTGTGTGTATGGGGCAGAAAAGCCTGAATACATATACACTCGTATTATGTGCAAATAGCTTTGTCTCTGGGCTTTGATATTTCTGGCTCTGCTCTCCCATCTCTGCCCTGTCTCACATTATTTGTGGCCCCTTTCAGGGAACACTGCAGCAGTTTGTGGATGACTTCTTCCGCAGTGTGCTGTGCTCCGGGGCAGTGGTGCCACCGGCTGTCAAATATTTCTTTGACTTCCTGGATGAGCAAGCGCTGAAACACAACAATGTGGATGAGGAGACCATCCATATCTGGAAGACTAATAGGTAAGAGGTGCTCGCACGCCTGGAGACATTGAAGTTTCATTTGTTATGTATTGTAATTAGTGTTGGAAGATTTAGTCAAATCCTTAAAAGCGCTGAGTGTGTCAGTGAATCTGAGGGGTTGTGAGATGATTAATGGGGTCCAAAAGCAGAAATTAATAGATTCTGCCATGCAAATTGTTTGGGAACCACTGCTCAAATCTTTGCTTTTTTATGAAATATATGGGGTTTTTTTCACTTTGCAACACTAAATAACTGCAAAATGTCACTATTTTGAGTCTTGTATAATGTCAGGTTTTCCCACTGTGCCTCTTTTAAGTCTCAAGATATTTGCCAGTTTTGCATTAAGAGGGTTGAATAGGAGTCTTTCTTCAATCATTAGCTGTTAGTCCTTTGTCAGATCGCTGCCTTCCCAGAATTCCTCATAATAGCTTTTTTTATTTGACAGTATTCAAATTCAAATATCTGTCACTTTCCCATCACACTTTGTTCTTCTTTACAGAGATAAGAGAAACTGTTCAACTCATAGAGATCTAATCAGATTTTTAAAGGATAAGTAACTTTTTATAAATCCCGTCCCTTTTTGTTCTGTCCTCCAATAACAGTTGAGCAATGTTGGTACCATCTTTCTCCTGTTCCTGTAAAAGCGACATATAGAGTCTCATCCTAAGTGAGGCAATATTAGCAAAACGTGAGCTTAATAGGTAGCAAATGATTGATGTAGATTAATTACCTCATTAGCTGGCGTTTTGCTTACATTAGATAATTTAAGATGTGAGTATGTAGCTTTTACAGATTCGCCCGCAACGTCTTTCTACCATCTTCAAAATGTGGTTTTCTTTTCAACATAGACGAGCCTGGCACATTGCATATCTGACTACAGGAGGTGGGAAAGGAGAAAGTAGCCGACCAAGCTTGCTCAACTATAATTGGAGTGCATAGTGAAAAGGGGCGGGGCTTGGTCAATTGCCTTTATCGCTATGAATTGGTGGATTTATAGTTTATGGACCACATGATTCGCCAATTATAGTCTGGAATCTCAGAATTAAGCTCTCTCCCATTTCTCATTTGTAATATTAGATTTTAATTTACCTCTTTGGTCTTTTAACAGCTATTAAAATGAGACAATTTGAGAAGTTAAGAGGGGATATATTTCTTTGGTGGAACTGCTCACAACTCATAGACATCTGCTGAAGACAAAAACGTTGGGAGCCACTGTTTTAATCTTAGATAATGAGTTGTGTTTTATAACCTTATCAAATGTTTCTCAATGTAAAACCTTAATCTGAAAAGTAACCAGTAACTATATCTTTGTGTTTGAGTAAACTGCGCTCTATTTCCCTTTGAAATGTAGTGAAGCTGAAGTATAAAACAACTCAAATAAAGTCCCTCAGATCTGTACTCAAGTGCAATACCTGAGTAAATATACTCTGTCTGTCCACAAATCCTTCTGCCTGAGATACAGTAACTCTCCAAGAAATAAAACTTACTTATCCAAGAAAGAGCTGAATGCAAATGCACAATTTCAGCTCACTTAGTTTGCATTTGCAATCCCCCTGCTCCCATGTGACATTTAAGTGCATAAATTAGTGTCACGTCGGCTAAGGCTCAAGCATACAAGACGGCGTGTTGCATGTAGATGCCAGTGATTGACGTAAGGCTGGCAAGAGAGCACCCACACAAGGACAGGAGATGAGCGATTTAATTACTTACTACACTCCACACCACATTCTGCATCCACCCGTTCTGTTTATCAAATCAACTGAGGGCCATGTATTAAATATGAATGTGTGTATGAAGCACAACAACAAACAAACATGGTAATTATGTCCCAAGCTAATTTAATTCTGTGATTATAGCAACATTGCTATTTTTATGCTTCTATTGTGTTCTCACTGCAGCCTTCCCCGGAGATATTGCCAAACCAGTATGAATTTTACACGGTGTGCGTTTCGTGTCTCAGATGGTGGAGCATTCGCGCCGATTAGGGAGGAGAGGTTTTTTTTTTTGGAAACTACTGTATTTTTCTTTTGAATTCACAAGCTGACATGAGGTTGTAGAGAAGTGTATGGAGAGTGCATTTTCCTGCTCAGAAGGGAAATTAACACGAGTACTGAAGCATTATATTATGTAGTCGGTGCTTTAGGTTGTTAGGCTACAAAGGAACTTGAAAGGTCAAAGTTTCGGTGTTACTTGAGCATTTGTAATCACCATTTGTTAAAGTAGACAAGCCTCATTGACTCTTGCTTAGCGTCTTCTGTTATTAAGAAGAAGTCTTCTGAGGTTTCTCTTTTTCCATATAATTGTCTTTGAACAGCAGTGATTCTCTGAGAGGTCAGTATCATATGAAACAGTGGCAGACCCCGCCACTAACAGTGCAAACTACTGTCAAGAGAAGTCATTTCTGAATGAAATGCATTGAATGGCTATAGCTAAATCTTGCCCATAAAAACTGTGTTTTATTTAATTTAAAATTTTAATATCTGATAGTTTATAATAATTCACCTCTCTGCCTTTTCAAACTGAAAGGTCAAAGTTTCTGTGTTACTTAAGCATTTCTAATTACAATTTGTTCGAGCAGACAAGCATCATTGACTGTTGCTTGGTGTCTTCTGCTATTAAGAAAAAATCTTCCAAGGTTTCTCTTTTTTATTTAATTTTCTTTGAACAGCAGTGATTTTCACAGCGGTCGGTATCCTATGAAATTGTATAACTAGGCTATTTACATTAAGTGAGGGAATGGCGGACCCCACCACCAGCAATGAGAACTCCTGAATGTAAATGCATCGCAATGACTATTGCTGAAATATCCTGAACACAAGTTGTTTTACTTCATGAAAATCTTATACATTATAACTTGAGTCATGGTTTATTATAACAGCATGCCTCCTTGCCTTTTAATGCAAGGTCAAATTTTCTGTGCTACTTTAGCATTTCGAATCACTATTTGTTGTTTGTTTAGCATCATTGACTGTTTCTCGGTGTCATCTGATATAAAGGAAAGAGTCCTCTGAGGTTTCTCTTTCTCATTTAATTTTCTTTGAACAGCAGTGATCCTCTGAGAGGTCAGTATCGTATAAAATGGTAATAATAAGTGACAGTCGAGGGTACTGTTCTGAATAAACTGACACCTACAAGAAAGGCTTCTCTCCATCCCTGTTATTATCGTGTACTGCACTCAATTGCACCTCAGGCAAGTGCTCTCACACATGAAATGCCTACCTGACTCAAACGAATTCATAGATTTAATGTGGTTGATGAGATTTTTTTTCCCCTGATTCTAAAGCAGTAATGAAAACCACAATGACTTCTCTCCCTTTTCCCCCACGCAGCCTTCCTCTGCGGTTCTGGGTAAACATCCTCAAGAATCCCCACTTCACCTTCGACGTCCACGTGTCTGAAGTGGTGGACGCCTCGCTCTCCGTCATCGCCCAGACCTTCATGGACGCCTGCACCAAGAGCGAGCACAAACTCAGCCGGGTGAGTGGAAACGGGGAGGAGGTGTGAGGTGAAAGAGTAAGAGGGAAGATTGGAGAAAAGATAAAGAAGATTAGAGCAAAGTGGATTACATGGGAAATAAAATTGGGCAAGAAGAGGAATGTCGGAGGTCAATCAATCTGAAGTGTCATTGTTTTGACCGCTGTGTCCACTTTTTGTCTCTAGGACTCTCCAAGTAACAAACTACTCTATGCAAAGGAGATCTCCACCTACAAGAAGATGGTGGATGAGTAAGTCCTGTCACCATTTTACAAGATTCTTTCGATCTCGATTTGAAACGCTTCGTGCAGAAGATTTGTCATAACCACTTCTTGTCTCCTCTGTGTGTCTGTCTGTGTGTGTAGTTACTACAAGGGCATCAGGCAGATGGTACCCGTCAGTGACCAGGACATGAACACTCATCTGGCAGAGGTGTCACGGGTGAGAAACGCAGCTGTTACTTTTTTGTGCCACTTAGATCACTCTGCTATTAAAGTAATAATCCATACAGATTTCGGTCCCGGTGGATTTTTGCGACACCTGTGATTCGTCAACACTACAGCGAACGGTTGCTGAGCAGCTACTTTGTCAGACATGCAACAGAAAAGCAACTTGTGTATCTGTCCACAGTGCAGCCAGATCAAACTTGTTGTTGATCATCAACAATTGTCCTTTTTCCATCGTGGTATAAGTTGAGTAGTTTTAGGAGGCGGGGTATACAACCTGTTCAGTGCAGCTCTTAATTTAACAGTTCACTATGTGCATTTTCACCCACCTGTGTTTTTGCACATTTTCAATTTGTGCGCCAGAATTCGCAATGTAAACAGACTTAACAAATAAATAATGACATACATGAAGCATGTGACTTCAATGTCAGCTGAAGAGATGAAGGCAGACAAAACATCAGAAATGTGTGGAGCAACTGGAGCTCTTTTAGTTACGTCATCTTGTTTTACCCTTTACTTTTACAATGGATTAATTATTATTATTATTAGCTCCACAACTATATATCACAATAAACCAACTGCTAATATTCAGTAGTAATTGTAAATGGAATTGTGCGTTTTCTATTGCCAAGTTTCCATTAAAATTTGCCTTAAATTTGGATGAATACTTTGGTGACCCCATGTGCCGGGGCTGTGGCTCCTCTGCAGTGGCTGTGGGTTCGGCTCCCACCTGTGGCCCTTTGCTGTGTGTCATACCCCCACTCTCTCTCCCCCGTACTGTCAATAAAGCCATGAAAAGGCCAAAAGAATGGATGATTACATAGCTACTGCTGTGTGGCTCATCATTGCTGTTTCAGTACTCCCTGTAACAATATTGATATTGTATTTCCTGAGACCGTTTAACAATAAAGCCAAATTTACCAGCTGATGTTGTGTAATGTGAAGTAGTTTGACTTGGATAATCTGAGTATTTGGAAGTCTGGTATAGATGTAGGAGAAAGAACAGTAGCACTGGATTATAAAATGCATGCCTAGTTTCCTTTTAATCCCTTGTGCACAGGTAGGCAATTTACATTAAGTGCAGGGATGGCGGACTCCGCCACTAAATGAAAACTACTATATAGAGAGGTGAGGTTCTGAATGTAAATACACTGAATGGCTGAAAAAGCCTGAACATAAATAGTATAAAAAAAGGTTTTATTTCATGAAAATCTCATGGATCTTTAATATCTGATGTTTAATAATAAAAGCGAGCCTCTTTGCCTTTTCTGTTTTGAAAACCTGGAAAAAGTGGTACTGTCAATTGCTCATTCAACTCTCTACCTTTTTATGGTTTGGTTACATTTTGTCTTTAACCTCTAAATTGTTCTTTATGTTCTCCAGTCTCACACAGACAAACTGAACACACAAGTGGCTCTCCATCAGCTTTACCAGTACGCCAGCAAATACTATGATGGGGTAAGAGGCCCTTCTCTTTCCTATCGCACCCAAAGGAGGCTATTCCACTGAATGCACTACTGCCCACTATATTATTGCTTTTCCTTTTTTCTCTCTTCACTCTTGATATGCCAGAAGAGTGATTGTATGAAATTTTAATTGAAAGCATTTCTGTGGGATGTGAATTGGAAAATTGCTCTGGGAATTGATTTTTAAGCGTCCATTGTGCATTGCCACTTGAGGTCACGAAAAGGGGATAAACAAAACCTAATGAACAAGTTGGATAAACAAATGGGGCTGTCAGTCTCCCCTAAGTGGGGTTCACAAACAATAACAGCTTATATGACGTGACTGTTGATGTCAAATAACACCATCCTCTCCTCCCACTCCCCGCCCTTTTTTTCTTCCGCTTTGTCCTGTGCTCATTCTCTCTCCGTCTCCCCTGTCCTTGTTTCTTCGCTTTTCCGACATTCCTCTTTTGCCCTCTGCTGCCCAATTCTTTGCTTATTATTTCTGACTTCTCCTCCGCTCTCCTCCATTTATGTCCTTCCTACCATCCATCCCTCTTTCAGATCATCGCATCCCTAGATGAGGACCCAGCTGCCCAGAGTAAACAGCTGACCCTGCGGCTCCAGCAGATAGCAGCCAACCTGGAAAACAAAGTGACTGATCTCTAACCCACTGAGTGGAGGGAGGGCGGGAGGGAGGGGATGGTAGGATACTGCCAGTGACTACAGGGGCTTATTTCTTCTTTTAGAGAATAAAACATGGAAATGGGGAAAGGTGAGAAGGGACTCATGTGGGCATGTATGTTGTACGACTTGGCCCTAGGACAATTTTCTGTTCTGTAGAGTAACAGGGACTAATGAAATGCAGATGGAGAGCAAAAAGGGGAAGAAAATGATGGGTTACACTGTCATAGGTACGCCTTAAAGCTCACTTGCCAAACCTTAAAGGTCTGCGCGCTCACTCATGTTTCACTGAATATTGCTCCCACAGTGCAGTGCGGTATGGTAGACCTCTCTCTTTCTGAGAATTAAGCCCCTCTTGGAGCACTGGCATAGGAGATAATCAGATGTTCAATTTCTTTCTGTGTAGAAAAGGTTTTAAGAATTGTATTATATATTTTTTTTATCGTGCAGTCTTTATGCGGAAAGCTTTATAAGGAAAAAATTATCTTTTTAAATGGATCACCTTGTGGTGCGGATAGTGTTTTTATTAGCCTGTGTGTGCGTTAGATGTCTGTGTGAAGTACAACATGTGAACAAGAGCGTGCGTTGCTGAACTTGAGCGTGTGTGTGAGTGTGTGGGAATGTGTGTGCACACACAGGATGCCTACTGTCAGGCGTGAGGGCGAAGGGACGCCTGCTTTCTGTCATTTTAATCCCCCATAACCCAGTGACACACTGGAGCCTGTGCTCTCACTGAGCTTTTTGACAGAGACCAAAGGGTCCTCGCAAGGACACTGGTTAATCTAGCAATGTACAGGCTCATATGAATGACAAGTTGCCAGTAGTTTCAGAAAACGTTTGAGTTGAAGAGACGGTTCACACCAAAAACAAAACAGTTTTTCCCCTGGCTTATAATGCTATTTATCCATCTATGTTTTTTTGGTGTGAGTTGCAGAGATATCAGCCGCAGAGATGTCTGCTCAAAGTACTACAAGCTCAGAATCTACTGGAACTACTTTTTTTTCTCTAACAGAAAGAAAGTAGTGACAAGGTCTATGGATTGTCTTTAGGGGTCATGATCTGTGCATACTGATTTTGAATTTTTGAAATGTATCTTTGCCAAGTGTAATTTAGTCCCATTATATTGGTGAGAAGACAAGACATTTTCACAGCCGATATCTCCAAAACTCTCCGACTCACACCAGACAAATTTAGCTGGATAAATAGCATAGCAACACAGGTAGGAAGAAAAATATTCATTTCAGATTTTGGAGTGAACTGTCCCTTTGAATTTGCTTTTGACTCAGATTTGCTTCAAGCTGGATTGCCATTTGTGCTTGTGGAAGTCGATAATAGCACAGTTTGTCTCCCTTTATTGTACAGTGCCATGATACATTCCACTTCAACTAAAGCACAGGAGGACGTTTCAAAAACTTTTTTAAAAGTCATTTCAGTTAACAACTGTATCCAGATACTTTTGTTTTTGTTATAAAACGTTTTTTTTTTTGTCAGCAAGAAGCAACTTTATTCTGCCATGGAGCCATGTCACTCATATTAGCCCTGCAATAATGTCAGAATACCATGAGCCACTATCGACAGTTGCATTAGCTCACTAAATGTATTCACATACAGTAGCAATTCAGCAATATGTTAGAGAAATCTCCAAACAGATTCATGCATCTTTAGTGTTCATGATTTTTAGTGCCATTTTTTTTAGTATTATCCTTGTAATGTTCCAAATAACCATCGCGCACTCTGCCTCTAAAGCTATGAAATAGCCTACTGCTGATGTTAATTACCTGCCAGAGATGCAGTTGGTACTTTAAATGGTATGTTTTGAACAAATTACAGTGGTTTTAGCCTTCGTATGATGTTGGTGAGGTCAGGATCAATCATGTACATAATTGTTAGAGTAATTGAAATGTTGATATGTCAGTATCAGAGCCGAGGTGTCGACAGGGTAGGAATGAGGGTTTTGATATTTCTTGGGCCATTAAACGCCGCCACGTTTCATCCCTAAATTATAGGTTTTTGCTGTCGACAGATGATTTAATTGTGCTCCCTGTATCTGATCACGGACATGTGTAGTTGACGGAGCATAACGAGCTCTAGAGACCCCAGAATGTTAACGATTCCTGCCTTGGCTAGAGAGAGGTTTGCACAGACCTCGAGCCTGCCTGCCTGCCTGCCGTCTCAGCATGGCACCCTGGCATCCCGACCAACAGCACTTGGCACTGCCCACTCAGCACAGCGCAGAGTGGCACTCTGTATAATGGAATCAGCAGGGGAGGCTTTTGATCTTAATTGCATGCCGACTGCAGACTCCATCCTTGTCTCCGCTGTTGTTTACTGCTGACTCCTCTCTCACTGACAGAGTTGATGCAAGAAGCTTCTTTCAGAGCCTTTCTTTAACCAAAAATGTGCCTTACTAAATAGGATGATACATATATATTGTTTCTAAATTATTCTATTGGTAACCTAGGTGAATATGATGATGATAGTGCTATAGACACAGCAATGTATTTGGACTTGTGATATTATGTGTGCTGTCTAAAATGCTAGATGCCCTGCTGCAGCCATTTGCGTGCCAATAGGCTGAAGACATTTCAGTATGATTTCTTTTTATGATTGCAGTTTTGATGTGTGCATTTACTTTGGGTGTCTGTGGCGTGTGCTTAGTAGGACTTTGGTGGCTAAGGCATAAGGCCAAAATGAATAAATGTAAAACAGTGGCCAATGTGATTTGGGTTTCCCTTGAAAATGTCTGGCATTCCTCAATTAGTCTGAAATCAAAAGGGTATCCTTATGTAGATTGAATATAGCGCAAAATTGTTCCAACTGTGTTCATTTTTTTTGCCCTGTGTTTCTAAGCTATTCCACAGTGTGTACGATAAATGACTATCTATACTCGACAAATGACTTTTCTTACTGCTGTGCAGTTATTATTTTTATTTCTTGTTTCCTATACCATATAAATCTTTGTAAAACATGTTGAAATACTGTATTCTAACTGTATAATCCTATGCATTGAGTCCTGGGACAAAAAAACACAAAAGAGAAAAAAAACTGTTTGTGCAGTTGTCGAGACTTTTTTCCATTTTGAAACTTGTGAATGTGCTGTAATGATAAAAGAAACTGGGACACTCCATTTTCAGTACAGGACCATTAATGGAAGCCAACGTTTTTTCCTCCCCCATCCAAGGCAGCTCAGAAGATTCTCGATCTTGTACCTGATCTGGTTGTACTGGATGAACTTAATTTTACAAAGTTGTGTGTGGACGGAGCAGTTACCCACAGGTTTCATCATACACTCCTCCGTGAATAAACTCAGAGACATATACGCCCTTCATATCTGCTGTGTTTCTTTCACTTTTAGAATATTGATTTGCTTCAATTGAACACTCACCTCCCATGCATATTGCATGAGTTACAATCACCTTGGGCGATGGAGTAACACTTGCCACAGGTAGCCAATTTCTTGTTGAAGTGAGCTGAATCTTTGCTGTAAGCCTTTATATTTATACAGCTCATTACATTACCCTTACATTCACTGAAGAGCTCACACACAGGCAGGAGAAATGAGTGAATTTATGAAAATTATCTCTTATTCAAACCAACCAATCACTTTACGAAGGCCAAGTGCTCGAACATGACAGTTTTCCTCAGATATTCAAGCACACATTATGACCCCAAACGACTTTCTTGATAGCATCAGTCCTCATGTGCAGCACACCCTATGATCGCTGATGCTTTTTCCCCAAATGCCACATCAGGTTCCTGTCACACGCCTCAGAATACAAACTGGAAGCCAAGGTCTGGCTTCACGAAACGAGTTGATAATGTAAATAGCCGCGCAGCATATCTGTCATCGGCAGTGAAGGTTGAAAAATTGCTGCGAAAACATTAATTAAGTACTGACAGCTAAGAATGAAATTGGAAAAAAGAAAGATGAAAGGCAAAATTGCCTCATCTTACTGCTTAACAAACCCCGACGCAGGGGTGGGGATATCAAAGACAGACCAGAGGCCTGTGCAGGCCATCTTCTAACTGAGGAGATCATTGATGCAGCAACAGATAGAGCAACTTCAAGGGCTGCTGCCAACGCAGGAGTGATTACACTTGATTATCGCAAGCACTGCATCTTCTACACTATCCTTGATCACTGGTGGAAAATCAAAGGCAATACTGTACTTTATATTTCTATTAAGGCATGCAGTTACATCATTTTAGAGTCAAAATTATTTGCTGTGCAGTGCACTTGGGATAAGATTCCCAAATAACCCTGCCCTACAGTGTCTAGAAATCAAAGATATTGCACACTCAAAATAATTCACTCATTCTTGAGGATTGGGACGAAATTGTATTTTGAGGGGGTTTTGATTTTTTACTCTTCAATTATGCTGGGAAAATTTTACATTTCAAAAGATCAAACTCTTGGCTATTAAACCTTGTAACAGGCCAACCTCCTAGTGATTACATTTTTTATTGAATGTAGACATCGACTCTGTCAGATGGAAAAAGAGTCGACAAAATGTTAAATTCTTTCATTTCACAGCTCACTCGTATTGACTAGCTTTTTTTTAAGTTGCTAAGAGCTAATCAAAATACACATTTTAAAACATTTAATCTTATTTAGCTTTGATTTAGAAGGGCTATGGAGTTTACATGTTATGGTTTGGGACAAATCTGATATCAATACTATTTAATGAACTAGAGAGCTTATGAGTGCTGTTGCATTATTGCTGCCTTTTTAAAACCAGGAAGTAAGATGGGGGCTTAGGGTACAGCTAAACCTTTTTATGCCTCATCAAATCATGTTTTGTACAAGTCTGAGGGTTGATAGAAATCTGAGACACAACTTTAAAGTGCTAACATTTCAATAAAAAATTGGTACACTTCACACCTATGCCATCAGTAGATATTGTCCGCTTCAGAAGGCTTTTTAACACATTTTTAAATCGGTTGAAGTTGTGAATTCTTGAGTGGGGTAAGTGTGTTTTCTGGCACAGAGAAAGTTTGGAAGTTAAAAATTTAAAGTCCGCCTCCAGTCATGTTTTAAACGATAGAAAATGCTCTGCAAGAAGTAATTAATTGCGCCTATGTTTTTTGCAAAATAAGTTCAAATGCCTTGTTAACACGGCTTACATAGAGCTCTACACATTGCCTTCATTTAATACTCAAGGAGTCATGAATATGCAAATAGCTCCCATCTTCTCCACACACCCTAACTCCCACCTCTACTCCTTAAGTAGCTGCACCTGGCTTCTCTGTTTTGTTAGCTAATAAGGGTAACAAGCTACATCTGGCATCTCCTGTGGGCTGGGCATCGCTGCTATGATACGTATAGTGCCACCCTCTCCATTAACAGGATTGGTTTCCTAGGTTTATGACATCACATACCCAGCCTGAATAAATCAGTTTTTTTGAGACTTCCCATGCTCACTGCAGTTTCAAAGCAAGAAATAAATACTTAAAGATGGTGTTTACTGCTTATTTTTTTTTCTCCTGCTACGTCTTGTAACAGAATAAAAACACCACATGGACATGTTAACAAGGTTAAAAATGTGTTTTTCACTGGAGGGAATCTATCAAGCAAACATTTCATAATTGCATATCCTTAAAAAAAACATTTACAGTAGGAAGAAAAATACAGAATATAATAAAGAATATCAATTGGAATTAGAATGTTCACATTAATATTTTTGGTGTTTTTCTTAGGACATGATTTATCCCAGTTCTCAAGAATGGGTGATTTATTAAGAAATGCAGTTACAACATTTTGGGGTCAACAGTATTTGCTGTGCAATGCACTTGTGCTAAGATTTCCGAATAATCATGTGCATTAATGTCTCGAAATCAATGATACTTCACACTAAAAGTCCACTTCTTTGCAAGGTTTCTTACAAGAAATTGGGTTAAAATCTGCATGTTGCTTGGCTTCTGTTCTCCTGCCCGGGACGCTTCACACACAGCAGCCAGCCTCTCCTTCAGCAGGAGATGGTTGTGTTTACCAGCAGGTTGTGTTTCACTTCCACATGTTTCAAACCTTCTAATGAGATTTGGCTTTGATTTCCTCTGCCTTAGGGGAAGAGGAGGAGGAGAACTTGGTGAAAATAAAAAAAACAATGATGGTGTGGTGTCATTTTAAACAGTTGTTCTGATGAATAATTTAAAACCCAACAACAACTGATTCTGGGGCTCGCTGATCTCAGCGATCACCGGAGAACAAATTAAAATATCCTGTCAGGGTAGTGTGCATTTTAACAGACTTAGAAGTACATGATTTTTAGAGTGGTTTGAATTTAAAGTTCTGTAGGCTGGAGAGACCCAGACTGTATCAGCAGACGGTGAAATCAGCTGCAGTCTCTCTCTTAACAGCTGGGTTTAATGGGCTGGGTGGAGAGCGAGCCGGCTGATTTGTCTGAAGAAAACTGTTCTCTGGGAGACCCAGAAATACAGAACACCAGATATTAAAATGATAGAGAATCCTGTCCGTGTGTAGTGATTATAGTGGTTTGGAACACATATATCTGTACACTGTAGCTATAGTAACTTGCAGTCCAATAAAAAAATGTCTCTACTATTAATCTGCTGCCTATTTCATTTAGTTTACTAGTTTATTTAAATATGTAGAATCATTGAGATCAAGCATAAATATAGAAAAACACAAACTTTACCACACACAATTTAGAATACACTGTATAATGGGTTCTACATTAAAGGTAGAGATTTGTCCGAGCTGTTTGTGAACACACCAGGAACATAGTTTATTGTTGAATCTCATTTCCAGGATGTTAAATACAGACATTTGAGTTGGTAGAGTCCAAAGTACAGAAAACATAATGAGGAGAAAAGGAAATACCAGCACAAGGTTATATATAAAAATCAAATAAATGTCAAAACTCCTTAGGAATCAATTTTAGATTCTTCATGATACTGAAGCAATTTAATTGGTCTAGGGTTTAAAGAGAACACAAAACAGACCACTGACAGGAATTTTTGCATGTATCGCAATATCACAATACAGTGTTTTTGCAAATCGATGGCGTGTCACAAAACATAATATCATATTTTCTAACACCCATAATTACAAGTGGCAGTAACAATGCTCGAGTGTACCTTAAGGTTTAAAGTCGAAGGAAGATGTGAGGGCGTTTTAATAACTTATTTCATTTTAAAGACAAATCGTCTTATACACTTCTTCACTTCTTCACAAGCACACTTCTACTACTATAACCACACTCCTCATAATAACTTTTGTAACCCCAAAGCAAATAGTGTTTGGAACATATCATACATCCAGAGAACACCTTGGACTCCAAACACTTTCACTGTATTAAAGAACAAGATGTTGTGCTTATATGTTTTGCCACAGAAAGATATGATTAACGGATAGGTTCAATTTTTTTTGAGTCTGCCTTCAAACAATACTCTTTTGCAAAGGTGCATTGAAACTGTAATAGTTTCTGTAACAAGTCCTCTTGTCCATACTGGCCCTGAAGAGATCCCTTCCTTATGCAATTCCAGTGTAAGAGATAGTGGACAAAATCCACTGAGCTTTGAAACATTTTCTTTTGATATGACTGACTCAAGACTTGATTTGATGCCTCATTTTAACTGCTAGACTTTGATGTGCATTTTTGTACAGAGCAAGGACTATGGGTTTTGTCCCTCATTACTTACATCAGATTCACTAAGAAGAAAAAGCCAGCGTGGACAGGAGGGGCACATACAGCAACTCATAACACTTTCAACCTGCACAAAGGCACATGCACATTGTTTCAGAGTGGACTCAAAAAGACGTGGACATATCCTTTAATTTAATGAGTCAAACCAGCGCGTAAAAACGCAAAGTCCATTTGGAGCCTGCATGGGTGACAGGTAATCAACGAAATAATGGAGACCGTATTTCACAAGCAGGTGTGTGTAAACCTCTAAAGCAACATGAAACAGTCTTGAAATGTGTTTGTCCCATGTTTGTATCCCTTTGCTTAATTAAGTAAACAGCTGGTGTGTCTTTGAATTTCTAGATTAGGCGCTTCTCTCGATACTCTTCTGCTGCATTCCGTAGCATGGGAGATTAGAAATTAACAGCAATATCAAGTAATTCACCCATTTGAAATGGGCGACTGTACTTTTTGGTTATATCTATCGATAATCTGCCTAGCCAGCTAGCCAGTTAGCCAGATGACAAATAACCATGTAGATAGGTGATTTTATATTTCCAAAACGAGCAGTATTGACCACAAATGTCTTGCAAATATTCCTCCGGTATGGCACTTTAAGCGTAATGCTCATAAAACGTTTAAAAACCTTTTTTCTAGATGTAATTTGGAAACAATTGCATCCGAAAATATACAGTGTTTTCTCTTTGACGTTCGTAGAAACTGGCACAAATAGTAAGAGTGTGGAAGTTACATTTTTTTCCCGTAATACGTGAATGCAGCAAAGCGCGGTGACAAATGAGAGTTTTCCCATCCTGTGATTGAGTAACAGGACTGGCCAATCAGCGTGGCCCGTGCTACATCCTTGGCCAATCACCAGAGGCTGGACAGTCTCTAGTCCAATCACATTCAAAAGGGGCGGTTTGTAATTTTTTATAGTTCCGCGGTATATGATGGAAGATGAATGAAGCCACTAGCTAGCAACTAGCTAGCGAAAACAATATCACAGCATCTTAATTGGCACTAAAATGATGGAACAAGAAATCGCTGAGTAATAAAGACGTTTTGGAGCTGTGTAGAGGACCCACCTACTGGGTTCCACAGACTCGGCACACAAACAGCAGGACAGCAGGCAGTTGAACCGTAGGGGCTTGCTAATAACAAGCGTTAGCATGCACATCAACGAGTCACTTGGGGTGTATGCAAGACTGAAGCTGTCTGAATCAACGGAAAACATAACATCTCGAGAGGGTAAATAATTTCAAGAGGCATTATCCAGAAAAGAACTGGGAAAGCTTATTCAGTGCGCAGATGTGTATAACGTTACAGTAGTACACGCTAATATAGCTAAATGTTGGCTTAGCTACTCACCGTTAGCTAGCCCTGGTGCAATTTATTCACTGTGAAGTTTACTTGCTGTTTACCAAAACTATTTGTAAACGGAGAAGTCAGTCGTATAAATTTTGATTGGACTGTGAGCATGTCTGATCTCTAATACTGCTTAAAATCTAGCTAAACGTTTATACTGGCAGTCCTGCACTGTATATGCAAAGGTCTTCTATAATTATAGAGTAGCAAGCCAGGTGAAATGTTTTGGCCAGAAAAGCCCACATTTGGTGGCAAATTCTAATGACACTATTGCATTTAAAACTTTTTGCACTGAATTATTGTAAAGGAGAATCAGAGTTCTCCTTTAGCCCACACAGTCTGTAAATAGCTATGTAAGCAGGTATAGTATAATGATGTTCTCTTTGTAACACACACCGTAAGAGCAGGTAACTCAGTGACAGGTTAACCAAAATATAAACCATGGATCAAATGTATGACTTGTCAACACATATATATTTAATCATGCAGGAAGTTCCACAAGATCATATTTTATTTTTAAAACATGATGTGGGGCATCTGGTATTATTTTGTATAATTAGTTAATGGTGAATAATACAAGTGTTCCAGTACATTTTAAATTGTAAAATTACAGTGTAAGATTGATGTGTAGCCTACATTTAGCCTCTATGACATAAGCTTTTTAGTAAGACTGTTGTGTTTGTGATATGGTTTAGAGATGGCTCTGCTATGAAAAACTCAGTTTTAAATAATTTATTTGTTCATTTATTGAGCTGAGCCCATAAACATGTGTGTGGTGCATGTATGGAGAATGCTGCCCTGGTTTCAGAGGATTTTTAATTCTTATTGTGCAGTTGTCATGTTGCTGCTACTTTTGTGTTTTGTGTCCAGAGTACCCTGTCTCATTGTCCCCCCCTGTCTGTGCACATTTCTTTATGTTTTGTCATGAGTTATTTTGCTAGCATTTGTCAAACACTGAAGGGGAGTCTCCTCTCTCTACTCAGTAAGACACAACCTTTCAACTGAGTGCGCTCACACACATTTATATTGAGCCTGTAGGAGCAGGACTGAAAATGGACAGACAGAGACAGGCATGTTTTTCTATCATCATGCTGAAAGCAGAGGCTCCTGGTTGTGAAATGTACAGCATAGCAAATCGAAACTTGTTAATCAAACCTATTTTATTAGAATCAACAATTGATTTAATAGCCTCATAAAGCCAGCTGGACTTAAATGAGAAGTAAGCTGTTTGGCTGGCAGTCAGTGCTTATGGAGAACTTTGATGTCCTAGTTCCTTGTTAAAATAAAACAGAGAGAATTATACTATATTACCATAACTCTATTTTGTTTTACTCATACAGGCTGAGGCAACTGTTACACCATGTACTCAAGCCCTAACAACCTCATGAAGCCCAGCTGCAACAGCAGCAGCATCACTGAGCTGCTGGGTGCCCTGTGTGACTGCAGTCTATCTGGGATATCATGGAAACGCCGTGCCCTGGGAGGAGTCTCAAGAGAGGGTTTCCGCAGAGCTCTCAAGAAGTGTGCTTATGGTGCCCTGCTGTCAAAGTTATTTCAAGATGGCACCAAAGGGTCTGCCTCAGGACCGAGCGCCACAGCTAATACACCACCAAGAAACAAAGTCCTGATGATATGTTTCGACTTGCGGGTGGCAGGGTGCAGAGAGGAAGCGGAGAGGATAGAGGAGCAGCTGGAGAGGCTGCCAGAGGGAACGTCCTCGGGCCTGAAGGAAGTAGACGCCGTCCTCGAGCTCCTGGTGCACCTAGCTGGCTCGGCACCTCCTCCCCCGACCTCTTTCAGCAGGGACTACATGAGACGAGAGAGGCCTGTGCTGCGGAGGCCTCGACCTTGGGGCTACCAGAGCGAGGAGCTGCAGAGGCTGGAGGCTCGGGCATGGGGTCTAGTGTGTGGGGAGGAATGGGGCACTTTGGAGAGTTTGTGTGGAACTCAGAGGTTGATGGATGCTCCTCCAGGCACAGGACTGCTGGCTCTGAGAAATAAAATGGAAACGGAAGAAAGATTTGAGAGGGAGACTAGGCTGACGCTATTTGGAGCGCTGCAGCATACTCGCACCTCAGACATAGACATAAGACTGGACCTGCCTCCTGTTCCCAGTAACATAGATGTCACTGGGCTGGCTATAAGGGTACGAGACTGTTTTAGTCTCTTACATAAAACTAATGCATGTTTAATTTGAGTTGTTTTGAGTTCATCCTAGTAGTTCATGTTTTGTTTGATTTAGGTTTAAACTGCACTGTCATGCAACAGTATCATTAGGCTTGCTTATTGTCTGTGCAGGTCCCCTCCTGTTTAGATCAGTCTGAGGATGAGGGCTTCCAGTCAGCGTCCAACCTGACCCCAGACTCTCAGTCAGAGCCCAGCCCCATTCCAGATATTGATATATGGGAAGCTCTCCGCACGTTTGAGCCTGGAAGGCGCCGCTGCTGGGAGTCTGTTGGCTGGTAAGTGACACGTCAGTCTCTTGATCATGAGCTTATCAAAGAGGAAATTTTACCTACATGTAACCAATCAAAAACAGTTAATGAACAAAAATAGTTAAAGTCTGTTCAAAGGAAATTCAGAGATTTTCCTCTAAACACATTATACATGTCAGAAAATAGCTGCGGAAAACATGTGAGAACTATGTAGAACTGAACTGTTGAGTTAGACTGTTAAACAGTTTTTGTCTTCAGGAATTTTTAGGCAGTCCTAATTCATGCTCCAATGGCACTCTGGAGTACTATGTCCCCCAAAACTATTAAAGCAAGAGCCCATAAGGAGTGCAAGTGATGAGAAGACTGGGTCTTTTATCCTGACGCCAAAGAAAAAAAATTACCATTCTGTTCCAGATAGAAAGGAAAGAGTTGATTCTTGGATTGGTCCTCTGGCTCTGAATTGGATTCTGGCACCAGTGGCTCAAACATGTCAAGTCCAATAAAGCTGCTAGACGGAGCATCCATTTTTCAGGTCGTGGTGGTATTTGACACATGAGACAGCGAGCAGACATGCCCCCAGTGTTTCAGGGCAGAGGAAACTGCTCATTTTTTTATGATTTTGAAGCCTTATTTTATATGCTTGGCAATCTTATTTTTTTAATCATTCAAATTTGGCTGGGTGGTTAATAACACATTTTTCTGTGGTGTGACAGACTCAAAACACATTTATTATTTCTTGACTCAGACTTGAATGTGGTAGAGGCTGCAACTACCAATTATTTCCATGATTCATTAACTGGTCAGTTATTTACAATTAACTGATTGATCATTAAGTCAGTGCAATGTTAAAAAATGGCAGATAAAATACCCATCGCAACTTCCAAGAGTCTAAAGTGAAGAGAAGTGTTCAACTTGTTTGTTTTGTCAGACCAGGTGTCCAAAATTAATTTACAACAATTTAAAACAGAAAACACACATTTTAAAAGAGTTAACTAGGGTTGCACAATATGGTAAAAAAATCATTGCGATTATTTTGACTGAAATTGTGATATGATAAGTGGGAATGATTATTTTTGCAACATCACTTTCAATTTCACTGAGAGAAATGGAAAATTATGAATCAGAATTAAGTTGATGTGATATTTGTTGGGGTCTGTACCAAACAAACATGTTTTCTTGCATCTGAAGGACAAGATTTCTAGGCCGGGACATTTCAACACTACAGCACTACAGTACTTTATTGTAATGCAGCTTTGTCACACATTTTCCCTTTATCAAAAAATTACATGGTTCTGCGATTTTCATATCATACTTTGCCATATTGCAATTTCGATAATATCACGATTAATTGTACAGCCATAATTAAACATATTTGGGATGTGTGACAAGTGACTTTTGATGAATAAATTATCAAAGCTGTTGGAGAGAAAAATTCTGAGTGGTTAGTAACTATGTTTTGTAACATGAGGCAAATAAAACAGAGGATAAACTAAAAAGTCGTCAATGTGTTAGAGAGCTCCACTAATACTAACTTTACTACTTTACTTAATACTACTTTCAGTTTGGCTCTCCCTCTCTTGAACACATCAAATTAACAGTTATTTTTTCTACTAGCCCTCCAGGAAAAAGGGAGTCCCTTTATTTAACAGAGGGAGGCAGGGAGGCCTTCGACCAACTCTATCGTCTATGGGAGGGAGAGATGAGGGTGGTCAGCACGAGCACACCCTCGCCTCTCATCCCGCTGCCCCTGGACTCTCAGAAACAACTGGTGTCAGACCTCCTCAATGTCTTGATCGGAGTGGCGTCCTCAACCTTCCCTCTGAACCAGGTGCATTTCATTACCTTTATTTATCAGTCCCTTAAATGCAATAAAATGTAATTGATCTGTTGTTTTAGCAAGCCTGAAGGGATAAAAGTGAATGAAGTGATAAAAGCACTGTGACAGCAAACGACTATGAAAAAAAACGCAGAGAAGAGAATCAGGGAGCAGAATCGATGGATAATCTGTGCATGTGTGATATAAATAAACCCAATTGACTTATAAAAGCATATTGCCTGAAATCTACAGAGAGAAAAAAAACGACAAAGTGACAGTTTCAAGCACATACTCAAGTCAGTTGCCCGATAACATGCATTAAATGGTGAAAAAAGAAATGAAGCTATTCCTAACACAGAAGGCAAAACCTCAGGATAGCTCTTCTGTTGCTTTATTGTTCCCCATTAAGTTTTTATATTTCTAGAAGATTATAGTTATTTACAAAGTAAATTGAATCCTGTCTAGTTTCAGCCCTCAGCACCATATATTCTCTCTCCCTAGCAGACTTTATCATTAACATGCAGGCTTACACAAGAGGTGGACACAATACCACGAACACCTGTATATTCTAACCTTCAAACCTCAGTTCCAAAAAAGTTGGGACGCTGTGTAACATAAACATAACATAGTAACATAACCTAATATGAACAGTTTGTCACTGCATTTACAAATGCAAGTGAAGACTCTACCATGCAAAATGTGAGACACATCAACAACATCCAGAAAAGCTGCAGAACTCTCTGGACCTGAGCTCGTCTAAGATGGACTGACGCAACTGATGCAAAGTGTCCTGTGGCCTGACGAGTCAACAGATTGTTCTCGGAGATCATGGACGTCGTGTCCTCTTGGCTAAAGATTGCTAACTTCAGAAGCCAGCATCTGTGATGGTGTGGGGATAACTGTCACATCTGTGAAAGCCCCATTAATGCTGAAAGGTACATACAGGTTTTGGAGCAACATATGCTGCCATCCACACAACGTCTTTTTCAGGGACGTGCCTGCTTATTTTGGCAAGACAAGACACATTCTGCATGTGTTAAAACATCATGGCTTTGTGGTGAAAGAGTTTGAGTACTGGACTCTGCAGTCTAGACTTGTCTCCCAATGTGTGGTGCATTATGAAGCACAAAATACAACAACAGAAGCCGCGGACTGTAGAGCGCTGAAGTTGTATATATTGAGCAAGAATGGGAAAGAATTTGTACAACGAATCTGTTTGAGCAATTAGTGTCCTCATTTCTCAAATACTTACTGAAGGTTTGTTAAAAGTATCACAGTAGAGGTTTGTAAATATATCACAGTGGTGAATTTGCTCCTGTCAAAACTCTTTTTAGAACATGCTGCTTACATCATTGTATCAGAATGAGCGTACATATTTACAAAAAACAATAAAGTCTATTAGTTTGAACATTAAATATCTCATCTTTGTGCTGTGTTAAATTGAATATAGGTTGAAAAACTATTTGTAAATCTTTGCATTCAGTTTTTATTTTTGTTTTACACAGCATCCCAGCTTTTTTGGAATTCGGCTTTGTAATTTAATAATCCTGGATCAGATGCAACTTCTGCAAAAGTTTTGCTGCGACTGTTATTATTAAACTCGGAGGTAATCTTTGAGGCTGTGGTTTGTTGTCGTGTTGTGCTTGATTGCAAAATATTGTCTGTGTTATTTCTGTCCCCCCAGAAGAGTCCTGTCTAGGAACGTTGTATCCAGTTCTCATAAAACAACTATGGGAAGGACAACATAACAAACACCTGATTATGTATTGCGGTCTAATGTAATAACACCACAAACCTTCAGAAATCACCATGGAGGTGACTCTCGGACAGCTGCGACAAAAATTCAATATCATAAGCTTTACAAAGACGGCCTTTGCTGCAGGGCTTTTTTATTGGATGTTATTAGACTGTACAGTTACTCATTGTATTTCCTCCACTGTCTGTAAATATGTAATCTCCTTTCCAGAGTGTTCAGTTTGACGTCAGGCCTGGTGTGTGCGTGTCAGGAGCCTCTCCAGAGAGTGTGTCTCGTCTCTTGGGGGAGCTGGCTCAGTACGGGACCTACTACTTGAGGCTTAGCCGCTTCTCTCTCCAAAGTGCTGACAAAAAAGGACTAGTGTTTCAGGTATGTTTGCATAATCATCATTAATGCTGTTGAGGCTGCACATTTTACCCCTCCCTTCTCCACCTGTGTTCTGCATGGCACAGTTGTTGTCACCATTGTTGTGGTCATCAATTCACTACAAAATACTTTAATTATCTCTGGAGGGGCAGTTTGAGACAACTGAGACACAAATGCACATAAATAATTTATTCACACATAAATAATGTAAATGTACAAATACGAGAATGTAAGAAAAGAGTGTTAAAGGACTAGTGTGTAGGATTTAGTGGCATCTAATATAGAGGTGGCAGATTGCAACCAAATGAATACCCCTGCCCCCACCCCTTCAAGCAGGCAGGAGAGAATATGGTGGCTGTGGAAAAACGCAAAAGACCGGATCTAGAATGAGAAAACACAATGAGTCTCATTTTCAGGTGATTATACACTGATGAAAATAGACTTAGGAATATTATCTCATTTCTGCAACACTCTGCCAATAGATCTCCTTAAATCTTACACACTGGTCCTTTAATACACAAGGGTGGAGAAAGCATAATAATATTAGACACCATGAAGGCACCTCAGAGGTTCAGTGTGTAAGATTTAGGGCAGCCTTTACTCACAAAAAAAAAAAAAAAAAAAATGAGATGCAACTTTTAAGTTCTCTGTTCTCTTCTTGAGACTTTTTTTTAAAAATAAAATAAGCATAGCTATTTTTTTAATATCTTAAAAATAAGCCATTTATAATTAGGGCATGAGCAATACTGTAATGGAAGCAGGGTTTAACAATAAACTTAACTGTTTTTTGTAATTAAAAATAACTAATTAAAAAAACATATCACAGCAAAATATATATAAATCTGTTAATTAAGAAAAAGGATCAAATATACACACTGTTGTGTGTTTGTTTGACATATCGGTCTGGCTTTCCAAATTAATGCGCTGTCATGTTTCTTCAATAGCTCAGAACAGGAAAACCAAACAGTGGTTCTAGAGAGGGCCTTTCACATTTTTGTGCAAGTCTCATGGCTCCCTGTTGGATCTCCACATGATTGGAGGTGTGAGGTGTTTGAAATCTGCACTGCAAACACAGCTAAATGCAGCTAAATCCTACACATTGATCCTTAAAGTCAAAAAGGCACATATATGTTAGGTATGATTGTACACACATTTCATTCTACACACAAGGTAACATGAAAATTTCAGTAATTTCACATCAGCACAGATAATTAAAATGTTAAAGTATTGTATTTCTCTCTAAGGCTTTTACAGGTGGTCTGCGGAAGTATCTGCATTACTACAGGGCTTGTGTTCTTAGTACTCCACCCACCCTCAGCCTGTTGACTATTGGCTTCCTCTTCCGCAAAGTGGGCCGCCAACTGAGGTGAGGTCCAACACGTTTTTCTTTTATGCTTTCTTTTGTGCTGGTGTCTTGTATTTAATTTCTCCCCTATTGAACCTCAGCTTCACCCAGTTGACAGTGCATTCGTGTCCCAACAGAGAGGACCTTGATGCAAATATAATCAGATCAAAAAAATCTCTGTTTTCTTTTAATCTAAGGTACCTGTCAGAACTGTGCTGTGTAGATGGGCCTTTGGGTGCAGGCCAGTCTACCTTCCCTGTGGTGAGTGCTCTTTTATCTGCAAACTGCAATATGTCATCCATCATGGCTGTGTTTAGCCTATCAGATGGGATGTCAGCTCAGTGCCGTGTGGCTCTCCTCAGGGTGTTAAACTGCTGTCCTACCTGTACAATGAAGCTCAGAATAACTGCAGCAACGAGAACTATCCGGTCCTGCTGTCGCTGCTGAAGAGCAGTTGTGAACCCTACACACGGTCAGTCACTCCGCTTCTTGTGCAGATAATGTGCCTTCGAAATAAAATAATATAACCTAAGGACATGAGTTTACTTCATTGATACGCAGAACTTGCTCTATTGTTTTTTTTTTTCCGGGGGACAGTCAGTCTCACTGTTTTTCATGTGCTTCAATTAGGTTTGTTTCTGACTGGGTGTATAGCGGCGTGTTTCGAGATGTTTATGGAGAATTCATGATCCAGGTCAATGAGGAGTATCTTGGCTTCAGAGGTGAGATGACACACTTGCACACACTTGCTGTCGCATAAACACTTTGGCTTCAGTCAGCAGGTTCTGAAAATGAAAAGCCTGCCAGACAGATTGTCTAGCAGGAAAAAATAGATTTCATTACAGCCTTTATTGCCTAGTTGGATTTGTCCTTGTTTCTATAAAGGATGTCATGAAGTTATTGGATGATAATCAGTGGGAAACAGAATCGGCTACCACAGCTGTGGGGACCCGAGCCATCTCGGCTCAGTAAGCCACAGGGACAAACACAAATAGATAATGTGCTTTTATTCTTCACAGCCGGTACACCATGCTGACTAGAACAAAACATTTTCTGAAATAAATTAGGTTTTTTCGTACATTTATTCTCCTGTAATTGCCCTTGACAAATCTGTACTAGCTGAATTCATTTTTTTTCTATTCCAATTAAAGACTTGGTTCTTTAAGGCGACCAGAGGAGCAGAGTTGAGACTGTAGGATATGAAGCTTGCAGAGCAAATAAATACAGACCCGTCTGTGCTCTATGGGAGCTGGCTGACTTAAGATTTAATAGATTTTAATGTTTTTGCATTTATTTGTTGGCTCTTAAGTCAAGAGTTCATTGCAGTAGCTCAGATTATTTTAGTGTCAATAAAACTGGTGATTATTTTCTCGATTTACATATCAATTGCAGTGTCAGTTTAAAAGTTAGAGAAGCAAAGTTGTGACCAGAATGTCACCGGTTCAGTCCCTCTGACTTGCAGGATAAATCTGGGGGAAAGTGAAAGGCAGCACTTGCCTTTCTGGCATTGCCACCACTGAAGTGCCCTTGAGCAAGGCCTCTAACCCAAATCGCTTCAGTGCAGCTGCTCCGTGGTCGGCCAATCAGACCGTGGTTGTATTGGACAAAATCCAGGTGTCAATGAGTGTAATTGTATGAAAGTGGTAAGGGTGTTCCTGAAAAAGAGAGGCTTCCTCTCAGGCCTTTTCCACCAACATGGATCCAACCCTGTTCCTTTTCAAGCACCACTTTTGAACCTTGACCGTTTGGAGCATTTCCACCAAGAATAAATTGGTTCAGAACATGAAAAGCAGATTCCCTGCTGAAACCCCAAAAAAATAGCAGGTTTTCCTTGGGAGCCAACGTGGGCATGTCATGTTCTTCAGAGCACTGTGCAACACCCTCTGTTGATAACATCCCTCAAAACTGGTGGAAACTGCTGGAAAGATACAATTTATTAGCTTTTCTTTGTTATATATGATAGTACACTGAGAAAATACTACATTTGAATATGTGACCTTGTGCTCTGGCCATTTGTTACTGTTTTCTGAAATTTTATTTACAAACCAATTAATCAACAAACTAATCGTCAGATTAATTGATAATTAGCTGCTCCCCTGTTGTGTATAAAGTAAAGAAAGATTGATGAAATCCTGTTCCCCAAACAAGTACACACTGTAATTGCTTCATTTTGACAGTACTCCATAAATAAGGTTGTATAATAATCATTACAGCCTGTCCAAATATTGTATGTCATGCAACACCCCATTCAAGGTCAGACTATCACCTCGGCTTTGTCTGGCTAAGAGGTTCATTTGCTCATCGGCTACACCTCATCAACTCCCGCAGTGAACCTCTGCACTCCTCGCTCCTGCTTTTTGGAGGACACACAAATGTCATTGTTCTCCTCGAAGTCCGTCGGCCAGGGAAGCAATCAGCGGCTAAGCTTTCTTGGCAAGCCGTAGGCTTTCTGTAAAGAGCTCTGGAAGCTCAGTGCATTCATGTTCTCTTATGCTTTTTGCTTAGGATCACTGAGCTAAGCGCTAACAATTTCCAAGTGTTAATTCAAGCGGCCAGAGTTTTGCCATGCCCCGTAAGTCATACTAATAAGGAAAAGTTTTAGGCCAAGTGCAGGCTGAGTAATACTCCACCACTATTGCTTTTTGTACTTCAGCTGTGAGTGTGTTGTGCTGTTATCTGAGGCATAAAGGAGCCGTACAACTACTCGGGCTGAATTGTAGACCAGCATGTGATAGGCGTCTCTGAATTTCTGCAGACAAGCACTTCTGGGTCCAAGGCTACACTCTCATCTCAAAGGATGTGGAGGATTGTGTGCCCCTTTTTCTGAGACACATCGCCAATGACGTGTACGTCTGTGGAAAGACCATCAACCTCCTCAAGATCTGCTGCCCACAGGTTCGTTTCACACATTTAACATATTCATACATTCAGACGGGGATTATATGCAGCTGAATGTTGTGTAAAGATACCGATACATATAGCCCATTTATGTTCAATACAAATTGACTTGCAGTGAATAAATTAGACATGTAAAACATTAATCTTTAAGCTTACACTGCCATACATGATCTGTTTTTCTTGCTGTTAACAGACATTCATTGTACTGTATTGGCTTAAAGATGCACAGATTGGCACTGACAGCCACAAAATCTACTCCACAATTATCTACCTGCCACAGCAATGATTCTACCCATTTGGAGGTCTATACTGGCCAAAGGGAATGGGACAAATAATCAATACTTCAGCATATAGGCGCCATCAATACACATTCATCAGTATTGTGACAAATTGTCTTGTCGTACTGAGGCAGAGCTGTTTTCATTGTTTTTTTCCAGACATTTGAACTGTGAATTGTTCTGCTCTCTGTCACTACAGTCCTGCTTTGTAAAAAAAAACAAATATTGCCATTTTAGATGTTTGTCTCTTTTGTCACAGCACTATCATGATCACAATGTATATGTGGTCGTTTCGTCAATAAGCTGATCTCAAGAAAAATATCTGTAATTGTTCAAGTAAAATTCACAGCAATTCCCTAGTTTCAAATCTCAGGATTTGCTGGAGTTTGGATTGTTAAAATGAAAATTCTTCAGTCTTCTCTGGTATTTTATGGACAAATTAAAAGACATCAAACAAAATTGATTAAACAAAAACAATTGTTTAATCAAGAAAAATGTCCCACATGTATTATTATTTCTATTATGGATTGTCTTTTTTTCTTCTTCTTTTTTATTCTCGATTAATTGTTTGGTCATAAGAAATCGTCAAAATTTCCATCAGGGCTTCCCAGAACTAAGATGATGTCTTCACATTACTTTTTGTTTTGTGCGTCCAGCTCTCCCAAATCTAAAGATATTCAGTTTACTATAAAGTAAGGAAAAACAGCTAATTATCATATTCCAGAAGTAGCAACAATCAAATGTTTGGCATTTTTGCTTAAAAAAGGACTTAAATAATTAATTGACTCTTTGCTTCTAACTTTTCTGCCAATGGACTAATTGATTAATCAACTCATTTTTTAAAATCTGATTGATATTCTTGTAATAAATTGCATAGCTCTGAACTACCAGTATGGTTATGCCATGGCTATTGTGCACTAAATGTTGTATAATTATTTTAATGTATCATTACTGTACCATGTGAGTCTTAGCACTGCTTCCTGTAAAGCACTTGTATAAAAGAAAGCCTAGGAGCTTTCTTTGTATATGAATGGACCCCTCACTTGGCATAATGGCAGTAAGCTTAGTATGCCAGACAAATGGAAAGCCTCGGTGAAGTGTTTCAGTCTTTATGTAATCTAACTGTAGTTAATTTCCTCACCTCTCTGTGACTCGCCCGCTGACTCACCAGCGCATAATGTTTTTTATGACTCGACCTACCTGACCTAAACCGCAGGGCCCGTGCTCCTGACTAATTGGCATCCTGTAACTACAGTGTTTCTCTGTATGCTAATTTCAACCAGTGTTGGGGTCTGCTATTCCTGGACAAACTGCAGGATGGCTCAGAGCACGTGTGAAAATATGGAATGAAAGAAAAAGGCTACCCAGTCAGTTTGATGACTGGGTTTTGATGATAAGAAAAAAATTGTGGCTGCTGTTTTGAATGAAACACTTGATGCAATACTGGTTTATTATGTGCATTTATTTCAGGTGTAGCTGTAAAAATGTGTTCTTCCACAGCTCATAGTGCATTTCTTGTTATGAAATGTATTAGAGCTACAACATTTAGTCTGCTATTCAGTTTGTCGATCCACAGAAAATTAAACAATTTCGATAACTGATTGGTTAACATTTTTCCTGATGCAGGGTTTCCTCTTGTAGTGCTGGACGTGGACCAGCAACAGACTGATGGCAGCATTAAAGGCCCTGTAGTTTCTGTGATAACATAATCATGGCTGGGATTGAGAATTTAAAAAAGCTTTACCACAGATTTCATAGGACCCTGCATTAAGTCAGTCTTAACAGCTGACTGGAGATTTGAAAATATTACTACATAATGTTTTGTTATAAATAAGTCATTTATTCCAACATACAGCTTTCTAAAGAATCTGACACTGTACAGTTTTGTCTTCAGCAACAACAGAAGAAGTTAAATTTCTACTTTCTTGACTTGTAAATTATCTTTTGTGTGACAAACATCATTTGTGTCACATGTGCTTTGTTGTGCTGTGTTTCCAACTGAGACGCCCCACTGTAACAAAAAAACATGTTAAAAAAAATGCATCCCCTGAAAATCAAATTCCCTGATGCTCAGGCCCACTGGGGGGGGGGGGGGGTTAACCTAGGCCCGGCGGGCCACCAGGCTCGCAATACACTGGGGGAAATCATGATCAGCCATGCCAAACATTTGCTGATTCCAGCTGCTACACTGTGAGGATTTGCTGCTTTTTTTTGTTTTATGTTATAGGATAGACATTTTTCACTCCCTAAAAGGAACTTTGGGGCCTGTCATTGACACTTAAAACAAAAAGCCTCACTCATAATGCTAAATTTCTGTTAACTGTGTCAACAGCACTACATCTGCTGGTCGGAGCTGCCAGTTCCTCGCATTGCTGTCACCTTCTCCCTCCAGGAGGTGGAGGAGATAGAGAGGGACTGTGCCGTGTACCGTGGACGCATGGAGAGGGTTGCCAAGCACAGCGCCATCAGCAGGGAAGAGCAAGTACTGAGACACTTTCTTATTGTTTCCATGCAGTAGCATCTTACCTGAGATGTATTTTCTTCTGAAGTCTGAGCTTTTAAAGAAAGACATAATTATGTGTTTTATATGCAGCAAATGTTAGTAGACATGGCAGCGTGGTGTATTACCTTAATAAAGGTACCATTATGTCTCTGCTAGCTGATTTAATGGATTTTTAAAAATGAAGGGAACCCTAAACATCAGGGAAGGAAGGCAAACCGGCAGTAAGACAAGTCATTACACAGGTATTGTCACCAAAGACAAAGAGAGACGTTTCTTTCTGTTTTTTTAACACGATACATCGTGGTGACAGCGCCCCTCAAGTACTGAGAATATCAGCAGTGAGTCATTAAAATGATGCAGCTGAAGTCTGGGGCTCGCACGCTGCTTGATTAAGTGTAACAGCCTGCTTCGTGTGTCCTATAACGTGTGTGCTACTGGCTGTGCTGACTGGCAGAGGTGGGTTGGGGGAGGAGAGGTGAGCTACAGGGCAGGCAGATAGATCTCTGTTAATGATGATTTCTTGTCTGTCCATTGTAAGGCCCAGCGAGCAGAGCAGGCACGCCAGGAGCTGATCAATCAGGTCAGAGAGTCGGCAGCCAAAACCCTGGAGAGCATCCGCGGTTAGTGTTACGCTTACACACACACACACACACACATACATACTAACACTGTGAGTATGATATTATATAGCTCTCAGTGTATATGCACACCCCCGTCCAGCTGAGTATACTTTTAACAAATGGTCTTGCTCAGAGTATAACCCACACTTGCTCGTTGACTCTTGACTGAGAGAGTTTCTTTCAGCCTCATTCATTCCTCACAGGTTCTCAGGAGAGAGCAGCAGAGATGCACAGGGGCAGCAGCAATGAGGAATGCTTTCTGTAGCTTCCAGTATTATGGGCTGTGAAATCTAATCATTGCTCGCACACTTTAGCAAACTCCTCACATCATTTACTACTTCAAGAAAAGATGCGTGGCAAAGTTGGGAGGGCAGAGCCTGAAATTAACTTTTTTCTTCAGTGTCCCACAACTGTCCCAAATTCTACTTTCAACTGTCCCAGACTTCGCAGTAGTCCCAAATTTAACTTATTCTTTCTTTCTAAAATGGCTGCTCATTAAACCTTTTTCTTTTGGTTGTACACCAAAACATAAATTTAACATTGTACACATTATTTGGACACTTTTGTTCACCCGGCACTGGATGACAGATTGACAATGACCAATATGCTGCTCCTCAACTAGCACATGCAAAGTTTGTGGGGCAGATATTATAACAGCAGTCTTGATCACTGCATATTAACATTTTTACAGTCCCAATTTGAGTGACCATTTCTATACAGAGCTAAGTGTTGCATACCTCAGGTTGCTTATCAAGAGAGCAAAACACGAAAAATACTAACCTCTATAAACCGATATGTGCATATGAATGCAGAATCTGTATGCATGAGTTCACATATGAAAGCTAAATCGTTGATGGACTATAGCCGATGGGCTCTGAGACTGGGAAAATTCAGGATCGGCTGCTCTACTGCTGTTAGATAATAGACACATCTTCTCTGAGCTAAAAATGGCACAAAGATGCAAAGAACGGTAACGCTGCGATTTGGTATCATAGTCATATTGAAATTATTTTGACTGAAATTAGGCCAGGTTATCTATACAGCACTACAGTACCTCATTATAATGCTGTTTTTCTTTTTCCAAAAATTCCAAGTTGTTTCTGCTTCTGTTATTTAAATATTGCACTTGGCCTTATTGCAGTTTTATTGCAATTGCAATTAATTGTGCAGCCCTACTGCATGTTTTTCAAAAAGTTATTAGGAATGTAGTGAAACAGTGGAAATTCAGAGTTGAGTTATATGTTTAGCCATACAGATTCCTGGGCGCACGTCAAAACATTACATCTAAGTGAGTGACTGACAATGGATGACTGAATGAGCTAGAATCCATTTACATTCACTGTAGAACGGTTAATATGTCACTTTATTAAGTTTTAATATTTTTTCAGTCAAGAAAGTAAGTATTTAGATTTCCGATATGTGATAAGTTTCTTCATCTAAATAATGCCTGTTCAAAAGCATTTACCATGTCTGTGCTATTTTTATTGTCTGGAGGACAACAGGACACCCTTTACTTCAAACACTTTGGAAGGGTGGTGCAAAATCTGGCCTGATGCTCTACAGTATGCATGTCTTGGCATAGGCATATTTGTGTGTGTATGAGGCAGATGGTGATGTTATTTTGTGTTTGTGAGAGAGACAGAGATATTATGTACTTTTCTATGCGGGCGGGTAAGCAGCCCACTGTTATCTCTCTTGACTCCTGTAGGGCGCCAGGTGTCACAACGTCTGGCTGAGGAGGCCAAGAAGCGGGAGCGTTTTGAGGAGCTGAAACAGCACCTGGAGCAGGAGCAAGAGGTAGAAGTGTGTGTGTGTTTTTGAGAGACAGTAAAATATGTTGTGTGTAAACAGAGTAGTTGTAAAAATGCTTGTGCATGCATGTGTTGACAAGAGAAATATGTGAGAAAGTAAGATGGTGAGCATGTGTCTGTAAGAGAGTAAGAACAGATGGTGTTTTAAAGACAGACCAAAACAAGACCCTTATTTCTTGTATTTCGATAGTAATCAAATGCTAAACCTGCAATAACTGATTTTTTTTTTGCCATTTTGAGGCAGAAATTACGAGCACAAAATCACCTTCTGAGATTATACGACAGGAGCCGTGTTGTCTCTGCCACCTCCTGAGGGAAATATCCGATTCTTTAGCTGCTAAATGCTCCACTATGTTCACCAGCACGTCGTTAACTGTGTCTGTCTGCTGTTGCCGAGCAGGTAGTGTACAGCTGGCTGCTGTATGCAACTGTGAGGCTGTAGCTCCATCTATACTGGGGAAAAAACTCACTAACACCCACACACATCTGGCGTTTGTCTTCAAAAGGGAAAGGGTGCAACTACCATTCAGTCCCAGGTCAAATCACTGCTGTAGTCAAATGTATTTATCGGCTCCAGCTCCAGTCAGAAGTGATGTAAACATGATACCTGGGTAGACATGCTATTTTTGCAGCTTAGCAGAAGGAATGAAGGCATGTGGCCTCTTTTGCTGCCTTTTCATACACGTGCTACTTGGTTTGATTGTGCAGCAGTGAAATTTGCACCTGCTTGAAGGACTAGTTTTTAGTTAGGCATCTGAACGGTGGATAAACATTTTATTTCCTTCATATTGTTCACAATAAAAGCTTCCTGCTATTTTGTTATCCAAAACGCTTTTATTATAAAGCAACTAAATCAAGAAATGTTGGGTTTTCATCACCCAAAAGTACAAACGGCGATGCAGCAGAGAAACTAAACTTCAAACCACTGAGATTCACTCAGGAGCTACAAAAGTACTGAGAGCTGAACACACAGAGACTTTGTAAAAACCTCTTTCTCTCTGCTCTGTTGCATGGACATGAACTGAGTCCCGCCACACATTAAAAAAACCCCAAACAAACAAACAAACACAAAGGCAAACTTGTCCAGAGGCAATGGGAAAAGGGACTACTGTTCGACTACTGTTTGTGGGTTCACCTTCGCTTAAAAACCTGCACATACACACTAAACAGTATATGAGAGCAATATGAGGAAACCAAACCAGTGAGGCTGTGACCAGAAAGCTAAACACTAAGCTTAAACTTGCTAAAAATCTCCATAAAGTCAAGAGGAGCTGCAGATTCAGGTAATAATTCTTCGTACGTTCGTCATTACAAGCAACGCCTCTCACATTGTCATTTGATAGATTGTTGTTATGAAAATATTGATTATAGCTGGCTTGAAATGTATCAACACATCTGTTAAATGAGAATTGTATGAAAGGGAGAAAATAAAGCAAATAGAAATTTGGATTCACACACTTCACCCACGGCTTTTGATGCCCATTTTAGGAGCCGAAAGCAATTAAATATGCGTGTGTGTTTTTGTGTGTGTTTGGCACCAGTGGCGAAGTGCAGCCAAGAAGAAGCAGGAGGAGGATGACTTCAGCTTTGCCAGGGAGGTGAGGGACAGAGAGAAGAGACTACAAGCCCTGGAGGAGCAACTGGAGCAGCGTGCCAGGTCTGACTATTTTTACGGCCGCTACTGGAGATGTTAATGTTTTATTGATGATTGATTAATCTCTGTTAAGGTTTTATTTGATCTCGGATATATTAACTGGCTGTACAAACGTGATGGGGCATCAGTTCCATCTGTGTGGGATATTTCAGCGGCTGGAGTTGTGCCGAATTTCCACGCAGTTGGGAAAACCGTGTGATGCCACAGCAGGAGCAGATGTGATCAGAGCCTGTAATGCGCTGTGGAGTTCCATACAGTGACTAAAAGTTATTAGTCAGCTGAGTTCAGTTGAGGTGTTAGAGGTCAAGAGTTTACCAAAACTGTAGTAAGCACGTCTCCTACAGCTTCACACCTAACCAGTTCACGATGGCTCATTTGTTGCAATTTGCAAAATTTCAGTACCTCATTATTTTGGATTTGCTTTGAAAATAATTCCACATCGATTCCACAAAGTGAATTGAAAAACATGGATTTCGTATTTTGCACGCCTTTACTGCTCAGTCAATTATAGATCATTAAAGTGTAAATTGAGAGCCTGAGCACATATGCACACACAGGCATATGGCAGGCCAATACGCCTGTCCCTGCACATGAAAGCTTGGGTTTATCATCATAGAGTCGAAGGAACACTGATTGCTGGATGATTTGCACTCAAAATTTGAATATAAATTATTCAGCATTCAAATAAGACTATTATTTGCAGGATGTAGTGGAACATCAGACTTTTCTGCAGAAATGACACCAGCCAGTCTGTTTTTAGGCAGAGTAAGGAATATTAATATTTAGCTGATAAAATTTTCCTGCTACCTGGTGACTGAATGGCCTGATGGAAAAAAAGGATGATCCCAGAAATTAGAGGGTGCATATTTGATCTCCATGACATTGAAGCTGCAACGATTAGTTGACTGACTCATGAAAATGTCACTTTTTTTGATAATTGAGTTTTGGATTTAAGTTATTTTTTGAAAGAAAAGAAATGCCCAAATTCCTTGTTCGTTTTCAACTTTTGCTGGATTTGACATTTTTGTAGAGTGGTTGATTCACTGAATAATGATAAAAATAATTTTTTATTGGTATTGAATAGGAAAGGGGGCGCACATCATTATTGGAGAGGTGCTGACCATGGTAGAAGTGCAGATGTGGAGGAAAAAAGTCACACACTCATAGCCATGATGCAAAAAATGTTTTCATAATTTACCAGTGTTTCAATTAAAGTCTTCTTCAGGTAATTTAAATTATTAAAACCTTTTTTGCACCGTGGCTAAAGGTGCGCAACTGTTTTCCTCCACACCAGATTAATCAACATTAATGATTAAAGATAATAGCTCAATGTGACAGTAACCCTTTCTTAAACATACATTTACTGCGCATAGCTCTGGATAAAACCTTCAGCTAAATGATTTATTTGTAACTCAAACTGCAGGAAGGAGTTGATTGCTCAGTACAGCCGCCTGTCAGAGGAAGCAGCTCGCAGAGAGAGGCGGGCCATGTGGCGGGTGCAGCGAATGAGACTTGATGAAGCCCGGGCTCAGTTCTTTCTGCATGACAGGCAGCAGATTCAGGTTTGTGCAAAATTAACATTGAAAATACACACAGAGGACAAAAAAAAGATGATTAAAAAGACTGTTATTATGGCAGGTAAGGGAAGTAATTTTAATCAAAACTCTCATGACTTATTTTCAGGCAATGCTCGAGAAATATCCTTTAGGCCAGCTGAGACCTCCTGTGGAAGTATTGCCATCTGTTCCCTCAGCACAACAGACTGCACTACAACCAACACTGGTATGACAACACACTGGTTTTTTAACACTAATCCACATTTCTTTTCCACTTAATCACGTTCTTCAGAATTGTGTGCTGTAGTAGACATCCTCATTAGTGTCTTCTGTTAGCAGGAATCTTCCACTCAGGATCCGTCTGAACAGCAGCCAGTGGAGACTCAGGAATCTGATGCTGTATCACCACCACCTGACCAATCTTCACCCACCCCTGCAGTGGAACCCGCCTTCATCTCTGAGGACATTGACATCAATGATTTTCTTCCAAAACCCCCAAATCCTGATAGTCAGCTGGTGGACGCGGCCTTGCAGGAGATCGGCTCTGAACTACCTGAAGTGTGTCCTACAGCAGAACTAGTAGACTATGACTTCAGTGCCCCCTTTAGTCCGCTTGAGGGTATCACTGGTCAAGCCACAGCCCAGCCCCGACCTCGCTGGGGACCTGCAGTCCAGCCTGACTTGATCCAAAACCTTTCTCACAGTGTCGCAGTACAGAACATGTCCCAGGTCCAGGAGAGTCAGCCCAAAGGTGGCCCAGAGGAGCCCCAAAACACATCTAAAGCAGCGGAAGTAGGTGATGGGAGTAGTTTAATGACAGAAAACAAGCAGAAGGAAATTGCATCTTTGATAGAACAGAGGACTGGGATAGAGAATTTGGAAAATAAAGTAGAGGACAATGACGACCAAGGTAAATCTGTTAAGACTGCGAAAGATGATGATTTAGTGGAGCAAGGTGGTAAAGACAATGGTCTTTCTGACTCTGGTGGGATTGAACCACGTGCTACAAGCTCTGAAGACCACAGTTCAGATGCTCAAGATAAAGCTGAAAATATTTCTTTGCCAAATATTCAGGTCTTAAGTGCAGACCTAAAAGCCGGAGAGCTGGTTTCAGATGACCCACAGCCTTCACCAGGTGTCCATGGACACTCCTCTGATGCTCACATAAAGGTCGGACAGTTTGTATCAGAGGTAACCGCTCCTCTCCCGTCCCCTAACGTTCATGGTCACGCCTCAGACTCACACATCAAGATCGGAGAACATGTTTCAGAAGTTGATGCTCTTCTGCCTTCCTCCAGCGCTTATGGCCACGCTTCTGATGCTCACATTAAAGTTGGGGAAAACATTTCTGAATTTGTTGCTCCTCTTCCCGCTCCAAACATCCACGGTCATGCTTCAGACGCCCACATCAAAGTCGGTGAGCATGTTTCAGATGTAGTTGCTCCTCTGCCCTCCGCAAATGTTCACGGTCACAGCTCAGACGCACACATTAAAGTTGGAGAAAATGTATCAGATGTTGTTGCCCCACTTCCTTCTCCCAGCGTCCACGGTCACGCCTCTGATGCTAATATAAAAGTGGGCGAGTTTGTGTCCAACATACCTGAAGAGAGACCTCGTTGGAGTAAACATGGGCACGCCTCAGACTGCGTCCTTCAGATAGGCTGTGTGGTGTCTGGCTCTGAACCCACCTTGCCCGTTCTACCTGGGAGCTCTTACGGTCACTCCTCAGACTCAACGTTGGGTGTCGGATGTGTCGTTTCGGGAGGCGAACCCAAACGTTCTCCTCTACCTGGCAGCGCCCACGGCCATTCTTCAGACTCAAATTTAGGTGTTGGATGTGTTGTGTCCAAAGCTGAACCACTTCCATCGCCACTACCAGGCAGTGCCTATGGTCACTCCTCTGACTCCACGCTGGGGGTGGGTTGTGTGGTGTTGGGGGCGGAACCACAAGCTTCTGCGCTACCAGGCAGTGTTTACGGCCACTCATCAGACTCTTCACTTGGAGTCGGGTGTGTGGTGAAGGCCAAAGGCAGCAGAAATCAACAGAAGACAGAAGACAGTGAAGGCAGTAAAGGTAATGAATAATAATAAGTGATACACATTCTGCTGTTGTGATGCACACTCAAGTGCCGCTTATTAAGTTTAAGATCATATAATATGTTATGATCTTTGATGCAAATGTAATCCAAGGCAATAATGTTGCTCATATTATTTTTACTTTTATTGCATCAGCTCAGGACACAACAGAAAAACTAACAAACGTAGACAAGTAGAAATAAAGAATAAAATTTAATAAATTGAAGACTGACTGGAAAGAAGACACAAGTGCTTTTCAGTTGCAGCTTTGGTATAATCCTCTCCTTGACAT
This sequence comes from Lutjanus erythropterus, assembly GCF_056507025.1. Classification (NCBI taxonomy): domain Eukaryota; kingdom Metazoa; phylum Chordata; class Actinopteri; order Lutjaniformes; family Lutjanidae; genus Lutjanus; species Lutjanus erythropterus. The sequence continues at coordinate 30,245,487 of NC_139329.1, forward strand.
AAGCCAGATTCATTATTGTTCTCCACTTTGTAATGTTTGGAGGTTCTAGATTGACTTGGATCTTTTTATTATTACTTTTGATTAAAAAGCAAAATCCGAAACAGATGGCTTTGATTATCGTTTGTTATGTTTACTGGTCAGATTCAAACGATAAAAAGTGCAATCCTGTTTGTTTTTGGCAGTCCCAAAATAAATGAGTTTCATTTTCATTTCCATTCAAGATCTCTCAATGTTTGGATTTTAGTCTATGTCCATTTTAAAATGTTTCCTCACAAATTTCATCCAAAAGTTCATATCAAATGGCATTTTTATACTGATATCTAAACTTTTGTCATGCGCCTCATGCCTCAGAGATTCAATATAATACTTAGTGTGACATTTGCATGTACACTAATTACAGTTTTCTTGTACCATTGAATTTCTGTCAACTCTTCTTTTGCCTTGAAAAGTCTGAAAACCCTAAATAGTTTTTGCTCTGAACCATCGTCAGCTGTAAAAAGTGAAGATGTCACTGTTAACTGTGTTGTCGGTGTATGTTAAACTATTTTTTTTGTCTCTCTTCAGGCTCTAAGTCGGACAGCCCCGGTGAGCAGCTGGTTGAGAGCATGGGGTCTTGGGCAGCAGGCTTTGGTTTGTCCCCTGGAGAAAAGTCAGAGCAGGAATACCTCTTGGCTTTGTCTGCTCAGTACCAGGTGGAACACTACGAAGACTGCTACAACCTAATGGGTTAGTTGAAAACATATGAGTGTGCCAAAGGAACCATTAATCTTTGGACATAGTTAATGTGGGCAGTGAGGACATGATTAAAGACGCTGCAGTGTCTTGTTTTTGTTGATATTGTTGTAGACATGTTAAAATGAATTTTACGACCCTTTTGAAGGCTGCAGTTTGTCATTTTGTTGAATTGTCTTGCGTTATACTGAGAGGTGTTTTGAATATTTTGTGCACTGCTTGTATGTTAATGAGGGTGACCTAATTATTAGGAACATCTCTTTGTAGGCTATATCACAACAAAATTCAACAGCATCACAAACTGCAGCCTCCACAGTGATCATAAAGATGAATCAACACCAAAACTTAACATTATAACGTTCGTGAAAGTAGTTTTTATTACATGACTGTTGTATTAACCTGCAATAATTTTATCTAGGTCCACCTAATGAACTGGCAACTGATTGTAGTAAACTTCTCTGTTGACATAAATAGAACTGAACCTTTTGTACTTGACAGTCAAATTTTGGATTAGTTGTGTCTGTATGTGTGGACACAGTGTCAGTGACACAGTGGCCAAATTGAAACAATTTCACATCTGTACACCTTCATATGAAGAAAAACCACCATTACAGGCATCTGCAAGTACATATATCTGTCTGTCATTAGTATGGTGTTGATTAGAAACGATGTAGCTACAAATAATTGCCAACATAGAACATCTGAATAGAAAACAAAAGGGTATCCAAACCACAACCCTGAGGAACTCCATATTTTAACTGTAGGAGAGGACATGAAGTTCTGTAGAATAATAAAAAACTTTTAGATCGGAATTAATTTAGTTAAGAAAAGAAGAGCAAACTGTTCAGTTTTAGGGTCAATACGATTTCAAATTAAACAGTTTATTTTTCAGTGTGCATGTTTTTTGTAAGATTGTTAGTTAACTTGATAATACCATCACCACCACCGTAACTGATGCCTAAACTTTATTTAAAACCTTATTTCAACTCTCTCAACTAATTTAACTGAAGTGAAGTAGAGTTGCAATTATGATTCGATTCCTCTCCTCACAGACATCGACAAAGGCATTCCAATGTGTTTTACAGATAGTTATTGACAAAAAAAGCTAATAAATAAATAACTGAAACCACAGACTTTAGCAACATAATTTGTCTCTTAAAATAGATGTTCTTGCTTCTGCTTTATCTGTCATTATTTAACAAATGACCCCAGAAGTGCAAGGGATTGAATACGGACAGGAATTAGATGAGGCTGAACATATGGGGCAAAAAAAACGTCTTACGCAGTCTATTTTTAACAAAAAGGGTTATAGCTTACAGCACAAATCTAGCAAAAAAAACCAAAACAACATAAAATGACTTTAGTTTTAAATTTTTTGCAGGCTGTTTACTCCCTGATGTCTCTGAAATAACTTAATGAGAAATGAAACATCTTTTGAAATACAGCAAAACATCATGTCAAATTGCGGAGAAATGAAAATTATGCACCTTAGAGCGGTGGAGCTTACTTCATGTAAATTAAAACATGTTCGGGAGTGATTCATTTCCAGAGGCTGTTTAATATTTACTCCATCAGCAAGCACAGAGGTTGCATAAAAAGCAGTGATATTTCATAAGGGCATTAAGTCTGGTTATGTTTGGGTGGGATGCATCATGGCTCGTTGAAGTAATATCTTGTCTTTTTCACTCTGTGCATGTTGTTCAGCCATGCTGCTATTATTCATGCTAGCTTCCAGGGTCTCCATGAAATCAATCAGAATGTACTCAGCCGCATACATTTTCCACACTGCTGATCAAAGTCAGGAGCCCTAATTATTTAGGTTACCATCTATATAGAGGCTGGACAAAAAAGCTGGAACAACTTAGATGAAGCAGTAAATACTATCCAGTGTGAAAAACTTTTGTCAGAAGTTATGATTAATCTCTAAAGGCATTTGGAGACACTGGTTTTAGAGCTGCAACTAACACTTATTTTCATTACTAGTTATTTGTTATTTTTTAATTAATTATTAATTATTAAGTAATTATTCCATTCACAACATTTTAGAAAAGAGAAAAAAGTTAAAGCTCTAATATTCTGTGATTTGTTTTGTCTGATCGTCACTAATATCATTGAATGATTAAGAAAAACTGTTAATAAGAAAGGGTTAGTATGGATTATTTGAACCGGGGTCGTATGAGGTATTTATTGATGGTCAGTGTGTTATCTACAGTAGATGCTGCTCAACATGCCCCCAGTTTGGAGGAGCAGAGAGGAGCAAACGCACCGACGCTAAACAATGTGCTGTTATGAACAGGATCAGCTGCAAAATGTGCCTTAGCCACCTAAAAAAAAAGAAAGAATATCAGCTTAAGCCAACACAGTGTTAAGAATATTTTCACTGCTTTACCTTGCCCTAAGACAGCCTTTTCTAAAAAACCAAGCAAAAAGCTGTTGTATATAAGCCAAATGTTGCTCTAGCTTGCTCAACCAGATTCCATAGACAAATCAGTAATTTTTCATCGCAGAGCATTTGAGTTGCTGGTTTAGCGACGTCTTAATTGGTTAGTTTGTTTGTGTTACTGTGCGACTTTGGTGAATCTGAACTAACCTTTTCAAACACCAAAGTCAGATCAAGGCAGTGGTAGACCACCTGTGAGGAAAACATGATTGATTCTGGCTTCTATAACAGCAGTTTTCAGTCAGAAAAGGCTTTCTGGCAGCGAGGTAAAGTGGTGAAAATATTCTAAATATAGCGTTAAACTGATATAGATTTTTTTATGCCTTTAATATTTGAGAAAGTGGAAAGAAGAGGTTTTGGCTTTTTCACTTAGAAAAAGGACTTAACGACTAATTATTTCGGCTCTACTTACTTTAATCATTTAAGAAATGTTTTCAACATTTATTTTGCATAATCCATTCTCATAGCAATATTACAAAAGTACAGGAAAATACGGATAATTATTTGACTTCTGTTTCTCTTTTTTTCCATATCTTTTGCTGTATTATAAACACTATTGTTTTCTGCAGTGCTATTTAATCAGGAACATGCCTGTCATCTCTTTCTCTCACAGCTTCGTCCCCTGAGTGTCAGCTGCTGAAGCAGGTAACTCGGGGCCCCTGGGGTCTCCCGATGGACCCCACACTCCGCAGAGCCACAGACACCACTGCTGTCCAACTCAGCGAGATGGTTTCCCTGCCAGTTCTGATAAAACACTCTGTCACTACCCCGCTCATCACACAGTGAGTGTCTGACTGAAAGGAAGCCGCAGGAGGAAAGAGTGTTTTGTGTGAGATTAAAAACATCACATTTGTGGGCGCATTGCAGGGTGTTTTGTAAAAGTAAGAGTTTTGAGTGACTGTGAAAGACATATGATTATTTTACCTTTAAAGCCTAATGCTGTGTTGGATTTTCACTGATTTCTCACCATTTTTCTGCTACTTAAAGCCACTTAAATTGTAGTTGAGTGCACATTCTGCACTGGAGGAATAACTTAAATTCTTATTACCTTCCATCTTTGTAGGATCCTTTTTCCGTTTGAAATTCCATCATAACTCCAGACAAGCTTGTCAGTCTTCCCCTACAATGTTTCTGCACACTATGCAGTTTAGCTTTTGTGTGTAAAGAAATGGCTTTCTCATCTTTTTCTGCACACAGAGGGGGTGCAGTATATTTGCCGTTGGAATTCGTAGCTCTAAATTTTTATTAACACATTTTTATCCCACGCTTAGACTACGCAGTTGGGTTTGCCAGAGATTGTCAACTCTATTTTTATCTTCTCTTCCCTGCTGACTTTTCAGTTGAAGAGAACCTTCCCTAAATCCCACTGTTATATGAATGTGAATTGCTTAGGAGTAATTTAAAGTAATGGGACTGAGGGTGTCAACCAAAAAGTGAAAAACGGTATATTCCCTGAGCTTTCTCCAGCGCTGACGTCTATCATCCTCACAACCTGCATCAGATTTGCAAGTCAGCAATATTTTCAGTCCTGATTCTGGTGTCAAAACTTCTTTCTCCTTATCTTGGTCCCTCTCTCCATCCCCAGCGTGTCTCTGGTGAACAAGGCAGTGGTGGACTACTTCTTTGTGGAGCTGGGGGTGGAAAGACACTTTGAGGCGCTGCGACACTTCCTGCTGATGGAGGATGGCGAGTTCGCGCAGTCCCTCAGCGATCTGCTCTTTGAAAAGGTGAAACTCTTTAAGTGTTGCTGTCATCTCCATCCACATTCAGAATAGGCTGATATATGAGGTTTTTCTTCAGTTTATTGGATTCTCAGAGAGGACATCTTGGAAGAAGACCAAACATTTTGGTCTCACTTTTAATGCAATATATTTTTAAACAAGCACTTTTTCTGTTTTTGACTAATTAGCACTGCATGGTTTTAGTGACATTTAGTGATTTTTGGTCTGTGAAATCAATCTGAGAGCAGCAACGAGCATGTTGTAAACTCTGTGATTGTATCCATAAATAAACTACTAAGTGCACGTGGAATAATACCCCTAAGTACAGGCATACATAAAAAACTTGAGTGCACTATTTAGAAATGTTTGCAGTTCTCTAAAAGAGGATTATATGACTGTAGTTTGAGGGTTCATGTTCTGTCCTGCAAAATATGATATAATATAAAATACAATATAGTACAGTGAGCTGCAGTTATGCTACACCTGGCTTCTCAAAAAGGGAATTGTACAAGCAAAACTGGGCATTCTGAAAGCACCAATCAATGCTTTTTATATTACTAATGGATTAAATGACTATGTCTAATGTAAAAGGGGTGACAAAAGGTTATCCCCCGACCCTGCAGTTCAGTTCAACCTAATGGAGCTTTTTACCGCCTTTAAACTCATTGTTTTGGTTTACGGCCCGCAACTTTACTGTTTTGGTTCACTGTCCCTGCTCTCAGCAGTATAATTTTCAGGCGCAGCAGGCAGCTGTTTCAGCAAAACAAAGCCTTAAAAATCAACTATACTCTACACACCCAGCACAAAGTTAACAACTAGCTGGTGAAAGGAGTGTAGCATTTAGTAGCCGAGGAGCTGGATATTTCCAATGGGGTTTGGTGGAGACGATGGAGCAAAAAAGCGAGTATTGGACCTCCTCTTGTCACGTGGACAAAACAAGTAGTCGAGTGCTTCAGGTTTAAGCATTATTGTTGATTAATCCTGGATTTTTTTGCTGGCTTGGGGGCAGCAGAGACGTGTTATGAACATTGACATATCACCATTATTTAAGTTGATAAGGCAGGCTTGTTGACAATCCAGCAGCTGTGGAGCAAAATTATCATTCATTTGTTGTTGTGTTTCTGACCACCTGGTGAATCTAAGTGCAATTTTCACTCCCTTTTAACTCTGTTTTGGTGTCTACCAACCCCTGAGGGAAATGTCTGGCTCTGCAGCTACTAAGTCAGAGGTCAGCAAAATGCCTCTTTTTCCCCTCTCCAGTGGCTCCCTTTGGCTTTGACAAACAAGTACAATGTAATTAATGAAGAACAGTTATTTCATTTATATTTGTCATTATCTGAAGTGATTCTTACTTTATCCAGCTGCAAAAATGTGTAGCCTATACACCAAATAATTTAAAAAATATATATTTTGACCAGTAAAATGTGCCTTATAGCGACTCAGAGGAAGTAGAGATGTTAATAGTTGTGTTTTTGTTTTGTTTTTGCCAAACATGTCTCTTTTGAGAGTTGAGTTTGCAGAGCCCTGCGCTAAATAATACACTGTGTTCACCAGCTAATCACCATCTGTCTGTCTGCCGTTTGGTGTTGGGCAGGTACTGAACTGTTGAGTTTTAAAGCTTCGTCACTTAAACACCTGCTCGCTTCAGCTGAAAACAAGGTTCTGAGATCAGGGACAGTGAACCAAAACGGCGAAGTTGTGGGTTCGACAACTGAACACTGATCTGAAACTCACTATGAACTTCTGTATAGCCGTGGGGAGCTGCAGATTCAGGTGCTAATTTTCTTTATCACTAAGAGCAACCCTGTTAATTGCTACAATGTTTTCACAATTTCATGTGATACATGATAAAAATAACACTTAGCATAGCTGCTTTAAACTTTGAAGTATGTTACATCTCATGTCTCTCCGGGCCTCTTTTGCAGCACATGATGTGTCACTGCCAGATTCCTCGAGTACTTATGTCAAGCCCCGTCTTCCTGGCGTGAAATAACAAGCACAGCCTGTGCTAATACCTTGGTGCTGTTCTGCAGAAACATTCATGTACATCTGTCTCTTGACGCCCATGAGACAGAAGGTTTTTGTCCCAGCCAAACACTCCACCAGCTGATTTCACTGATTAGCACACCTCCAACCGGAAAGAGAACTAATCATTTTAATCAGCTACCCGTAGTGTTTGTTTGGAGTGAAAACCTTGATAGCAAACAACAGGTGTGGAGGTATGGGTAGTTATGCACTTTGGACATTTTGTGTGTTCATTCAGGGTTCTTGAGGGTTCTGGAAATCCTTGAAAAAATTTTTTTTTTTAGGGTTTGAAAAGCACTTTTGGAGATGGTGCTTGAAACTGTGAGACGGGACACATTTTGTCTCCCTTCTGTAGAATTCTATCACGTTTAAATTATTATTGTTTTGTTTGATTTTATGTGATGAAGAAGTGAATCAGGGCCTTATCATTGTCAGCATATACTGTTGGATATAAAGTGTATATAAATGTGTCATTTACTGCAGCAGCACTTGAACTTGACTTTGGAAATGGTGAAGGAACCCTGTCATTTAACCGATGTTTCCTCCACCCAGCTGGGCAGTGGCCAGACTCCCGGCGAGCTGCTGACCCCACTGGTGCTCAACTCCATCCTCAGCAAGGCGCTGCAGTACAGCTTACATGGAGACACTCCCTTAGCAAGCAACTTCACGTTCGCCCTGCGCTTCCTCCCAGAGACCTTCCACCCACACGCCCCCGACTCTCTCAACTGTCTGGAGCTGCGCTACAAGGTGAGTAATGATGCACTGATACCAGCACCGGGTATTGTTCTGATACTGTGTACTCGTACTCGTAAAACTACTCCGATACCACATCACGAAAAGCAGCCACTTCAGCACAAGCAATTATAAACCATCTCAAGAACCAGCAAAATGAGTTCAAGGAGTTTGCTAAAGCTCATCCTGTTTTCTTGATTGAGTGGTTATTGTCAGCGAAAGACTCGTCTAGAGGATTACACAGGAGTGGATTTTCACTCCCACAAAAATACTCCTGTTCCCATCCCGTTCCCAGAAGAATTTCTCCCATCCCATTTCGTTCCTGTTCAATCCACAGTCAAGTGCCTGACCCATTGTTATCGCGATTCCTGCTCCTGCCCGCTCCCCTTGACGTTTTTCCTGTCCCGTCACAGTCCAGTGATCAATAGTGACATTGACTCCCATTTCCCCACCAGAAATGTCAGCCTCTAACGTCATCCACTAATGACTGTCCAACTTAAACTGCTGGAGAAAAAAAACTTCAGCATATGTCTCTCTTGCAGCCGTCTGTAAAATTGTTTAACAGCAACACGAAGAAGCAACTTGAATACTTCACATGTAAATGTATATGTAAAATAATGGTGCTGTAATGATAGTGATTTTTTTTTTATGTAACAGTAAACTCAGTTCTACAAGTCTGTAATAATGTTGTAGAATTATTGCCCAGTAACTTAATAAAAATAAACCAAATCTAACATGCAACTACCACTGTCAGTGGGATAAGGCAACAACAATTTGTTATAATTAGAAAGTAAGGAACATTGAATGATGTTTTTAAAGTCAATGTAAGAACAGTGATGGCGTTTTTAAGTACTTGTATCTGTAAGTACCTAAGTGTAAAAAAAACAAAGTGAAAAAAACCTGGTATCGGTGCATCCATAAAGGTGAGGCAGCGGTGTGAATGAGTAACAGAGTGTATATGCTTGCATGGGTGTGCTCGTCTCTGCATGAGTGGCAGCTTGAATGTGACGACCCGTCATGTTTTGACAAACTGTTCTGGGTGTGGAAAATTAGCTTATCACGCACTTCAATGGTTGAACCTCGCAGATTGATTGGAGTTGGGTCTTTTGGATGACACGCACGCTGACTAATGCTGCACACATTGTCCTCTGTTCTTTGTTCTTCACCCTGCTATCTCTCTCATGGCTGTTCCCTCTCCTGCTGAGTCTCCCTCCCTGTCTTTCCTTATCTTTATCTCCTTTCTCCCTATATATTTATATATCTTTTCCCCCCATCCCTCTTCCACTTCACCCCCCATCTCTCACACTCTGTCTTCCCTTCACAATCCTCTCACCTCCTTTATCAACGTCTCCGCTCTCACACCTTTCTCCTCCACTCCCCTTCTCTCCCCTCGCTTCATCCGTCACTCTCCCTTCACCTGTTTTTTCCCCAACTCCTGTTACACTTTCCTTCCCTTCCCTTCACACTCGCTCGCACTCACACCTTCGCACATGATCCCCCCCTCCGGTGTCTCTTTTCCCAGGTGGACTGGCCACTGAACATCATCATCACGGACAGCTGCATGAACAAGTACAACCGTCTGTTCTCGTTCCTGTTACAGCTCAAACACATGGTGTGGAGCCTCCGCGAGGTCTGGTTCCACCTCAAGAGAACAGGTGAGAGGGTGGGGGCGTTTGATCCGGGCCCGGCTCAGACTCCACCTTACCACTGAGAGGGAAGTTAAGATTCTTCCTGTTGTGCTTCAACAGTTTATAAAATATTCATCGAGGGGAACGCTGCGACTACTTTATGTTTTATTTATACAAAGCACATCTCATACCAGTGGGATTGTTGTGAAACAGTGTGCTTCAGTGGGTTAGATAGTATTGATCAGTGAAAGCCTGTGTACAGACTACATAAATGGAAGGGGAAAAAAACCAAACTGTTAAGGTATTAGAAGGATGTAAAGTTCAGTGATTATAACATTAAAGGAGAAGTTGGTAATTTATTTAATGTAATAATTCAACCTATTTAATATATTATCTACCCAACTCGCTATTTGGACTTCTGTACTGCTTAATGGAGGCTCCTTTAATGTTACTGATGACCAGGGAAAAATGTGGATGATTACTTAATTGGGAGTCAGTCCTGCTTATGATTGAAAAATGCATTCTAACAGGAAAAGAAATATGATAAAGCAGTTAACAAAGGTCTGTCTGTATCATAGTTCTAACTATTTTTTACCAGTTCCCTGTCAGTCAAGTTCCCAAAGTAAGCACAAATTGCTGACAAACAGAAAAAAAGAGCCCACAGGTATTGATTTTACAGTGATATTATACAGAAAAGCAGCAGATCTTTCACATTTAAAAGTCAGTGTTTGAATCCCTGCATCATGGCTCGTTCCCATCTTCGTTTCCCCTCAGCGCTGGTGAAAGGTGCCGGTCGCTCTGTGCAGTTTCGTCAGCTGCAGCTGTACAGACACGAGATGCAGCATTTTGTCAAGGTGATCCAGGGATACATCGCCAACCAGATCCTGCAAGTGTCCTGGAGCGAGTTCACGGCCAAGCTGGCCACTGCCAACGACCTGGACGCCATCCACCGCACGCATGCAGACTACCTCAACAGAGCCATCTTCAGGTGAGGGCTGGAACTGCTTGTGTGCATATTTACAGCATCTGTTGCAATAAAATGCTTGTTATCTGTTATCTACATGCACAAAATGGGTCATACATGGTATTTTTCTTAATCTTACTGCATTCTAGGACATTTTGGAACAAGACCAAATGTCCTTGTCTTCCCTTGAACACAATACACATGAATGTAAAATGTTAAATGTTAAAGTATTTTGAGTGATCACAGCTCCAAGTATTCTAACGCTGGACGCTTTTATCCAAAGTGACGTACGTCTAAGCGCTGATACAACACAATACAGGTGCTCTAATGCAAAAGCTGTCTGTATCTTGACCATGAAATAATCGGTTCAGAGTAAATATTTTTTCTTCTACTAGAAAATTCATTTTTATTGTTGTCAAATATATGTATTGAGTCACGGTGGCGACAGTCATCACAGGCCTCATGTTACCTTTATTTCAATCAAGAACTGCAAAAATCAGTTGATATTTTTCACCTATTATTTGATTGAAAAAAAATTAATCACCAAGCACTTTGTTGATTAAATTATTAAATAACTATTCAAACAAAAATGCCAAACATTTGATAGTTTTATAACCAAGACAAGACATTTGCTGTCCTCACTTTGTGCTCTGGGATATTCTGATGGCCATTTAACACTTTTCTGATGTTTTATAGACCAGTTAAAGTGCTTACACATAATAAGGTATGGAGGTAAATTTAGGAAAAGAGAGCACTGCTATCAGATCAATGTTGGCACATACCCTGAGTTGAGCTATCAGAGCCGGTATTGGCAGAGAAAAAATTTGGGTCGGTGTATCTCTAAAAATTGGGCTCACTTAAGCGTTTTCTTTTGCTGTCGGCTCCCGTTTTCTTTGAGCTCATTGAGGATTGGGTCCAGATGCCTTCAGGTTTGTGTTTTGTTTTAAATAGAAAGGTTCATCTCTGGTATAGATAATACTGTCACGGTTTAGTTTCTGACAGGTATTGGAGCTGAGACGAAAAGTTAATGTATCAAGGAAGGAAGGAAAAAATAATGTAGTTTCAGCTCATCAAAGACAAGTATTTTCTGATGACGTAGTCTTAATGGCAAATGAATATCTTGGGTTTTTAACTGTTGCAACATGAATTTGTTTGCTTGTTTGGTCTGTAAAACATCAGAAAATAATGAAAAATGTCCATCACAATGTTCACAAAGTTATTAATTTACTACATTGTAATGATTTAGAAATTCTGACAAGATAGAAAGTGGGTGGGACCATAAGATTTTTGGCATTTGTGGCCTTTTTCTTTTGATCCACTAATTCAATCGTTTAATAGTTGCAGCTTTAGACAATCGATAAATCAAGATAATAATCGTCAGTTGCAGCCTTACTGGGTACAACATTTTGGGGAACCAAAATTATATGTTGTTAAAGGTGTTCTGCAAAACATTAATAAACTTAAAACCTGGTGGTTCAAATTATACTTTTGCTGTCTCCATTTAAGTCTACAAGACTACAAAATGTGGAAAATTTCAGATGAATGCAATTACTTCTTCAGGCTCTGCGCATGCATAGCATGTTGAAGTGGAACTCTCTGCACCCGTAATTTCATATAAAATTAATTCAACCTCCTCGTTGCAAGTTTAATTAAAATTCCAGCTGGATCTGAGGCTAACTTTTGAACCCAATGAATGATTTAATCTCATTAAGAGAGGTTGTCAGTATCACACTTCTCTGTGTAGAATTTCAGTCCGTCTAAAAAAGTCATTTCAAAGTTCCTTGTCACGTTTCCTAAACTTTGCACTCTATCCTGTCTCGCCTCCCCAGGGGTTTGCTGACGGAGAAAGCGGCTCCGGTCATGAACATCATCCACAGCATCTTCAGCCTCATCCTCAAGTTTCGGGCCCAGCTGATCGCACAGCCCTGGGAGAGCCAGCAGGGGGAGGCAGTTCACCCCAGCTTCATTGCCATGCAGCAGTCGTACAACACCTTCAAATATTACTCTCACTTCCTCTTCAAAGGTAAGACTATTGTTTCAGACTGGATTTAATTAAAATTTATCCTGTTTGTATTTCTATTTGCCCATATTTTATTTGTTGAGAGAAGGATATTCAACATATTTTATTGAGTAGTTTGGCAACAATGGCTCAGTTTAATTACTGTAAAGCCAAAGGATGTGCTGTGAAAGCATTCACAAGTTCAGTCAGTAAATGAAAAAAAAAGCTTAGAGGAGCAAGAAAAATGTGGCAGGTAAAGCCATATCCATCACTCATGTTTGTATGATACTGTGAAACATTACTAAGGTGTCCTCTAATTTCAAGCTACAAGGTCCTTAATTAAGGGTTGCCAAATTTGATCAAACTGAGTTTGTTTTTAAAGCGTATCGAATCTGCTTTAAATGTAAGGGATTAATTAAGTCATCCAGTGACATTTTAATGGTTGGCAGTTTTCTTTGCACTTAGCATATGTGAGTAATTACCCTTTTTGATGTACAGTAATTAACAAATAATCAATGATGAACCCGACTAGAGCTCAGAAACTTTAAGATGATTGAACTAAATAGATTCTAGCTTGTTTGTGTGTGTGTGTTAAAGCCTTTCAGCCTTTATTTGATTAATGATAGATTATTAGATGAGTGTTGCATATTTTTTTATTGAGTCAGTTTTTATTTAAGGCAGTAATGTCTTCCTCATTTAAGTTTAAGTTGTTCACAGTACCAACATGCCCACACTAAAACAGTTCAGCTGTTAATTGTCCCTTTCTAAAGTGATTTCAGTGTCATCAATGGGAGAGAAAATCCAAGGTTTTCCTTTTGTGCAAAAATACATCCCAAAATTTGTGTCCAAAATACATCTATGTTACTACTAAATAGGTTTATATGAAGCCAGTGACCATAAACAGTAACAGTATCTGTATAAGTTTAAACACGTTGTTCCCTCTGTTTCCACAGATAGTGTTTCCTGACAAATAGGACAGAATTTCATACTAAAATGACCAAATTTGGAAGGAACCCACCTGAATTTTCTCTCTCATACTGCACATATTAGGTTCAGCTGAACTTAAAAATATTGTATTAGAAACATATCAGTGTGCAGCATCTCAATCTGGGAACTCATCAGCTGTCATTAGACAACAGCAATTCAGCCTCTGGGGCCAACAGCCGGTGCTTCGGGGCTTCCAGTGTAGCCAGCAGATATCCAGGCGAAGACTTTCTCATCTGTGCAGCAGCCACTGTTTACAGACAGATTAGCCAGTTGAGACACGAGAATGGAATTGGAGGCTTGTCTCTGTAAACAGATCTGCATATGAGTGCAGATGATATTTTTTTTTAAAAAAAGTGCATTGTGGCCAATGTATTCTATCACTATAATACTCTATGTGGACTGTTTACCCGCACGCAACCAAAACTTGTTCTGACATAATTGGTCAATACTACTAAGACTATGAACAGAAACCACAAAGCTTTTGATACCAAATTCTTGCCCCTTGCATACATATTAGGGATATCTTACTGCAAAATGTGAGTCGGTCTTTTAAAGGGCGTGCTCATTATTTTGGTCGCAGCATGCATGTTTTAGTAATAATCATTTCTTAAACCATGTCCCATGTGACCTGATGTAGGTTTCTGCATATAAATCCATTACTGAGTGGGAGCATCCAATTGAAAAACAAATCTGTGGAGAACACATAAAGAAAATAACTGTGTCTCAGAAAGGTGCTATACCTAAGAAACAAATGCTGTATGTTTCTTTTTTCTTCTCTCAGTGGTGACCAAGCTGGTGAACAGAGGGTACCAGCCTCATCTAGAGGATTTCCTCCTTCGCATCAACTTCAACAACTACTACAAAGACTCCTGAGCTGTATCTGTTCGACATGAGCCAAGTGTGAGTACCTGTCACAGGTCAGGCAAGTTGTTAGATATTTATCAAATGCACCAGTGTGTACCATAAGTGTTTACATTTTCAAAATCCCCTCTGTGTTCGTGTGACAGATAATCAGACATATATATTAAATTAAGTTCCAAAATACATTTAAAAACCCACCTGTACATTATGTCAAGACGTGTCTGTGACTAGGCAATCAGTGTGCAAGAGTTGAACTACATATTTGCGTGCTTGATGAATGGCTTTACTTGTAAAATTGTATGCTGCCAAAGCAAAACTGATGTTGACTGTAATGCCTCCAATGCTCAGGTGTGCCTCCAGCTGTGTAGATTTCAAGTACATATAAATTAAATGTCAATTATCTGTAAATACAAAAGGAAAGTGCTTTGTTCAATAAATGCTATATTCTGAATTTATTCTCATCTTTAGAGTTCTTTTGTGAAGCAAAGAAAAAACAGTTACTTGAGTAAGAAAAATTACTTATTTATTAAAGGTTACATGTTACCATAGGTTTTAAAAAACTAGGACAAATTAAGTGCAAAGCCTTATGGGTAGTGGATTCTGTCAACTTCAGCCATTTACACAAAGAGGGAGAGGGCAGAAAATGCAGTCCTCGCTATATGACTAAAACTACACCATGAGTACCCAGAGGTTTTCCTGACAGTGCATTACTTACAAAGCACAAATATATCAAGACTATGCAGCACAGCTGTAAGACGTGTTCTGGGCTCCAGCAGGCCACATACAGTAAGAGGATTTGGTTTCTTGAGCGGATGCTAATGTTGGAGAAACTCGTCTCTCCGATCAGAGCAACAACAGGCACCAGCTTGTGTAGGTCAAACAGGGAAAAAAAAATCTCAGACTTGTGTTTGCACGTTTTTTTATGCATCGCTGTAGTTTTATTAATGGTGTGATTGAAGCGTCTCAACCAGCACCAGCAGAATGAGGTTACAAGTCTGCTGGATGGACAGATTTTTTTTATTTTAAACAGCATGAGAGGACCTGCTGACACCCATTTACATCAGGCAACATAAAGAGAAACTGTTCATCATCATGACTTGAAGCAACAGTTTGAAAATTGGGGAAATGTGCTTATTCACTTTGTTCCTTTGTTCCTTAAAAGGAAAATTTGGCACTTTTCATGTGGATTCCCAGTCAGTGATCATAATAAATATAGTAACTGAGACATGAAGTTCCTGTGTGTGCTATACAGACAGAGAAAACTGAGTTCTCCTGCTCCAGGGCTGTGCAAGCAGTGCTTACATATACCAGGATGCATTGTGTGCACGCTTCTGATGCCTACGTTGCTGTGTATCACCACCCTATTGCCTGTAGAATTACTTTGTTGGTCAAAACCAACACTTAGCACTAAGTGATGAAAATGCCTATCTTACATGCCACCTGGCTACCCCACAGCAGAGACTACAAATCCAAGCTGAAAAAAATCTGTCCAGCTGCACAGAGTTATTGCTTCAACTGACTACATTCACCATCAAGAGTGACAGGACATCCACAAGAAAAGTGTCCAATTTCCCCTTTCATATCAAGGCCACAGCAGTCGGGTAACTTTGCATGAAGACTGAAAAAAGCCTGGCACTGTCAAGTGGTAACAAAATCCGCCTACCAGCATCTCTAAAGCTGAAGTTACATGAGTTATCTCCTTTGTTCAAAAACACACAAGAACCTGAGGGTAAAAATGACCTTTGACTGGGGGGGGGGGTTATATGTCAAACTATTTCTTTGCTCTGAGCAGTTCCCAGGCATTCAGCAGAGACTCCAGGTAGTTATTGATTGTAGCCAGGAAATATACCATCTATGAAACAATAAATTGTTCTTTTTACAATTTGTTTTTGTATGGATAAAATAAAACGATATATAAAGAGTAAACAATTGAACATAGACAATGCAAAACCTTCCACCTGTATCACTCTGTAAACCCCTCCCACCGAACCCACACAGTGAGGCTCGCCAAGACCTCTGCAACTCTCAAATACGTGCCTCCAGCGCTTTGCAGCCCCAGGGCAGAACACCCCAGGCTTCAGAGGCAGCTGTGACACTGTCTAACAGCAGAATAAGAGGCTTGTTCACTCCACGGACACAACACTGTCCCCCTTCAAAAGTTATTCCCTACTGTTTGCCATAATGCATCTTTACCAGTCGTCAATACGAACGCCATGGCATCGATCAACTGGCCAAAGTCTCACATTAAGAGGCTGAAAGCGGAGTCAAGAGGGTGTGCAGAAGTCTAGTTTTGTCTCAGACCACTTGAATCAAATTATGATGATGTTACTATGGAATTTCTTCCCTAATGACACCAAAAATAAATGTCCTACCAGCGCTTTAATTAATGATATTTAGACCACTTGACAGAGCCAGGCTAGCAGTTTCCCCGTTTCCTAACTGTCTGCTGGCTGTAGCTTCATAATTGACAGATGTCATCTAACATAAGTCTTCACCCAGCAGCGAATGAGCATCTTTCCCCAGTGTCAAACTATTTCGTTAATTCCTTTGATTACAATGAGTACGGTCACGAGCAATCAAACATAATCATAACTAATTATTTCACCAGAAGAGCGGGCAGTCCTAAATGAAACATCCACACTTTATCCTTGTTTAACACGTTTCTGCCAAGAGCTCTGATGTAGAGTAGAAAAAGCAAGCAGACAAGCAAACACACCGCTCATCACAATGTACCTTTCACGATCAACGTCGAGTCAGTGGTTTTGACCTTGTCTGTATTACACAGTACCAAACATGTCACATTCACACAGTGCACCATGGGCTTCCAATGTCCATTGAGATTAGTGTTACAGCTCAAATTGGCTGAAATGGAACTAAACTGCAGTGGGATCCAGAGCGGAGGCAGAATTTCACAGATCAATATGCTTTAGTCTCCGTTTTTCTGACCTGATTAGTATTCATATAATACCCCACTGGTTTGCCTACATGCGTTACCATAACATTTCAGTGATTATTTTTTGTCTTACAGCTTGGTACTCAATTTAGAGGTTTTCATCTTCTGCAAAGGGACTGAGAAAGAACAATATTATTTAATCATGCACCTCAGTTGTAGTGTATTGAATCTGAAAGCTTTTTATGCAGCCAACTCTGATTAAACATCATATAGACACTCTGACGGCTCATATTTACACAGGCTTTCAAAAAATGGAATGCAAAATACAAATGCCAATTCCAAAAAAGTTGGTATGTTATGTAAATGTATAAAAACCAAATACAATGACTTAAATACTTTTCGATAAGAAAAGACAAGATATTTAATATTCAAATTGCAAACGCTGTTTCTCAACCCAGAACTGCAAGGAATTCATCATTGAATCATTAAAAGATTCAAAGAATCTGAAAAAAAATTCTGCACGTAAGAGGACAGGCCAAGAACCAACATTTAATGCCTGTGGCCTTTGACACCTCAGGCGGCACTGCATTAAAAACCACATAGTTGTATAAAGGATACTACATGTCCTCAGGAAACTGTTGTCATTAAACAGTTTGTCGCTGCATCTACAAATGCAAGTTAAGACTTAAGACCATGCAAAATGAAAGCCATATATCAACAACATCCAGAAACACTGCAGACTTCTCTGGGCCCCAAGCTCATCTGAGATGGACTAATGCAATGTGGTGTGCTGTGGTCTTTTTGTGGTTTTTTTCAGACGCCACAGGCGTTGTGACCCCACCAGCACTATCTCAAAAAGCCAACATCTGTGATGGGATGGAGGTGTGTTAGTGCCCATGACATCAAGGGGTAACTGTCACATCTGTGAAGGCCCCATTAATGCTGAGAGGTACAGGTTTTGGAGCAACATATGCTGCCAACTGGACAGCCTCTTTTTCAGAAATGCCCCTGCCTATTTTTAGCAAGACAATGCCAAGACACATCGTGCACACGTTACAACACCATGGTTTCATAGTAAGAGTTCAGGTACTAAACTGACCTGCCTGCAGTCCAGACCTGTCTGCCATTTAAAATGTTTGGTGCATTATGAAGCAAACAATATGACAAAAGAGACCCTGGACTGTTGAGCACCTGAAGTCATATATCAAGCAAGAATGAGAGAGAATTTCACCTTCAGAACTTAAACAATTAGTGTCTTCAGATACCAAACACTTCATGTTGTTAAAAGAAAACATGATGTGCCACAGGAGTAAACATGGCCCTGTCCCAACTTTTTTGGAAAATGTTGCAGGCATTGAATTCAGATTGAGTGTATATTTATAAAAAACAATAAAAGGAATCAGTTTGAATATTAAATATCTTGTCTTGTAGTTAAAATTTTTTTGCAAATCATTGCATTCAGTTTTCTTTACATTTTATACAATGTCCAAATATTTTTGGAGTTGGGGTTTCTACTTAAGACTATTTGAGCTGCTCAAGGAGGACCTCGCGTACAGGGCGGATCATTTTAAAACCTGCTTTGCGCAGGTACTGTAGTGCAATGTAAAATCAATTCAGTTTAGCAGGAATGCTTAAGATAGTCAGGATGCCATGTCTGTGTAACATCATGTGGTGTCACTCATGCCAGTTATGTCCACTGCTTCAAGACAATGCAACAGTCACTGCTCTGCAGATAAAAGGAGGGAGATGATTTTAAGTCCTTCATTGTCTTCAAAGTCTAGAATCCTGATTAGTGCATTCTGTAGCAATCAAATGTTAAACCTCGGAAGTGCAAGAACTTTTTGTACACGAACAAACAAGAAATAAACACAAAGTAGTTGCATAAGAGCCTTACATACAAGTTAAAACAACGTAAAGGAACAAACTCTCCAAACCGACTCCAAACTATGTAAACCTAAAGTGAAGCAGATGATTCACCACCTTCTGTTAGAGGCCTGGGGATATTAGAAAACAATGAAACACAATCAATACCTACGTATATAGTGTCCCTTTTGATGTAAGTACCACCGACAGTTGTGTAAAAACAATTCCAAATCCAAAGACCCATGCTACAGTCTGACCGCAGAAAAGCAGATCTAATGGAGCGCCCATGAGACGTGCTTTTTGGTCCCCCTGTTAAAGTCTCCTGCTTTCATGACAAAACTGGAGATTTAGTAACACAGGGTGAATAGAAGCGAACTACACTCTCTAATATGGGTGTTACAGTACCAGAGTCAGGGCTGGGGGGGGTTCATGATGATGCCTTCATCCAGAGAAAGCCTTCTCTCCTGGGCAAAAGTCGAACCGTGGCCCTGGTCTTGGTTATTTTCTTTTTCTTTTTTTTTTGTCCTAACAGGGACTAGGCCTCAGATTCCAGGTCTTCTTGTCCTGCTCCGTCGCTCGAGTCGCCCGTCTCAGGTTCCAGCAGCAGGAATTTGCCATCATTGGTTAGAGGCATGTTCTTCATCAGCTGGGCCAAGGCCTCCGGGTCCTTATAAAAAAAAACCAAAGTCCAGCTGAGTAAGAATTTAGTTTATTTTTTGATTATCAAAACTGGTCAACATTTTTAACAAACCCCCTCTTGTCATCATGTTCCTATTTATCTTTATTAATATCGCCACTTTGTAGAGATTTTAGTTTTCACTTTGAATCTTTTTCTGTTGTTCAGCCACTGAAAAAGCTACTTTTGATTCAATGTTGTGGAAATACAAAGCCTAGAAAAAAAATCTTTGTTTATAAAGCATATCAGAGCTGAAACGATTATTTCATTAATGATTATGAACTATTTTGATAACTGATTTGAGTCAACAATGAACTGATGGCCAGTTTAATGTGAATGTTTTCTGCTTTCTTTACTCCTCTATGACAGTAAACTTAATATTTCTGGGCTATAGACAAAAGAAGGTTGCAGGTTGCAATAAAATGAGCTCTGAAAAATACAAATAAAGACATGCAAGACTCTAGAGAACATTAAAAAAAACCTAGCAGAAAGAATTTTAGAGAGGAGGAAAAATAAATCATATATAAATGCCAAGTACTGTGGATGAGGTAAAATATATGAAAAGTTTCTTGATGAAACCTTGAAAAGCTGAGTTTTAAGTTTTTTTTCATAAAGGTTATCTACAGGGAGACTGATAAGATGTAGTATTGTGTTTAAATAGGCACTGTATGTTTACAAAGAAACATTTGAGTTCATTTGCAATAAAAAACAGATAATCACCATTCTTGGGAACTGCACATAAAAACATGATTTCAGAAAATAAATAAAAAAGGAGATCTCTTTTTTCACGGATGAATCCCTTGAATTAAGTGGCATCAGTGACTGTTTAACAGAAAAGGTAATAAATTTCCCTCCTATGGGAGGGCTACACCATGAGAGGCTATCATCTTCCTTTGCCAATAAAACAGCCAGTTTATTTAACTAATTTTCTTGTTTATGCCTTTTAAAATCAATAACTAAATCTATTAATGGGTTTTGACTTTAAATGCAATAACTGCCTTCTAGACGCTTCCTTGATGATGATACCTTTTTAGCTTCTGTAATGTCCTTTGCCAAGCTGATGGTGTAACATATCTGTGAACGAAGACAAAAAGATAAACTTGAGTATACGTTTGTCTATCAGTTGAGATGTTTCTCCTCCTTGGGAAAAAAAACTGTCAGTGATCGGTGTATTGACCTTTTCGCCCTCTGTGTTGCTTTCAAAGACGAAGGCGCTGAACGAAGGCTCTCCCTCCTCGTCTCCATCACTCCAGTCTCTGGCCTCGACCACGAATCCCATCAGCCTCCCGTTCTCTTGGTGGGCTGCAAACTGGCACACCTCTCCAAGCTGGAACTAGGAATGAGGAGTGTTGAGGGAAGAAAAAGATTTTCAAAAATGTGATAGGAGGTGAACTACAGTCAACATGACTGAACCGCTTAACCTGTCAATAATTACAAAGAGAAAAAAAACATTGTGTAAATATTGACTTGATCTTTTGTCAAACTTACGCTTATTCTTGTAACTTGAGTCTGAGGGTCAATCAACCTATTGTGAAGACAAAATAAAAGACTTTTACAAGAAAATGAAAACAGTGCTGGCATACCTCAGCTTTGTTTTTGTGAGGGAGCTCTCGTCTCTTTTCTGATAGTCGTGAGCTATACAAGACTTAGACAAGGTGAAAACTCTTATAAATGTGAAAAAAAACATGTTTTCATTGTCCACAAGGTTCTTGCTTTAAGGTCTTTTCTTTTTGTTGCCTTCAGGCAGTCATGTACAGCACTGCTGGCAACGTTTAAAAAGGCTGTTAAGTGCAAAAAAAAAAATCTTACTCGAGACGCGGACACTCAGTATTAATACTGGTATAAACTGAATTTTAGAGGTCAGGCTTTCACAATACAAAGACATGAAACTAGATACAAGTTAGATAAACTGTAATACTGTGAACAAGATGTGCTTTTTGCAAGCAACCACCCACCCTGTCGAAGAATATATGAACTGCTGGAACTGTTTACAAATCACATGATGATTTTACCTACAGCTAACCACTGCTCTGGGTCATTCAGCTGAAGTCACTTCTCTGCTTCTTCAAACTTGGTGTCATCCTGAAAAATCGTCCTGAACCGATTGTGTTACGGCAGTGAAACTGACCAAATTCTCTTCTCTTTCTCAGTGTGAGGTGTTTATCTTTTTCTTCTTCCTTTTATAAGTAAAAGGAGCCCCAGGTCATGTTTTCACTCGATGTTGATTACATATTTATTGCCGTGGGAAGATTTCTTTTTAGAAGATTAATAATTTTTTGGCAAAATTGTGTCGCACTTCGTTTGCATTGTTAGACACGTTGAAATTTTGCCTCTGAATTATTCACAGTTTCATGTCACTGTTAGTGTGTAAAGACCTTTAATAAGACAATTTGTAAGACGTTTAAATATAATGTTTCCCTGTTGCGTTAAACAGTGTGATAGTCTGGTTTGGACCTTGATCGCAGCTGTACATTCCTGATCTCCTGTAGCCTCCAACAGAGTTTTAATATAGTTAATTGACGTTATAGACAGATTTTAACCACAAATTAAATTCATTTCTCACTTGTAGCAGGAAAATTATAAGGCTGTGCAGCAGACAAGTCAAAATTATTGTAAGATTATATCATTATTAATATTACAACAACAACAGGATAGCAGTTTCTCCACAGGGCAAGAAGACCAACAAGACTGCAGAGAAAACACCAACAGCACTATGAAGATTAGGGATGCAGGATATTATGGGCACATCATCAGTATCAGCTGATAAAGGCAACAAAATGAAATATCTTATCCGCCCAGAACGAACACTTCTGTCGATATGACAGGCCAATAACGTGACACTTCAATTATGCGCATGTGACGCCAGTGGAGGTTATTTGGAGTGTCCGAAACAACAGTAACAGAAGTTGCAATGATTGCTCAGCATCAGTCATGCAAGGAGGAGCCAAATCACATTCCTTCAACTCTACAAACTTAATTGCCCATTGTAAGATCCATAATCCCTATCATTACAATGACACTGTGAACAACGAAGAGAAATAGGTACCGGTGAAAAGAAACCGTGTCAGCAGTAGTTTTCTATTGTTTACTTTTTAAAAGGAAGTGTATTGACAAAGCAAAAATAATAGGTTGTGTCTGACGTGCAGACACTTGATTTTCTCTGCAGTCAGGTGGAAAACAAATGTGCGTATATCGGTATCAGCAATCGGCCAAAATCAGTTGGAAAATATCAGCCAAGAGACAGATCCTGTTAAACTATAGGCCACATTCAAACATCTGCACTCTTGTCAGAAAAATAATAAAAGCATTCATTTGTATTTTCTGTATCAGTGTCGTGAGAAGTGGTATTCATGTAGCAGTTGACAAATATGTGATAATTCCTACCTGAGGTTACTGCTGGTGACCATGAGGTGGGACTCTGTGGTCCTGAAGATGTTGTGGATGGCTCGGGCAGCCAGCACCTGCCTCATGGCCTCATAGATGACCTCCTGGTTGTTGCCACAGCGCACCGCCATGGAGCCCAGGAAGCGCACGGCGAAAACTTGTTGCAGGAGGGAGTCTGCAGAAACATGCGAACATCACACAAACATGTCAGCGTCATAAACGCTCAGGGACGGTAAACAACCCAGGAACACTCGTGGGTGAGTGAACTCAAGGGACAATAACGCACACACAACAAGGTTACTCTGAGCTCAAACAGTGCTCAGCAGACAGAAAGTGGACCATTAAGTTGCATTTAGAAGAGGAAACAGGTTACCGTCACTTTCTATTGAACAGTCATCGTCCGTCTCCCCAAATGGATTTGTGCGTCTGTCAGGAAGGGAGCACACACACCAGCAAAAAAAACAATTAAACCTCTGCATTGAGTCATTATGAAGCGTTCAGCTTCATGTAATAACCACTATGAGGCCAACTTTCAGGAAATTAGCGTGACCACCCTCCAGTATCTCTTTCCTGCCCGTCTGTAGCAAACATACACCCACACAAACTTCCTGCCTCGGTTGTCCACTCACCTCCCCCCAGCCCTGTTCTGGTCCTGAAACTCAGAGGCCGGCAGCATGATGTCAAACTGAATGGGTGTCCCTGGGGCTATCAGGTCCTCTGGTTCCGGAGCAGCTCCTGTCTTCTGGGAACCACCGGCAGTATGTATGCCTCCTGGCTTCGCTCTGCAGGAATGAGACACACAGAATGAAGATGTATTATAAAGAAGGAAACCCCACTACTTAAAGGACATGTTTGCATTTTCATCTTAAAAAAGGATGGTTTATTTATTCCCACAGAAACTAAAAAAAACACAAACATAAAAAATACTTTGATGCAGAAGAATCACACCTCAAAAGGTGAGTTTTCTTTTTAAATATAATGGAGCTTGTGGGACTCAGAGTGTTAAAAAAAATACATTTAAAAAACTCAAAAGCAACTTCTCTTTCCAGAAATCATAACCCCCTATTACTCAAG
The DNA here is from genome assembly GCF_056507025.1 of Lutjanus erythropterus. NCBI lineage: Eukaryota > Metazoa > Chordata > Actinopteri > Lutjaniformes > Lutjanidae > Lutjanus > Lutjanus erythropterus. Next base: position 30,269,466 of record NC_139329.1, read on the forward strand.
ATAATCCACAAACTTTGTTTTGACCAATTTGATTTGGAACACCTTTGTTTCTGTGGTAGGAAGAAAGTAGTTCCCACATAAATCAAGCTGGACCTTCAGTATAAGGGTGATAGCTAACATTAAACACTAAATACTACATGTGACGTTTCTCTATGTCAGGTTGGTACGAAGCTAATGAAGTGGACATACCAACGTGTGCTGCTTACATTGGATGGTGCATCTTAGTCCTTAGTTTTGAAAATTTTAAGCCACTATAAGATATTCAACAGAAACTTCAGCAGAGGATGCAGTATGCAGTGTTATGAATAAACCCTCACACAAGCAGCATGTCTGACCTGTCAGGGTTGGGCGAGCCTTCTGGTCTCTTCTCAAAGCTGGTGATGGGGGTGACAGCCTGGATGGCGGTTTGGTTCAGTCGGATGGCCACAGCCTAACAAAAACAAACGGGAACGCTGCATTATTTCTGTACCAGCAAGTCAGTCGATTATAAAACCAGAACAATGGGTACATGTTTCTAAACATTGCACAAATACACATGCTAGTCTCAGATGACAAGTATGTGATCTACAGTCATGTGACACAACATGATTATTATCTAAGATCTTTCATCATTATTTACTCTATGGAAAACTACCAAAAGACACTGGAACAATGCCATTACATTTTATGTCTTTTAAACAGAGAAAGTGAGAAAGTCCCTCACATTCTGTGTAACTCATTAACCAGTTTAAACCCTCCATTATTAATTTTGTGCCTAAAATGTTAATTGTTTTGCTAATTGTGATGTCATTTCTTGGTGCACATTTAAAAATTAAAGGCGCCAACATGTCCACAGAATCTTTTAGATAATGATTGAAATAACCCAGTGCCAAGTTGTATCGAAACTTCTCCAGTCAAACTATACCTGCTTTCATGCCTTTTGGTCAATCATAGAAAACAATTACTATTTATATGGTTTTGCTCACAGACAATCACCGCAAGCGTTCTTCATAAAGAAGAACCTTCGAAAATAGGTATCGAATAAAGTACTCCATTAGTATTGGTATCACTTTAACAGTACTGGTATTGTATTTTTTAAAAAGATACCTAACCCTACTTGTTACCATGATTTGTACTGCGTGAAACAACTGTAATGTAATGATGTTGTTACAAGTGTTCAACATGATGGTGTGAAAAACAGAAGCCTTTCCGCTGCAGAAAGAATGAATGTTCTAATTATTGTGTTTTTTATTTTAAATCAGTTTAAACAATCTCCAGGTCTGTTTCCATCAAACAACAAATAGCTCTCACTACCTGATCAAATAACATGGGTTATGTTCTAAATACCAAGATCAATGAAATACTTCTGACAAAGGAGTTGGAGGTTCATCTAATTCTTAGATATTTAGTTTAGTTAAGGTGTTTTTTTTAATTTGGATCGTCTGTGTGTGGGAGTGTGCTTTACCTCTGGGTTGTCAGTCAGGTAGATCTGTCTGGAGATGTTGTTCACAGTGCAAATCCACTGAGAGAGAAACACAGAGATCCACATTAGGATTTCCTCAAGACGCCTGAAATCACTTGACTGATACCAGCTGTGACAGGCCAGTCAGATGTGTCCAAGCACAAAACCAAATATGAAAAGCAGACAAATGAGTCTCGACAGCTCCTTCATTGTTCTCTGATGGATACTTGTAGCAGCAGGTAACTTTGGGGTGAAGAGGTAAATCAATAAAGAAGATCAAACAACTGGCTCTTTCAAACTTACTTCTTCATATTCCCTTTTGCTCTCAGCTTGTAGAATCATTGATCTGGAGGAATAAAAGAGAACGGAGAGAATTCAATCAAACACATCCGATATCTCATATGTGTTTGCATATTATTCTCACATGCAGACAAGCGTACACACGTTTTGCCTGAGGGGGACGTTATCTGGAAACAGTAGCGTCTGTCCTCGCACTCCACAGCCATGACGGAACTGTTGTCCAGGTCCAGGACCATGCCGCCCGCCACTGCCCCACGCGGCTGACACATGAGGTTCCCTCCCTGGGTGAAGAAGTAGAGTCGGTCCCAGGCTGTGGTCACCAGGCCTGTTTTACTGGAGTGCAAGAAAGAAGGGGGCAGGGGGAGTGGATAAAGGTCAGCACTAAAGAATGAGATTTTGAAAAACATACTAATAGCTTTTGCTGCCACAAGTGCCATGATGGAAGGTTTAATGAGTGACGAGTAAGAAGGTCAAGGATTTACGGCTGCATGTGACGGAAATTCCAAGCTCAAGCTCACATCTGGCTTACAAATGAGTTCAGCAAGTATAAAGATACGCAGTAAGTATTTTTTAAAAGCTCTTCCCCGATTTCAAGTTTAGTTATCAGTCAGGTCTTGTACTGAAATAAAATTATCCATCAGTTCTCCATAAATACTATACTTGCAAAATATTTTCTGAATCCATTTGAGTGTTTCTTCAAAGAGCCATTCTATTTTAAAATAAGATGGTACTTTTCATTAATCCTATCTTTGTTTATCAGTAATAATGGTAATAACTGGAACTGTCATATGCTGGCATCATGTGTAGTTGTCTGGCAGATGAAAATTTACACAGCAAAAATTACTTATTTCATACATACATACATACATACATGACCATGCTCTGGTGTTTTCATACATACATACATACATACATGGCCATGCTCCAGTATTTTTATACATACATACATACATACATACATACATACATGGACATGCTCTGGTGTTTTCATACATACATACATACATACATACATACATACTTTCATACATGGCCATGCTCCGGTGTTTTCATACATACCTACATACATACATACTTTCATACATGGCCATGCTCCGGTGTTTTCATACATACATACATACATACATACTTTCATACATGGCCATGCTCCGGTGTTTTCATACATACATACATACATACATACTTTCATACATGGCCATGCTCCGGTGTTTTCATACATACATACATACATACATACATACTTTCATACATGGCCATGCTCCGGTGTTTTCATACATACATACATACATACATACATACATACTTTCATACATGGCCATGCTCCGGTGTTTTCATACATACATACATACATACATACATACATACATACTTTCATACATGGCCATGCTCCGGTGTTCTCATACATACATACATACATACATACATACATACTTTCATACATGGCCATGCTCCGGTGTTTTCATACATACGTACATACATACATACATACATACATACATACATACATACTTTCATACATGGCCATGCTCCGGTGTTTTCATACATACATACATACATACATACATACATACATACATACATACATACTTTCATACATGGCCATGCTCCGGTGTTTTCATACATACATACATACATACATACATACATACATACATACATACATACATACATACATACATACTTTCATACATGGCCATGCTCCGGTGTTTTCATACATACATCGAACATACATACTTTCATACATGGCCATGCTCCGTTGTTTTCATACATACATACATACATGCATACTTTCATACATGGCCATGCTCCGGTGTTTTCATACATACATACATACATACTTTCATACATGGCCATGCTGCGGTGTTTTCATACATACATACATACAAACATACTTTCATACATGGCCATGCTCCGGTCTTTTCACTCATACATATATACATACATACATACATACTTTCATACATGGCCATGCTCCGGTGTTTTCATACAAACATACATACATACATACGTACATACATACTTTCATACATGGCCATGCTCCGGTGTTTTCATACATACATACATACTTTCATACATGGCCATGCTCCGGTGTTTTCATACATACATACATACATACATACATACATACATACATACATACATACATACTTTCATACATGGCCATGCTCCGGTGTTTTCATACATACATACATACATACATACATACATACATACATACTTTCATACATGGCCATGCTCCGGTGTTTTCATACATACATACATACATACATACATACATACTTTCATACATGGCCATGCTCCGGTGTTTTCATACATACATACATACATACATACATACATACTTTCATACATGGCCATGCTCTGGTGTTTTCATACATACATAAATACATACATACATACATACTTTCATGCATGGCCATGCTCTGGTGTTTTCATACATACATACATACATACATACATACTTTCATACATGGCCATGCTCCGGTGTTTTCATACATACATACATACATACATACATACATACATACATACATACTTTCATACATGGCCATGCTCCGGTGTTTTCATACATACATACATACATGCATACATACATACATACATACATACATACATACTTTCATACATGGCCATGCTCCGGTGTTTTCATACATACATACATACATACTTTCATACATGGCCATGCTCCGGTGTTTTCATACATACATACATACATACATACATACATACATACATACATACATACTTTCATACATGGCCATGCTCCGGTGTTTTCATACATACATACATACATACATACATACTTTCATACATGGCCATGCTCCGGTGTTTTCATACATACAAACATACATACATACATAGTTTCATACATGGCCATGCTCCGGTGTTTTCATACATACATACATACATACATACATACTTTCATACATGGCCATGCTCCGGTGTTTTCATACATACATACATACATACATACATACTTTCATACATGGCCATACTCCGGTGTTTTCATACATACATACATACATACATACTTTCATACATGGCCATGCTCCGGTGTTTTCATACATACGTACATACTTTCATACATGGCCATGCTCCGGTGTTTTCATACATACATACATACATACATACTTTCATACATGGCCATGCTCCGGTGTTTTCATACATACATACATACATACTTTCATACATGGCCATGCTCCGATGTTTTCATACATACATACATACATACATACATACATACATACATACTTTCATACATGGCCATGCTCCGGTGTTTTCATACATACATACATACATACATACATACATACTTTCATACATGGCCATGCTCCGGTGTTTTCATACATACATACATACATACATACATACATACATACATACATACATACATACATACTTTTATACATGGCCATGCTCCGATGTTTTCATACATACATACATACATACATACATACATACATACTTTCATACATGGCCATGCTCCGGTGTTTTCATACATACATACATACATACATACATACATACTTTCATACCTGGCCATGCTCCGGTGTTTTCATACATACATACATACATACATACATAAATACATACTTTCATACATGGCCATGCTCCGGTGTTTGCATACATACATACATACATACATACTTTCATACATGGCCATGCTCCGGTGTTTTCATACATACATACATACATACATACTTTCATACATGGCCATGCTCCGGTGTTTTCATACATACATACATACATACATACATACATACATACATACATACTTTCATACATGGCCATGCTCCGGTGTTTTCATACATACATACATACATACATACATACATACATACATACATACATACATACTTTCATACATGGCCATGCTCCGGTGTTTTCATACATACATACATACATACTTTCATACATGGCCATGCTCCGGTGTTTTCATACATACATACATACATACATACATACATACATACATACATACTTTCATACATGGCCATGCTTCGGTGTTTTCATGCATACATACATACATACATACATACATACATACTTTCATACATGGCCATGCTCCGGTGTTTTCATACATACATACATACATACATACATACATACTTTCATACATGGCCATGCTCTGGTGTTTTCATACATACATACATACTTTCATACATGGCCATGCTCCGGTGTTTTCATACATACATACATACATACATACTTTCATACATGGCCATGCTCCGGTGTTTTCATACATACATACATACATACATACATACTTTCATACATGGCCATGCTCCGGTGTTTTCATACATACATACATACATACATACATACATACATACTTTCATACATGGCCATGCTCTGGTGTTTTCATACATACATAAATACATACATACATACATACTTTCATACATGGCCATGCTCCGGTGTTTTCATACATACATACATACATACATACATACATACATACATACATACATACTTTCATACATGGCCATGCTCTGGTGTTTTCATACATACATACATACATACATACATACATACATACATACATACATACATACTTTCAAACATGGCCATGCTCCAGTGTTTTCATACATACATACATACATGCATACATACATACATACATACATACATACATACATACATACTTTCATACATGGCCATGCTCCGGTGTTTTCATACATATATACATACATACTTTCATACATGGCCATGCTCCGGTGTTTTCATACATACATACATACATACATACATACATACATACATACTTTCATACATGGCCATGCTCCGGTGTTTTCATACATACATACATACATACATACATACTTTCATACATGGCCATGCTCCGGTGTTTTCATACATACATACATACATACATACATACTTTCATACATGGCCATGCTCCGGTGTTTTCATACATACATACATACATACATACATACTTTCATACATGGCCATGCTCCGGATTTTTCATACATACATACATACATACATACATACTTTCATACATGGCCATGCTCCGGTGTTTTCATACATACATACATACATACATACTTTCATACATGGCCATGCTCCGGTGTTTTCATACATACATACATACTTTCATACATGGCCATGCTCCGGTGTTTTCATACATACATACATACATACATACTTTCATACATGGCCATGCTCCGGTGTTTTCATACATACATACATACATACATACATACTTTCATACATGGCCATGCTCCGGATTTTTCATACATACATACATACATACATACATACATACTTTCATACATGGCCATGCTCCGGTGTTTTCATACATACATACATACATACATACTTTCATACATGGCCATGCTCCGGTGTTTTCATACATACATACATACTTTCATACATGGCCATGCTCCGGTGTTTTCATACATACATACATACATACATACTTTCATACATGGCCATGCTCCGGTGTTTTCATACATACATACATACATACATACATACATACTTTCATACATGGCCATGCTCCGGTGCTTTCATACATACATACATACATACATACATACATACATACATACATACATACTTTCATACATGGCCATGCTCCGGTGTTTTCATACATACATACATACATACATACATACATACATACATACATACTTTCATACATGGCCATGCTCCGGTGATTTCATACATACATACATACATACATACATACATACTTTTATACATGGCCATGCTCCGATGTTTTCATACATACATACATACATACATACATGGCCATGCTCCGGTGTTTTCATACATACATACATACATACATACATACATACATACTTTCATACATGGCCATGCTCCGGTGTTTTCATACATACATACATACATACATACATACATACTTTCATACATGGCCATGCTCCGGTGTTTTCATACATACATACATACATACATACATACTTTTATACATGGCCATGCTCCGGTGTTTTCATACATACATACATACTTACATACATACATACATACATACATACATACTTTTATACATGGCCATGCTCCGGTGTTTTCATACATACATACATACATACATACTTTCATACATGGCCATGCTCCGGTGTTTTCATTCATACATACATACATACATACATACATACATACATACATACATACTTTCATACATGGCCATGCTCCGGTGTTTTCATACATACATACATACATACATACATACTTTCATACATGGCCATGCTCCGGTGTTTTCATACATACATACATACATACATACATACATACATACATACATACATATTTTCATACATGGCCATGCTCCGGTGTTTTCATACATACATAGATACATACTTTCATACATGGCCATGCTCCGGTGTTTTCATACATACATACATACATACTTTCATACATGGCCATACTCCGGTGTTTTCATACATACATACATACATACATACTTTCATACATGGCCATGCTCCGGTGTTTTCATACATACATACATACATACATACATACATACATACTTTCATACATGGCCATGCTCCGGTGTTTTCATACATACATACATACATACATACATACATACATACATACATACATACATACATACTTTCATACATGGCCATGCTCCGGTGTTTTCATACATACATACATACATACTTTCATACATGGCCATGCTCCGGTGTTTTCATACATACATACATACATACATACGTACATACATACATACATACATACATACATACATACATACTTTCATACTTGGCCATGCTTCGGTGTTTTCATGCATACATACATACATACATACATACATACATACATACTTTCATACATGGCCACGCTCCGGTGTTTTCATACATACATACATACATACATACTTTCATACATGGCCATGCTCCGGTGTTTTCATACATACATACATACTTTCATACATGGCCATGCTCCGGTGTTTTCATACATACATACATACATACATACTTTCATACATGGCCATGCTCCGGTGTTTTCATACATACATACATACATACATACATACATACATACTTTCATAAATGGCCATGCTCCGGTGTTTTCATACATACATACATACATACATACATACATACATACATACTTTCATACATGGCCATGCTCCGGTGTTTTCATACATACATACATACATACATACATACATACTTTCATACATGGCCATGCTCCGGTGTTTTCATACATACATACGTACATACATACATACATACATACTTTTATACATGGCCATGCTCCGGTGTTTTCATACATACATACATACATACATACATACATACATACATACATACATACATACTTTCATACATGGCCATGCTCCGGTGTTTTCATACATACATACATACATACATACATACATACATACATACTTTCATACATGGCCATGCTCCGGTGTTTTCATACATACATACATACATACATACATACATACATACATACATACATACATACTTTCATACATGGCCATGCTCCGGTGTTTTCATACATACATACATACATACATACTTTTATACATGGCCATGCTCCGGTGTTTTCATACATACATATATACATACATACATACATACATACTTTTATACATGGCCATGCTCCGGTGTTTTCATACA